>NC_047106.1:71947856-72564269 GCF_902500255.1 Thalassophryne amazonica | reverse complement strand
TGCCTGCATTATTTATCTATTTATTTTATAATCACTATTCTGTGTTCTGAACTCTGCCAATATCATCACTGTTGTCAGACTGAAGGTTTTTCCTCCAAGGTTTAGTCTCCCTCATTGACATCTAAATAAGGCTCAAAACCATAAGACTGTGTCCCTCACAGTTTGTTCAGAATGCCCTCCAGACTGGACTTAAAAAAAAAAAATCCTCCACACTCGAAAAAAATCATCCAAAAACAGCTTGACCTCCACCATGTTTACAATTGATTTGGCTTGAATCAGAAGGTACCGTTCCGGTGATGACGTAGCAGCAATATGGCCGCGGCTGAGGGCTGAAATAGAGCGCAGGCTTCAGACAGCTGTTGTTTATCCTTTACCTGCGCACTTATTGACTTTTATTGTTCAGGATTTTTTAAAATATCAACATTTCATCATTTTTACTGATTATTTGTGCACATTTTTTTGGTGTCACCTACACTTTAAGGACAGTCAGATAAGGTGTACAACTTGAGTTGTGAGAAAACATCAGTGCCGCTTGGCCAAGCGTGCCACTTGGCCAAGCGGCACGCTTCTCTGGATATAATCTAGTGCACAGGAAGTTCAGTGTTGAGGACCATAACAAATGGAAAATGCCAAAGGGCCGCTCACATATCACCTGGCTGTGGCAAGTAGATGACTGATTTGAGGGGGTGGGGATGAAGCAGTTGTCTGCCTGGGTCATTGCCACAGCTGCAGTGCCTACTTCCAGACCTGACTTTACCTGACCTCTGTAATTCAGCCTAAGAGAGGATTTGATTGAGAGGCTGTTAGCCCTGTAAGCTTTTGTTTAGCCATGGCAATAGTTATGTTTTCCCATTCATAGAATATATGTTAAATGACAGGTTCCATTGAGAGACAAACAGTGTATGAATGTTTGTGGGGAAAAAAGAATGTGACTTTGCACCTGTACTTATGTGCAAATTTCAGTTTAGGCACAAAGCGTACATGAAATCCATGGACCACATACAACAATTACATTCATTGTCATCATTGTTTTTAATTCTGCTCAATAATTTTTGCACTTAAAGGTTACATATTAAGTTTATGCCACAAAACCTAACCCAAGGTGCTGGCTTGTGGTGCTGCTGAAACAACATGATCAACAACATTATGTACAACTTAAAATGAATTCCTGTTAACCAAAGAATGTTTAAACTTGATGCCAACATATTTGAAAATTTTAAGTGGTTTTCTTTCAGTTGACATAGATCATTTCAGTAAATGATTCCTTTATCATACTGAGTGTTCAAGAGTAATGCATAAAGGGTTAAATTCATTTGAGCATCTATTATACTGGTATGAGGCTTAGAAAGGTGTAGTAAAATGACATCTGGTATTTCATTGTGTGTCATTTTGCTATCATGCCCTTGAATCTGTGAATTATGTGAATTGTCTGTTTGTTTAGTTACAAACACAAAAAACAATGAAAGAGCTCATCCATGCTTGTTCTCTTGATTTTTTTTTTTTTTTCATAAAGAGTTATTTGTAAAAAATTGGGCCACTGGATTGAAGTACAACCTGCAGATCATTTGTGTGAAATTTTCACCTGAATTAAAAGTCTTTAAGTAGATATATTCATTGCACTTCATTGAGGGCTTTTTCAAAACAAGATAAAAAGTTAGCATTCTGTCCGCCTGCATGAACTTGGGAGAAAAACGTAGACCAATAAGAAGACTACTTCCATCACTGAAACATTTGTACTTCCACTTGTTGATGTCTTGATTCTATATTTCCATATAAAGGAATATTCAGACTTTAACTTCAGGCCTCTTCTGTCAGTTACTGTAACTGTCAGTGGTTGTGTTAAGAGCAGTTCATCTTGTTGTCCCTGCAGTCATAGACTGCTGTTTTTCTATATACTACGAAAACACATGACATCAGTTGTTTATTGTACGAGTGTCCTGTGTGTTGGTGGCCATCCACAGCACAATGCGCTGCTGGTTGAGTATATTGGTCCACTGGCAGGGGATATGATCCCAGAGCAGTGGGGATGTAAGCCCTTACTAATCCCCATCCTATTCTTGAAAAGATTAACTCTTTTAAACCCACACACAGTGAATCAGCACATCTCTTTGTCTCTTCAGGTCTTCCACGGGACAGTCTGCAGGGCAGGCAAGCAAGCATTCATATCATTTGTGTGTCTGCGTGTCACCTACATAACTGCATACCAAACAGTACAAGTTTTAACTTCAGCAAAGAAATAAGGTAGCTAACACAGAAATATCTTATAAAAATGTTATAAAAATATCACATATACGAGGTCTGTTAGAAAAGTATCGGACCTTTTTATTTTTTGCAAAAACCTGATGGATTTGAATCACGTGTGCTTGCATGAGCAAACCTTGAACCTTCGTGCGCATGTGTGAACTTTTTTTTTCATGCCTGTCGATTGCATCATTTTCTGGTAAGCAGCCTTTGTATGAGGACATGTGCAGTGCGCTCGGCAGATTTTCATTTCAAGGAAAAAGACGGAACGACTGGAGCAGCACCGCATCAAATTTTGCCAGAAACTGGGCGGCAGCTAGGTGGAAACCATTCAGATGATTCAGATGGCTTTCGGCGACTTTTCAGTCGTGTGACTATCTGAGAAATTGTGGAAGAGGTGGGCATGTCACAGCATGTCCTGTGAGACTTCAACACGAAGGTGCTTTTGCTCCGCCATTAGCAGCAGCATGAATTTCACAGCCACTCTTTTCATGGCCAGATTTTCTGTCACAGTGGAATGTGCCGAAAAAGTGCTGATGTCCACCTCTTCCGCAATTTTCAGATAGTCACACGACGGTCCCGTATCACGACAGCGTTCACTTTGGAAATGATCTGGTCATTTCAGCATGTTGATGGCCAACCGGAGCGTGGCTCGCTCTCCACCGTTGTGCGGACGTCTTTAAACCGGTTGTACCTCTCCTTAATCTGTGTGATGCCCAAAGCATCATCACCGAAAGCCGTTAATTTAACCATTAATGAAACTATGGGTAAGAAGTAAAAGTTACTTAAATGCTTAAAGCAGTTAAAACTGGGATAAAACTACATATCCCATTCAATGAAGAGGCAAGAGAGAAGACTGAAGAAACCATTTGATTTGATGATAGGGAGGAGCGAGTGTCACATTCATGGGTCTGCGAAAAAGGTAAAGTAATGGTCAAAGGTCAAATTTATGAAACAGAGTTAGTAAGTCTAGTAATGATGCATGAGGGTAAAACATGGTCAAGGAATGGAGTGCAGGAGAAGTTGGATGTTCTATTTTGAAAGCCAGGCCTATCTAGTATTATATTTACAAGTTTGAATTATATTGGGAAAACAATTTAGAATCTTTGCCTTCAGCTTTTTTTTGTCTTCCAGAGCCCACAGATCATGAGCCACCTTTTTTGTTCTGTTCTCTTGTGTCCAGGCCAGAAAAGAGGATGTCTCTCTCGTCACGGGTTCAGAAGGAGGTGCACACTCACCTTTCCAGAAACCTCCAGCAGAGTAGCTGAGTATTTTTCTTTTTAAAATATACACTTTGGGAAGTGTTTGTCCTCCATACAAACTGAAAAGTTGTAAATTTGCCAAATCTGAGAAAAACCAGTGAACTTTCATATGTTCACACTGTCATTTAGTCCAACTTTGGCCCACATGTACAACCCCAATTCCAATGAAGTTGGGACATTGTGAAAAATGTACATAAAAACAGAATACAATGATTTGCAAATCCTCTTCAACCTATATTCAATTGAATACACCACAAAGACAAGATATTTAATTTTCAAACTGATAAAATTTATTGTTTTTGTACAAATATTTGCTCATTTTGAAATGGATGCCTGCAACACATTTCAAAAAAGCTGGGTCAGTGGTATGTTCACCACTGTGTTACATCACCTTTCCTTCTAACAACACTCAATAGGTGTTTGGGAACTGAGGACACTAATTGTTGAAGCTTTGTAGGTGGAATTCTTTCCCATTCTTGCTTGATGTACGACTTCAGTTGTTTAACAGTCCGGGGTCTCCATTGTCGTATTTTGCGCTTCATAATGGGCCACACATTTTCAATGGGCGACAGGTCTGGACTGCAGGCAGGCCAGTCTAGTACCCGCACTCTTTTACTGCGAAGCCACGCTATTGTAACGCGTGCAGAATGTGGCTTGGCATTTTCTTGCTGAAATAAGCAGGGACGTCCCTGCAAAAGACGTTGCTTGGATGGCAGCATGTGTTGCTCCAAAACCTGGATGTACATTTTAGAATTGTTGGTGCCATCACAGATGTGTAAGTTGCACATGCCACGGACACTAACACACCCCCATACCATCACAGATGCTGGCTTTTAAGCTTTGCGCTGGTAACAGTCTGGATGGTCTTCTTCCTCTTTTGTCCGGAGGACACGACGTCCATGATTTCCAAAAATAGTTTGACATGTGGACTCATCAGACCACAGCACACTTTTCCACTTTGCTTCTGTCCATTTCAAATGAGCTCTGGCCCAGAGAAGGCGGCGGCGTTTCTTGATGTTGTTGATGTATGGCTTTTGCTTTGCATGGTAGAGTTTTAACTTGCACTTGTAGATGTAGCGACGAACTTTGTTAACTGACAGTGGTTTTCTGGAGTGTTCCTGAGCCCACGCGCTAAGATCCTTTACACAATAATGTCAGTTTTTAATGCAGTGCCGCGTGACCGATCGAAGGTCACGGGCATTCAATGTTGGCTTTCGGCCTTGCTGCTTGCGTGTAGAAAGTTCTCCAGATTCTATGACTCTTCTGATTATTTGATGGACTGTAGGTGATGGAATCCCTAAATTCCTTGCAATTGAACATTGAGAAACTTTGTTCTTAAACTTGGACTATTTTTTCATACAGTTGTACACAAAGTGGTGATCCTTGCCCCATCTTTGCTTGTCAACGGCTGAGCCTTTTGGGGATGCTCCTTTTATACCCAATCATGACACTCACCTGTTTCCAATTAGGTGTTCTTTGAGCATTCATCAACTTTCCCAGCCTTTTGTTGCCCCATCCCAACTTTTTTGAAACATGTTGCAGGCATCCATTTCAAAATGTGCAAATATTTGCACACAAACAAAAAAGTCTATCAGTTTGAACATTAAATATCTTGTCTTTGTGGTGTATTCAATTGAATATAGGTTGAAGAGGATTTGCAAATCATTGCATTCTGTTTTTATTTACATTTTACACAACATCCCAACTTCATTGGAATTGGGTTTGTACCTTTTGTATGGACCTTTTTGGTTTAGTGAGGTGTAGAGGCTTTGTCTCAATGTGTCTTAACCAGTATGTTTGTCACTTTGTCTGTGTGAACGAGGGGAACACTGCACACTGCCTGAAGGAAACATGTAAAAATATGTGTATATTGCAGACACACATATTATAGTGTTATTTCAGACATGTAAGAACCTTAGTACTGATAGTCATCAATTTATCAGTGCTTGACTTACTCTTGACTTACTGCTGTCAAGATAATTTAATAGAAATGGACAGTTTTTAGTGCAAGTATTTAATTTGTGATTATTAGACATGAGACAATACGATGTATTAAATTCTATATTGCAGTATAAAAAGGTTGAGAGGGCTGATGCGTACACTGCACCCTTTAAGCATATATAATGAATTGTGAATATTCATCATGATCTATGTGTGCGCAGGGGTGGTGGCCAAGCGGTTAAGTGTGTTTGTTTCCAGTGCAGAAAGTTCTTGGTTCAAACTCACCTCTGCCCGTTGTCTAATATGGAGTTGCATCAGGATGGGCATATGGCATAAAACTTGTCAAATCAACATTCAGATCTGCTGTGTTGACCCCGAGTGAAAACAAGGGAGATGCCAAAGGGACTTACTTTATTGCCAGCTATACATTCAGTGTGTTTTAAGGGACCATACTAGAAGACATACCTTACTGAATTTTCATGCATAGTCAGATAAGTTTTGGTTTTTTTTTCTTTTTTTTCAACTATATGACTTCATTCATTTTGCCCTGCGATAGACCTGGCGTCCTGGTCAGGATGTACCCCACCTCACACCCTATAACTGCTGGGATAGGCTCTAGCCCCCCCCCCCCCCCCCCCCCATGACCCTTAATTGGAGTAAGTGAGTGTTGTTGGCAGTTTCCTCACTTGCGAGGATAGTGGGAAGACCTCTTTTTTTTTTTTTTTTTTTAGTTTATTTTCTACAAGCCCTCTGGTGGCTGAAAAGTCCGATGCGGGATGCACAAGACCTGTTATACTTGGGGCAAATGAACACTTGAGTAGGCTGGGCTTGTGCTGCTGCCCGCTCTTTCTGTCTTTGACACTTCCGGCGTGAGGCCTCACTTCTTTCTGCCTCAAACTTCAGGCCTGCGGATTTGATGCTGGAACGCCAGCTGAGTCTATCTGTAGCTAGATGCTGCCATGACTGATGCTGAATGCCTGCAAGGGAGAGCTGTTTCTTCAGCTGGTCCTTATAGTGCTTTTTGGGGGCCCTTTGGTTTCGTCTCCCTTCCTTGAGCTCGCCAAAGAGAATTAATTTCGGCATGCGTGTATCGTCCATCCTGGCTACGTGGCCTGCCCAACGAAGCTGTTGTTTGAGTATAATAGACTCCATGCTGGGCAATTTGGCTCTGGTAAGGATGTCCTCATTTGAGACGTAGTCCTGCCACTTGATCCCGAAGATGTTTCGGAGACAACGCTGATGAAAGCGTTCCAGTAATCTGATCTGCTGGCGATACAGAACCCAGGTTTCAGCTCCATACAGGAGGGTAGGGACCACAATGGCTCTGTAGACCTGCACTTTTGTGGAAAGGCGCAGTGCATGATTCTGCCAGACTTTCCTTGAGAGTCGACCAAAAGAACTGCTGGCCTTGGCAAGGCGACTGTCTAGGTCCTTGGCAACAGATGCGTTGTTTGAGATAACACTACCGAGATACGTGAAGTGCTCTACTGCATTCAGGCTGGTACCCTCGATGTTGATTTGGGGTGGGGTATATGCTGTATGGGGGACCGGTTGATATAGCACTTCTGTCTTTCTCAGGCTGATGGTGAGGCCGAAGGCTCTTGCTGCTTCAGCAAAACAGTTGACAATGTGCTGCAGGGCTTGCTCCATATGGGCGACGAGGGCGCAGTCATCTGCGAAGAGCAGCTCCATGATTAGCTGTTCTGTGATCTTAGTGTGGGACAGAAGGGGCCGCAAGTTAAACAGACTTCTGTCGGTTCTGAAGCGGATATAGATGCCGTCTGTCAAGTCTTCTTTGACCTCACGAAGCATCATGTTGAAGAAGATGGAGAACAGAGTGGGCGCGAGGATGCAACCTTGTTTGACGCCATTTGAGATGGGGAAGCTGCCGGACAGAGTCCCGTTGTACTTCACTTGTCCCATCTGGCCTTCATGCAGCTGGCGGATGATGGTGAGGAGCTTTGGAGGGCAGCCAAGGCATGCAAGAATCTTCCACAAACCCTCACGACTGACTGTGTCAAAAGCCTTCGTTAGGTCTATGAAGGCTGCATAAAGGCCATGTTCTGTTCTCTGCACTTCTCCTGGATCTGTCTCAGGATGAAGATCATGTCAGTGGTTCCCCTGTTGGCCCGAAATCCGCACTGACTCTCGGGAGTATTGTCATGTGCTATGGTAGGGGTAAGCCTGATGAGCAGCACTTGAGCCAAAATCTTACCTGCTATTGAGAGGAGAGTGATGCCCCGGTAATTAGAACAGTCGGACTTGTCGCCCTTGTTCTTGTACAGGGAGACAATGACAGCATCCCGAAGGTCATGTGGAACCATTTCCTTTTCCCAGCAACTGGAGAAGAGAATCTGAAACTTGTTGAGGACTGCCTCACCTCCATTTTGGTACACCTCTGCTGGGATGCCATCTATGCCAGGAGACTTCCCTGGATTCACCTACGTGGTGGCCTTTCGGATCTCTTCAAGTGTTGGGGGGTCATCAAGTTCCCATTTCACCTCCACCTTCTCAATTGATGACTCTAGCACAGTGCGCTTGTCACTGAAGAGGTTTTCAAAGTGTTCTGACCAACGCTGCATAATGGTTTCCTTGTCCGTCAGAAGGGTGGAGCCGTCTGAGGAGCGCAGGGGTGCTTGCACTTGATGTGCTGGCCCATGGATGGTCTTAAGGGCTTCATAAAAGGAGCGCATGTCTCCGGCATCGGCATGTTGTTGTGCAAAAGCTAGCCACCAGTCATTCTGCAGTATGCGGAGCTTGCTTTGCAGTGTGGAGCAGGCATTTCTGTAAGCTGTCTTGGCAGAGTGGTCATCAGGTTTAGCTAAAAAAGTCTTGTGGCATGCACGTTTCTTTTCTAGTAGTTCCTGGATCTGTGCATCAGACTCATCAAACTAGTCTTTATTTTTCCTGGCTGAAAAGCCCACTACTTCTGCTGCCGTCTCCTGAAGGATGGTCTTTAATCTCATCCACTGTTGTTCAGGGTCGTCAGGCAGGCCTTCTTCTCCACCCAGTCTCTCCTCTAGTTTGGCCTGGAACTCCATTTTTCGTGTCTATGTCTTGCAGCTTGTGGACTTGTAGCTTCTTAAACTGTGGGCCTTTCTTCTTACGAGGGGGTTTGAAAGTGAAAGCAATCTTGGAACGGACCAAGCGATGATCCATATAGCAATCCGCGCTAGGCATCACCCTGGTATGTAGTACGTCTCTTCTATCACACTGTCGCGTCAGAACGTAATCCAGAAGGTGCCAGTGTTTGGAGCGTGGGTGTCTCCAGGTTGCTTTGAATGTCTCTTTCTGTTGGAACAGGCTGTTGGTGATCGTCAAGTCATGTGCAGAGCAGAACTCCAGCAGCAGGCGGCCATTGTCGTTACAGTTGCCTATGCCGTGTTTCCCTAGCACGTTCTTCCATACATCAGAGTCGCGGCCCACTCTGGCGTTGAAATCTCCCATGATGAGGAGCTTGTCCTGGGTGTCGCCACACTGTAGAAGGATGTGCAGATCGCTATAGAAAGCCTCCTTAACTCCGATGTCGGCCTGCATGGTTGGGGCATACACACTAACAATAGTGGCAAAATCCTTGTTGTTGATGGGGAGCCGGAGTGACATGAGTCGGTCAGAATGTCCAACTGGCAAACTGTGTAACCTATGTGCTATGGCGCTCTTAATCATGAACCCGACCCCTGAGAGTCGACGATCTTCTTTAACCTTCCCTGACCAGAACAGTGTGTAGCCTGTACCTTCCTCGGTGAGTGACCCTTGGTCTGCAAAGCGCACCTCGCTGAGTGCAGCAATGTCTATGTCAAGCCTTGCTAGCTCTTTGGCGACTAAGGCTGAGCGTCTTCGAGGACGATCGCTATTGTCTGAGTCCGTCATTGTGCGTACATTCCAGCACACAATTTTCAGGTTCTTTGTTTTTCTTTTCGCACCGCGTGTAGTGATGCCCGTTGGCAGCGGTGAGCCAACTGGGTCTAGTGAGACAAGCCATGTTTAGACCACCTTTTCTAGGTCTGTCTCCATGTGGAGCAAGCAGGGCTATCCCTAAGCAGGGCTGCTTGGTCACCCAGGGCCCTGCCGGATGATGCTGTTGTCTCGGGTCAGCAATCAAACGACCATAGCTCCTGAGCTGCCTGCATGCAGGATCGAGACTGCAGCTCCCAGTGCCATCATGCACCTGCTGTTTTCGCCTCTTCCCATCGCTGCAGGGCTTTCCTTCCCGCCTGCGCTCGTTGCTTAAAGTGGGGATCAGCTCGCGCACACCAATTCCACTCTTTAGGCAAGGTGGCACTCCACAGTGGCACAGACAAGCTGTGGTGACCACCAGGCTGTAGAGTGACCTTCTCCTAGCCTCTGGCTAAAGAACCTTCCTCGGAGGCACGGGGGCAGTAACCCAGGCTGGGGGTTTAACATCAGGGTTTTCCTTCCCCTAGGTGGACCGCCTTAACAGGGCTAATGAGTCCCATCTACCCACTGCTATAACCCTGTCAGCTGGGAGGCTCGTGATGGCGGGAGCGCCTAGATCCCGTATAGGTCATGGACCTACCACTGCCATACTTGAATAAACAATATCTGTGTTGTAAAACAACAACAAAAACACAAAGCCAACCTAATCAAAACCAAAGTGAGTGCAGCTCCAGGAAAACCTACCTGAAACAATCTAAAACTGACTGAAAATAAATCTGACTCAATCTAAGCCGAAAACAATTCATCTAGCGCAACGTAACTATAGCTTGTAAGCTAACAAATGGAATATCAAATCAAATTTATTTATTTATTTATATAGCGCCAAGTCACAACAAACAGTCGCCCCAAGGCGCTTTATATTGTAAGGCAAGAGCCATACAACAATTACAGAAAAACAGAAAAACCCCAACGGTCAAAATGACCCCCCTGTGAGCAAGCACTTGGCGACAGTGGGAAGGAAAAACTCCCTTTTAACAGGAAGAAACCTCCAGCAGAACCAGGCTCAGGGAGGGGCAGTCTTCTGCTGGGACTGGTTGGGGCTGAGGGAATATAAAGCTAACCAAATCTAAATGCACTTAAAACAATCACAGTCGAAACCTTTATCACTATGAAAACAGATAAGTGTGTATAAAGCTAACTGAATCTGAAAGTAACTGAAAAACAGGTAACTGAACATAAATTAATGCAAAGATATGCAAATTGTTAAATGAATATAAAGCTAGCAATCTAAAATGTACTTAAAATCACACTATCTGAATCTAAAAATGTATTTATCACTATGAACATAATTTCATGCAAAGCAATAACTAAATGGATATAAAGCTAACAAAGTAAAATTGTAAAATTAGAGATAAATTAAAGATATGCAAATTGTTAAATGAATATAAAGCTAGCAATCTAAAATGTACTTAAAATAACACTATCTGAATCTAAAAATGTATTTATTACTATGAAAACAGTTACGTGTATATAAAGCTAACTGAAAACAGCTAACTGAACATAAATTCATGCAAATCTATGTGACTAGCTAAATGAATATAAAGCTAGCAATCTAAAATTTACTTAAAATAACACTATATGAATCTAAAAATGTATTTATCACTATGAAAACAGTTAAATGTATATAAAGCTAACTGAAAAACAGCTAACTGAACATATAAATTCATGCAAAGCTATGCAAATAGCTAAATGAATATAAAGATATCAATCTAAAATTTACTTAAAATAACACTATCTGAATCTAAAAATGTATTTATCGCTATGAAAACAGTTAAATGTATATAAAGCTAACTGAAAAACAGCTAACTGAACATATAAATTCATGCAAAGCTATGCAAATAGCTAAATGAATATAAATATATCAATCTAAAATTTACTTAAAATAACACTATCTGAATCTAAAAATGTATTTATCGCTATGAAAACAGTTAAATGTATATAAAGCTAACTGAAAAACAGCCAACTGAACATATAAATTCATGCAAAGCTATGCAAAGAGAGAGTTAGAGAAGTAGAAAAAAATCATGCTTACCTTGTACCTAGTGTACCTTGTGGAGTAAGTGAGTGTAGAAAATGAATAAATGAATGATTTTATTTTATGGCTCTTTTGTGACTTTATCACACACAAATAAGACATAAATATTTTACTGATTGATATCAGGATTTGATCAGATCTATCGTCACATTAGGAGTGGAGATATTATGGTAAACATAGTTTTTCAGGTTCCCTCTGATTGCTCCAGCTTCCTCCCACTTTCAAAGATGTGCAGGTTGGGTGAATTGGAAACTTTAAATTGCCCAAAGTTGTTTGTCTGTGTTACAGTACCATTCAAAAGTTTGGAGACACTTTCTATCTCCAAACTTTTGACTGGTACTGTATGTATCGCTGCGATGGACTGGGACACATCCAGGGTGTACCCTGCTTCTTGCCCAGTAACTGCTGGGATAGGTTCCAGACCGCTCCCCCGTACTTTTAATTTGAAAAGTCGATATAGAAAATGAATGGGCTGAATTTTTGGCTGTTTTGGTTGATCTTGATGTTTGACCAATCTGTTCCACAAGTTAATCATCTTAAGACACTATGTTTGGTGAAAAGCCTTTTATCCTCTCTTTAATTCTATCATGATTGCTAAATCATGCACAGAGAAATGTGCCACATTGCCCAAAATGCCTAAGCTGATGTCTCCTCACAATGCAAGTGATGCTTCTCATCTGAGTCTTTTCAGTAACTGCTCATTCCAGCGGTACCTAGGGATCCTCTGAAGAGAACTAGTACTTGTATAAAAGAAATCCAGTCTGCACTGTAGGTTACTGGTTAGCATCCAGGTCTCACAGCCATACAGTAAGTCAGGAAGCACCAGGACACAAAGACTTGAACCTTCCTTCTCCTGCAAAGATGCTGCCATCTCCAAACAGCTCTGGTCAGCGACCTCATGACTCCCTGAGCTCTTCCCAGGCACTTCTTGATTGCAAATGTACAGGGCCAAGAGGCAAGAATTTTACTGCCAAGATAAGTGAATGTTCAACACTGTTACTATACACTTCTGATGGGTGAGTCATTAAAAGCCTGGATCTTAAGCCCAGGTCACACGGCACTAATGAAGGACACCAAAGCCAAAACGAAACAAGAAATCTGGACTTACGTTGACTTTCTGAGACATCATTTAACCGTCATCCAGCTTCATTCCTGTAGCTGGCGTTTCATCAGAATTTCAAACTGTTGAAAAATGTGAACAAATCCCGATGACAACTTCAATTAGCCCATATTCCGTTTTGCTTTCTGTCTTGATGGTTCCTCATTGTTTGCATAGTTCCCGTACCGTCAGCGTTCCATTTGGTTGTCGTCCAAATTCATCCAACCTCCCAAGTCCGACGTCTTGCACGAACATTGATGATATCTGAACGGCTCAATAACTAAAGCTCAGACGAGCTGAACGTGACTCGTACATGTGTGGAACGAAAAGCAACGTGGTGAGACAGAAACAATAGCAACAAGGACATTTTATCAACTACTTTCCAGCTGTCTGTGGCGCACAGCCGTTTGTGGCATGCACGTTCCAACCGTCTGTGGCTGGGATGTGCGTGTGCGCACGCACATTTCAGCCAAGACAAATCTGTTGTCAAGACAACCAGATCTTGCACCTGCAGGTGCTGTAGAGAGCGCAGGGTGGCTGCAGAAATGATCACAGGCTGGTGCTCTGTCTGAAACCCGCTGTCAAGTCATGTCATCATGAATGTTTCATTTGGATTTTGTTCAAAAGTGTCAAGGTCACTGTTCGCTTCTTTTTTCTTTTGTTACTTTCGGTTTTGTTTCGTTCTTTTATGCCCTCTGGACTCGCATGATGATGGGAGAAGTGCAGGCTTATTCGTCCACTTTTTCTAAACGATTTGTGACTTTATGACTTTTTTCCTTCATTCAGCAATCACTGTGTGCTGTGTGACCGGGCCCTTAGTCTTGATCCAGGATAACTGCAAACTCAGACACTTCCTCACTCTGCTTCTCAAGCACTGTAGTCACGGTAGCCATGGACTCCACAAAGAGCATAGCATTGTCCGCAAAGTTAAGATCAGTAATCCTTTCCTCACCAACAAAAGCACCTAAGTTGCTGGTTTCCACAACCATACCCGACACCCAGTCCATGCAAGCATTGGACAGTGTCAGAGTCAGAACACATCCCCCATGAACACCAATTTCACTGGGAAAAACTTAGTCTTTGTCTCCACTACACACAGCACTCACAGTATCTGCGTGTAGGCTGGTTACATCTTCTTGGGGATACCACAAATTCTCAGGATGTCCCAGAGATCTGCTCATCAAATGTTATTTTTTTAAAGATACAATATGTAGGATTTGGTGTCATCTAGTGTTGAGGTTGCAGATTGCATTATGCTGTCATTCATTGGTCATAACTAATCTTTGCCTTCTACAATTGTATGCAAAGGTTTGGGCACCCCTGATGATTTTCCTTTATAAATCATTGGTTGTCTGGATCAGAAATTTCAGTTAAATATATCATATAGGAGATGAACACACTGATATTTGAGAAGTGAAATGAAGTTTCTAGTATTTACAGAAAATGTGCAGTAATTATTTATAATTCTTTTTATTCAGAAATGTTGCCAAACAAAATTGCAAAAGTATGTACAATCATTGAAATTTCCTCCTTTTTTTGTTTTTTTACACGCACACACATACACAATGAACTCGATGAACTTAACCAACCCTGTATCCCACCCCCCCTGCACTTACCCCCCCCCCCCCCCAAAAAAAGAAGGACACTGATCCAGATTACCAGACAAGAAATACCGTATTTTTCGGACTATAAGTCGCACTTTTTTACAAAAAATATACCGGTAGAGTCTCAATTAATTTACCGTGATAAAACAATTTTACGTGACAGAGTCGCTCTATGTTTTAAAATGGCCACCGGAAATGGAAATGCAATGCATCATGGGCACTGTAGTATGGCGGCCGCCCTATAGGTCATGATGGTCGCCGCCCTATAGGTCACAATGGTCGCGATAACCAATCAGAGAACACAACATTGGACGCGTATTCCTCACCTCACCCAGACAATGATTGTGAAACAGCGTGTGAAGCAGACGAACACGGTGCTTGCTGTTATTCCGGGAGGGCTAACAAAACAGCTTCAACCCTTGGATATCAATGTGAGCAGAGTGTTTAAGTTGACGCTGAGAGCTGCATGGGAGCACTGGGTGAGTCCGTAGGTAAAATGGAGCTCAAGAGAGGGCACTTAAGGCTTGTGTGACTATTCCTGCGACTTCTGACTACCATAGAAAAATAAAAATTTCAACATTACTGATAAGACAACGGAAAAGGCCCCAAAAAATGCCACCAAAAAGAAAATCATACTCCGGAAAATACAGGTACTTGACACCTGACAACTGGAGAAATGACAAATTTAAAGTCCATGAAAGTGAGAAAATAAAGACATTGTGATAGAAGAAAAATAAATAGATAATAATATGTCCAGTGCTGTTGTGCGGACATACTGTAGCTTGCAGGAAGAAGAAGACCGCCGCTAAGTTACATTAGGCAGAACTTTGAGTCCTTTCAAATATGTAAACACCGGTAGTCAGTGGGCCCAATCTCAAAAGGGTTCTCCAGTTAAGCAGTTCATTGCACCCCCCTGGTCACCAAGGTTTGATGGTTTCATGATGTTCCTGGTCCATCTGGGATAATATTTCCACTTGTTGTCACTGGCACAACCCGGCAAGGATATATTTGCCGAGCACTTTTGTTCGCGTACCCCCCTTTCTTTTAGGCAAAATTTTAGGTAACACACTATTGGCTCTGTGCTTCCCCAAAACCCACCTGAATTTTATTTTATGCAACCCAAACTACTCTCAGTATATCATAAATAAAATAAAATGCATTTAGGATGATGATAGGTGCCTTTTATATGTCTCTTGGACAAAATTATGTAAAAAAAAATCATTCAAAAACATGGCTATTGTGAACAAAGTAAAGTCACATTTTCTCTTCCCATTTCAAAAGTATTAAAGATATGGGCACAAAATAAGCATTAAAATTGTCCCAGGCATCTCTGCTGAATGTTGACAATTTTTAATAGCACACCAGGTGGCCTGAATGTTGTTCAGGAGAAATTATCTTCCCCCTAACCCTAATTAAAAACTACTGTTTTAGCGAAATTACCATAACTTCACATATTATGTATTTTATTTTCCTATGTTGTTCTCATTTTTGACTCCTGCTCTTATCACTATCATTTCAGTCCAGTGATGGATCCTTACAGGTCATGACAGAGCAAAGGTCTTGCAAACATGTAGGGAAATGGAAGGTGTCACTAGTCAGGACAATACTCACAAGGATTCTACTGCTTCACATATGAAAAAAGATGAGGAAGCTGTACAGACAGTGATGACAACATTGGAGACCTGGGTAGATCCTTTCAAGTCCAGAGGTCCCACACAACCTCTTCTCAATATAGCATCAGGTATAAAGGCCACTGTTGATGTAACAGCAGACCTCCTAACAGCAGAGGAAAAGGGAAATGATGCCTTTACAACATTTGCGGAGAGTAGACTGCGCACAAGTTCCATGCCACTTTGGCCAAATTCAGACATTCAGCCGCATGGCCATAAATAGGAATTCTAAATCGACCCCAACTAGTGTTCTAAAGGCTGACCATGAACTATTTGCAAGAATGATTATCATTGCTCAGCACAGACAGATGGACGTGCATGAAGTTTTGAAGTTTCCTCTTGGACCTCTCCCTTGGTCAATTGCCACTACTGATGGTAGGCCAGCAAAGACAGCAAAGGACACATTACTTCACCTTCTTGAGGGACAGGCTGACCCTGTTGAAGATGTGCCAGCTTCTGCAGCCTTTGTTGTAGATGGCATGGCATTGTTGCAGTCCCTGAAAATGGTTCCAAAGACGTTCAGTGATCTTGCCAGGTATCAAAATTTTCTAAATGTTTTATTCTATGATTCAGTGTGTAAATAATGTAATGTAATTTGAATATTAAACAATACAATATATTTCTTTATATCAGAACTATTTTGTTGTACATGTATGTTTGCAGGTACGTCTTCCTGTTGTTGAAATCAATTTGTGTATCCCAAGAGTCTACACGAACTGACTTCATTCTGGATCAGTACCCAGAAGTCTCAATTAAGAACCTTGAGAGAGAGGCAAGGTGTGCTCAGGGTACCATTCAGTTCCAAGTCAAAGATGGAAAACAGAAATGCCCAACCCAGTGGAAAAAGTTCCTTGGAGATGGCAGTAAAAAGGCAAACCTTGCAAACTTCTTTGTTGAGGAATGGCAGAAGGAAGAGTATGTTCCCTTGTTTGAGAACTTTGGCACACTCTTTGTCACACATGGCCCAGAATATCACGTTAGCTGCTGCAGAAAATAGCATAGCCTGTACTAGAGTTGACTCACTTTGCACTTACCAAGAGGAGGCCGACACCAGGATACTCTTACATGCAAAGCATGCCTCAATTCATAGCCATGAGTGTATCATAATCCAATCCCTGGATACAGATGTTGCAGTGCTTGGCGTTGCCTTGAGTCATGAAATTCATGCAAGGGTCTTATTCAGTACTGGTACAAATGAGAGATGCAGATGTTTAGATCTTACCAAGATTGGACAAAGCTTAGGTGAGAATGTATGCTGTTACTTTCTGTTTCAAATCATTTCTGAGATTATGAACAAAACTTTTATTTTGTTTGGCATTATTTCCAAACTTTGATAAATATTTCCATAAAAAAATTATGTATTAGCATTATTGTGTTTATTATATGCCATATATATAAAAATCAAAACCAGTTTGGTGTGGTAATGGTATATGCACTATTCACTGAAAATAAATTAATATTAAAGTAAATTATTACAAGCGAAGGTACAAACATTGAATTTAAGATGAACTTGTGAAGAGGTAGGGGGAATTAGAAAAATGGCCAAAAATTAAACTTATCAAATTAAAATGTTAATAAATAGGGCAGGAATCATGTCAACCAACATTGTGGAGAAATAAAATCCATCTTGTATGAGGTTATGTGTACACCATAAAAAAGGCTTTCTTTTTGATTAGGGGGGAGGGGTAAGAAAATACCTTGTGGACAGAATCCAAATGACCAGTTGCACTAAAAACAGTTGTCAACATTCAGCAGAGATGCCAGGGATAATTTTGATGCTTACTGTGTGCCCATTTCAGCTTGGGACTCCGACGAGGGCGGTCGCATCTTTTCCACTCTCCCTTATCTCTGCTCTCTGCTTTAACCTTCAAGTCCCTACTTCACCAGACTGTGAATTCCTCAAATTTTTTTTTTTCATACTGGTTCTATTGGACTACTATTGGATTAACCATGGAATTGATCAGCTGGTCTCTGAACGCTATTGACACCATCTTTTCTACAAGAAGGTCAGGACCGGGGGATTCTACCTGCCCAGATGGAACGCATCCTGCGGGCTATGTTCTCGATGTTGTGTGGGCCGCTGAAGAGGAGGTACTGCTGGCCCACCACCACCAGATGGCGCCCTGCTTGAAGTGCGGGCTTCAAGCATGAGAGGGCGTCATAGCAACCGGGAGTGACAGCTGTCACTTGTTATCAGCACCAGCTGTCACTCATTCACATCACCACCACCATAAAGGCCGGCCTGCAACTCCACCTCCCCGCCGAGAAATCAGCTACCATTCAGGTAACTTCTCTGCTGACTTAAAACTGAATAATAGTCTGAACTCTTTTGCAGCCGTTATCCTGTGGTGTTTGCCTTATCTGTGGGATTGGCGTTTGGTGTGATCAGTGACAGCTTCGCGTCACACCCCAACCAGATAAGTGGTTAGACAGGAGCTGCACGAGTGTGTGATTGGAGGTGGAGGTGCTCCCTCCTAACTAAACACAGACTGTGGGATTACTGAGTGTGCGAACTCGCACTCATCAATACTGTTTCTGTTCTCTGCCAGCAGTACCGGGTCTGACTGCTGAAGACAGTGGCCACCTGGGGCGCAGGGCTTGGCGGCTCCGGTGTTCTTCAGATCCGTTGGTGGTGGAAGCTGTGTGGGATCCGGCTCTTCTCTCGCCAGACGTCTTCTATCTTCGAGCCTGCCCACACGTCACCTTGTGTATAATTGACATTCCACCATATTGTTATTGTCTGTACTTTGTTGTGCAATTCACAACATTAAATTGTTACTTTTTGGCTTATCCATTGTCCGTTCATTACCGCCCCCTGTTGTGGGTCTGTGTCACGACACTTCACAACACTCGACTCCTGGGGTCTTGGCGTATTGCATGCTTGGTGCCTTTCTCCGTTGAGGACGTCGAGGATGTATTCATATTTGGTCTTATGGTAGCAGGGCTGGTACTTTCTGGCTTATATGCTGCCCTGATCTATTGGAAAATTGGCAAGACGGCAGCATCAAGAACCACGGCCCCTCGCTTGTCCGTCATGATTAACGAGGTGGGCAAGGCAGTGCATTCTCAGACTGCGATGACTCTTGAACTCAGACGCAAATTGGATGACATCTTGGAGCAGATGCATGCTTTGCAGATGAAGTTGAAGATTTCGGAGGCCGGGGAATATTCTTAACTCATAATTGGGAATATTCTTAATTCATAATTGGGATTTGGTTGTTCAAGTGGAACTGTAAAAAGTGTTTTTCACTGCTCAAACCACAACACGGCAGGCTTATCAAACCTGAAGGACAAATTGCCCGACTGTTTTCCTCCAGAGGAATGTCTTCAGGCCTTGGTGATTATTTGGCTCCTTTCTTATCTCAACCCACAAAGACAATAGACTGTTTTTCATAGGACTGAAGCATGCTCCACTCCGTCTTCCCACCCCCCTCCTACCCCCATCACACCCCTCCCCCACTCCGGCTTCTGCTCACGTCACCCCACTTCCCTTCTGTGGGGGCGGCATGGTTTTAGCTGCTGCTGGTCCCCCCCCAAGCTGACGATGGTGCAACTCAGGGTTGCTGTGTGACCTTCACCCACTTGCCTCAATTCGGATAACGGACTTCTTCAAACTTAGTGCACATAAACAATGTCAAATGTGTATGTGTTGTCTTTAATTCTGATGTGTGCCATTATTACGGGAAACAAGTAATAATTGTGGACTAATTTCTGTCTGAGGTAACTGGAGTGTAAACATAATTTCTCCACTGTGAAATCAATAAAGTATATCTCATCTCATTTCATATCTTTAATACTTTTGAAATGGGAAGAGAAAATATGACTTTACTTTGTTCACAATAGCCATGTTTTTGGATGATTTTTTTTTTTTTTTTTACATAATTTTGTCCAAGAGACATATAAAAGGGACCTATCATCATCCTAAATGTATTTTATTTTATTTATGATATACTGAGAGTAGTTTGGGTTGCATAAAATAAAATTCAGGTGGGTTTTGGGGAAGCACAGAGCCAATAGTGTGTTACCTAAAATTTTGCCTAAAAGAAAAGGGGGTATGCGAACAAAAGTGCTCGGCAAATATATCCTTGCCGGGTTGTGCCAATGACAACAAGTGGAAATGTTATCCCAGATGGACCAGGAACATCATGAAACCATCGAACCTTGGTGACCAGGGGGGAGCAACGAAAATGCTTATTACAGATTTGGGCCCATTAACTATGGGTTCCAGATGGAGAAGAATTTGTCTCTAGAGCCTCTGAGTGAGTATTTTATCTTTTTCAACTGTATAAACTGCATGAGGTCACTCAACCACAAAGATACTTTAGGCGGGTTTTTTGATTTCCAGTGCAGAAGTATTCTCCGTGCAAGCAGTGTTGTAAAAGCAACTGAATACATTGAAACAAATATAGAAATCTGGGAAGCACATTCATTTTAATACAGTTCACTTTTCCTATCAAAGACAAATTAAGTGCTTTCCATTTTATTAGATCTAATTTAACTTTCTCAAATAGAGGACAGTAGTTTTCCTGATAAAGGCCCTGCATGTCTCTTGTAACATTAATGCCCAAGTATTTAAAGCCGTTTCTAGACATATGAAATGGCAAAACACCGTCTTGTATTTGAAGAGACAGGTCATTAACAGGGTAGCATTCACTCTTACTAAAGTTCAGCTTGTAACCCGAAAAAGTGCCAAATCACTCCAAAATATGAATAATATGGGGCATGCTCAAAACAGGGTCTGAAACATATATTAATAAATCAGCCGCATAAAACGATACTTTATATTCCATCCATCCATCCATTTTCTTCCGCTTTATCCGGAGTCGGGTCGCGGGGGCAGCAGCTCATTAATGGGATGATTTGAGTGCGATGGACAAGGGCTCAATGACCAAAGCAAACAGTAGTGGACTGATGGGGCATCCCTGATGAGTCCCCCGGGATAAGAGAAAATACTGTGACTGTTTACCATTTGTTATTACAGAAGCCTTGGGTGAGGAATATAGGAGGTTTATCCATGAAATAAAGTTAGGGCCATATCCAAATTTTTTTAAGCATGCAAATAAATATTCCCACTCAACCCTGTCAAAAGCTTTCCCTGCATCCAGTGCGATAGCCACCTCGGGTACCGCACTGGATGCAGGAGAATGGATAATGTTTAAGAGTTGGCGGATATTTGTAAATGAATGACGTCCTGAAATAAAACCAGTCTGATCCTCAGATATCACATCATGCATTGTGGTTTCCAAACGCAAGGCTAGAGCCTTGGCCAAAATCTACAAATCGCTGTTTAGAAGAGAGATGGGACAATATGAACCACATTCAGTGCTAACTTTACCTGGTTTTAACGAGAGTAATTGATGCTTCAGTCAGTGTTTGTGGCAACGATCCACGGGAAAGAGAGTCATTAAACATGCCAAGTAATAGTTTAGATAATTTGTTGGAGAATTTTTTATAAAACTCTATTGGGTACCCGTCTGGGCCAGATGTCTTACCATTTTCCATTGACATTATTGCATTTATGATTTCTGAGTGTTTTAATCAATCAATCAATCAACTTTTTTCTTGTATAGCGCCAAATCACAACAAACAGTTGCCCCAAGGCGCTCCACATTGCAAGGCAAGGCCATACAATAATTATGAAACACAGTCTACGTCTAAAGCAACATAACCAAGGGATGGTCCAGGGTCACCCGATCCAGCCCTAACTATAAGCCTTAGCGAAAAGGAAAGTTTTAAGCCTAATCTTAAAAGTAGAGAGGGTATCTGTCTCCCTGATCTGAATTGGGAGCTGGTTCCACAGGAGAGGAGCCTGAAAGCTGAAGGCTCTGCCTCCCATTCTACTCTTACAAACCCTAGGAACTACAAGTAAGCCCGCAGTCTGAGAGCGAAGCGCTCTAATGGGGTAATATGGTACTATGAGGTCCCTAAGATAAGATGGGACCTGATTATTCAAAACCTTATAAGTAAGAAGAAGAATTTTAAATTCTATTCTAGCATTAACAGGAAGCCAATGAAGGGAGGCCAACACGGGTGAGATATGCTCTCTCCTGCTAGTCCCCGTCAGTACTCTAGCTGCAGCATTCTGAACCAACTGAAGGCTTTTTAGGGAACTTTTAGGACAACCTGATAATAATGAATTACAATAGTCCAGCCTAGAGGAAACAAATGCATGAATTAGTTTTTCAGCATCACTCTGAGACAAGACCTTTCTGATTTTAGAGATATTGCGTAAATGCAAAAAGGCAGTCCTACATATTTGTTTAATATGCGCTTTGAATGACATATCCTGATCAAAAATAACTCCAAGATTTCTCACAGTATTACTAGAGATCAGGGAAATGCCATCCAGAGTAACGATCTGGTTAGACACCATGCTTCTAAGATTTGTGGGGCCAAGTACAATAACTTCAGTTTTATCTGAGTTTAAAAGCAGGAAATTAGAGGTCATCCATGTCTTTATGTCTGTAAGACAATCCTGCAGTTTAGCTAATTGGTGCGTATCCTCTGGCTTCATGGATAGATAAAGCTGGGTATCATCTGCGTAACAATGAAAATTTAAGCAATACCGTCTAATAATACTGCCCAAGGGAAGCATGTATAAAGTGAATAAAATTGGTCCTAGCACAGAACCTTGTGGAACTCCATAATTAACTTTAGTCTATGAAGAAGATTCCCCATTTACATGAACAAACTGTAATCTATTAGACAAATATGATTCAAACCACCGCAGCGCAATGCCTTTAATACCTATGACACCTAATGGGACTATGACTCCTTAATGGGAGTTCGGTCTCAGTCCTATGCACTGTGGTTATCGAAGGGGCCTGGAGATTGTTAAAGAAGTTTTCCATTACATTACCGTCATTTGTCATCTGTGACATATACAGGTTCGAGTAAAATGAGGTAAATATGTCATTGATTTCTCCTGGGTCGATTGTTAATTCTCCATTCATTTTCCTTATTTGTAGGATTTGCTGGGCAGATACGGCTCTTCAGTTGATGACATAAAAGACAGCTAGCCCTGTTGCCATATTCATAAACATATCCCCATGATTTTAACAAAAGTCGTTCAGTCTTTTCAGTTGATACCAAATTATGATAGTGCCTCTGTGCATCATTCATCTATACAGCGCACTTTGTATAAGGAGATGCTGTATGATGCTGTAATGCAGAGGAAGCCTTTTCTGAGTACATGTTACAAACAGAGTCGCTTGAGGTATGCTAAAGCACATTTGGACAAGCCAGCTCCATTTTGGAATAAGGTGCTGTGGACTGATGAAACTAAAATTGAGTTATTTGGACATAACAAAGGTTGGTATGTATGGCTGAAAAAGAACACAGCATTCCAAGAAAAACACTTGCTACCTACAGTAAAATTTGGAGGTGGTTCCATCATGCTGTGGGGCCAGTGCAGGTACTAGGAATCTTGTTAAAGTTGAGGGTAACATGGATTCCAGTCAATATCAGCAGATTCTTGAGATGTTCAATGTTCAAGACTCAGTGACAAAGTTGAACTTGCGCTGGGGCTGGATCTTTCAATAAGACAACAACCCTAAACGCTGCTCAAAATCTACTAACACATTCATGCAGAGAAACAAGTACAACGTTCTGGAATGGCCATCTCAGTCTCCAGACCTAAATAATCTGAAAATCTGTGGTGTGATTTTAAGTGGACTGGTCTTGCTCGGAAACGAACAAACCTGAGATGTTTTGTAAAAAAGAATGGTCCAAAATGCCTTCAACCAGATTCCAGACTCTCATTGGAAGCTGTAAGAAGTGTTTAGAGGCTGTTATTTGTGCAAATGGAGGTTCTACTAAATATTGATGTATTTTTTCTGTTCGGGTGCCCAAATTTATGCACCTGCCTAATTTTGTTTAAAAAAATATTGCACACTTTCCTATAAAAAAAATCCTATAAACTTCATTTCACTTCTGAAATATCAGTGTTTGTCTGCTATATGATATATTTAACTGAAATTGCTGATCCAAGCAACCAATGATTTATAAAGGAAAATCATGGAAATCATCAGGAGTGCCCAAACTTTTGCATATAACTGTATATTGAAAAGAAATATCTGTGATCCCGTATTTCACAAAAATGAGGGTTCTCAAACGTGATAGCGTGCACAAGCAATCAGTAGACTGTGCACATGTGAGCAACCACTGGTTCGCTTGCCTTTATCTTCAGTTTTCCAGCTGTGCTGCAAAATGTAGAAGTTGGAGTAAGTATGATTATTTCAAGCAACTGTGTCAATGAAGAGGTACAACATGGTGGCCTCTGTTAGGGGCGCACCACCCCCCAAGTAGATATGATGATCTCATTCTGAGCTTAAGAAACCACATACGTTTGTTGTTGTATTAATTCATTAATATGAACGGATGATTATGAATGCTATATTCCAGTGGTTTTCATACTGCGAGGCCCCCCCCCCGGCAGGTGCCAGAGTTCTTCACGGGGGCCGCAAGGGATGGGTATTGAGAACCGGTTCTTTTCGAGAATCGTTAAGAAATTATTTGATCTACCTACATCAATAGCCTTTTTGCTTAAAGAGTCCTTTATTGGTCCTTCAGAGCGGCCGTTGTTTCTGAGGGTGTTTTGTCAGGAAAATGATCATTTCTTTACATTGATTACAGACCCTGCAGTGGGTCTGTAATCAGCCACTTCTGTAGCGGCTGTTCTTGAAGCTTGAAGCAATGAAGCAGTGCTCTGACCCACTGCTTCATTAGTTCATTGCTTCGCTGCTTTTCAAAAGTGGCAAGTCCGCTTCTTAACCCCTCTCAAAGCCATTTAAAAATGTCAATCATGAGTCACTTTTGTGCAGATTAAAGTCACTAACTGGGACTCTTGTCTTGTTGCATGCAAGAAATGACAATCATCCTCCGTTCCGTTTGCACACCTCCAAAAGGTGCAATTGAACCAAACGTTTTTTCCTCCCAAAATGAGACGTCCTGCGTTCTTTACGAATTACACTGATGTTGACGTGTATCGCAGCTGGCTGCAAGAGCTCAGCTCAGAGGTATGGCATTACATTTGTGCCATTAACGTCTGAAAGGAAATGCTTCTGAGAAAAACTACAGATTTTGTTTCTTTTTATTTATGTCCAGAGATCAAGGATCCAGTGACCAGTTTCATATTTATTTACTTTAAGACTCAATAAAATGTTATTGACATAGAAAACCTGAAAAGCCTACTTTTAGTACACAGAAAATTCACAGGAGGTATTGATAAGGGAATCGATAAGGAATCAAATCGATAATGGTATCGATATCGATACAGTCTTACCAGTACCCATCCTTGTTAAAAGTTGAATTAATATTATTTATGTTAAAATGAGTTAGTTATGCCAAAGACATTTAAAACACACAGACATGTTTAAATGTTAAAAAAGCACATTTAAAATATGACAAAAGGTAAAAATAGAAGAATAGAAAGTTCCTTAAAAAAATGTTTGAAAGGGGTGTAAAATGTGTGAAAGAATAGAAGGTTCTTTAAAACTTTCTACTTTTCTATTTTCTATGTGCACCTTTTTTGATGAGCATTATGACAACAGTAGTACTTTGGTTGGGGCAACGTTTCTGAAACAACATTTAAGCAACATAAATGTGTGGAGTCGTGAGAAAGTTGCCGCAACGTTGTACATAAATGTTGTAATACAACGTACCTATAGTGCAACATAGTTACGGGGTAGCATAGTCTTGTTCAAACCCCTGCGTGATATTGTGGGAGTTGACCACTTCCAGAGACAGCCTGCCATTATGCAACACAAACACACCATCAATTTACATGGAAAGATGGCTTACTGCTTTGTTTTTGGCAGCATTCACTGAAGCAGTTGCGGAAAGTGCAGTTTTTTTCGGTTCCCAGTGGAGAAGGGAAGACGAGGCAAATGGGAGAGGACGTGCCTGTAAGTTTTAGCCTACACACCTTGACAGAGTAGTTGTGTTTTCTCGGCTGCACAACAGCCTCGACTTGTTTGCACTCTGGGTCATAAACAAATTACAACACGTGTCCGCTTTCCACCACCTCATCACTTTTTCTTTGCATTTTCACTTTGTTTGCCATGTAATTTACCAAAAAACTCAGAAGTGCCATGTTTCTGATGGGGACATGCAAGGGCTGCACCCGCATGTGGGATTATTGCATCGTATGTGTAACCCACATGACCTAGTGCCCCTACTTCCTGTTGTGGTTTTATTTTCGCGGGTCATTTCCTTTATATATCCCTGCCCACTTTCAGTTTCTCCTGCATGACTGTGGCTCCCACGGCTTGGCTGTGCATGCTATGCTACGGACCCACGCTGCTCTCTGCTGTGACTTGTGTTTGCGTTTTTGCCAGAAACTCTGAGATTGCTGCATAAACCCTGGAAACGTGCTATTATATTATATTATACCTTTACCTTTTGGAAATATAAAAACATGGCAACAAGATAGAACTGGTGTGTATGGACTTCTTGTCTTTGGAGCCAGACCGCCGAGTGAAGGACATCCTCATAATCACGGATCACTTCATGAAATATGCTGTAGCAATAACCTACACCTAATCAGAAGGCCTGCACCGTTGCCAAATGCCTATGGGAAAACTTTTTCATCCACTATGGCATCCCAGAGCAGCTACACAGTGATCAAGGTCCGGATTTTGAATCTCGTATGATCAAGGAGCTGTGTGACATCGTGGGCATTCACAAAGTACGAACTATGCCCTATCATCCCAGAGGGAATCCAGTAGAATGATTTAACAGAACACTGTTGAATGTGCTTGGAACCTTCGCCAAAGGAAACAAATTTCGCTGGCGAGATTTTGTTAAACCGCTCGTGCGTGCATATAACTGCACTAAAAATTACGTAACTGGGTTTTCCCCTTATGAGCTTATGTTTGGCCAACAACCTCGCTTACCTGTTGATCTTGCCTTTGGACTGCAGTTGAAGGAGAACCCCACAACCACTTCTCATTCACAGTATATCCAAGATATCAAGGCACGCCTTCAAGAAAGCTACCAAATTGTCATGGCCAATTCTGAGAAGGTGATGGAACGAAATAAGACCATGGTCGATCGACGCGTCTCTCTGTCTGACTTATCTGTGGGAGACAGGGTCTTGGTGAGAAATGTTCGGCTGAGGGGGAAACAGAAGCTGGCCGACCACTGTGAAGCTAATGTGTATATTATGGTGAAGAAAGCCGGTGACCTTCCCGTTTATACCGTCAAGCCTGAAGGCCAAGCTAAACCACTAAGAACCCTGCATTGTGATCTCTTATTGGCATGTGGATACTTACCCAATTCTGCACAAGACTGTCCTGCAAAGAGAAAGAGAAATTGTACGCACTTACCTGACCGTGCAGTTGAGGAGGAGGAGGAGGATCTTGTGGACGACGAGCTAATTCCACCTGTTCCCGATCCACCTGCTACTACACCCATTAGATTGACAAAAATTATTGGAAAACCACTTGTCCTTCCCTCTCGACTAGCTGATGAACACCTTGAACTCCCTCTATCCTCCATTGCTCCTGTTGCTGACGAGGAAACGGTTGCTGTGGACGAAGAGAGATTGGAAATTGCTGATACGATTGTTCCTATGAATGACCACCTCTAACTGTGGATAGAGGACCAATCGTGATTGAACCCGAATCAGCTGAAACCATTGAACCCGAGCCTGTTGGTCCTGCTGATACCTCTGATGTTGTGGACAACTCATCTCCTGAGTCATCTGTTGTGGAGCACTAGAAGGCACAATGTTGACCACTTGCCTAAATCTGAGCCATTTAGTCCTGCGACTGAGACACCCCCTCAACACCCAGTTCGTATATGAAGGACCCTTGATTGGTTGCAATATTCCCGACCCGGCCATCCTTTACTAGAGAGCATACAAAGCTTGTTCCATGGCTTAAACTCGTCATTTACCTTCGTTCTTCAGGAGCACGAGGATGACATGGGTCCTCTTCCCAGTCAGTCACCTGTCCGTTGCCAACCCGGACCATGATTGTGGACATACATGGGATCAGGGGGGGAAAGTGTAACCCACATGACCTAGCGCCCCTACTTCCTGTTATGGTTTTATTTTTGCAGCTCATTTCCTTTATATACCCCTGCCCACTTTCACTTCCTCCTGCTTGACTGTGGCTTCCATGGCTTGGCTGTGCATGCTACGCTACGGACCCACGCTGCTCTCTGCTGTGGCTTGTGTTGCCGTTTTTGCCAAAAACTCTGAGATTGCTGCATAAACCCTGGAAACCACGCAGTCAGTTACGCGCTAGGCGTAGCGTTACATATGCATCATATTTTAACCCTTTAGCGCCCACCCTCAAACGAGACTGAGCTTCCCAATTGTTGTACTTCAGCCTTTATACAGCCATTGGAAGAAATCTGTTTACTGGGATTTAACTGGAAAATTTAGTAAGCTTTACTCCATTAAGACTCATATGCTGAAAGCACTTTCAAGTCATGGGAAATCTTCCATACCTCCACCCAGAATTGAATCACAGCCCCTTCATACATCAGTCAAACGACTTGCCATTCCACCATCTTGGCTCTTAATAAACAGAAATGGTTCAGAACAACATGAGCGTGATGTACATTTACAGTAGATCATCTTCAATGTTGTAGCAACATTGGTGGGATTCTACAGAATGACAATGTGGCAACGCAAATCCTCAACCAAAGTACAATGTTGCATTCACGTACTGTGTTTGCTTGAGGTGCATTAAATTATTTCATATGTAATTAATCTGTATTTTTTTCATCCTTTAAATTATTCAACCTTGCAGCACCTGTGGATCTGAATGAAAGTGGCTCAGGAAAAGGAAAGACTTACAACCCTCAGCAGGTCCAAGGTCACATTAAAGAGCTTTTGGGAAAGTACAGTAATGGATTCTGGGTGTCAAAGCTCCCTCAGATCTACAGAGAGCTATACAAAGAGGACCTGCCCACTGAGGCCATCCGAGACCTGGAGAAATGGACGCACATATGCACTGTATGTCCTCCTTAACATTTTGTGGTTATTATTGTTTACTATCATACTATATATTATTGCTTTATGTTTAATGGCTAAAAGATAAAACAGTGATGCTAATTAAAGGAATCATAACTCAGGTTTTGTATTGTAGAACGGCTGGGAAAGTGAAACGAGCTATGAATGAACTTCCAAAAATAGTAATTTTTGATATTCATATTGTAGTCATAAGTGTTAATGTTTTCTGCTCAACTTTAAGAACAAACTACTGTCTAGAACAAGGGTGCTCAAGTTCGGTCCTGGAGAGCTACCTTCCTGATACTCTTAGTTGTCTCCCTGCTCCAACACACCTGAATCCACTGAAAGACTCTTTAGGAGGCTTTTAATGTGTCTTTCATTGGATTCAGGTGTGTTGGAGCAGGGAGACAACTAAGAGTGTCAGGAAGGTAGCTCTTGAGGACCAAACTTGAGCAGCCCTGGTCTAGAACAAATGTATGCCAGTCCTGCAATTATTTGATCCTCTGGGATTTAGGGTGTAGTCCTTCAAAGTTTCTGTTTTAGCACAGTGATTTTGCCGCAATAATTGAAATTCTGTTACTTTTTTGCTTTTGTAGGATTATGTTTCTGCACTCTGCTGCATTCACATAGATGGCACAAAAAACAATCATCACACCATCATGCATAAAAAGACCCTCAGCTTCACTCAGAGTTAATCAAACTAACAGTAATTTTGCATCAATATCAATAGTTTATTTGCGCAAACTCTGAGTCACATTTCTATTTATTTGTTTGTTACTTATTTATTTTATTTTTGGCACCATACGTTTACTGTTTCAAAGCAGAAACAGTGGCAGAGCAGTAAAACTTAAAGCAGTAAGTTTTTGGTAACATGTAAGGTGACAAAACAATATTTGCAATTCTGTTGGAGAATACTATGGCATGTACACAAAAGTATGACAGCCTTCTCAGAGTGGCTATGATGTTACACGTAGAGGTAGTGGTGCTAACAAAATGGCAGGAGGTGGAGTTCTATTTGAAGATGCAATTGTCATAGGGCCCCTTCACACATAGCATGAATGAGGCCAATTGGCACATGAAAGAGGAACCGCATGCCATTTGTGAAAGGTCGGAGCTGCCTTTTTTGCCTCGCACAGCTGTCGCCACAACCATACGCGCACACCAGCCACTTAAAGACAGAGAGTGCCCTGTGAGTGCCCATTTGATCCCTCTCTCGGCAGGTGTAGGTCAAATACCAGATGCTACACACGAACATCCAGTACTACTTGCGGAGCACTTAGGAAATGTGGGGCCATTCATACAGCCAGCACGAAAATAGTGAGCAGGTGACCACTTTTGAGCTGGCTGTGAAATTTGTCGAAGTGCCCCACGAGTGAGGCATTGCCAAGTAACACACGTGGTGTGTCGGCTCCCCCCTTAACACATGTGGCCTGCGTGTGTATTGCACGTGTGCGCGTATCGAGCTACCCCCCCGCAACACATGTGGCATGCGTGTCTTTGCAACCCCACCCCGCCTGCAACACATGTTGCGTGTGTGTTTTGCGCAGTTGTCTCTGCAACACATGTGATGTGCGGGGGAGGGGAGGGGGGCACACTTGCATGAAATGTATGTACAGACATGATCACATGGGGGCCAATCCAGCCACGTCTGAGCGCACACAGAGAGGTGTCTCTCAGCTGATCGCCGCCCAGAAACACACTGACAGCTGGAAATGATGGCCCAGTGCAAACGACATGTTAAATTAAAAACACAGAGACCACAGCAAGGACAGGTATATAAATAATTACTACAATAACTACATACACAATTACGTAACAAATAACTACAAAAATGATCACATAACACAGAAACAGAGTGACAATTAGTTCTGTGGACTGAACGAACAAGTGGGCGTGTCTACAAACAGCAGCAGCTGTTGAGATCTGTGGACCCGCAGGTCATAGCTGGAGAGCATGTACCGTGTTATGAAGGACATGACATTACAACTCTACACCGTGAGTCATGTGCTTGCTATATATTGCATTTGCAACGGGATGCAGACTGTGCCATGTGAAAAGGACTATCAGATCATGTGTACACTCAGTTGGCGATCTGTATGTCACGTCACCCACGTGAGCTATGGTCCACATGAAGCGGTGTCTGTCCTTTGGCGCACCACTCACTGTACACGCGGGGCTGGCTGGACACACACAAGGCCAGTCGGACACACTGGGTCAGCAGATGTGGACATAATAAGAGCACACTGCTTCATTCATGTCATTTCATGACTTCACGTCTGTGACCATGGGCCATATACAGAGGAACAGAATCATCCTTGTATTGTCTGCTCGATAAGGGGGATTAAATATTACAAATTGCGGTGTTTTTTATGGTGTGTTTTTTTTCTCCCTAGCAGAGGCGCAATGTGGTGTCACATGTTCCAGCTGCTTGCACTGTGTTCATGCACGCTCATGCGCGTCCATAAAACAGTTGTCGCTGTATCGTGCACTCCTGTCCGACCGTGTGTCCTTCCCAACAGTGGGTGGGAGGCTGGTTCCTGCTTCTTTCGCCCAATATTGTTTTATGTGTGAAGGGGCCCTAAAATTTAACTGTTACTTTTGGATATAGATCATCCAAACCTTACCTTTATGGAGTCTTTATAATCAGGCAAATAATGTGTTGTATTTTTGAACATGATTTTAGCATTTTGAAATGTTGCCCTGTGTGTTTATTGACCCCGCCCTGACTTAGCTGCCTTATGATACCTTTGTGTGTAGGCCATAGTATTCTAAGACCAGATTGTAAGTGCTGATTTGTCACCTTATGTGGTACAGCCTGTGCTAAAAGTGGCTCTGGGCTGATAGATTATAGGACTTGGGGACCAGTTTTGTGCTTGACTGATTATGGAGTGCCATTCTAATTTGTTATTGTACAGAACATGTTCTTGTCCTTTTCTGAAAAAACTAGGTTGAGAAAACCTGCAGCAGCAACCCATCAGAGCTGCTCCTCTACCCTGCCAAGGAGCAGACAAAAACATCCCCTCCTCCTGTGTTGCTCAACCTCAAGTCCACTGCTGTTTCTGGCTCAGCCCCAAGCACCGAAAAACCCTTACAACCACCAACTCAGCAGAGACAGCCCACCATCCAGCTGACTCACTCCAGTTCCAGCTCATCTCTTCCTCCTCAGTCTCGACAATCCTTCTCCTCCTCCATCCCCAGTCCACCTTCCACTCCTGCAGCCCTCAGCCCTGAACTGAAGCAAAAAGTGAACGAACTGATGATGAAGTACACCCATGGCATGTGGGCTGAAGCGCTGCCTAAGTTCTTCCAGGAAAACTACAAAGTAATTAATGTTTTGAAACCATTTGTAAATGATATTACACAACACTGCAAATAAGTGTCGGTTGGCACTGTTCTTAAAAACTGCATTATGCACAGTTAACTGTGATTTTAATTTCTAAATTTTTATTAACCTTTTGCAAGACTGACCTGCCTGCACACATCCTGGAGAACCTGCAGCTTCTCTCAGACATTTGCGTGATTGTCTACCCACTGCCTGACAACCCCAAGAGGGCTATACTCTACAACAAGCCCAGCACTGAATTGACAGGACGAGGTGATGAGAACTGCAATCGGAGGGACTCTGCAGCCAGTGAGGAGGAGCTGGGGGAAAGGAAAGACCTGGGGAACCCGTTGGTGCCTTCTCTGCAAATCCCTAAAGAGGAGTACCCATCTGTGCTTGTGGTGGAAGCCACCAGTACTAGTGGCGTTATAATTAGGTCAGGAACAAGTGCTTGTGTTCTTGGACATGATATGATGTAAATATGATTACAAAAACTCATCAGTCTCTCTTCTGCTCTTAGGTACATTGGTGAGGGCTACTCCCAGGATCAAGAGTCCATGGAGGACGAAATGAGAGAGGTTTACGGCTTGGACCCCAGCAGTCCAGCTCCTTTGTCATCTTTCTCTTCAGGGCAGCTTGTTGCCGTCAGGGCTGAAGAAGAAGAGATTCTGAGGGCTCAAGTCTGTGAAGTCATGGCAGACAAACTCAAGGTGACAAGTCAAAAAAGAGGAAATAACTGAGAACACTAAAATCAGGTTGAATAAAAACAGATACAAAAATGTTAGTAATCCAGTTTTTATGGTGTAAATTAAAGTATCAATTTAATTAGCTCTCTGTAACAATTTTTTAATGTTTATTTTAGGATAGTAATTTTATTCTCTAATTTTATTCTAGTTTGCATTGTTTAAAATTATATATAAATAGCATTTGTTTATGATTAATGCCTTACTTTGGTTTTTATTGTGTTTATTTAGATCTGTTGTATTGTTTATTTAGATCTTCAGGCTTTATCAAGGGTACCTTTTGGTACCCTTGATAAAGGATACCAGGTTTCTTAACTTTAGTTTCCTAATCTGGTCAGGTTCCAAAATAAAGGAGGCCCAAAACTTCTGCCTCATTCTAACCCATGCTGGACACTGGCCCAAAAAATGGAGAGACGTCTCATGTTCCTCCCCACAAGCTGTATGTGTACTGACCTGTTCTAGTCTCATTACCATTCTTTGGCTGTTCAAGAGGATGCGACCTGTGAGAATCCCAATGACTGTACTTATTATACATCTTGCGCAAGGGCAAGGGCCCTTGGGCAACGTCTTTAATCCCCTATTGCTCCCGGTGTGTAATGAGCGCCTTGCATGGCAGCACCCTCACATCGGGGTGAATGTGAGGCATTATTTCTAAAGCGCGTTGAGCATCTGATGCAGGTGGAAAAGCGCTATATAAATGCAGTCCATTTACATCTAGGCAGGCCAACTAGCTCCCTGAAAAACTTTTTAGGTTTGGTCCTTCCACGAGCTGTCTATCCTGCCTGCAGTCAGTCAAGCACTGCCATTGTTTGTGGTGTTGATAACTCTGCAGCAGGCTCTGGACCCACAAATTTATTTGAGCTCCCTAACTTTGCGAGCCGGTCCCCTCTCTCATTGCCTGGAATACCTGTATGGGACCTGATTATTCAAAACCTTATAAGTAAGAAGAAGAATTTTAAATTCTATTCTAGAATTAACAGGAAGCCAATGAAGAGAGGCCAGTATGGGTGAAATATGCTCTCTCCTTCTAGTCCCCGTCAGTACTCTAGCTGCAGCATTTTGAATTAACTGAAGGCTTTTCAGGGAACTTTTAGGACAACCTGATAATAATGAATTACAATAGTCAAGCCTAGAGAAAATAAATGCATGAATTAGTTTTTCAGCATCACTCTGAGACAAGACCTTTCTAATTTTAGAGATATTGCGCAAATGCAAAAAAGCAGTCCTACATATTTGCTTAATATGCACATTGAATGACATATCCTGATCAAAAATGACTCCAAGATTTCTCACAGTATTACTAGAGGTCAGGGTAATGCCATCCAGAGTAAGGATCTGGTTAGACACCATGTTTCTAAGATTTGTGGGGCCAAGTACAATAACTTCAGTTTTATCTGAGTTTAAAAGCAGGAAATTAGAGGTCATCCATGTTTTTATGTCTGTAAGACAATCCTGCAGTTTAGCTAATTGGTGTGTGTCCTCTGGCTTCATGGATAGATAAAGCTGGGTATCATCTGCGTAACAATGAAAATTTAAGCAATGCTGTAATAGTGCGGTAACTCTTCCCTGATGGCAGAGGAGCAAACAGGGAATGAAACTGAACATTTTTTTTTAAGTGTGATTCAGCACGTATAGCAAATGTGTGGCAATTGGTATTCACACTGCTATGAACACTGCCGTCTACTGGATGGGAGTGTGAATACCAGTTGCCACACATTTGCTATACATGCTGCTGAATCACTTAAACAAAATTTTCAGTTTTCAAATAGCCATTTTTTGTAAATGAAAAAAAGACATATTTACAAATACAGATTTATTTGTAAAAACCAGCACACGTTACAGTAACTTGTATGTTGGTTTTTATAAACCGACCAACCACTGATGACAGGAAGCTCCATTTTTCCATAATGCCTTTTGGCATATGTGTCTGTAAATGCTAAAACCTACCAAATTAGTGCATTATTTTAAAACTAAAACATATAGCTGATATTTTCACTTTGTAAAAACATCAGAGGTGACGATAATTTCAAAAACCTGTCTGGAATTAGTTTATTTAAAATTTTAAACATACAGTAGGGTAAAAAATATTTAGTCAGTCCCTGATTGTGCAAGTTCTCCTACTTAGAAAGATGAGAGAGGTCTGTAATTTTCATCATAGGTACACTTCAACTATGAGAGACAAAATGAGGAAAAAAAAATCCAGGAAATCACATTGTAGGATTTTTAAAGAATTTATTTGTAAATTATGGTGTTAAATAAGTATTTGGTCAACCACAAACAAGCAAGATTTCTGGCTCTCACAGACCTGTAACTTCTTTTTTAAGAAGCTATTCTGTCTTCCACCTGTTACCTGTATTAATGGCATCTGTTGGAACTCATTATCTGTATAAAAGACACAGCCTCAAACAGTCAGACTCCAAACTCAACCATGGCCAAGACCAAAGAGCTGTTGAAGGACACCAGGAAGAAAATTGTAGATGTGCACCAGGCTGGGAAGAGTGAATCTACAATAGTCAAGTACATCGGTGTGAATAAATCAACTGTGGGAGCAATTGTAAGAAAATGGAAGCCATACAAGACCACTGATAATATCCCTCAATCTGGGGCTCCACGCAAGATCTCATCCTGTGGGGTCAAAATGATCATGAAAATGGTGAACAGAAATCCCAGAACTACACGGAGGGACCTGATGAATGATCTGCAGAGAGCTGGGACCAACACCAGAGAGAGCTGGGACCAACGTAACAAAGACTACACACTACGCAGAGAGGGACTCAAATCCTGCAGTGCCAGGCATGTCCCCCTGCTTAAGCCAGTACGTGTCCAGGCCTGTCTGAAGTTTGCCAGAGAGCATATGGATGATCCAGAAGAGAATTGGGAGAATATCATGTGGTCAGATTAAACCAAAATAGAACATTTTGGTAAAAACTCAACTTGTCATGTTTGGTGGAAGAAGAATGCTAAGTTGCATTCCAAGAACACCATACCTGCTGTGAAGCATGGGGGTGGAAACATTATGCTTTGCGGCTGTTGTTCTGCAAAGGGGACAGGTCGACTGATCTGTCGTCCCACTGAATAATGAAGGCTGAAGAAGGAGCCACGCATGGGTGTGGGGTGATTATTCGAAGAATGACCCACATTTTGATCTATCACGTATCCACTATGAAGGTGCCACTATGTGCCTCTCTGTACCCCGCATGTGCCGCGTAGCAGCCTCTAGTGAGCCACGACCGACCTGTCATTACAGCCTCGAATGGCTCGCATCAGCCACACTAAGCCACGTAGTGCCATGATAGCGCCATGATAACGCCATGTTGGTGCACGTTTAGGCATGAGTTTGGTCCAAACCTCCAGCCCTCCCACACCTGGTCCCTTTAAAGTGTGGGTTTTCAATTCACAGATTCACAGCAGCATTTAAAGATGTCCCTTCTTTCTTTTTTTTTTTTTTAATGCAGTCCAAAAATAGACACTCCATCACATTTCCGCAGTTGTGCGCTGTGCGCCAGGCTGCTGTCCACCTGTAATGCACCAGACCAGCTAGACCCGAACCACGGGTTTCTGGAGAGCCGCCTCTGTGCTCCTCGCTGGCTCCGCATCTCTCTGGTTTTTCTTCTGCGGCTTTAAACACACAAAACTTTGTTTGTCCGTTTATTTCTGCAAAATTGCACTTTTGCGCGCGTGCTGCTGTTGTCCTTTCATTAAATACTTTTTTACCCCACTGTAACTCAAAACTGCCTCCCGACACATCTGCACAACCGTATGGCTGTGAAAATAAATGATTTTTTTTTCTTTTCTTCTCTTCTTTTGTCACTGGTAGCCAGCTCTCCTCTGCTGGCAGAAGATTGAGCTCTACCTCTTATAGCTGTCTGTCTGCTCCAAAAACACGTAACAGGCAGGAACTAAAATGTATGATTTCAAGCTTTACAAATGTTTTTAACTGTTAAGCTTTCTTCACTATGCCCACAAAAAGATATTAGCGGTCTAAAAGTTATCAGAACTAAATTTAGGGGAAGTTAATTGGTCCACTGATGGTTTTCAAAGTTAGCTGAAAAGCTAATCAGCTAACAGAAAAGTTAGCTTCATTAATTAGCGGTTAGCGGATTAGCAGAACTGTGCCCACCACTGGTAATATCCATGTCAGATCCTTGGTGATGTGGGTCCCAAGGAGCCTAATTGTGTCCACCCGCTCCACTGCTTCTCTGATGATGTGTAGTGGGGGCTGTGAGACTCTCCTGGTCCTCCTGAAGTCTATAATGACCTCCTTGGTTTTGGTGGTATTGAGATCCAGATTGTTGACTGCACACCAGTCTGACAGGTGTTTGACCTCCTCCCTGTACCAGGTCTTTTTGTTGTCCCTGATAAGGCCCACCACAGTAATGTAGTTGGCAAACTTTATCAGGGTGTTGTTGGAGTGAGTGGGGACACAGTCCTAGGTGAAGAGAGTGAAGAGTGCCGGACTGAGCACACACCCTGCAGTGTGCCTGTGTTCATGGTTATAGTGCCAGATGTCAGGTTCCCATCCTGACATTCTGAGACCTGGTGGTCTGGAAAGCCACAATCCATGAACAGAGTGAGGTGAAGAGACCGAGGTTGGTGATTTTATGGACCAGTTTATGATGGATTACAGTATTAAATGCACTGCTAAAATCTGCAAAGAGCATCCTGTGGGGCAGGGCTGTGTGAAGTGCAATGGAGACAGCATCCTCTGTAGACCTGTTCCGGGTCTGCAGGGATGGTGTTGTTGATGTGTGCTAACACCATCCTCTCAAAGCACTTCAGAATGACCAGGGTGAGGGCAACTGGGCGATAGTCATTGAAGGTTGTGAGAGTAGGCTTTTTGGGCACAGGTACAATAGTAGTCTGTTTGAGTCAGGTGGGGTTAGAGCTTGTTGCAGGGAGAGGTTAAAGATGTCCGTGAACACCCCAGCCAGCTGGTCAGTGCAGGTCTTCAGTAGGCGGCCTGTCACCCCATCTGGTCCAGATGCTTTAGTGGTGTTGATCCGTTTCAAGATGGATCTCACCTGGAAATAATGGAGGATGAGTGTCAGCTGCTCCTCAGGTTGGATTCTTTCAGCAGGCTGGGCTCTTCCCTGCTGCTTATTGAAGCGAGCAAAGAAGAGGTTCAGGTGTTGGAGAGATCGCTGTCCTGATTGATCCGCGTGGTGTTATTTTTATAGTCAGTGAGGGTTTTAATTCCTCTCCACATGATGCGGGGGTCGTGGTTCTCAAAGTGGCCCTCTATTTGCTGCCTGTACGGTTTCTCTGATGCCCTTTGCTAGGTTCTTCTGGGCAGCTTTATATACCAGCTGGTCCTCTGGCCTGTAGGTGATGTTTCTGGCTTTGAGCAGTGACTGCACATTTCCATTAAACCAGGGCTTCTAATTTGGAAACACCTTTATGGTTTTAATAGGCAGTACGGTATCTGTGCAAAAATTTATGTAGTCCATAACAGCAGAGGTGTAACCTCCAGGTCAGATCCCTCAGAGAAAACCTCCCTGTCCGTGATGTCAAAGCAGTGCTGTATCGAAGCAGTGGCCTCCTCGCTCCATACCTGCACAGTCTTTATGGACAGTATGCTTCTGCACACTACTGGTCTGTAGGCTGGCGTCAGAGAGATGTGGTCTGATAGGCGCATGTGTAGCTGGTACAGCTTTGTAAACTCTCCTGATGTTTGGGAAGGCTTATGTGTTTATGGAGCTTGGGCAACACTGTCTTGAGCTCGGCATAGTTAAAGTCCCCTGCAACGATCACCACTCCCTGTGGATGAGCATCGAACTGGCTGTTCACACAGCTGTACAGCTGCTCTAGGGCTAGCTTTGCATTAGCATGTGGTGAAATATAAACAGCTGTAATGAGGATGGCAGAAACCCCCTCAGTAGGTAAAATTGCCTGCATTTCACTGCCAGATACCTTAACTCTGAAGAGCAGTGAGTGCCAGTGATGTTCACAGCTGTACACTACTCATTGTTTATGTACACACATGCCTCCACCTCTGCTCTGCATGCAGTCCTGTCGGCCCGGTAAACAGTGCAGCCAGCTAACCGATAGCCTTATCAGGCGTGTTGTTGTCTCCCAGTGTGTTAGGTGCCTGGGCACACTCCTATACTGAAGCTGATGAGAAAAGTGGCGCTTTAACAGCTCTTATACACACCTGACTATCGGAGTAAATAAAAACTCTTTTATTCCTAAAATTGAGGTCATTCAGGAGCTCTACACATTGAATGACAGCAAACACCGCAGCCTGAAAGACGTTGGTGTATCTGCCCAGTGCAATGCTCTTGTCCTGTGTCGTATTATATTTACACTCCAGCTCCGGCTTTCCCCCTGATCAGTGATCCGTGAGGTTGTGTTCAGAACCGGTGTCACAAAAACAATTGTCCCCCTAAAAATTGGTCTGCCCTGCCTTCACTGCGCATGCATCATTTGGGACCACAGCAGCATGTCTGAGAGGGATTCTTTACACCCAGCGTGATCAAATGGATTAATGTGATTATTAACCATCAGATGACAAAGTAAAACCTCTTAAATCATTCTGAAGTCAGTTTTAACCAGAATACAAGGCGATAATTGGTGAGTTGTTACTGGCGCTCTGAAATGACATAGGTGTAACAGCAGCTGCTGTGCGCTCTGATCGGTCCGCCGTCTTTTATGATGACATAATGCTGAATTTATGTATAAATGATTGTTGTACAAAAGCTTCAGATATCTGTCCCTGAGATAGATGATGACTGGAGTGCAGTTTTAAGCAGAAACGAGGTGATAATCAGCAAAACGCTGGTGATGCTCAGAAATGACACTGCTGAGTTCCGAAATGACACATGCACAGTGACGGCAGGGCAGACCGATTTTTAGCGGGAACCATTCGGTCTGCGACACCAGGTCTCTCTGTTATCACTGTACTAAATTTATTCACAAAAGAATATCTTTTCCTACCCTCTCACATTTGAAAGTAATAAGTGGAAGATCTGCTGATATTCTTTCCCTGATTAAGGTATTACTGGCATCTGCTAGTCTTTGCCACTTGCCAAACTGGTGCAGCCTTACTGACATAGAGTCTGCCTCTCCAACAATCTGGAGGTCCTGAGGGGCTAAGTTCAGAAGTACTTCTAAAGCTGCTGTTGGTATTGTCCTGAAGACACTTGTGATGCAAAGGCATGCCACTCTTTGAACATGAGTCAGCATGAGTCAACATGAGTTAGATTAAATAACATTCTTGTCATTTTTACCTTTCACTCTATAGGTGTACCTTGTGGATTACGGCTTCTCAGAGATGATCAGCAAAACCAAAGTATTTGAGCTACACGAACGGTTTTTCAAGCTGCCTTTTCAGGCGACCAAGTGCAAACTGGCAGGTGAATCTGAAATGAATCCTCATATGGTAATCAGCACAATCTTAAAAGCAAAATAAAAACTAGAAAGCAGCAGAAATTTGTCTTATATCCAATAAAACTGCAAATATAGATGTTCTGTGAAATGGTTTGTGACCTCTTGAGGTTTTAGACATTGTAATTTTTGTATGGCATCAAATTTAAAAAGGAATTCAATAAACAAATCACCATATATATATACAGTTTTGCTCAAAAGTTTACATACCTCTGTTCTTAATATTGTGCATTGCCCCCTTTAACATCAGTGACAGCTTGGAATCTTTTGGGGTGGTTGTGGACGAGGCTATCTGATGGTAAAGCTGCCACTGAATATGTTTCGGACTTTATTTACATCGATTACAAAGAAATACAAACAATATGGCACTCTCTGGTAAATCTGCATGGAGTAGACAGTTCTCAACCAGAACCCAACCCAGACAACCCAGAAGAAGTTATAGGCTTACGTGGCTGTGATTGGAGAAATTGTGCACAGTGCAAGCTTTGCATTTTGTATTCCCAGTTATCCAACTTCATGATGAAGTGGTATAGAGGAGGACTTTCTTAAAAAGAAGACCTGAAAGTTTAGCTACACATTGCCAGAAGGTACATCTGAGATGCAAGCCTGGATTTGATCTGTTTTGGTGAAAGAAAATCCTCCTCTGCTCTACTCCACTATGAAGCTAAGAGTAGTGATGCAAAATGCAAAGCTTGCACTGTGCACAATTTCTCCAGTCACAGCCACATAAGCCCATAACTTCTCCTGGGTTGTCTGGGTGTCTTGGTGGCTTTCCTCACTCCTCTCCTTCTTGCACAGTCACTCAGTTTTTGAGAACTGTCTACTCCATGCAGATTTACCATAAAGTGCCGTGCTGTTTGTATTTCTTTGTAATTAATGTACATAAAGTCCAAGACGTATTCAGTGGCAGCTTTACCATCAGAGAGCAACGTCCACAACTACCACAAAAGACTCCAAGCTGTCGTTGATGTTAAAGGGGCAATACACAGTATTAAGAACAGGGGTATGTAAACTTTGGATCAGGGTCATTTGGGTAGTTCTCTTGTCATTTTGATTTAAAAAGAGGAAACACAGTGGTTTGACAGTAAATGGCTTCACCCAACCACTAACCATGAGTGAAAAAAAAGTTTTTGTGTTGTTATTCATATTCTCTTAAAAATGGCCAAAAAAAGCAAACATTCTGCCAGGGTATGTAAACGTTTCAGCACAACTGTATGCATGTTAAAGTCACCAATAATCAGAATGTTATCTGCACTACTTACAAACAATTGGTGGTGATTATGACTTCAGAATTGACTTGAGAATGGCATGAGACTTGAGACTTGCCGATTCATGATTTGAGAATGACTTGCTGGTGACTTTATCCCACCTCTGCCACATAGCCAGGTAAGCAGAAGAACAGTATGAATCATGGCATATAATGTAAAGTTATTATTATTGCTATCATTATCTGTATGAGGGGATATAGAGTTATTAATTACTATCATATGAAGTTAGCAAAGTAGCAAATTAGCCATGAGACATACTGCCCCAACATTAGCCTTACTCACTTTTTAGGAATTGCCGTCTCCAGACAGATTTACCGTGGAGTACCAAACTGTTTGTATTATAACCCCGAGGAAGACCCAGGACTAGGTGGAGAGATTATATTTCCACACTGACTGGATCCCCTAGTCAGAGGTGGTTACTGTGGCCCGGTGTCGCAGACCGAACGGTCCCTCCAATGACGCTGTTCATGGATTAACACCTTGTTTCTGCTTCAAACTGCACACCAGTCATCATCTGTCTCTGTGACAGATATCTGAAGCTTTTGTACAACAATCATTTCCACATAAATTCAGCATTATTTCATCATAAAAGGTGGCAGAAGCGATCAGAGTGCCGCTGCTAAACGAGCTGCTAGCTGATGCGTTCACTGCGCGTCGGACATTTCAAAACTTCACGGAATTTTGCCTTGTTTCTGCTTAAAACGGCCTAATTTCTGCTTAAAACTGACTTTAGAATGATTTAAGAGGTTTTACCTTTGTCATCTCATGGTTAATAATCCCATTAATCCATTTGATTGCTTTGGGTGAAGAGACTCCATCTCAGACCTGCTGCTTTGGTCTGAAATGACGCATATGCAGATGCAAAAGGTGGACCAAGTTTTAGGGGCACACCATTCGGTCTGCGACACGGGAAAGGGAAGTTTGGGGTTCCCTACTGGAGCTGCTGCCCCCGCAACCCATTCCCTGATAAGCGGTTGACGATGAGTGAGTGATGAGTGAGTGTAATTGTAAACATTTTTACAGCACTGTACGAGGTGGTAGATTATATCCTCATTTTTCTTCTGATATTAACTGCTTTCAGTACATTATGAAATGCACCTGTCAGCATTTGTTGATGTTTGTTCCTTGAAAGCAAAGTTTAACTCTGTATTTGTGCAGGCCTGCAGCCATTCTGCCGGGAACCAGCTGTGCTGAAAACATTTGAGTCGATGGCAAATGGACAAATCCTGTTGGCTGAAATTATAGAACAGGGGCAAACGCCGCTCGTTGTCCTCTATGACACATCACAGGAGGATGACATCAACATAAACTCAGCCTGCTTAAAATCCCTCCAAGACACGATGCTGTCGAGCCCCATACAGGTGCAGATGATTTAGTTTGTGTTGAAATAAGTTTGCATGTGCACCAATCTGACCTCCTGTTGGTGTTTCTCCTCAGGTGGACAGCACTTGTATGAATGTGACTGTGAGCAGCGTCTGTTCAGACGGGACCATCTATTGTCAGCTGCCCTCCAAAGGCCTGACCAAGCTCAGTGAGATACTGGAGAACGTGGAGGCATACTTCCACTCACAGGTTTACACTTCTACAGCAATATGACATAAATGAATCATTAATATCAGGAACAGACCGTAAGGCTGTTTGTCCGCTGGCCATCCTGCTGAAGGTTAGAGAAACTTCTGTTTCTTAATTTTTGTACAAGTAGAAGGAAAAGAGCTATACTGCATGTGCACAATCAGAGCTCTACGAGGTCTGTTATAAAACTATCCGACCTTTTTATTTTTTTCAAAAACGATATGGATTTGAATCATGTGCGCTTGCATCAGACAAGCTTGAACCTTTGTGCGCATGCGTGAGTTTTTTCATGCCTGTTGGTTGCGTCATTTGCCTGTGGGCAGGCTTTGAGTGAGCACTGGTCCACCCCCCTCGTCAGATTTTTTATTGTCAGGAAAATGGCTCAGAGACTGGCGCTTTGCTTCATCAAAATTTTTTTAGAAACTGTGAGGGACATCCAGGTGGACACCATTCGAAAAATTCAGATGGCTTTTGGTGAAGATTCTATGGACATAACACAGATTAAGGAGTGGTTCAGCCGGTTTAATGACGGCGCACAATGGCGCACGGCGCGCCGCGCTCCGAGTGGCCATCGACAGGCTTGAACGACCAGATCATTTCCAAAGTGAAGGTTCTGTTGGTCCAGGACGTCATGTGACTAGCAGAGAAGTTTCAGAAGAGGTCGGGATCAGCACTTTATCGGCACATTCCACTGTTAAAGGAGGTTTTGTAATGAAAGACGTGCGGAGGGATTCGCGCATCGGGACGGAGCCGCAATGGCGGAGAACAAAAGCAAGTCCGTGTTGGAAGTCTCACAGGACAAGTTGGAACATGCCCAGCTGTTACACAATTTCTCGGATACTCACTCGACTGAAAAGCCACCGATAGCCGTCTGAATCTTACGAATGGTTTCCAACAAGGAGGTGTTTTTTGTCCAGCGCCATTGCGGCTCCGTCCCGACGCTCTAATCCCTCCATCACACCCGTCGCTACGGGCGGGCCCTAGGGGGCAGTGCCCGCCCACTGATATGCTTGGGCCCACCCACCCAAGCCAGATCACAGTCACAGATCTCAAATAAATAAATAGATAAATAAAATCCTAATTTCATTTTATTGTACTTACTTTGGGTTAAAACGGCCAGTGTTGCATAATCACTAAGACATTAAATATATTAAAACCGTGTGAGTTTGTTGGAAAGTTTGTCTACGTATGTAATCACGTCAGTGTTGCCCAGCAACAATCAATTACCGCGTTTATGGGGGGAAATGAAGTGTGAGTTTTTGCCAGCAGACAGCAGCTAGTTTTTGTGCTTTCCTAAATATGGATATACGTAACTGGTTTAAAACCCTAACATCAGTAACTTTGGATAAACCAACACATGATGTCGTTGGCAAAGAAAACCCTGGACCCATTTCTACCTCCGTGGATCCTGTACTGACACAGGGTGGACGAAAGAGAGGACAGCGCTGGCACTCTACTGAAAGTAGGTCCAAATTTTTATTGTGTGTGTGTGTGTGTGTGTGTGTGTGTGTGTGTGTGTGTGTGTGTGTGTGTGTGTGTGTGTGTGTGTGTGTGTGTCAGAGGCGATTGCTAAGTCTGCAAGGGAAGCTCAGCTTCCCCTAAAATGTCAAAAAATAAGTGATCAAATATATACTGTTGTGTGTACATGTCATTGACTAAATATGCGCTACAACGCGCTCATCTTTTGTTCAGAATCAGCTTCTTATCATTGGTAACGATGCGGCTTCCCTCTCACTCAAACCTGCAGCTTCACAGTGCTTTAAACAGTGTGGACGCTGAGCGTCCACAGACTTCAATAGCGAAGCAAAGAGTGCAGCGAAACGAGACGAGTCATTGGATAAATGCTGGGCTTTGTCCCGCCCATCGGACGCTCAGCGTGTCTGGGGGTCTATGGGGCAGTGGGCTGGCCTCGGCTGGCCCGGATGCTCAGCTTCTGCATGATGATTGGATGATCTGTCTGAGGCTGAATCCCTTTTTGATTGACAGCGAAATGAGCAAATCAGCGATATTTTGGTGTAAACATCCGTGGGAGCATTTTTTAATTTTCATTCTGTTCTGAGTTGAACCGGAGACTTTCCTAATCCTCTTAGCGGGATTTTCTTTGTTAAAAAGGACTAGCGACAAATCGAGCTTCTATTTCTGGTGTTTTTTTTGTAGCTGCTTGTGTTTGGAGACTGACTTCTATCACTCTTTCTGACTTCTATCGCAGTTTCTGTCCCTACCGAGCAGCGGGTGCTGCTGAGCTCCTCCACCGTCACAAAGCACTCACAGGCAGAAACACTTCACACTAGTGTCGCGCCAGTCCCAGCTAGCGAGCTAGCTAGGTAGCAAGCTGCACATAATGGCAGACAATTTGAATGTTGTGGACCGGATTTTGGCGAAGCCATTTGATAGTCTTCCTTAATGAAGAAAAACTTAGAGTTAAACAGCAGGGCAGATCAACTCCTCAGATTAATTTGCTGCAAAAGGTGGGGAAAAGTAACAGGTCTTTTCAGCTGTCCTGGTATGACAAAGTGAGCTGGCTGACTGGAAGTGCTGTAACAAATAACATGTACTGTTTCTTGAAAAGGAACGGAGGGTAGAATTTACGTATAAATAAACCGACACATTTTATGATGTAGGCCGAAATTGAGCTTCCCTTCCTTGAAAGACCAGCATCCGCCACTGGTGCGTGTGTGTGTGTGTGTGTGTGTGTGTGTGTGTGTGTGTGTGTGTGTGTGTGTGTGTGTGTGTGTGTGTGTGTGTGTGTGTGAGTGATGGTAATTGGTACTATTGCTACTGCTACCTCTCTGTTGGTTGCTTTGAAATGCACCCATCGTGGTGTTTTTTTTTTTTTGTTTTTTTTTTAGTTTGAGATGCTGGTTGTCATCTTACGTCATGTGCACACTCGGTGGTGGCGGTGTGTGTGTGTGTGTGTTGGCAATTGGTAGCTACCCCTTGGTTGGTTGCTTTGAAATGCACCCGCCGTGGTGTTTTTTTGTTTGTTTAGTTCGAGATGCTGCGTGTGATCTAATACATTATTTGTACTTGTGTGTGTGTGTGTGTGTGTGTGTGTGTGTGTGTGTGTGTGTGTGTGCGTGCAAAGATGTGCGCGCGTGTTTGTGTGTGTGTGTGTGAGTGAGTGAGTGAGAGAGAGAGAGAGAGAGAGATAGAGCGCTGGTCTGGTCATGGTTAATGTGATGATTATTGTGAGGGATTAGGGCTGCGTGAATAGTAAAAATAAGCAAAAATAAGCTATTAATGGTGGTGCCCACCTGGTGGATTTCATAAGCCCCCCTTAAGACTGAGATCTGGTGACGGGACTGCCCTCCGCACGTCTTTCGTTACAAAATCTCCTTTAACAGTGGAAGTGCTGATCCCGACCTCTTCTGAAACTTCTCTGCTAGTCACACGACGTCCTGCATCAGCAGTTTATCGGCACATTCCACTGTTAAAGGAGATTTTGTAATGAAAGACATGCGGAGGGATTCGCGCGTCGGGACGGAGCCGCAATGGCGCTGGACAAAAAACACCTCCGTGTTGGAAACCATTCGTAAGATTCAGACGGCTTTCGGTGGCTTTTCAGTCGAGTGAGTATCCGAGAAATTGTGTAACAGCTGGGCATGTTCCAACTTGTCCTGTGAGACTTCCAACACAGACTTGCGTTTGTCTCCGCCATTGCAGCTCCGTCCCGACGCGCGAATCCCTCCACACGTCTTTCATTACAAAATCTCCTTTAACAGTGGAATGTGCCAATAAAGTGCTGATCCCGACCTCTTCTGAAACTTCTCTGCTAGTCACACAATGTCCTGGACCAACAGAACCTTCACTTTGGAAATGATCTGGTCATTCAAGCCTGTCGATGGCCGCTCGGAGCGCGGCGCGCCATGCGCCATTGTGCACCGTCATTAAACCGGGTGAACCACTCCTTAATCTGTGTTATGTCCATAGAATCTTCACCGAAAGCCATCTGGATTTTTCGAATGGTGTCCACCTGGATGTCCCTCATAGTTTCTGAAAAAATTTTGATGAAGCAAAGCGCCAGTCTCTGAGCCATTTTCCTGACAATAAAAAATCCGACGAGGGGCGTGGACCAGTGCTCACTCAAAGCCTGCCCACAGGCGAATGACGCAACCGACAGGCGTGAAAAAACTCACGCATGCGCACGAAGGTTCAAGCTTGTCTGATGCAAGCGCACAATTCAAATCCATATAGTTTTTGAAAAAAATAAAAATGTCAGATAGTTTTCTAACAGACCTCGTATAATGTGGATTTGCATGATTTTGGTCTTCTTAAGTGGTTATTGTTTCTGCACATAAACCTCATATTGCTTATTTTGTCTTCTGGTTAAATTTGTGCGGGTTGACCCAGTACAACATGGTAATGATCAAAGAATGTGGTGAAGCTGTGACAAATTGCAGGGCGAACGATGCCAAACATGAACCAAAAAAACGCTGTTTCAGAAAGCAGATTGAATATAAACTAAGCATAAACCTCAGCTTTGGGTTGACTAACTCTGAGCTGGTAAACCCATAGGTTTTGGTCTCAGAACACGTTATCTGAGTTAGTTTACTCACCTCTGAGTCTAGTTAACTCTGAGCAAAGCAGATACATGAGGAAATAAAAAGGTCCACATCAATGCAACACAGTAGCATTGACACTTCTGTTGGCATGGTGAATCATGTTATCTGTTTTGCCTCAGTGGAGTCGGAAATTTCCTTTGGAACTCCTCATAGCCTTTGCATTTCTTCAGGTAATGTCAGATGTGAATACATAAATCACACACGCTCATCTTCAACAGCGTATCCAAGATCAGGTCGCAGGGGGCTGGAGCTTATCCCAGCAGTCATAGGGCGTGAGGCAGTGTACACCCTGGGCAGTCTGATAATCTGGAGTTGAGACATTTAATCTGGTAGCAGCACAGGTTTGAGGCTGTTTCTACATGTCCTGCTGTTGCTCTTTAAAGATCTATAAGATGTGTGATGTGATGTGATGTGATGGATTATGTAGCAACACTGTCTTTTCAAGACTGCATGCTGTCATCTAAAATCAGAGACTGTGCACTTGAATCTATTTCAGATATTTTTTCCAAATTATTTTCATTTATATAGTGCCAAATCACAATAAAGTTGCCTCAGGGTGCATCACACAAGCAAGGTCTAACCTTACCAACCCCCAGAGCAAGCTCACAGGCGACAGCGGTAAGGAAAAACTCCCTCTGAGGAAGAAACCTCAAGCAGACCAGATTCAAAGGGGTGACCCTCTGTTTGGGCCATGCTACCGACATAAATTACAAAACAATTCACAAAATGAACATACAGGAAATGTTGCGGTGCACACGACAGGAGAGTTTGAGAAAAAAGACACCACACCCCTCTCTGGATGGCACCGCATCTCAAACAGAGAGAGAGAGAAAAAACAGAATCAGGCATCAGAAAGACAACAATTACAGTATAATTTGTCAGCATTAAGCAACAAGAAAAACAAAAGAAATACGAAGGTGATCACTGCCCACTAGCCCCAAACTTCACTAAAAGACCCAGAATTTAGATAAAGTTGAGGCCGCTGCCCGCTCCATTTCCTAATAAAATTAATAAAAAGAGTAAAAAGCATAGTAACATGCTAGCCACATGAAAGGGAAAATAAGTGCATCTTAAGTCTGGACTTGAAAGTCTCGACAGAATTTGACTGTTTTATTGATGCAGGGAGATCATTCCACAGAACAGAGGCGCTATAAGAGAAAGCTCTGTGACCTGCAGACTTTTTATTCACCCTAGGGACACAAAGTAATCCTGCACCCTGAGAACGTAAAGCCGAGGCAGGTGTCAGTCCATGAATTTCAGTTTCAGTTTATTTTCATTTATATAGGGCCAAATTACAGCAGAGTTGCCTCAAGGTGCTTCACACAAGTAAGGTCTAACCTTACCAACCCCAGAGCAACAGTGGTAAGGAAAAACTCCCTCTGAGGAAGAAACCTCAGGCAGACCAGACTCAAAGGGGTGACCCTCTACTTGGGCCATGCTACAGACATGAATTACAGAACAATTTTATAGGTTAGTAACAGAACCTTAAAATCTGATCTCAGAGGGACAGGAAACCAGTGAAGAGATGCCAAAATGGATGTAATGTAGTGAAACTTTCTGCTTCGTGTCAAAAGCAGCATTTTGAACCAATTGGAGACCCCTAATGTTGCACTGTGGTAAACCAGAAAATAAAACGTTGCAGTAGTCCAATCTAGAAGACACAAACGCATGAATCAGGGTCTCAGTATCAGCCATAGACAGGATGGGACGAATCTTCGCTATATTTCACAGGTGGAAGAAAGCAGTCCTCGTAATATTTCTAATGTGGAGGTCAAAGGACAACATAGGATCAAAAATTACCCCAGGGTTCCTCACTTTGTCAGTGTGATGTATGACACACAAGCCTAGGCTAAGCGTTTAGCTGGTCAAATTGATGCCGATGTCTCACTGAACCAAGAACCATAATTTCAGTCTTATCAGAGTTTAAAAGTAGAAAGTTGCTAGACATCCAGCGTCTCACTGATGCAAGGCAATCTTCTAAGGATTTTATGTGGATGAGATTACCAGCAGTTATCAGCATGTATAACTGAATATCATCAGCATAGCATTGAAAGGTAATCCCAAAATGCCTCAATATGTGCCCAAAGGGTGCTATATAAAAGCAGAAAAGCACGAGGCCTAAGACAGACCCTTGTGGAACCCCAAATTTTATGTCACTAAGGTTAGAGGTAGTGTTATTGTACAAAACACAGTGAAAACGACTGGTTAGATATGACGTCAACCATGCAAGGGCACTCCCAGTAATCCCAAAATGATTCTCCAGCCTATCAAGTAGAATATGATGATCCACTGTATCACACGCAGCTATGATTGCAATATTGAAATTAATTTCCATAATGTGGTCAGTCAATAATCAGCTTTTCTGTGTGGTTTGTACTTTGGTGACGTGACTTGTTCCAAGGGATCCCACTTAACAGTAACAGTATAATACAGACAACTGTTCAAACGATGAATACAGAACTAGCTATTATGGGATGAAATCAGTAAGGTGCAGTTATTAATCCTGACAAACATTCTTAAAGTTTAATGGTCCACACAAAGTCTTGATTCAACAAATAGTAAGATTTCTTAAAGACACTGACTGATGAAACAGTTTTTTTCTTTCAGGTTACAACAGAGTCCCTGGTTTCCAGGCCCTTCTGTGGGAAAGGGTGTCTAGCTCGCTACAAGAGCAAATGGTCCCGCGTTGAGGTAAGAAGGTTGTTTGCTGCTGTGCAGTTTAAAAAACGACTGTCACAAGGACTGTCGGGCCAGACATGCGCGCGGGCCCTGCCCGACATGCATGTCCTGTGAGCGGTGTGCCGTAGGACAAGCCAACATCGCGACAGATACACCACTTTCAGTCACATATCAGCAGAAATACATCATAACAAACACTGTTTAGTTAGTTATCACTGCGCTTTTTTCTCTTTTTCAAAAAAAATGTTTATCTGCTTGTTGGTTTTAGCCATTTCACACTCCTGGTATAAGACAGTGATTGTGGCGCAGTGGTAAAGTTTGTGTCTCACAGCTTTTATAAAATGTAGGTTTGAATCCCGTGAGTGGCATTTATTTTTTATTTAACCAGGGTTATTTAATCGCAGGGTTCTGTATTGCGTCCCCTTTTATTTATTATTTATATCAACCCAGTGATATTCACTCATTATACAGCTGGTTTTATTTTATTTGTCTCCACATCTGTGGCACGATGTGGTGCAACACGTACTGTGTTCCCGCTGCAACAGTTTTGTGCACGCTCGTGTACAACACCGTCGCGTGCATGAAACTGTCGCAGCGGGATTGTTCACGCCTGCCTGTCGGCTCAGTGTTCTCGTGGTTCGCTCATATGAGCTGTTCCACCGTGATTTGCCCTGATTTGTACATATTTGTACTATGTGTGAAGGGGTCCTTCAGGTTCTCCATCACTACGATGGATTGCCATCAATTGGGGCTGCCAAAAGGCCATATGTGGGATCAGTGCAGATCTGATGAGAATAAAAATGAAGGCAATGTGTGTGTGTGTGTGTGTGTGGGGGGGGGGGGGGGGTTATTATTAGAGTCCCTTGATTGAGGAGAGTAACGTCAACTTAGAACATGGCGCCATTTTGGTTCCAACTGCGTTGAACTACTGAATGAACTTTTTATGTTGTCAACCACATACAGCAACACATCCATGTACAGGTAGTAAATAAATATGAAAAGAGTTAAGCTGCCAAATTTACATAAATTTTCAATTTATGATGATTTATTTAATTAATTTAAAGTCTGATTTACACTTCTGCAGTTCTGTAATTCTGTGTCATGCAATGACGTGTTTGTCACTGGATTATGCTTTATTATGGATTAATTTGACCCTCAACAAGCTTTTCTTTCTACATTCATCACCTCCAATTCAAAAGGTAACCTGTACAATTTCATGTTTTTCAGACTCTGTGTTGTAAAGCTGCGGACTTGCAAAAACTATTCAAATATGAAAGAGTGAAAGTAGAAAAGTGTCAAATCACAGCCTTTTGCTGTGTCTGATTTAACAGGTGCACGTCAGGCTGTGGTTGGGCTTTTAATCACGGAAATGACTCCGGTCCCACAAGTGAGGGGTTTTCAATGGAAATACATTGCAGTCGGATGGGACATTTTATCCGATGTGAGCGAAAAATCTGTGATACAAAATCGGTTATATACGGTGTTTATTACATGGAAAACAATACAAATCATTGGTACTTTTTTGTCCAGTGACTGCGAATATCCGGTTTATACGATGATGGTGTAGTTGAGTTTTACTGCACATGGAACTGAGCAATAAATTTACCTCTCAAAACTTTGATGATGATGATGTCGGCTTCCAAACCACACGGCTGACTATATTTTCCCAAATTTTTCTTCTATTTGGATCTGAAGGGAATCTGTATATCTTGAAGCCCTTGACGTGTCTATTTGTGCATCCAAATGCACATCAACCCGACATTTTCAGTGAATTAATAAATAAAATAGCCAGATTTACATGCAGATCGATCAAAAGCAAACGCTATTTTGAAACCAAGATGGCACCACGAGTCACGTGACCGTTTTTTCCCGCCTCGTCATGTTGTTACTCTCTCAAGCAAGGGACTCTAGTTCTTATTAGAGTGTTGATTATGATATGCAGCTTCACAGAGCAGCTGCTTCTGTTTACTGTTCTTGAGAGTGGTGTTATGTCCTGGGTTTTGAGCTGTAACTGATAACCCAACATTATGGATTAAGCTAAATTTTTATCGGAGTGTTCCCGAAGGATGTTGTGCCCGTGCATCCTGTCCGGCCATGGAGGAGCTGTGCCATTGAATGGAATTAAGTTTTAATGCATGGACAGGCTGTGCATGCACAGTCTAGCCATGCACATACGCTGGATGTGTCCTGTTCAGCCACAGAGGAGTTGTATGAACAGATTTATTGTATTTTTCTCTTTTCATTTATTTATTTTTCTGAGGACCACTGTGGAAGTAAGTCTAATGCTGTTGGGCCTGCAACAACCCTTGTGCACATAGAGACAGCAGGCTACACTGTGGATGAGGTGATCTGGATGTGTTGTTTTTGTTTTCATTGTTTGTGAGGACGTCAATAGAAGTTGAGAGATGCAGCTCCTGGACATCATCAGACATGTAAGTTTTCTGCGGAAACACACAGTTCCACTTTTTGAATTTTCTCCCCAAAATCATATTTTTGTGTCTGTCATACTGATCTGTGGACTGCTTCACAGGCCCCACCATGAATGACTGCCTTCGCAGTCTTCATCAGCTAGCGAGGACAGCTTCGATAATGTATTCTTCTGACCTCCAGCATGTCTAGAAGTCACATTGACATGTTAATGTTTAAATCAGTCCTCTGCATTTTTCCACGGTGTGAACTGTGGATTAATTGCAAAGATTACATTTTGATTTTGTGTCACGTTAACTTGATTTTAATGTCAGCAAAAAATCTGTCTGTTCGGAAGAAACGCCGCATCTCCAATCAAACAGACTGTTTAAAAAAAGCTTCTCAGTGTGTGCTGATACTAGGGATGCACCGATGCCACTTTCTTCCAGACTGAGTACAAGTACGAGTACATACATTTTGGTTCTCGTCGATGCCGAGTACCAATATGAATACTTAATGATACCATTACAGTTTATGAATACTTTGAAATCATGTTTTATTCATCAGTTGTTCCTTACTTTTTGGCTGTAACTGCTACCAATATCATTAGCTTTGGTTTTATTTACAAAGTAGAGAAGCTTGAATCTTCGACTGGACTGGGTTGCTTGACGTGAGGACGTTTCACTTCAAATCACAGAAGCTTCCTCAGCTAAAATTCTTGCTCTGGTAGTCTGACTTCTGTCTTGACTCTTGTAGAGAAGATTAAACCAGAAGCCAACAAAAGCTGGAGTTTTTTTAACCTAACCAGACCCCACCTAACGAGAGGCTGACTGCTATAGGCTAGTGACTAAACAATAGCTCTAATTAGCACCTATTGTGCTCTAGTTAGCACTCTCCTAATGAAAGGACGGAAGCCTCCCCTGATGGCTCCATTGACGACTCTCTCCTGATGACGTGAATGACTCATTACCATGAACAAAAAACTGAAACTGCTTTTACCTGAGTACCACATTGTAAACAGGGGACAAAGCGTGTCTGAGACCCGCTCCGCGGTTAAGGCTGGGTTTCAACTGTTTTACAAAGAATGCTTCCTTGACACCTCTCTCAAACCATTTCTTCTCTCTGGCTAAGATTTTAACTTCCTTGTCCTCCAACGTGTGGTTAGTGTCTTTCAGGTGGAGATAAACTGCAGACTGAGGTCCACTGGCGACCTCTCTGCGGTGCTGGTATAGCCTCTTGTGTAAAAGTTGCTTCGTCTCACCTATGTAGTGTTCATTACAGTTTTCCTGACATCTGATATGATACACTACATTGCTCTGTTTGTAACTAGGGATCCTGTCCTTAGGGTGAACTAATTTCTGTCTCAAGGTGTCGACTGGTTTAAAGTAAACTGGGATTTTGTGCTGTCTGAAGATCCTCTGTAGTTTTTCCCCTACTCCTGCTAAATAAGGGAGAGACACTCCTCTTCTTCTTGTCTCCGTCTCCTGTCTATCTGGTCTCTTTGTTTTCTGGGACTTCTGCACTTTGTTTACAAACATTTTATTTACAAACATTTCACTTAAATCATGTAACTTCATTTTTTGACTACAACAAATTTTCCTTTAACATTGTGTGTTTCTTAACAAACATGAACACTGCCAGACATCTCACTGAAATGTAACCTGTGGACTTCAGCACTGCAAAATGTACAACACCAGGAACAGAACTGAAACTATCCATCAATAACTTTGTTTATGTCTGTGAGGACTAAAAGCCTTTTTTGAAAATATGAGGGCAGATTAATTTTGATATAAAGCAGCTTTTCTGCGAGCCTGTTTCTGTTTTTATCTACAGTGGTACTGATAATATACACAAATACAAAGTGTAAATTTTTTTTTTCCCCAACAGTGCAACATGTAATATTGGAGAAGCCCGGCGTACACACACACACACACACACACGCACACACACAGACACACACAGTGTCGCAACACAAGGAGGCAAAACATAGTAATTTTAACATTATTTTATTTTTCCTTCTTGGATGAAGTGATAATTTCCTCACGTTCAGACAGAATAGTCCGTTGCCTGTGGTAAATGAGCCGTTTAATGAATGAGGCGCGCAGTGAACCAACTTCTGGCGCAAAGTGCAGCTCGTGGAAGTGAGCGGATGTTCTGAAGCAGTGCCACAGAGATTTCACAAACGGATTACCCCTGTAGTGGACCAACACGCCTGAACACCCACACCTAGAGCTGAAAGTCACCAACCTGATGGACAATCTCCATCGCTGAAACCATGATCTGATTTCTGATGGAGTAACTGTGGTGCAAAGTGCCAAACTCACGGGGGGACTCATGAGGAGTTCAAGTATTTTTAGATATTGTTTCCCAACTCAGGAGGATTTATGTGGGTTATTCTTCAGGATCGTATGATGATGAATTCCACTAACAGGTAAGACTTTTTATTTACTCTGTGTGTGAATTTTCTCCGCATGATGGACTGCGGCTCTCAGCCAATTAATTAATGGACGGCAACATATTTCAACTTAGTCCAGAAATTTCGGAGCGTGTGCATGAAAATCCCACATTGAGAGGTTGACATCACGCTGCTGTAAAGCGGTATTGGGTCACAGAGTGTCGGACATGTTTTATGATTACAAGTACGCGTAAATGAATATGCGATCGGTGCATCCCTAGCTGAAACAGCCTATGATCAGGACCTGAATGAAGTCTGATCAGTGAGGATGAATGCATTTATCCACAAAGGGTTTTGAAATTATTCTTGTCACTTTCTCACCAGACCATTTGGACAACTTCATCCCCTTTCTCTCTCTTTTTTAAGAGTTAAAGTTATAAATTCAGATGAGTTTTGCGCTTTTTCTTTTGTATTTTTCATGGTTTTGACAAAGGCATTTTTTAATACACTGATACAGTTCATGTTCAGTTCTTAAAATTATGTTTTGCCCCAATCGATGGCTGTAAACTGTTAGCAAACATGAAAGAGTTAAATTCTCAGTGTTGATTTTGTTGGGAAGGTGTCGTAGCACGGACCCACAACAGGGGGCGCTAAAGAACGGACAATGAATAAGCCAAAAAGTAACAATTTAATGTTGTGACAACACACAACTTAATACACAGAATTTGTAAAGTCAATTAACACCAGGTGACGTGTAGGCAGGCTCGAAGATAGAAGACCCCCGACGAGAGAGAAGCCGCGTCCCACACGGCTTCCACCACCAACGGTCTGAAGAACACCGGAGCCGCCAAGTCCCGAGTCCCCAGGTGGCCTCTGTCTTCGGCTGTCGACCCTGGTACTGCTGGCAGAAAGCAGAGACAAGATGAATGAGTGTGAGTCCGCACACTCAGTAATCCACAGTCTGCACACAGTTAGGAGGGAGCACCTCCACCTCCAATCACACACTCGTGCAGCTCCTGATTAACCACTTATCTGGTTTGGGGTGTGAGGCGAAGCCGTCGCTGTCACACCAAACGCCAATCCCACAGATAAGGAAAACACCAGGAAAACGGCTGCAACAGAAGTTCAGATTATTACACAACGTATGAGTCAGCAGAGAAATTACCTCTTCAGTAGTCGATTTCTCGGCGAGGAGGTGGAGTTGCAGTCCGGCCTTTATGGTGATGATGATGATGATGATGAACGAGTGACAGCTGGTGCAGAGGATGAATGACAGCTGTCACTTCTTCTGGGTCTGGCGCCCTGCTTGGAGTGCGGGCTCCAAGCAGGGCGCCCTCTGGTGGTGGTGGGCCAGCAGTACCTCCTCTTCAGCGGCCCATATAACAGGACCCCCCCCTCAACGGGCGCCTCCTGGCGTCCGACCAGGCTTGTCCGGATGTCTCGTGTAAAAATCGGCCAGGAGGGCCGGGTCCAGGATGAAGCTCCTCTTCACCCAGGAGCGTTCTTCAGGTCCATACCCGTTTGTCTGGGGGTGGTACCCGGACGAGAGACTCACGGTGGCCCCCAGCTCTTTACAGAAACTCTTCCACACCTGCGAAGAGAACTGGGGACCACGATCTGATACAATGTCCGATGGTATCCCATGCAGCCGCATGACGTGGTGGACCAGGAGGTCTGCCGTCTCCTGGGCCGTCGGGAGCTTCGGGAGGGCCATGAAGTGGGCCGCCTTGGAGAACCGGTCCACTATCGTGAGAATAATGGTGTTGCCCTGGGACGGCGGGAGGGCCGTTATGAAGTCCAGGCCGATGTGAGCCCAGGGGCGATGAGGCACCGGCAGGGGTTGGAGGAGTCCCGAGGTCCTCCGATGGTCTGCCTTGCCCCTGGCGCAGATGGTACAGGCCTGGACGTAGTCCCGGACGTCGGTTTCCAGGGACGCCCACCAGAAGCGCTGCTGGACTACTGCCACGGTCCTACGCACTCCGGGATAACAGGAGAGCTTGGACCCGTGACAGAAGTCCAATACGGCAGCTCTTGCCTCTGGTGGGACGTACATTCTGTTCTTGGGGCCGGTCCCCGGGTCCAGGCTCCTTGCCAGGACCTCCCGGACGGTCTTCTCCACGTCCCAGGTGAGGGAGGCCACGACAGTGGACTCGGGGATGATGGTCTCGGTGGGGTTCGACAGCCCCGCTTTGGCTTCTTCTTCGTGCACCCGGGACAATGCATCCGATTTTTGGTTTTTGGTCCCGGCACGGTACGTGATCCGGAAGTCAAAGCGCCCGAAGAACAGAGACCAGCGGGCTTGCCTGGGGTTCAGCCGCTTGGCGGTCCGGATGTACTCCAGGTTCCAATGGTCCGTGAAAACCGTGAAAGGCAACGACGCCCCCTCCAGCAGGTGTCTCCACTCTTCAAGAGCCTCCTTCACCGCGAGGAGCTCCCGATTGCCGACGTCATAGTTCCGTTCAGCTGGGGTCAACCTGCGGGAAAAATAGGTACAAGGATGGAGAACCTTATCAGCCTCCATGCTCTGGGACAGCACGGCTCCTATCCCTGAGTCAGAGGCATCCACTTCCACTATGTACTGGCGATCAGGATCAGGCTGCACCAGAACTGGTGCAGTCGAGAACCGGCGTTTCAACTCCTGGAACGCGGCTTCGCACCGATCCGACCAGGTGAAGGGGACCTTGGTGGAGGTCAGGGCAGTCAGGGGGCTAACTACCTGACTGTAGCCTTTAATGAACCTCCTGTAGAAATTTGCAAAGCCGAGGAACTGCTGCAATTTCCTGCGGCTTGTTGGTTGGGGCCAATCTCTCACCGCCACAACCTTGGCCGGATCAGGGGCGACGGAGTTGGAGGAGATGATGAACCCCAGGAAGGACAAAGAAGTGCGGTGGAACTCGCACTTCTCGCCCTTCACAAACAGCCGGTTCTCCAACAACCGCTGTAGGACCTGACGTACATGCTGGACATGGGTCTCAGGGTCCGGGGAAAAGATGAGTATATCGTCCAGATATACGAAGACGAACCGATGCAGGAAGTCCCGCAAGACGTCATTTACCAAAGCTTGGAACGTTGCGGGGGCGTTAGTGAGGCCGAACGGCATGACCGGGTACTCAAAGTGACCTAACGGGGTGTTAAATGCCGTCTTCCATTCGTCTCCCTTCCGGATCCGAACCAGGTGGTACGTGTTTCTAAGATCCAATTTAGTGAAAATTTGGGCTCCATGCAGGGGCGTGAACACTGAATCCAACAGAGGTAACGGGTATCGGTTGCAAACCGTGATCTCGTTCAGCCCTCTGTAATCAATGCATGGACGGAGTCCGCCGTCCTTTTTGCCCACAAAAAAGAAACCAGCACCCATCGGGGAGGTGGAGTTCCGGATCAGCCCGGCAGCTAAAGAGTCCCGGATGTAGGTCTCCATTGATTCGCGTTCCGGACGTGAGAGGTTGTACAACCTACTGGACGGGTACTCAGCGCCCGGGACCAAATCGATGGCACAATCGTACGGTCAGTGCGGGGGAAGAGTGAGCGCCAGATCTTTGCTGGAAACATCAGCAAGATCGTGGTACTCCTTTGGCACCGCCGATAGATTGGGGGGAACTTTAACCTCCTCATTAGCCGTCGTGCCGGGAGGAACCGAGGATCCTAAACACTCCCGGTGGCAGGTTTTGCTCCACTGCGTCACAACCCCGGATGGCCAATCTATCCGGGGATTGTGCTTCACCATCCATGGAAATCCCAAAATCACTCAGGAGGTAGAAGGTGTTACATGGAACACTATCTCCTCCCTGTGATTTCCAGACACAACCAAGGTCACTGGCTGTGTCTGATGTGTGATTAATGGAAGCAGGGTGCCATCTAGTGCTCGCACCTGCAATGGTGCCGGCAGAGCCACCAGGGGGAGCCCTACTTCCTTTGTCCATCTGCTATCCAGCAGATTCCCTTCCGACCCCGTGTCTACCAGTGCTGGGGCGTGAAGGGTTAGATCCCCACAAAGGATCGTCACTGGGATTCGTGCAGATTTGCGGGATTTACCCGCGTGCGTGTTATGACCCCCCTTAGCCCAGTTTCTAAGGACGGGCGTTGTAGTTTGACCGTTTTGGGGCAGTCCTTCTGCATATGCTCACAAGAGCCGCAGACAAAACACTCCCCTCGGGCCAGCTTCCTTTGTCTGACGTTTGTTTTTACTTTGGCCCTGCTCGTGTCCATAGCCTCCTCAGCAGGGGGAGCTGTAGCCACACGGAGCTCTCTGGCAGTGAAGCGTGGGGACGACGTCACCCTTTCAGAACCGGAAGGGGGAGGGACGGCTCGTGCCCGGTCACGCCCCCCGGCCTGCTCCCGACGATGCTCATTCAAACGGTTGTCTAAGCGTATAACCAAATCGACAAGCCCGTCAAAATCCCACGGTTCCTCCTTAGCCAGCAGGTGCTCCTTCAGGACCGGAGACAGTCCATTTACGAAGGCGGCGCGGAGTGCAACGTTATTCCAGCCGGACTTCGCTGCCGCGATGCGGAAGTCGACTGCATACTCGGCTGCGCTGCGACGCCCCTGTCTCATTGACAGCAGCACGCTCGAAGCGGTCTCGCCTCTGTTGGGATGGTCAAACACTTGTTTGAACTCCCGTATAAACCCAGCATAAGACGTTAGGAGCCGTGAATTCTGCTCCCAAAGCGCCGTAGCCCAGGCGCGTGCCTCTCCTCGAAGCAGACTAATAACATAAGCCACCCGGCTGGCGTCTGACTCGTACATGACAGGACGCTGTGAAAAGATGAGCGAACACTGCATGAGGAAGTCTGCGCACGTCTCAACACAGCCTCCGTACGGTTCCGGAGGGCTTATGTATGCTTCAGGGGACGGTGGGGGGGGTCGTTGAACGACCAGTGGAACGTCTGTTACAGGCCCAGGACCAGCAAGAGGAGTGGCTGCAGCAGCGCCCTGATCGCGCGCTTCCACCCTGGCGGTGAGAGCCTCCACCCTCCGGTTAAGGAGAACATTCTGCTTGGCCACTAAATCCAGCCGAGCCGTGACGGCGGTTAAGATTTGCTGCAGCTCACTCAACACGCCTCCCGCTGACGCCTGCGCTCCTGGTTCTTCCATTGGCCGTTCAAGCTCGGGTTGACGCCCCTCGGAATCCATGACGATTGGCCGAGAAATCCTGTTGGGAAGGTGTCGTAGCACGGACCCACAACAGGGGGCGCTAAAGAACGGACAATGAATAAGCCAAAAAGTAACAATTTAATGTTGTGACAACACACAACTTAATACACAGAATTTGTAAAGTCAATTAACACCAGGTGACGTGTGGGCAGGCTCGAAGATAGAAGACCCCCGACGAGAGAGAAGCCGCGTCCCACACGGCTTCCACCACCAACGGTCTGAAGAACACCGGAGCCGCCAAGTCCCGAGTCCCCAGGTGGCCTCTGTCTTCGGCTGTCGACCCTGGTACCGCTGGCAGAAAGCAGAGACAAGACGAATGAGTGTGAGTTCGCACACTCAGTAATCCACAGTCTGCACACAGTTAGGAGGGAGCACCTCCACCTCCAATCACACACTCGTGCAGCTCCTGATTAACCACTTATCTGTTTTGGGGTGTGAGGCGAAGCCGTCGCTGTCACACCAAACGCCAATCCCACAGATAAGGAAAACACCAGGAAAACGGCTGCAACAGAAGTTCAGATTATTACACAACGTATGAGTCAGCAGAGAAATTACCTCTTCAGTAGTCGATTTCTCGGCGAGGAGGTGGAGTTGCAGTCCGGCCTTTATGGTGATGATGATGATGATGATGAACGAGTGACAGCTGGTGCAGAGGATGAATGACAGCTGTCACTTCTTCTGGGTCTGGCGTCCTCTCGTGCTTGGAGCCCGCACTCCAAGCAGGGCGCCCTCTGGTGGTGGTGGGCCAGCAGTACCTCCTCTTCAGCGGCCCACATAACAGATTTAGATGTCCTGTTGGCTCAATTGACATATGTACAACAATGGGAAAGTAAAACCAGAGTTAATGAACAGATAGAACGCATGGCTGAGGATGTTGCCAAAGTGTCTGGTGTAAATCAGTGCAGCAAATTACTGATGGCAAACTCAAAACACTCAAGAATGTTTTGAAATGTGTTTGTGAACATTGGCCCAGAGAATCAAAAGTAAGACATGCTGAACACTGACACCCGCTGGATAGTTCATGGATGTGCTGTGATCTGTCTGCACATTAGTGATACAACATTTTAATTTCTTTCCTCAAAAACAATTCCCTGTATCATGTTTAGGTGAGCTTTTATGCGCAACTAAAATTAACTCCCTTGTGAGGTGTCTTTAAAAAAGCTGACCCATGAACTCATGTTTATACTCTTATGCAAAACTTGTTTGAATATGGGCAAGGTTGCATAGCACTCGGCTTTCAATAAATTTGTAGCATTTGTAAGACTTCAGTAGTAGATTGTATTGCTGAGTCATCATACTTTTTCCCTTTTTATTTATTATTCAACCGGGGTTCTAGGTTTTGGAAATCCACCCAAATGCAACCTAGTATAAAAATTTAAAAGTTATTCATGGTTGAACTTTTTGATCAAATCCAAAACAAAAAAACATTGATTTTCATTATTTTCTAGCAAAAACTCATCACAATATGATACAGGACTATAGAGTTGCAAAAAAAGTTGTATCCCTACTTTACATACACTAGTACAGACATTGCATTTACCAGTTTACCATATTTAAAATGCAGTTGGTTGGCGTTTATATGCATTAGGTTGGTCCGTAAAAATGGTCAAAATTTTTTTAAAAAAAAACTTCAAGTCTCACCCTCTAAATTTGTTGTACCTAACATAAAAACACATCATGTACAATTTCATAAAACTCTAATAATTTTTACTGGTAGCACACAGCCCTTAAAGATTTTGCTGGCAATAACTTTGTCATATAGTATGGTCATTTCCAGATATTTCCAAATTATTTCTGTCAGTTTAATATTGATATGTCAGGACAGAAATTATGGCAATACATTGGAAAATCAAATCTTTTCATATCCCATAAAATAGTTAACACTAAAACATGAATTGTGAGATGCAGTTCTTCTCGTACATGTATCATGCTCCTACAATACCTACATACTGGGGTAGCGAAGATTTTGTAACAATCAAACATTGCATTTTCATTTTATTGATGAAATACTGTTTCATTATTGATAAATTTAAATAAGTCTATGCTTTATATATTTCCACATATAGCTTGATCTAGCTCCAAACAATAATATTCTTTATGCCTTGCAGTACTTAATATTCAAAAATGTATGAATCAGCACAAGAACCAATTATACAGCTGTGTAACATATGAGAACATCCTTTACATGATAATGATATTTAAGTTGCTTGCATCATGACCAAGACTTGCTGCCGTTTCAGTCAGAATATAGGTGGCACTTCTGTCTGTTGTTTTGGTCCTATCCAATGCTGCTGCAAGTCCTGGTGTTACAACAGCTTTAATTTTACTGGCTTTTTGTGGCACTGGCATAATAAATTCTTCATCTGGACTTTCTGTGTTCTCTTCACTCTGGCTGGAGACGGTGTCAGGTAGTGAGACATTAGATGGTCCAGGCTCCTCCAGTTTCTCTTTGTATTTTGCTTCTGCAGCTTTCCTTTTTTCTGCTCTTTGTTCTTTGGCAGTTTGTATTTTATCTATGCCTGCCATGCATCCCCTTCTACCTTTCTCTCGCTGAGCAAGTAGGAACTGTCTGTCATCTTCAAACTTTATCATTGTTAGGACATCCTGATGTGCCATGTCAAACAAGTCCTCCAAAGATTCACAAAACACTGTTTCATCTTTCTTCTGCTTGTCTGTATTGCGATTCTTGGTCTTTTTCAATGTTTTCCATTTTCCGAACACCTTTTCTAACTTTGTGATCAGATGCTGCTTTGCCCTCAGTGGGATTCTAGCTCTCTCCCAAAAAGGAATTGCCATGTCTATAGAGGTCACAGCAGCATCATGGACAGTTTTCTTCAAATCAGTGTGTTTGAAGAAAAATACCTTGAGTATTTGCCCATTTGAGGGCAATTTGTTTCCCTTTATTTCAGTCGGTGGAACCAATAAGGTATACAAATGTTCTACTTCTAGTAGCTGACATGTTTTACTGAAGTTTCCAGTTAATGGTTAAGCATGTTAAGTCAGCAAGTGTCTCTTTTTACATTTATCTCATGTTAGATTCACCATCACCAAAGATCTGAAAAAAAGAAGCTGTGAATTGAATCAAAATTTTCAGCTTGTAGCCTAAAATAACATTTTTGAAAGTATGTTGTTTGTGAGAAATATTTAAACCCAGGTATAGTTTTAAATTGAATATAAAATTATACTTTAGTTACACTCAGGTGGTTAACTTCTATCCTCTTTATAAGTGATGTGATTAGATACTGGATAATGGATAACCTATTGCACGGGCACTCGGGCAGCGATAACTGATATATTTACAACCTTCATGTTGTGAAAGTGTCGTGACACGGACCCACAACAGGGGGCGTTAATGAACGGACAATGGATAAGCCAAAAAGTAACTATTTAATGTTGTCATTCGCACAACGAAGTACAGACAATAACAATATGGTGGAATGTCAATTATACACAAGGTGACGTGTGGGCAGGCTCGACGATAGAAGACGTCTGGCGAGAGAAGAGCCGGATCCCACACAGCTTCCACCACCAACGGATCTGAAGAACACCGGAGCCGCCAAGCCCTGCACCCCAGGTGACCACTGTCTTCAGCAGTCAGACCCGGTACTGCTGGCAGAGAACAGAAACAGTACTGATGAGTGTGAGTTCGCACACTCAGTAATCCCACAGTCAGTGTTTAGTTAGGAGGGAGCACCTCCACCTCCAATCACACACTCATACAGCTCCTGTGAAACCACTTATCTGGTTTAGGGTGTGAGGCGAAGCCGTCGCAGTCCACACCAAACGCCAATACCGCAGATAAGGACACCGTCACAGGAAAACGGCTGCAACTGAGGTCAGACTATTACACAAGGTTTAGTTCAGCAGAGAAAATTACCTGATTGGTAGCCGATTTCTCGGTAGGGAGGTGGAGTTGCAGTCCGGCCTTTATGGTGGTGGTGATGTGTAGTGGATGAGTGACAGCTGGTACGGATGATGAGTGACAGCTGTCAGTCCCGGTCGCTCCGGCGCCCTCTCGTGCTTGAAGCCCGCACTTCAAGCAGGGCGCCATCTTGTGGTGGTGAGCCAGCAGTACCTCCTCTTCAGCGGCCCACACAACACTTCAGCTATGATGTGCTACCTCTGAATATTAATGTATGACAAAAATATTTGGCAGGCTTTCTTTTTTCCCAGAGCATCATAAATTGAAGGGGTGAGAGTAATGAATTTCCAAGTTTTATTTTTTTGAACCTCCCTAATATGCATGTGCTATTTTTTTTATTTCAGTTTTAATTCGTTTTACTTAATGAAGTAGTTTCAAGTGAGATATAATCCAAGATTGAAACAACTTTGTCAATCCTCATAGTTTCAGTTTTACCGTAAAGGCTCCATAATCGTTAAGTCTAAATGATTACATCTGTCGTGACTTAAAGTGAATATTCTAGTCATTAAAAATAAATGTACACATTCCATAAAGAATTTTCTTTGAAAATTGTGTGGATGTTTTGTATGTAGTTTGCCTTTTCAGCTTTAGTTCACAGTTTGTTGAAAGGAGAACAAAACAAAAAGCTTTTTTTTTTCTGTGGTTTGCTGTAGATCACCAACCTGCACGGCAGCAGAGTTCTGGACATTGTGTTCATTGATGTGGGTGTGCAGGCATCCGTGGAAGTGTTTGAGTTGAGAGAGATCCCACCACCATTTCTCCGTGACCTTGTGGCCATCCCACCTCAGGTCAGCATTTCTTACAAAAACTGTTTACAGAAGAGTTACAGTATATCACGTTCAGACAGTACGACTGAGGGAAAAATTGAAATGACTGACGCCATCCTGTGTTCAGGCTGTGAAGTGCTGCCTTGCAGATCTGCATGTCAGCGTTGGATCCTGGACTCCAGATGCTGTGCAGTGGCTTCGAGAAAAAGTGCTGAACTCTACCGACTGTAGCATTAAGGTACAGTTTAAACATTCAAGCACACTCCTTTCAGGTTTGTTTCTGTCCATGTGTGAATGCACATGAGGACTGAGTACGAGGTCTGTTATAAAAGTATCCGACCTTTTTATTTTTTTCCAAAACCATATGGATTTGAATCATGTGTGATTGCATCAGCCAAGCTTGAACCTTCGTGCGCATGCGTGAGTTTTTTCACGCCTGTTGGTTGCGTCATTTGCCTGTGAGCAGGCTTTGTGTGAGCAGTGGTCCACCCCTCTCGTCGGATTTTTATTGCAAATGTCTGAACGATTTGGAGCTTTGCTGCATCAATTTTTTCCAGAAACTGTGAGAGACCTCCAGGTGGACGCCATTCAGAAAATTCAAATGGCTTTGAGGGACGATTTTATGGGGATTACACAGATTAAGGAGTGCTCCAGCCAGTTTAAAGACCGCCCACAGCTGCTGAGAGCGCGCCGCGCTCCCAGCGCCGATCGACAGGCTCAAACCCCGCTGAAACAACCAGATCATTTCCAACGTGAAGGCTTTGTTGATCCGGGATGTCGTCTGACTTACACAAAAATGGCAGGAGACGTGGACATCAGCACTTTTTCGGCACATTCCACTGTTACAGGAGTTTTTTTCATGGAAAGAAAAGCGGACGGATACGCTACCGTGCTGCTCATGCCGCGGCACAAAACCACCTCCTTGTTGGTCTCACAGGACGGCTTTGAGATGGCTTTCAGACGGCTGTCGGTGGGTTTTCAGTCGTGTGACTAACCGAGAAATTGTGGATGACCCTGGACATGCCAGAACATGTCCTGTGAGGCTTCATCACGGCGTTGCTTTGCGCCATGCGGCTCTACCGCGACGCGCGGAATTCCTCCGCATGTTTGTCTCAATGTGCCGAAAAAGTGCTGATGTCCACGTCTTCCGCAATTCCTGTGCTAGTCAGAGGACGTCCCGGATAAAACACAGCATCCAGTTTGGAAATGAACCGCACATTCCACTGTTACAGGAGTTTTTGTCATGGAAAGAGGAGCGGAGGAATTTCGCACGTCGCGATGGTGCCGCATGGCGCAAAGCAATGCCGTGATGAAGCCTCACAGGACATGTTCTGGCATGTCCAGGCTCATCCACAATTTCTCAGTTAGTCACACGACTGAAAACCCACCAAGAGCCATCTGAAAGCCATCTCAAAGCCGTCCTGTGAGACCAACACGGAGGTGGTTTTGTGCAACGCCATGAGCGGCACGGTGGCGCATCCGTCCGCTTTTCTTTACATGAAAAAAACTCCTGTAACAGTGGAATGTGCCGAAAAAGTACTGATGTCCACGTCTCCTGCCATTTTTGTGTAAGTCAGACGACGTCCCGGATCAACAAAGCCTTCACATTGGAAATGATCTGGTTGTTTCAGCGGGGTTTGAGCCTGTCGATCGGCACTGGGAGCGCAGCGCGCTCTCAGCAGCTGTGGGCGGTCTTTAAACTGGCTGGAGCACTCCTTAATCTGTGTAATCCCCATAAAATCATCCCTCAAAGCCATGTGAATTTTCCGAATGGTTACCACCTGGAGGTCTCTCACAATTTCTGGAAAAAATTGATGCAGCAAAGCTCCAAATCGTTCAGACATTTATTCGCAATAAAAATCCGACGAGAGGGGTGGACCACTGCTCACACAAAGCCTGCTCACAGGCAAATGACGCAACCGACAGGCGTGAAAAAACTCACGCATGCGCACGAAGGTTCAAGCTTGGCTGATGCAATCACACGTGATTCAAATCCATATGGTTTTTGAAAAAAATAAAAAGGTCGGATATTTTTATAACAGACCTCGTATGTCAGTGTTTGCCAAAAATATCCTTTTTCTTCTGGTCAACACTTTTTCATACCCTTACACCCTCTCTGTGTTTACGTTCTCACACCCAAGGTTGCCAGAGTCGATGAAACCAAGAACCGTGTCCATGTTCACCTGTTCACCGACAGGAATTATCAAAACTTAGATCGCAGCCTGAACCATCAGCTGGCTCGGTCTGAACTCTTCAAACAGCACCCAGATGTCTTCCTGATCAGTCACAGGTTTGTGCCACTTTCACCTTTCTACCTTCTTTTTTGTACATTTTTAATAACATTTGATCACTTGTACACTTATAAAATAGTTTTATCTATTTCAGATAAATATTCCTATATCCTCTTACACTCTGTCATAAAATAAAGCTTATGTGCCTGTAATTGGAGAAACTGTGCGTAGTGCAAGTTTTGCAAAAATGCTGACAACATCTTAAGGGTTTTCTTGTCATTTTGGCGGCTTTCCTCATAAGTCACCTTCTTGCACAGTCACTCCGTTTTTGGGAACTGCCGCCTCCAGACAGATTTAACATACAGTACCATATTGTTGGTATTTCTTAATAACTGAGGTAGATGGAGCCCAACTCCCCCTCTAGCTGCCACCTTATCATGGTGGGGGAGTTTGCGTACCCGGATGATCCTAGGAGCTATGTTGTCGGGGGCTTTGTGCTCCCTGTAGGGTCTCCCAAGGCAAACAGGTCCTAGGTGACAGGTCAGACTAAGGGCAGTTCAGAACCTCCATGACCAGTAAAAGATCAAGGACCGTGATGTCGCCCGGTATGGCGGAGCCGGGGTCCCACCCTGGAGCCAGGCCTGGGGTTGGGGCTCGCGCGCGAGCGCCTGGTTGGGCCTTAGCCCATGGGGCCCGGCCGAGCTCAGCCCGAAAGAGTGACGTGGGCCTGCCCTCCTGTGGGTTCACCACCTGCAGAGGGGGCCATGGGGGTCGGGTGCAGAGAGGATTGGGTGGCGGTCGAGGGCGGGTGGCCCAGTGGCCCGGTCCATGCTCACAGCCCCTGGCTGTTGGGACGTGGAATGTCACCTCACTAGGGGGGAAGGAGCCTGAGCTTGTGCAGGAGGTTGAGAGATACCGACTAGAGATAGTCAGGCTCACCTCCATGCACAGCTTGGGCTCTGGTACCCAACTCCTGGAGAGGGGCTGGACGCTTCATTTTTCTGGCATCGCCCACGGGGAGAGGCGGAGAGCTGGGGTCGCATTGCATATTGCTCCCCAGCTCAGTCATCAAGTGTTGGAGTTTACTCTGGTGAACGAGAGTGTCGCGTCCCTACGCCTTCGGGTCAGGGACAGGTCTCTCACCGTTGTCTCGGCCTACGGGCCGAGCAGCAGTGCAGAGTACCCGACCTTCCTGGAATCCCTGGGAGGGGTACTAGATAGTGCTCCGACTGGGGACTCCATTGTTCTCCTGGGGGATTTCAATGCCCACGTGGGCGGCGACAGTGAGACCTGGAGGGGGGTGATTGGGAAGCATGGCCTCCCCAATCTGAACCCGAGTGGTGTTCAGTTGTTGGACTTCTGTGCTAGTCACAGTAGTTTGTCCATCACGAACACCATGTTCGAGCACAAGGGTGTCCATAAGTGCACGTGGCACCAGGACACCCTGAGCCGGAGGTCGATGATCGACTTTGTAGTCGTATCATCTGACCTTCGGCCACGTGTCTCGGACACTCGAGTGAAGAGAGGGGCAGAGCTGTCGACTGATCACCACCTGGTGGTGAGTTTGATCCGCTGGGAGGGTAGGAAGCCGGTAAGACCTGGCAGGCCCAAACGTATCGTGAGGGTCTGCTGGGAACGACTGGCGGAACTCTCTGTCAGCGAGGTCTTGAACTCTTCTCCCAGATCCCGGGGGAGGTTGGAGATATGGAGTCCGAGTGCACCATGTTCTCCACCTCCATTGTCGAAGCGGCTGCTCGTAGCTGTGGTCGCAAGGTCTCTGGTGCCTGTCGTGGCGGCAATCCCCGAACCCGGTGGTGGACACCGGAAGTAAGCTGAAGAAGGAGTCCTACTTATGTTTGTTGGTAGGTGGGACCCCAGAGGCAGCTGACAGGTACCGGCAGGCCAAGCGTGCCGCAGCCCGTGCGGTCGCAGAGGCAAAAACTCGGGTCTGGGAGGAGTTCGGGGAGGCTATGGAGGAGGACTATCGGTCGGCCCCGAAGAGATTCTGGCAAACCTTCCGATGCCTCAGGAGGCGGAAGCAGCTCTCCACCAGCACTGTTTACGGTGCGGGTGGGGAGCTGTTGACCCTGACTGGGGATGTTGTTGGGCGGTGGAACGAGTACTTCGAGGATCTCCTCAATCCCATCGTCACGTCTTCCGAAGAGGAAGCAGAGACTGGGGACTCGGAGGCGGACTCATCCATTACCCAGGCCGAAGTCACCGAGGTGGTTAGAAAGCTCCTCAGTGGCAAGGCTCCTGGGGTGGATGAAATCCGTCCTGAGTACCTTAAGTCTCTGGATGTTGTGGGGCTGTCTTGGCTGACACGCCTCTGCAACATCGCATGGCGATTGGGGACAGTGCCTCTGGATTGGCAGACCGGGGTGGTGGTCCCTCTGTTTAAGAAGGGGGACCGGAGGGTGTGTTCCAACTATAGGGGGATCACACTCCTCAGCCTCCCCGGTAAGGTCTATTCCAGAGTACTGGAGAGGAGAATTCGACCGATGGTTGAACCTCGGATTCAGGAGTTGCAGTGTGGTTTTCGTCCTGGTCGCGGCACACTGGACCAGCTCTACACGCTCCATCGGGTGCTCGAGGGTTCATGGGAGTTTGCCCAACCAGTCCACATGTGTTTTGTGGATCTGGAGAAGGCATTCGACCGTGTCCCTCGGCGCACCCTGTGGGGAGTGCTCCGGGAGTATGGGGTCCGGGGTCCTTTGCTAAGGGCTATCCGGTCCCTGTACGACCGCAGCAGGAGCTTGGTTCGCATTGCCGGTAGTAAGTCAAACCTGTTTCCAGTGCACGTTGGCCTCCGCCAGGGCTGCCCTTTGTCACCGGTTCTGTTCATTATTTTTATGGACAGAATTTCTAGGTGCAGCCAGGGTGTAGAGGGGGTCTGGTTTGGGAACCACAGAATCTCGTCTCTGCTGTTTGCGGACGATGTGGTTCTGTTGGCTTCGTCAAATCAGGACCTTCAGCGTGCACTGGGGCGGTTTGCAGCCGAGTGTGAAGCGTCCGGGATGAAAATCAGCACCTCCAAATCCGAGGCCAAGGTTCTCGACCGGAAAAAGGTGCTTTGCCCTCTTCAGGTCGGTGGAGTGTCCTTGCCTCAAGTGGAGGAGTTTAAGTATCTCGGGGTCTTGTTCACGAGTGAGGGACGGATGGAGCGTGAGATTGATAGACGGATCGGTGCAGCATCTGCAGTGATGTGGTCGCTGTATCGGACCGTCGTGGTGAAGAGAGAGCTGAGAAGGGGGGCAAAGCTCTCGATTTACCGATCGAGCTACGTTCCGATCCTCACCTATGGTCATGAGATTTGGCTCATGACCGAAAGAACGAGATCGCGAGTACAAGCGGCCGAGATGAGTTTCCTCCGCAGGGTGGCTGGGCGCTCCCTTAGAGATAGGGTGAGGAGCTCAGTCACTCGGGAGGAGCTCGGAGTCGAGCCGCTGCTCCTCCACGTCGAAAGGAGTCAGTTGAGGTGGCTCGGGCATCTTTTCCGGATGCCCCCTGGACGCCTCGCTCGAGAGGTGTTCCAGGCACGTCCCACTGGGGGGAGGCCCCGGGGAAGACCCAGGACACACTGGAGGGACTACATCTCTCGGCTGGCTTGGGAACGCCTTGGGGTTCCCCCGGAGGAGCTGGAGGAGGTGTGTGTGGATCGGGAGGTCTGGGCGGCTTTGCTTGAGCAGCTGCCCCCGCGACCCGACTCCGGATAAAGCGGAAGAAAATGGATGGATGGATGGATGGATGGACATTTTGCAAGTGGTCGAAAAGCGGTTAATATGAAAAAAAAAAAAAAAAAAAAGTGGGATTCCAAATAAAAAGTGTGAGGTTTGTAAGGGAAAAAACTTAATAGTGCAGCAGAGCAAGATGAACGGGCATATACTCTCTAAATGCCATACCGAAGGCCCAGACACTTGAATTTTTTCTGACATAAAAAAAAACGAGAACAAAACAAATAAAAATAAATAAATAAAAAAAAATCAGGCTTTTTCTATTAAAATTCAGTTCAAATTTACAACCCCAATTCCAATGAAGTGTGGGACATTGTGTAAAATAAAATAAAAAAAGAATACAATGATTTGCAAATCCTCTTCAACCTATATTCAACAGAATACACCACAAAGACAAGATGTTTAATGTTCAAACTGATACTTTTTTTATTTTTGTGCAAATATTTGCTCATTTTGAAATGGATGCCCGCAACACATTTCAAAAAAGCTGGGACAGGGGCAGCAAAAGACTGGGAAAGTTGATGAATGCTCAAAGAACACCTGTTTGGAACATTCCACAGGTGAACAGGTTAATTGTAAACAGGTGAGTGTCATGATTGGGTATAAAAGGAGTATCCCAAAAAGGCTCAGCAGTTCACAAGCAAAGATGGGGAGAGGATCACCACTTTGTGAACAACTGTATGAAAAAATAGTCGAACAGTTTAACAACGTTTCTCAATGTTCAGTTGCAAGGAATTTAGGGATTCCATCATCTACAGTCCATAATATAATGAGAAGATTCAGAGAATCTGAAGAACTTTCTACACAAAAGCGCCAAGGCCGAAAACCAACATTGAATGCTCGTGACCTTCGATCCCTCAGGCGGCACTGTGTTAAAAATCAACATCATTGTGTAAAGGCTCTTACCGCGTGGGCTAAGGAACATGTCAGAAAACCATTGTCAGTTAACACAGTTCGTCACTACATCTACAAGTGCAAGTTAAAACTCTTCGAGGCCGACCGATAGTCCTCCTCCATAGCCTCCCCGAACTCCTCCCAGACCCGAGTTTTTGCCTCTGCGACCGGTTGAGACAAAACAATTTGCATAAGTGAAACAATTGACCGGCAAAATGAGGAAGTGACGGTGTGGCTTAAATACAAACTCAACTAATCAACAGGAGGAAATAAAGGAATACACAGAGATGAATAGAATGGACAACATGAAGTAAGTGGGAAAATAAAACCTGAACAAGAATTAGAAAACCAACATGTAAAGTACACAAAATGCGAAGAACGTGGAACTAATGAGAGTGTGAAACAACGGGTAAAATTGACAAGAAAGAACTAGACTGTAATCCGAACCAAAATAAGAACTGAACCGAGATCAACAACAGAATAAACAGACAAGCAATGACAAATAGGAACTTCAACAGAATATAAGAGGCATAGACATTGCCTATATAAGAGGCATAGACATTGCCTTGAGTTCCTGGAGTCCCCACTGTGTCCCTTACTAACTTGCAGGCAGATGTAATTGCCTTTACCTCATTGCCGAATAATATCCTAGAATGTTCCCTGTCCCCATCTATTTCTTTATGGTTGAAAGCTCTTGTGTTTTTCTTAAAACTTGAAAAAAAATCAAGTTTAGTCATAGAGGGAGGGCTGATGGGTTTCTAAAAGTGTGGCAACAATGTATTTCCTATCTTAGATCCTTGAAAAATATTGGACCTTATTGAAATGATGATGATTTTGTTTTTTTTAAATGTAATTTAATTGTTATTATTTTGGAGGGCCTATACTTGGTATATTGGTGTTAGATATTTGTGAAGGTTCGGGTTGTGGTACATTTACCTACTTGATTGCACCTTCATTAGATTTGTAATTTGTAAGTGATGTGCTGGTGTTTTTTTTTTGTCCTTTGACAAAAAAAAAGATAAATAAATGTTTTAAAAAAAATTCAAACATGTTAAAAGCTCAAGGGTGCACAAACTTTTTCAAATCAGTGTATATATAAAAACGACAGAGCATTATGTTCCAGAACATGAAGGAATGACTGCATAGATTAAGTTTACTTCCAAAACATTGCTACTTTGTTTTCAGCTCTACTGAAAATCTTATATTTTTAAATTCCATAATCACTCAGACTGGACTATCTGGTTAATTTAATTTCAAAGTTCCACCAAGAGCTCGACGCCTGCTTCCTCCTCTAAAATATCTAGTCCCAGTGACTCAACTGATGGGAGTCCAACGTCAACCTTTGCCCCAGCCAAGACCAAGGGCAGAATGACACAGTCAGGTTCAGTATCCAGAAGAGGAGAAAACCCAGCGAGCGGTAGCCCACCACAGACACTGTCATCTCTCCAACTGCCCCCGTTGCTACAGCTGCCCGCTGCAGGTAAACACAACAGTATGAATTCTGAATAAAATTGAGAAACTTTTCATATTTGACTTTGTTGCAGCATGGTGACAGGTTTTCTATGTCAAACTGTAGTTTCAATAAGTGTTATCTTTTGGGCTGAATTTTCAGCTGTGGTCTACACTCGACAGTCAGATTTGAGGATTATTATGTCATAATTTTTCAGGAAGCACCATGGATGTGTACGTGTCTGTGGCGTGCCATCCGGGACATTTTGTGCTGCAGCCATGGACAGATATATACAAACTGGCGACACTGATGGGAGACATGGTTCTTTACTACAACAAAACCGAAGCACAACCACTGAACATCGAAAAGACACAAATTTATGCTGCTAAAGTGGAGAACAAGTAAGTAAAATGGTGATTTAATTTTATTTCACATTATTCTAAACCTTTTTTAAAAATAGTTAATATGGACAATGCTACTGATGGCTGATGTGATTTAAAAAAAATGCAGAAATATGTCACCTTTCTGTCATTTTTGTGGATTTAAAAAAAAAGGCACCAAACATTTTACAGATGCTGAAATCTCTCCTTTTGTTATTCTGAGTATCAGGAAAGTACTGTGTTGCGAGAATTTATTTTTTTTACTTGTAGCTTCTCGCCTGTGCAGGAAGTGGTGCTGCATCTCTTTGATTTTAGCTGACATCAGCTGCTTGTTTCCATCATCTGTCTGATTTTCAGGAAATATTCAGTTTTTAGTATTAATCTGCGCGTAGTGTTAGCAACTGCTGAAATAGAAACAAAGCAGAGGTGTTCTGCAGAAATGTTACAAATATCAACTGTATTTTTCTGACTGTTAATCCTGTATCTGTTAAAAGCTGAATACACACAGGTCCTGTCTATACACACACACACTCATCTTCAACCGCTTATCTGAGATCGAGTCGCGGGGGCCTGGAGCCCATCCCAACAGTCATCGGGATACATGAACATTTCCAAGTCACTGACTATGTCACAAAGCAAATTGTCACAGAAAAACACGTGGAGGAATTATTTCTTTATCTCGATCAGCTTGCAGCAGTTATGGATTTTTATCAGTGCAGCATTTACAGATTTTAGTGATATGAATGTCAGCGCTTCAATGGATGGTATTCATATGAACAGGTTTTATTTAGAATCACATAGTTTCATTTTGGACATTTATTATTCATTGATTAATGTAAAATATGAAACTCTTATTCATATACACTACTTTTTTGATCCCATTTCTAACAACAAAACTGTTGTTTGTTAGTGTTGTACTCTGTAATTGTGATTGTCACTGAGTTTGTAAAATGCCTATAGCAAAGCGTTCTTTTTTTTACGACATTGTGCAAGTTTTATAAGTCCACGGACACTGATCTGTATAACAGATACAAATCAGTGTCCTCAGATCTGAGGAAGTCAGCAGAGAAAAATGCCAGGATACAGTGGTCCCACGATGAGGCAGAGGTCTTGAAATGGAAAGCAGGTTTGAATTATGGTTTTGCTTTATAAATAAAATTATTCCAGAGAGAATAACTACATAAATGTAAACTCTTAAAATGTACAAAGTGATATATAACACATATCTGTTAATTTTAAAATAATGCACTAATTCTGAAGATTTGATCATTAACACACAGATGCCCAAAGGGATTTATGGGTAACTAAGCCTCCGCTCATACTGATTGGTTGATTCATTTATTCTATGTAAAAACCAACACAAGGGAATTAATGTAACGTGTTGATGTTTACAAATAAATGTGCTTTTGTAAAATATGTCATTTTTTTCATTTGTATAAAAAAAGAAAGAAATTTTCAAGATCCTGCTAGACAGCACCTAAGCGCACGCATGATGACATCACAACTCTATCCGGTTAGGGAGACAAGGTTTCTTTCAATAACAAAAACTGTCAAAAAACTTTCTCGTGTGTGGTTGGAGTTGTGTGGCGATAGGAATTGCCTTTTGAATGGTTGAATAACGATGTCAGTTGCACAAAGAAATCAAATAATAGTGAAAACATGTTCAGTGCGGTGTCATAACGCATCAATCAGTCGCTCCGTGAGGTGTCATAACATCCGACCGGTTAGCGGCTCGGTGCAGTGTTATAACAGATCAATCAGTCGCTCCATGAGGCGTCATAACATCAAGCCTGGTTCACATGGTAAGATAATTAGGCCAATATCGGACCCGATATTCCCCTTCCGGCAATCTTAAGGATGCCCCGACAATCGTGATGATGCTAAATAGAATCTTATCAGATATTCCTGCCGTGTGTGGTTTGTAAGAGCGCTCTGATCTGCTCAGAAGGACGTGAAGAGCTAATTGTGACATGCAGCCAATCAGAAAGCGAGGTGTTTGACCTGGGAATGTTCGTGTGTGAAATCTGTTTGTGTGTGTTGTCAGGCCCGGCGCCAGAAAAAAAATATTAAGGGGGCGATGAGTTTATCACAGGTGCGCACCGGAGGGTACCTGCCTCTGAGCATGCGTAATGAATTGGGTGCGCTCCTAGAAAGCTCGTGTATTTAGGCTACACCGTTGTAAGAGACTGACTAAGAGTAAAGAGTGATGACAGTATTTTTTAATTATTATTTGAACGTATAGACCCTCGGTCAAGTGATCTCCTGCATACCACAAAACCAAACCAACAACTGATCTGAGAAACGACATGAGACAGTAGATTAACCCCACTTACAGCCCTCCATCACAAGCACAAACACAGCGCAATTGGGCATGACAGTCACACAACGGGTCAAAGATAAACCTTTCATGTAGATATACAGTGGTCCCTCATTTATTGCGGGAGTTACGTTCTAAAAATAGCCCGCAATAGGCGAAATCCGCGAAGTAGTCAGCGTTATTTTTTACAGTTGTTATAGACGTTTTAAGGCTGTAAAACCCCTCACTACACACTTTATACACTTTTCTCAAACAGGCATTAACATTTTCTCACTTTTCTCTCGTGTGTAAACACTCTCAAAGTTCAAACCTTAGTAGAAAAATAAGACCAACCTGTTTTCAGGTCCAAACATTTGTTTGAGAAATAAAAATAGAACGTTTTCCTATAAATAATTATGATGGCTTTTAGAACTAACGAATTTAACTTTAACAATCAACCTACGAGGTTGGACACATAAGAAATTATTAATAGTGACTGACCAGTATTTCACAGTTCCTCTGATCGCGCCTCTTCATCGTGGCGCCGCACCGTCGCGCCTTTTTACACTCACACCTCGCTGCAGGTGTCATTTTCCAAGTGAAGAACACAGTTATGGGTAGTTGTTGGCGCTCTTTTTTCTTCTGGGTGAGAAGATTCTTATAAACAGACACGCAGATCTCAATGCATGTACTCTCCCTTCACGGTGCCGCAACAGGTGTCCCGTCATCTTGACAGAACACCGGCCTGTTGTGTGGGCCGCTGAAGAGGAGGTACTGCTGGCCCACCACCACTAGAGGGCGCCCCGCCTGGAGTGCGGGCTCCAGGCACCAGAGGGCGCTGCCGCCTCACAGGAGCAGCCAGGACGACAGCTGTCATCCATCACTAGAGACAGCTGATCCCAATCAATACGGAGGTATATCAGCAGGACGGCATCTCCACCTCATTTGCCGAGATATCGCCATACCTAAGAGGTAACGACTCTCAGCCGTTCGTGAGTATTGTTCTGTACGTGTTTTTGCAGGAGTACCTGGTTAATCTCTGGACCGCAGGAGCTAGTGACTGGGAGCTAGGACTGCACTCCTTTTCCCCCTGAGAGATAACTGCTTACTCTGCACATTCTTGATTGTTGTTGACGAGAGGTGGAGGTGGACTCTCCACCCTCCGTGTTGCTGGGTGCAGCCGCATCCACACCTGACTGTTTCTGTTTCCTGCCAGCAGTACCGGATCCGGCGAGCGGAGGCAGTGGCCACCTGGGAATTCGGGACTTGGCGGCTCCAGTATCCCCGGGGTCCGGTGGCGGAGGAGATCGGGTTGGTTCCGGTTCGACTTGGACAGACGTCTCCTATCGTCGAGCCTGCCCACACGACACCTTTGAATTAGACTTAATCTCTCTATTGTTATCAGTTGTATTTGTTGTGCCCTTTTTTCACAACAGTAAAAACAGTGTTATTTGATTCCTCCATTGTCCGTTCATTGTTGCCCCCTGTTGTGGGTCCGTGTTCCTACACTTTCCCAACACCGGCCTGCTTGATGAGGACGCAGAGCACAATGCGCTGTAAAAAAACAAAACAAAAAAAAAAAACAAAGCATGCAAAATTGGACTAAAAAAATCTGTGAAACTGTGAGGCGCTATATTTTCCAGTATTTCTTTTTCTTTCTTTTTTATTTTTATTTTTGATAACACTCACATCCGAGGGGGGCGAGGTTGATGACATGAGGGGGCGTCGCCCCCAAACGCCCCCTCGTGGCGCCGGATCCGTGTGTTGTTTTTACCGTGTGGCTGACACCACACACTGTACAGCTAAACCTGTCAAATCTATGATTTTTTTATCTCCATGTGTGGGGTCTCAGGTTTTGGAAACCTACAGATAATTTATAATCCTGTGGGCGACAACACTGTGATATAACCGGTCACCAGTAGATGGCAGTGTTCTATGCATTTTGACGCCGGTTATATCACACAGCCTGAATCACAATTTAACAGACTTTTCGGCTTTTGGAGAAGCAACCTGGGCTTCTTCTGTCATTTTTACATAAATCAAACACAATAACGTCTATAAACCCAGTGAATATATTCATGAGAGTTTTAGGCACAATACACAGAGTTTAATGCTGTTGTCCGTGTGGAGCCTGATCAGAGCATCTCAAATGCATTTCTTCTGTCGTGAATACCAATAATGCACTGGGCACAGCTGCATGTCCACACTAAAACCTTCAAAATTAGTGCATTACTTTGAAACTAAAACATATATCTGATATTTTCACTTTATAAAACTTCAGATGTGACGTTAACTTAAATAACTTGTCCGAAATTAGTTTGGGATGACTTAGTCATTAGTATGGGGTCAAAAGAAATGAGTTTTTTCTTTTCTGTGACCACTTCTCCTTTGCCTGCAGAGGATAGAGCGGTTTCTTCTGGAACCAACTCTTCTCTGTTTGTAGAGGATAGAACTGCGCATCTACTACAAAAAGATACATCTGCAAAAATGTTAGCGGTCTAAAAATTATCAGACCAAAACTTACCAGAAGATAATTGGTCCAATGATGGTTTTCAAAGTTATCTGAAAAGCTAATCCGATAATGAAAACATTATCTTTGATAATTAGCGGTTAGCAGATTAACGGAACTGTGCCCACCATTGGACATCGCATACTTTAAGAGCCATCAAGTTTTTAAAAGAAGAATTTGCGGCATGTCTGTGTCACGCAGCGGCGTTGGAGAGAGGGAAGATGGCGAGAAACACAGTTTGAAAAAGTTTAATAAGGACAAAAATCTGTTGAATTGGCGCTGGGTTGAATTTAAAGTTTGTCATCATGAACGCACATAAAAGAAACTGAAAAAGCTCACTGCATCTTGTGCCCTCAAAACCACGGTAAGAATTTTTTTTTATCTCTGGAAAATAAACATTGTGCTGTTCAACAGGATTTCAGACCAGATTAGGTGACTTTTTTAAATTAATGTAGACTTTCTTTAATTGCAAAAAAAAAAAGACATTGTGGCTTTGAATGGATTTACAGGAATTTACACAAGGATATAAGTGACATTTTTACTATAACATATGTTATTAATATTTTACCAGGATTTTCAAAATAAGCTTTAGCTGTGGCTTTTGCAATGCTTTCACAGTCTTTTCAGTCTTCATGAATTTCATGTATTTTAATTGTTCTGAGTTAATGCATAATTTGGTTTACAGTTAAAAGGAAAATCATTCCAGGTCCTACTTCCATGTCATATTCTGTTATTTCAACATTATCATTGACAGTTCAAATTAAAGGTTGAATCTAAGATCATTTAAATATGCACTTCTTTTGAGATTTTTTTCTTCCAGGAGATACTGAAAATGTATCATTAGATACAAAATTAATTTGGTTTCTGGGGCCCAGGCACCCCCCATTCATAGCCCTGCTAAACAGTTGATGAATTTAGAAAAAACATTTTTCATTTTTTAGTGTTAGAGCCAAGTGTTATCTTTACACAGTGTTCTAGACAAATGTATGTCTCACATTCAGAAATTATGAATTGTGAGGTCGTCCTGAATATTTTGATATGCAACTCACGGGCATTATACTATATGCAAATACCTTTAAAGGGGAATTACTGAAGGGCTGGTATATAAAATGACATGGACATGCTGGAGAAATCATGGCCAAACGGAAGCATGATTAGTTCTGAGACAGAGGTTTTCAAGAGAACGTGGAATTTAGTTAGTAATGAACATCAACCTATAATCAATCGTGATGATGTTTGTAATGTGGTGTCTGTTTTCTCTTAATATGGGGATGATGAAAGCAGATGTGTTAATTCTTCTTCTTCTTCTTGATTGTGTCTCAGCTGGTATCGTGTCTTGGTAAAGGGAGTACTGACCAATGGGCTGGTGTCCGTCTATGAGTTGGACTACGGTAAACACGAGTTGGTTACCTGCACCCAGCTGAGGCCTTTGGTTAATCAGTTCAGACAGCTGCCATTCCAGGCAATTACTGCTCAGCTGGCTGGTAAGTGGATCTAATGTTCGCACAAAGCTGTGTTACATTTGAAGTCCAAACTCCACAACGTGCAGATCGTCTGTTGTTTATTGTGTGAGCATGACTCTGCGTAATTTAGTTTAAATCCATTAATGGCATTCAGGACAGTAATTGCACCTGCATGGAGGAAAATATCAGTTGATCCCAAACAAAAATGATGTATAAATGCTAAATGAAATATAAAATGCTGTAAAATACAGAGAAAAAACATTCATTAGCTCCTTTCACACTTGAGCTAAAATACATATCCTGTGATGATATGATGGATTATTTCCAATTTCCCCTGGGATTAATAAAGTATTCTGATTCTGAATATCCTCCTCATGGCTGCTTCTTCCACCATGCATGGGTGTGCTATATGTGGATATCAAACATCATAATGCATTAACTCTCTTCAGTACATCTTGGTACAGTACATCCATGTGGACCTCAAGGGTATTGTTTCCTTTATTGTAAAAGTCACCATTATTTTTTTAGCGTATACATTGCAGGTTTGTTTTTTTACGTGTTTGGCTGGTTCTGTGACTTTTATTTCAAGAAAGCGTGCATGTCAAAAATATACTGTATTATCATCTACATGTGTGACAAGCTGCTCCTCTGTACTGAGCTGAATAAGGTACTGGCTTATACACACTTCAGAGTAGGAGGTGGTGACAGTGCACCACTAAGCTGGATGCTAGCAGCCATAAAACAGTAAGAATTATGAGGAGGATGACTTTAGAAAATATACTGCATCTTAGCAAAATTAATAAATTATGCTCTAAGACTGAAGGACCATGCTTTTGAATAAATATAGGGAATGATCTCCATACTACTTAGCACTCCACTTATTTGCACTTTGTGGGACAGCCAGAGGACATTGAGGATGGCTAGGCTAAGGTGAGCCAAACTATAATGTTTTAAGAATGTATCTATATGTTAAAAGCCAAGTGGCCTCTGTGTACATGTGCATAAAAATCCAGTAAGGTATATCTTCTATTATACATTCCAAATCTAAGGTGGAACTCTACTAGTATATACTAAAGTACTTCTAAATATTACAAAAACAGTTAAAAGAGGAAAGAAAGAAGAAGGGACAGAGCCACCTAGGTGCCTGGTCTTGAGAACCAGGAATGGTAGGTTACAGAAAAAATACATCAATATTTAGTAGATAATCCTTTTGCAGAAATAACAGCCTCTAAACACTTCTGATAGCTTCCAATGAGACTCTGGATTCTGGTTGATTCTTCTTTACAAAACATCACAGGTTTGTTGGTTTCTGAGCATGGACAGCCCGCTTAAAATCACACCACAAATTTTCAATAATATTCAGGTCTGGGGACTGAGATGGCCATTTCAGAACATTGTACTTGTTCCTCTGCATGAATGCCTTAGTAGATTTTGAGCAGTGTTTAGGGTCATTGTCTTGTTGAAAGATCCAGTCCCGGCGCAACTTCAACTTTGTCACTGATTCATGAACATTGTTCTCAAGAATCTGCTAATATTGACTGGAATCCATGTGACCTTCAATTTTAACAAGATTCCCAGTACCTGCACTGGCCACACAGCCCCACAGCATGATGGAACCACCTCCAAATTTTACTGTAGGTAGCAAGTGTTTTTCTTGGAATGCTGTGTTCTTTTTCAGCCATGCATACCACCCCTTGTTATGTAGTTTCATCAGTCCACAGCACCTTATTCCAAAATGAAGCTGGCTTGTCCAAATGTGCTTTAGCATACCTCAAGCGACTCTGTTTGTGCGTGTACACAGAAAAGGCTTCCTCTACATTAGAGCATCTCCTTGTGCAAAATGTGCTGTATAGTTGAACGGTGCACAGAGACACTATCTGCAGGAAGATCATGTTGTAGGTCTTTGAAGCAGTTCTGTGGTTTGGCTATGACTGTTCTCACCATCCTTCCCTTCAGCTTATCTGAGATTTTTCTTGGCCTGCCACTTCGGGCCATAACTAGTACTGTACGTGTGGTCTTCCATTTCCTCACCATGTTCCTCACAGTGGAAACTGACAGGTGAAATCTCTGAGATAGCTTTTTCAGGGCTGTGAAAACCTCTATACATTTTGACCCAAAATGCATAGAACACAAAGATTTTTTTAAGCAGAGGTGATGGTAGGACTTAAAAATAGTAGGAAATATACTACAAGCATTTATCACACGTGACGTAAGAGTGGCAGGAATGTCAGTTTAGATACCTCACTCTTAAGCCGCGTTCACACTGGGCGACGTGACGCCACAAATTCGTGTCGGTGTGCTCTGCTTTCACTGCGAAAATTCGCCCCAGTGCGTCATCAAATAGGAGGAGCTTCCAATCTGCTCGCCGGCTCCGGTTGTCAGTCAAGTTAACATGGCGCCTTGATTACACAGAGCAACTTGCTGTGCTCTTAATTGTTGTGGAAAGCTGACAAACATCGCCAGCAGCGCCGTGCCTGGGTTCACAACATCCTCATGAGACGTTCCCAATTCGGGGAGTATCATTATTTGCTGCAGGAGCTGCGTCTGGATGACAGCCACTTTCAGTGGTCCTTCCGCCTCTGTAGGACCCAGTTTGAGGACCTCCTGTCCTGTTCACGCGCGCACATGTAAACAATAAAAAAAAAACCTGTCCGCTGCCGCTGCTGCGGTGCTGCTGCTCGCTCTCTGTCATAATTGTGTTTATAAACCAGTCACCATTTGTTTTATTATACATCTGTGTAGTTAATAAATAAAATAATCTTCACTCATACAATTCACTCACACGCGCATATGAAAAAAAAAAAACTGTCCGCTGCTCCAGGGCTGTTGCTCGCTCTTCCCCCAAAAACTGTCATAATTGTGAAATAAAGGACAAAAGGGACATAAGTCCTGCTCACAGGCTGGCTACCAGAGACAGGACATGTTCACATCCAACTCAGTCAAACTCCAGACATCTCCATATCACTACATATCCAGTCCCTGATTGGTCATCACAGCGCGACAAGATGCAAAAGTTCAGATTTTTCAACTTGGGCAGGAGGCGACGCAACATATTTGAACACCTACCAACCAGCAAGAATTTCGGCTCTCACAGACCTGTCAGTTTTTCTTTAAGAAGCCCTCTTATTCTGCACTCTTTACCTGTATTAATTGCACCTGTTTGACCTTGTTACCTGTATAAAAGACACCTGTTCACACACTCAATCAATCACACTCCAACCTATCCACCATAGCCAAGACCAAAGAGCTGTCTAAGGACACCAGGGAAAAAACTGTAGACCTGCACAAGGCTGGGATGGACTACAGGAGAACAGGCAAGCAGCTTGGTAGAAGACCAACAACTGTTATGATTATTTATTAGAAAGTGGAAGAAACACAAGATGACTGTCAATGTCCCTCGGTCTAGGATTCCATGCAAGATGTCAGTTTGTGGGGTAAGGATGATTCTGAGAAAGCTCAGAACTACACAGGAGGACCTGGTCGATGACCTGAAGAGAGCTGGGATCACAGTCACAAAGATTACATTAGTAACACATGATGCTGTCATGGTTTAAAATCCTGCAGGGCAGCAAGGTCCCCCTGCTCAAGCCAGCACATGTCCAGGCCTGTTTGAAGTTCACCAGTGACCATCTGGATGATCCAGAGGAGGCACGGGAGAAGGTCATGTGGTCAGATGAGACCAGAATAGAGCTTTTTGGAATCAACTCCACTTACCATGTTTAGAGGATGAGAACAACCCCAAGAAAACTATCCCAACCATGAAGCATGGGGGTGGAAACATCATACTCTGGGGGTGCTCTTCTGCAAAGGGGACAGCACAACTGCACCATATTGAAGGGAGGATGGATGGGGTCATGTATTGCAAGATTTTGGCAAACAACCTTCTTCCCTCAGTAAGAGCATTGAAGATGGGTCATGGCTGGGTCTTCCAGCATGACAATGACCCCAAACACACAGCCAGGGCAACTAAGGATGGTCTCCGTAAGAAGCATTTCAAGGTCCTGGAGGGACCTGGCCAGTCTCCAGACCTGAACTCAATAGAAAATCTTTGGAGGGAGCTGAAACCCCAAACCTGAAAGATTTGGAGAAGATCTGTATGGAGGAGTGGACCAAAATCTCTGCTGCAGTGTGCAAACCTGGTGAAAAAGTACAGGAAACATTTGACCTCTGTAAATGCAAACAAAGGCTGCTGTACCAAATATTAACATTGATTTTCACAGGTGTTCAAATACTTATTTGCAGCAGTAACATACAAATAAATTATTAAAAAATCATACATTGTGATTTCCAGATTATTTTTTTTAATTTAGATTATGTCTCTCACAGTGGACATGCACCTAAGATGAAAATTTCAGACCCCTCCATGATTTCTAAGTGGGAGAACTTGCAAAACTGCAGGGTGTTCAAATACTTATTTTCCTCACTGTGTATATATATATATATATATATATATATATATATATATATATATATATATATATATATATATATATATATATATAATCACTAAACGTCTCATAAAAATATTTTAATTTGTGGTCCGAGCGAACCCCAGGTTAACAGACTGCAAAACCCAAGATTATAAATATTAGTTTATTTTTTTCCCCACACACAGATGCCAGAATGTATAAAGTCCATGTTCATAAGTTGCATTTGTAAATTTTGTGATTTGTGATGCTTAACACAGGACATTGCAGTATGGTGTCTTAGTGGTTAGCACTGTTTCCTCACAGCATGAAGGTCCCGACTTTACTTCTGACCTGGTCCTTTCTGTGTGGAGTTTGCATGTTCTCCCCGTGTCTGCGTGGGTTTCCTCCGGGCACTCTGGTTTCCTCCCGCAATCAAAACATGCTTATTTAGGCTCTGTTCCTTTCTCTTCCCCTGACCAATGCAGCGTCTCTACATCTGGAGTTGGTCCCTGGGTGCCGGACTGTGGCTGCCCACTGCTCCTAGTGGTTGGATTGTGTCTAACTGTAATTAGGATGGGTTAAATTGTATGTATGTACAATGACAATAAAGGCTCTTCTTCATCTTTTTGGCCCTAAGGGGTGTTGACCAAGTGGTTAGTGCACTTAGTCTCAGCGCAGAAGGTTCCCGGTTCAAACTCTGCCCCTGCCACATTTCTGCATGCAATGTTGAGTTGCGTTAGGAAGGGCATCCGGTGTAAAACTTGTGCCAAATCAGCATGCAGGTCCACGTTGGAGCTGCTGTGGCGACCACGAATGAAAACAAGGGAGCAGCTGAAGGGACTTACTAGCTATTGGCCCTGAGGTCTGAGAGTGCCAATACTATGATTATTATTCATTTATATATTAAATAAATAATTTTATACTCTTCTGTATAAAATATATTTTAATAAGCTCTGACACTGCACTAAAGCCCAATAATGTCCCAACATTAGAATATTGTTACATACAATAGTATTAATATTCATAATTAGCGTCATCAAAGAAGATCTTAATAAATATATAAATAGATTTTGAGACACAAAATTCCTGAATAGGTATAAAACAGACCAAACCAGTGTTGTGGTCCATAAATGAATGGATTAGTTGTTTCTGCCAGTTGTACTGATGAAACATTATATCACTCTGTTGTCTCTGCTGCCATCTGTTGGACGAATAGTGTTAGAGCCAGAGATGATGTCGTAAGATTATGACGTCACTGTCATTGTAGTGACAATTTAAAGTTTGAAATTTAATGAATTACCTTTGAACTTCATCTTTCCAAATTGTGAAATAATACACTTCTGTGTTTCATCATGAATTACACAATTCTCTTTCTTTTCATATGTCATTTTAAAACACCAACTTAATTAGTCACTCATACGATGCCATTCTGAAGGCTTTTATAATCTGTTTAAAAAATATGTTTATTTTCTCTTTTTCTAATTGTAAATAATGGTGACATCATCTGACAGGTTATGAACTGATAAGATGGTGACATGACTGTGAATAACTGACCGCTTATTATGTTCACCTGCAGGAACAAAGCAGAAGCAGTGGTCTGAGGAAGCTTCCATTGTCTTCAGGAACCATGTGGAGAAAAAACCTCTTGTGGCCCAGCTGGAGAACATACAGGAAGCCACTCACTCGTGGGACAGGAAGATGACCGTCTTCCTGGCTGACACCTCACAGGAAGACAAGGACATCTGGATGCATGATATTATGGCTGAGTTTGCTGATGAGCTCAGCAGTGAGTTGTAGAATAAAGACAGTACTCAACACTTCAGCTGTAGTGCTGTGTCGTTCGTAAATGAACGACACAATGTCGTTTGGCTCCCAGGTTTTTAAAACACAATGCTGTAGTTAAAACACCTGTCTGCGAGGGAAGGGCTATTGACCTTGGTCTCATGGGAGATGCTGTTTGTAGCACTAAGATGTTGAGTGAGGAATCTGATTTTCTGGTTTTGCGATTGTCCTGGATCAAGACGAAGATCCAGGCTTTCAATGACTTCCCAGACTCAGTTCACTTGTTTCAGCAGAGATATTCATGTCTCTGGGTTTGCGGCCTTTGAGATCGAGAGTTGGGAAGAGCTTAATGAGTCATAAGGTTGCAGGAGACAGGTGTCTGTCTATGCTGACACCTTTGCAGGAGAATGAAGGTCCAAGACTTTAGGGTCCTGGTGCTTCCTGCCTTTTGTGTAGTTCTGAGACTTGGGCACTAACAGTGACCTAAGGTCATGACTTGATGTTTGGTACTAGGTCTCTTCAGAGGATCCTTGGATACCATCTGAATGATTTTGTGGCCAAATAAGCAGTTACTTCAGGAGACTCAGATGAGGAGTATCACATATATTGTGAGCTACTAGCAGATGTCAGATATATGAAACGGGTCTTTGTGCAAAATTTGGTGGTTTTACTATAAAAATGCATAGTTATAGTGATATTTTTACACATATCTGTGACATGTGGGACTCTTTCTCGGGACATGGTCTAGCACACAGTTGCCTCGGTGTTGAGGAAAAGGCCAAGAGGATGACCACGTTTAACCTGGCTGCAGCAGAAAGATGGCTTCTTTCAGGAGGTGGGGATGGAGGAAGTCAAAACAACGAGCAGCTGCTTAGTAGCCAGCGTCTTATTTTCAGCATTCAGCGTGTCTAAATTCATTCACAGAGAGACCCAGTGAAAAGGACCCAGTGAACACTTATCTTTAGACATACAGTCACTGAACGAGAGAGCTGGAGAGAACGAAGGAGTAAGTCGAGTCGCTTTAGGAGTAAAACCAGGCTGGATTAATAATAATTTACTCCAGCTGTGTCTGTCCAGGCTGATGAATCAAAAATGTGTCAACAGTTGAAATTATTCTGAGCTGTAATAGAAGTCTCAGTGACAACATGACCTGCTGTGAAGGATCTGGGAGCCGTACTGAATGCGGATTGACGGCAGCCGGAAATCTAGCTGAGCAGGATGAGGGGCAGTGAGCCGACTCACCCAAAATGCGTAGCTCCTTCAGCGATTAGCGGCGAATGGGCTAATATGCAAGGTTTCATAAAGAGTTGCATCTGTTAAGTGAACAGTTTGTTGGCTGATTTTTCAGAAATGTTTTTTAATGTCCAATACTGCATGTATCGTTAGAGAATACTGTTCTGCAGAAATACTACAAATACTGTTTGATCACGCTGCTTGCAGGCTGCTGATGTCATGTTAAACTCTCACTGAAAACACAATATGTGCCAACAGTTCTGTGTGAAAATCTAAAATATCTCAAATAAAATCTAAAACCTTTTACTGCAAAATTTCACTGTGCACATGACATTTTTCTACATCTACACACTGCATGTATTTTCAGGGAAATGTCATTTTAGGGGCATATGGCAGTAGAAGAAATGTTTGTCAGGGCGGCAATAGCTCGGTTGGTAGAGCGAGCCGTCTTATGACTGAAGGGTCGGTGGTTCAAATCCGGCTCCCAACCAGTCAAAAATCTGCATATTGCTATCGTGTCCTTGGACAAGACACTTAACCCACTTTGCCTGTGTATGAATGAGGTGATGGTCAGAGGGGCTGTAGGTGCAGAATTGCAGCCACGCTTCTGCCCCAGGTGTGACTACACTAGTAGTTTAGCACCATAAATGTGCGAGTGACTGAATAATGCAACTTGAAAAGCGCTTGTCTTTACTATTAACAGGATCCCAGCAAGGACCATTTTAGTGTTGGGTAAATTATGTGTTCGTGGCTCATAGGCCCCTGGATCTGTGGCCCCCCGAAGCCATATGGTTTTATACCAGTAAAACATTCTTGGCAAGCCTTATATTAACTAATTTTAGGTGGTTTTAGATGCATTGAATGCAAGAATAATAAACAAAAAATATATTTATGTTGTAATATTTGTAAGATCAAAGTTCTTTTTTTGCATGTTTCTGTCAAAGTCCAAGTTACTCCATTAAATAACATTGAAAATGTTAAAAACACATACCAACCAGCAAGAATTCTGGCTCACACAGACCTGTTAATTTTTCTTTAAGAAGCCCTCTTATTCTGCACTCTTTACCTGACAATGACCCCAAACACACAGCCAGGGCAACTAAGGAGGGGCTCCGTAAGAAGCATTTCAAGGTCCTGGAGTGGCCTGGCCAGTCTCCAAACCTGAACTCAATAGAAAATCTTTATAGGGGGCTGAAACTCCAAACCTGAAAGATTTGGAGAAGATCTGTATGGAGGAGTGGACCAAAATCCCTGCTACAGTGTGTGAAAACCTGATGAAAACTACAGGAAACGTTTCTGTAAATGCAAATAAAGGCAACTGAACCAAATATTAACATTGATTTTCACAGGTGTTTGCACCTTTGCAGCAGTAACATACAAATATTAAAAAAATCATACATTGTGATTTCCGGATTTTTTTTTTTTTTTTAGATTATGTCTCTTACAGTGGACATGCACCTAAGATGAAAATTTCAGACCCCTCCATGATTTCTAAGTGGGAGAACTTGCAAAATCACAGGGTGTCGACCTAGGTCTTTCACCTTGACTTAGATTTTTCTCGGTTACCATATTTCATCCAAATTGGATCTAAAGTTTTGGGTTATATTGTGCTCACACATGGTGTAACAGCTGAAAGTGAAGGACACTTTATGGTTAGCAGAAAATAAATACTGCATCCTGTCATCAATTTGAGAACCTAGTTTTTCTTACTTTAACCTGTTTTTCTCAAATGATTTGTTTTGGCTCAGAAAGTCTGTGAACATTTTGGAAATTCTTAAACATGACACAAGTTTTGAGTTGCTGCTTTGGACTGGAGCTTACCTGTAAGACAGTAAAGCATATTTACAGCTGATGGTCAACTCTAAAAAGCACATAAAACGAATATCCAAAACAGTTTAAGATGAGTTTTGCACAGATAACTTTCTGTTGCTCTTCACGTGTGGACTGTGGTGGACAGACGAGCAGGTTGCCGAAGAGGTCTCATTGTCTCTGTCTTTAACCAAACACCTACACTAACAGGACCTCAGATGCCCACACTTACGTAGTTACCACGACAACAAGAATAGTGAGCATTCCTTCTCCGGTTGCTGGAGTGACAATAATGATAGGTTGTGGGAGGGTGGAAGAATTCCAGAATGACCATAAGAACGCAGGAGAGAGGCGTTTAGTGACCAACATGGGCTTAGTTATCCGCACACACACACACACCACTCCACGCTTGGTTCGTGTTTACGAACAGCTCTCAGATTCCACATGATATGTGTGTGCCTCCTCTGTGACCATAATTACACATACATGTGTGGCCAGTTCTATACGTATGTACACATGCTCCTGTTGCATGTGCAGCCATCCATGAACAGGAACTGAATTCACAAATGTATAAGATGCACATCAAAAAATATTTACCTCCATGAGTAATATACAGATACATCTCAAAGAATTTGAATATCATGAAAAAGTTCACTATTTTTGGTTAGTTACCTTATCTTCTGGAGTATACAATGCATCCAGAAAGTATTCACATTTTTTGCACATTTTGTTATGTTACAGTCTTATTCCAAAATGGAGTAAATTCATTTTTTTCCCCTTAAAATTCTACTCACAACACCCATAATGACAACATGAAAAAGTTTTGAAATTTTTGCAAATTTGTTAAAAACAAAAAATCTAAATGGGCTGCATTTATATAGCGCTTTTCCAATCTGCATCAGATGGTCAAAGCGCTTTACAATAATGCCTCACATTCACCCCAATGTAAGGGTGCTGCCATACAAGGTACTCACTACACACCTGGAGCAACCTCGCCCAAGGGCCCTTCGTGATTTTCCGGGCAGGCTGGGATTTGAACTGAGGATCCTCTGGTCTCAAGCCCAATGTTTAACCACTGGACTATCACCTCCCCAAACTAAGAAATCACATGCAAATAAGAATTCATAGACTTTCCTCAATACTTTGTTGATGCACCTTTGGCAGCAATTACAGCCTCAAGTCTTCTTGAATATGATGCCACAAGCTTGGTGCACCTATCTTTGAGCAGTGTTGTCCATTCATCTTTGCAGCACCTCTTAAGCTTCATCGGGTTGGATGGGGAGCGTCCGTGCACAGCCATTTTCAGATCTCTCCAGAGATGTTCAGTCAGACTCAGGTCTGGACTCTGCCTGGGCCACTCAAGGACATTCACAGATATGAATCATTATTTCCATATAAGCCACGTAACACAAGCCAGTCTCCCATGTTTGTAGACTGTTAATCCAGACAGGCCCCTCCCTATTGTGACGTCACTCACTTGACCTTCTTTTCGCCGACTGATGCTTGAAGTGGCCGCTCACAGTCATTTACTACTTTCATTGAATGCAGACCTTCCAAATAGTTATAAAATGCATCGATTCACAATGATTTGGGTGAATTTTCTGATTTTAAAGCATGTGTCTTTTAAGGTATTGCTGTGCACCTTCTTATTTTGTAGAGCTTGTTAATCTGTGTGTGCCGTCTTGTGCTCTGTGGTCTCAGAATGTAGGTTTGCTTGATGTGACTTGGGTTAAGAAGACATCAGCAGTCTGTAGGGCCCTTCTGTTTCATACTCAAACTTTGTGGAATAGTTTGCAACTCGATATTAGGACAGTTTCCCTTTGCCAATTTTTGATACAGATTGTCTATGTTTTTGGAACATAAATAAATATTGTATACCCAATCAGGACCTGAAATCGGGTGTATTCTATGGTAAAAGTAGCATTGTAGAACATTGTGAGCAATCTGGAAAGTTTCAAACATCTTTCAAACTTTTATGAAGGGATAAATTGTATTTGGCGTTGGATTTTAATTTGTTTTTATGTATTTTTAACCTTTTTTTTTTCATTTTATTCCTGCATTTTGATCTTTGATCAGAGAGAGGACTTTGAAATGTCTTGCCTAAAAGTACTATGTACTACATAATTCATGATTGTAAATTATTATTTCGGCTGCTCCCCATAGGGGTCACCAGAGCGGATCTGCCGTCTCTGTCTCTGCAACTTTCTGTCACAGCAGCCACTTGCATGTCCTCGCTCACCCCATCCATAAATCTGCTCTTTGTCCTCCCTCTTCTCCTCCTGCTTGGCAGCTTCATCCTCAGCATCCTTCTCCTGCTATACTCTGCGTTGCTCCTGTGCACATGTCCAAAACATCTCAGTATTGCCTTTCTCACTTTGTCCAGTATGTTAATTCCTGGTATGTTAATTATTTAAGTCTGTTCCATACCAGATGCACTATTTGTGTTGAGGTTGTGAAGCAGCTTCATTTTCATTTCGGTGTACATGTTGACAGGTTACACACGGTCACCAGTACATCCGCAGAGAGGCTTGTGATGTGGACCAAATACTTCATGTAATATGTGGAGGATGCACGTACATAAAACAACATGCAGACGTACGCACACATGCACACAGAGCTCTGTGATGGCAATGATTAAAAAATGTCCTTCAGTACCATTACATGATTATAAAAGAAAGCAGCACTGCTTTTAGGCTGAAAACAGTCATACAACACGCTGTCATCTTAAGTAAAGTCTCAAGTGCAGAGTAAAGCACAAAAGGCCATGCACAATGACAAACAGGAAGATGAATGGGTTGTGCAAACTACAAAAACACTTGCAAAATTTGTAACATGGTAATATGTGTTGTTAAGTGGCATAAATACATCTGACAGACTAAAGGCTGCAGCACAGTTGATAAAATAACCACTGCAAGACTGTTTGGACCACATTGGAAAGACCCACACTTTTGGATCCCATAAGTGTGTCCGTCTTCCTGCAAAGGCTTCAAATCACAGGTGGCCACTGCTGGACATGTTTGGTATATTTCTGGTTGCTGTGATCCATTTTTCATAGTGCTAGTGTTTCAGGTGCATTTATGGAAGAAGTGGTAAGGTTCAGCACAGACCAGGGGCCTCATATACAAAAGCTGCTTATGCACAAAAATGTGGCGTACGTCCTTCTCCATGCTAACGTTCAGCTGTGTCAAAAGTGAAATGACCATGGAAATGGGACAGCAATAGCTCAGTTGGTGGAGCGAGCTGTCTTATGACCGAAGGGTTGGCGGTTTGAATCAAAAATCTGTATGATACCATTGTGTTGGCATTGGGCAAAACTTAACCCACCTTGCATGTGTATGAATGAGGTGGTGGTTGGAGGGGCCATAGGTGCAGAATGGCAGCCACGCTTGTCAGTTTGCCCCAACGCAGCTGTACACGAGTAGCTTATCATCACCAATGTGTGTGAATGTGTGAGTGAATGAATAGTGCAACTTGTAAAGTGCTTTGGGTGTCTTGAAAAGTGCTCTATAAATCCAAGTCATTATTATTATTATTATTAAATGTGCGGTGTGCCATGCAAAAATCCTGGCTACCGTACACACGTTTCTAAAGCTATTGGTCCACTGCCAACACGTAGAGGTGATGCTGGGAACTGTTAATAGTGTGAAAACATGAAGTCATCAGAGTAATGTGCACACCAAAGACACACTTAAGAACAACTGACATACCCACGTGTTTGCAGTTGTATGGGTGGATATACAACACCCCAGTTCCAATGAAGTTGGGACGTTGTGTAAAATGTAAATAAAACAGAATACAATGATTTGCAATTACTCTTCAACAGTGGCGGTCCTAGAGTGATTTACTCCCCGGGCCAAACCCCCTGCGTGCCCCCCCCCCCCCCCGCGCGCACACTAACATGGCCACCACCTCCACCCCACCACCCATGAAAACACTAACTTCGTCCAGAACACCCACAATCCCACAAATTAACTCACAACAGAACAAATTTCCGGTTTTAATGACTACTGCAATAACAAACACAAAGAAATTGGCACAGTCTAATGTGTCATCATCCATGGACTTATCTGCAATGATCATCTCAAACGTTTGCAGGAAGGCATCATAATTGTTTGCCACAGTGCTCACTATCCGTGATGTGAAATTCCATCGAGTAGGAGCATTTCTGGGCAACCTTGAGCAGCCTGCAGACTCAAGAAAAGACATCGTCTTTGTGGATTATGAGAAAAATGTGACAAACCCAGAGAGTGATGCAAAAAATATTCTCCACTCAGATAAGCATTTAGCCCCCTGAGACAGAACCAGATTCAGTCTGTGTGCATAGCAATGCACAAACATTGCACTGGGGGCTATTGCTTTAACTTTGGCCTGCAAACCATTGAGAGCTGAAGCCATGACAGCAGCCATGGCTTCTTCGTAAGGAAGACTATCAAATGGCTTCGCCAAAATCCGGTCCACAACATTCAAATTGTCTGCCATTATGTGCAGCTTGCTACCTAGCTAGCTGGGACTGGCGCGAGGCTAGTATGAAGTTTGTCTGCCTGTGAGTGCTTTGTGACGGTGGAGGAGCTCAGCAGCACCCGCTGCTCGGTAGGGACAGAAACTGCCATAGAAGTCAGAAAGAGTGATAGAAGTCAGTCTCCAAACACAAGCAGCTACAAAAAAAAAACACCACAAATAGAAGCTCGATTTGTCGCTAGTCGTTTTTAACAAAGAAAATGCTGCTAAGATGATTAGGAAAGTCTGAAAATTTAAAAAGGCTCCCACGGATGTTTACACCAAAAGATCGCTGATTTGCTCATTTCGCTGTCAATCAAAAAGGGATTCAGCCTCAGACAGATCATCCAATCATCATGCAGAAGCTGAGCCTCCGGGCCAGCCGAGGCCAGCCCACTGCCCCATAGACCCCCAGACACGCTGAGCGTCCGATGGGCGGGACAAAGGCCAGCATTTATCCAATGACTCGTCTCGTTTCGCTGCATGCTTTGTGCCCCTATTGAAGTCTGTCACACTGTTTAAAGCACTGTGAAGCTGCTGAATGAGTGAGAGGAAAGCTGCATCGTTACCAGTGATAAGAAGCTGATTCTGAACAAAAGTTGAGCGCGTTGTAACCACGAACCCCCCCCGTCAGGACAACCCCCCCCCCCCTCCCCCCACACACACACACACCCCCCGTTTTTTTTTTGTTTTTTTTTTTGGACAGGTTTTTTTTTGTTTTTTTCCGCACGGTCGTGGGCGGCTGCCCGGTCGGCCCGCCTCCAGCACCGCCCCTGCTCTTCAACCTATATTCAATTGAATATACCACAAAAACAAGATATTTAATGTGCAAACTGATAAAATTTATTATTTTTGTGTAAATATTTGCTCATTTTGAAATGGATGCCTGCAACACGTTTCAAAAAAGCTGGGAGTGATATACTGTGTTACATCACCTTTCCTTCTAACAACACTCAATAAGCGTTTGGGAACTGAGGACACTAATTGTTGAAGCTTTGTAGATGGAATTCTTTCTCATTCTTGCTTGATGTACGACTTCAGTTGTTCAACAGTCCGGGGTCTCCATTGTCGTATTTTGCACTTCATAATGCGCCACACATTTTCAATGGGCGACAGGTCTGGACTGCAGGCAGGCCAGTCTAGTACCTGCACTCTTTACTACGAAGCCACGCTGTTGTAACGTGCAGATTGTGGCTTGGCATTGTCTTGCTGAAATAAGCAGGGACGTCCCTGAAAAAGATGTTGCTTGGATGGCAGCATGTGTTTCTCCAAATCCTGGATGTACCTTTCAGCATTGTTGGTTCCATCACAGATGTGTAAGTTGCCCATGCCATGGGCACTAACACACTCCCATACCATCACAGATGCTGGCTTTTGAACTTTGTGCTGGTAACAATCTGGATGGTCTTTTTCCTCATTTGTCTGGAGGACACGACAGCCATGATTTCCAAAAACAATTTGAAATGTGGACTCATCAGACCACAGCACACTTTTCCACTTTGAATCTGTCCATGTTAATTGAGCTCGGGCCCAGAGAAGGCGGTGGCATTTCTGGATGTTGTTCATGTATGGCTTTCGCTTTGCATGGTAGACTTGCACTTGTAGATGTAGCGACGAACTGTGTTAACTGACAATGGTTTTCTGAAGTGTTCCTGAACCCACGCTGTAAGATCCTTTAAACAATGATGTCAGTTTTTAATGCAGTGCCACCTGAGGGTTCGAAGGTCACAGGCATTCAATGTTGGTTTTCGGCCTTGCCGCTTACATGTAGAAAGTTCTCCAGATTCTCTGAATCTTCTGATTATATGATGGACTGTAGATGATGGAATCCCTAAATTCCTTGCAATTGAACCTTGAGAAACATTGTTCTTAAACTGTTGGAGTATTTTTTCATGCAGTTGTTCACAAAGTGGTGAACAACTTTGCTTGTGAATGGCTGAGCCTTTTGGGGATGCTCATTTTATACCCAATCATGACACTCACAATTAGTGTCCTCAGTTCCCAAACGCTTATTGAGTGTTCTTAGAAGGAAAGGTGATGTAACACAGTGTGTTGGGAAAGTGTAGGTACACGGACCCACAACAGGGGGCGCAAATGAACGGACAATGGAGTAGGTCAAATAACAACACTTTACTGTTGTGAATGGGCACAACAAATACAACAGATTGCAACAATAGACAAAGTCAATTCACAAAAGGTGTTGTGTGGGCAGGCTCGAAGATAGGAGACGTCTGTCCAAAGCAGAACCGGAACCACACAATTTCCTCCGCCACCAGACCCCGGGAATACTGGAGCCGCCAAGTCCCGAACTCCCAGGTGGCCACTGTCTCCGCGTGTCGGACCTGGTACTGCTGGCGAGGAACAAAGAAACAATTAACTGTGGGCGCGTTTGCACCCAGCAATCCGCACGGTAGGAAAACTACCTCCACCTCTCGTGGAAAAAGGAGTCTGCTAAACAACGCACAAAGTCACAAAAGGTTAGTGTCTCACAGTTAGCTGAGTACGTTACCTTCCAGGTAGAACGATATCTCGGCAAAGAGGTGGAGACGTTGTCCTGCTGATGTACCCCTGCTGATCGGATGATTGGTAACAGCTGTTGCAGGTGATGCGTGACAGCTGTCACCCTGGCTGCTCCTGTGAGGCGGCTGCGCCCTCTGGTGCCTGGAGCCCGCACTCCAGACAGGGCGCCCTCTGGTGGTGGGCCAGCAGTACCTCCTCTTCTGGCGGCCCACACAACACAGTGGTGAACATACCACTGTCCCAGCTTTTTTGAAAAGTGTTGCAGGCATCCATTTCAAGAGCAAATATTTGCACAAAAACAATAAATTTATCAGTTTGCACATTAAATATCTTGTCTTTGTGGTGTATTCAATTGAATATAGGTTGAAGAGGATTTGCAAATCATTGTATTCTGTTTTATTTACATTTTACACAACGTCAACTTCATTGGAATTGGGCTTGTAAAAGCATGCACAAAGTGATGCGTAAAATGGCACTAACAGTGGCTGCATTAGCAGTGTTAGAGGACCTTGCAAATGGTGCAATCCAAGGTGAGCATGTATTCAGGGAACACAAGAATTTACTTGCAAATGAAGATGATGACTGGCTCATAAGCCAATTCTGTTTACCAAGGCTGCTGTTACTAGAGTTGTGCGCAGAACTGTGGCTGGCCCAGAGCGCAATACGGCGAGGAGCCAGGTGGGTGTCTGTGCCCACACAGGTGGTGACCACGCTGGGCCTCCTGGCAATAGGGGCATTCCAGCGTGAGCTGGCCAACCTTGAGCCGAGCCATGCCAGCTGTGTGGAATGCAATCATCCAAATGTCATCCAGGTACAGCGAGAGCCGGTTTCCCTAATGTAATCACAGCTATTGACACACACACATATTGCTATAAAGGCACCTTCACATAATGAATTTGTTTTTGTTAATAGAAAACATTTTAATTCCATCAATGTACAAATCACATGTGATGCGCAAATGCATTGGGTTGGGTTGGGAACAGGCAGGCTGGCACAGTGCGTGATGGGTGGCTGATTAGTAAGTATATCATTTATTTGTTTAATTGTCCTGAATGAAAACCAGCGTGGGCACATTTGGGTATGTGCACATTCAAATTAGCTTTTATTACAGTGACAACGACTAGCTAGCTACCACGCGCTACAAACCGGGCAGTAAAAACATTAATGTGATTTCAGTGTCATTTGTCCTCTTCCATGAGGCCTCGTGGGTGGACCAAATATTTTTCTAGCACTCTGTGCTTCCAAATATTTTTAGTGTCCAGCTAATTTTCTGACTTGTGGTGTTAGGTGGAAACTGGAACACATTTACCATGGGAGTGATGTTATTTCCAATCGGAATTCCGACTTTGGAGGTAAACAGAAGGTGGCATATTTCGCAGAAATTTGTATTGGTTTCCTAGGAAAAGTGGATATCCAGCAATACCCAGAAATGTTTCATTAATCTCAGTGTAAACATTTACAGAATAAACAATGGACACAGACATTTTCCATAAGCAGCTTTATGTACTGCACAAAATGATGGCTTTTAACCGGTGATGAAGATGACAAGGTTGATGTTTTCTGAGAAGAAAAAGAAAACCCTGAATGTGCTGCAGTTTCAAATAGTGAGCTTCCAATTTAATGCTCTCATAAAAACAGTAAATGAACTTTTAAAAATACAGCATTTGTTTTGTCTCCTAAATGGGATCATGTTTAATTTACAGAGGAAAAGCTGGTTGGATAAAGAGCTCACCTTACTGCATTAATGTGCACATTATTTGTTTGCATGCTGACAGAGAGGGACATGGAGAAGTGAAACTAAACCATTTCTATGTACGGTACTAAGCAGGGAAATAAGTTCCACACCACACACACGCACAGTCATTTCTCCCTTCATGACAATTCATTGTGAAGAATGGGAGAGGAGGACGGAAAGACCTTGCACAGAGTGAATGATGTCAATAACACACGACGCCTGAGGGGAGAGCGCTGAGGAACTGTTGCGTACGTGTCTGCGGGTGTTTGCCCGCACAGTTTCTTTGTGTTTGCCGACTTTTTATGTGTGTCCACAGGCAACAAGGGACATGCTGTCACGCTCCAGCATCCCTGCCTGGGTGATGAACTCTGGGTGTGTGTGTGTGTGTGTGTGTGCGTGTGTGTGTGTGTGTGTGTGTCTGTGTCAGAGAGGAAGACAAATCCTGTGCATGCCAGTGAGACTGTGAGAGATGGGTTATGAGAAAACAACTGCGTGCCTGTCTGAAGGCGTGTACTGGGAACTTACTGCTGCACAAACAGAACTCAGCAGTTGTGTGTTGTGTGTCACGTGTATGTGTGTTTTGTACGTTAGTGTAATTGCAGTGGTATTATTGTTTTAATCCTTTGCCAAGAACATTGAATTTTTAATGGCACTTCTTTATCGGTTAGCAGGCTTGGTTAACACTTTCTGCTGATCTCCACAAAACGTGGTGGAGAGATGAAACTTATGAAGAAGAATCAAGTGAATGTTGCTCTTCAGAATCCAGTTGTGGATTCTGGGTTAGACCTTTTTGCACTGATAGAGGTATGTGCTCATTGCACTGCAAAAAAGGGTTGTCCAACACTTAAAATAAGAATTCATCTAACACTTCTAAATCTATTATTTTTTTTAATTTTGGTACACTGCAAATTATTTGGTTCTTACCAACATAAAAAACCTGATTGCGAAGTGTTATATAATTTCTTATATTAAGTGAATGTTTCTTTCTAGATTTAACAAACTTAATTCAAGACATGTCAAGTAGACACCCACTTTTGCAGTGTGAGCACAGTCGAGAGCAGGAGTCATCAATCCTATATATACGTATATATACAGTGAGGAAAATAAGTATTTAAACACCCTGCGGTTTTGCAAGTTCTCCCACTTAGACATTATGGAGGGGTCTGAAATTTTCATCTTAGGTGCATGTCCACTGTGAGAGACATAATCAAAAAAAAAAATAAATCCGGAAATCACAATGTATGATTTTTTAATAATTTATTTGTATGTTACTGCTGCATATAAGTACTTGATCACCTACCAACCAGCAAGAATTCTGGCTCACACAGACCTGTTAATTTTTCTTTAAGAAGCCCTCTTATTCTGCACTCTTTACCTGTATTAATTGCACCTGTTTGAACTTGTTACCTGTATAAAAGACACCTGTTCACACACTCAATCACACTCCAACCTGTCCACCATAGCCAAGACCAAAGAGCAGGCCCGGCGCCAGAAAATAAATATTAAGGGGGCGATGAGTTTATCACAGGGGGCGGGGTCGCTCCCCCCCCCAAAAAAAGTGCGCACCGGAGGAGACGTGCCTCTGAGCGTGCATAATGAATTGGGTGCGCTCCTGGAAAGCTTGTGTATTTAGGCTCCACCGTTGTAAGAGACTGACTAAGAGTAAAGAGTCATGACAGTATTTTTTTAATTATTATTTGAACGTATAGACCCTTGGTCAAGTCATCTCCTGCATACCACACAGAGCCGGTGTTCTGTCGAGATGAGGTGCGCCAACTTTCGACACTCTGAGCTGTGACGCACCTTCGTGTTGTCCAACAGGAACGACGCGTCGGGCCAAAACACGGAAGACTCGTGGCAGAAACCACTGATCTGTACAAAATGGATCGGACCAATCCGATTGGTGCAGAAACCACTGATCTGTACAAAACATTAACGTGTGACAGGACTGCTCATTTAGAGAGCAGTTTTCTGAAGAAAAATCATTGGAAATGTTTTTTTGTTGTTATTTGTTACCTCAAAATTTCTGATTACTGTTAAAAAAAGTTTAGAACACTTGTAATTAAAATAGCTAAATAAATCAATAAATGGTTCTTTAGAAACCTTTCATCTGTAAATTAAAACCACCTGTTATTTCATATTAGATCATTTCTTGTTTAACATAAGGAACCTCGGACATTTATTTTTAGACAAATAAAATAACATGGAAACTTGTATATTTTTTAAGTCTGGTAGATTATTTATTGTTATGTTAGGACGCGGGTTAGAGGAGCGAACCAGCGTCTGACAAGGATCCAGCGCTAAATAAACAGAGAGCGGTTCCAAAGAACATAACAGATTTATTTCAAGTGCAAATATATACATTAACGGCCTGGTTGGGTGGAGGACGGCGCGCTCTTCCCAGCACCCAAGGGGATTGGAGCCTGAACGCTCTGGACCCAGGAATTCCCGCCGGCACCCCCCCAGGTGGTTAATGAGTCGGACAGCGCCTGTTAAGGATGAGAGGTGAGGTAAGTCCACACTGTTCACACAAATACTGTTTAGGGTTCACACCATCAGTAAACACATTCAGGTTCTAATTCAGACTCAATTAAAGAGACAGCTCTCACAGCCTGTGGAGGACCATCAATCCGCACGCCACGGCTGTGAAGAGCGAATTTACACAATTGTCAAAGTAGTTCAAATATTGCTGCGTGCAAGACGCCAAATTACTACTGTTAATTACTCAAAGTCATTTAAAGCTTTAGTTACCTCTGAAGTGTGCTGATGGAGCAAGTCCCTCACCCATCTCCTTAACAGGCACGGTGCGTCAAACCTGGAGCGATCCTCGGCGTCACAGTGTTAGACAAACGACCGTCTCACAGCGGCAACAAGGTTGAGTCCCCAGCACATTGCACAAAGCAGTTATGGCTTAAATGCAGTACATCATCAGGATATCCACTTCAGCTGGTAGTCCTTTAGATCTGCACGTGAACTGCTCATCAGGTGCATGGGGTTGGCATAATGACGGTGGAGGGTGAGAGACGCTTCATCCATCATCACAGCTCCAGACACGCCCCCCACAAACCACCTGGAGTGCACACAAAAAGCATCGTGGCCAGCCAACCCCCCCCCCCCAACACATAATTTATATCTCATTTCAACCAGAAAAACAAACACTAAATAAATACAAATGTTTATTATAAATGCAAAAGGAAATAATTTAACAATGACTGCAGTGTGATTGTAAAGTAGGATTTCTGTGACATAAACCTCATGATGAATTTTTTTATAGTCATTTAAACTTGTAATTTCGGCAAAATATGTAATTGCCTTTAATGTTATCAGGACAGAGTCATTTCTAAAATATGAATTTGAGCACAATAAGTGGAGAGCTTCTACTTGTGCAAATGTCTTTTGACTTTGATTCGTGGACATTTTTAATGATCTGTTCATTTATTGTTAAAATATAAAATGAAACAGCTTTTTTTTAAAAATAAAACAGTTGCTGTTCAAAGAGCCTTTTATTTAGAAGCAGGTGATGTTCTGCTGGATTCTCTGGACCAGATGAAGGTCTCTTCTGCAGCTTTGAACTCTGGTGGTGTTGCTGAAAAGCAGAGATGTTTTCTTTCGACTGGACTTCATGGTGTTCAGCTCATCAATGGAAGTTTGGTTGTCTGCACAGCAAATGTTCCTGATTGGGACAAATAAAAATATTTCTTTAAATATAAAGAAACACTAAACAGTCTTTCGGCTGTTCCCGTTAGGGGTCGCCACAGCAGATCGATCGTTTCCATCTCACCCTGTCCTCTGTATCTTCCTCTGTCACACCAACCACCTGCATGTCCTCCCTCAGCACATCCATGAACCTCCTCTTTGGTCTCCCTCTTCTCCTCCTGCCTGGTGGCTCCATCCTCAGCATCCTTCTCCCTATATACACTGGGTCCCTCCTCTGCACATGTCCAAACCATCTCAATCTCGCCTCTCTGACTTTGTCTCCAAACCGTCCCACCTGAGCTGTCCCTCTGATATGTTCATTCCTAATCTTGTCCATTCTTGTCACTCCCAAAGAGAATCTCAACATCTTCAGCTCTGCCACCTCCAGCTCTGCCTCCTGTCTTTTTGTTAGTGCCACTGTCTCTAAACCATACAACATAGCTGGTCTCACTACTGTTTTGTAAACTTTCCCCTTCACCCTTGCTGATATTCTTCGGTCACAAATCACTCCTGCCACCTTTCTCCACCCACTCCACCCTGCCTGCACTCTCTTCTTCATCTCTCTACCACACTCTCCATTACTTTGAACAGTTAACCCCAAATATTTAAACTCATCTACTTTCACCACTTCTACTCCTTGTAACTGCACTATTCCACTGGGCTCCCTCTCATTCACACACATGTACTCAGTCTTGCTTCTACTGACTTTCATTCCCCTTCTCTCCAAAGCATATCTCCACTTCTCCAGACTAGACTCAACTTGCTCTGTACTCTCACTACAGATCACAATGTCATCTGCATACATCATAGTCCATGGGGACTCCTGTCTGATCTCATCCGTCAACCTGTCCATCACCACTGCAAACAAGAAAGGACTCAGAGCTGATCCTTGGTGTAATCCCACCTCCACCTTGAATGAGTCTGTCATTCCGACTGCGCATCTCACCACTGTCACACTATTCTTGTACATGTCCTGCACTACCCTAACGTACTTCTCTGCCACTCCAGACTTCCTCATAAAATACCACAACTCTTCTCTTGGCACCCTATCATAAGCTTTTCTAAGTCCACAAACACACAATGTAACTCTTTTTGTACTTCTCTGTACTTTTCCAACAGTATTCTCAGAGCAAACACTGCATCTGTAGTGCTCTTTCTTGGCATGAAACCATATTGCTGCTCACAGATCTTCACCTGTTTTCTAAGCCTAGCTTCTACTACTCTTTCCCATAACTTCATGCTGTGGCTGATCAGCTTTATGCCTCTGTAGTTACTGCAGCTCTGCACATCACCTTTGTTCTTGAAAATAGGAACCAGCACACTTCGTCTCCACTCCTCAGGCATCCTCTCACTTTCCAAGATTTTATTAAACAATCTGGTTAGAAACTCTACTGCCATCTCTCCTAGACATTTCCATGCCTCCACTGGAATGTCATCTGGACCGACTGCCTTTCCACTCTTCATCCTCTTCATAGCAGCCCTCACTTCTTCCTTGCTAATCCTGATTTACTCTCACCACATCATCCAGCCTTTTCTCTCGCTCATTTTCTTTATTCATCAACTCTGCAAAATATTCCCTCCACCTTCTCAGCACACACTCCTCACTTGTCAGCACATTACCATGTGCATCTTTTACCACCCTAACCTGCTGCACATCCTTTCCAGCTCTGTCCCTTTGTCTGGCCAATCGGTACAAGTCCTTTTCTCCTTCCTTACTATTCAACTTCTTGTACAGCTCGCAATATGCCTTTTCCTTTGCTTTTGCCACTTCTCTTTTCGCCTTACGCCGCATCTCCTTGTACTCCTGTCTACTTTCTTTATCTCTCCGACTATCCCAAAACTTTTTCGCCAACCTCTTTCTCCTTATGCTTTCCTGGACCTCGTCATTCCACCACCAAGTCTCCTTGTCTTCCTTCCACTGTCCAGATGTCATACCCAGTACTGTCCTAGCTGTCTCCCTCACCACATCTGCAGTACTTTTCCAGTTGTCCAAAATTGCTTCCCCTCCAACCAGTGCTTCTCTCACCTGCTCGCTAAATTTCACACAACAGTCTTCCTCCTTCAGCATCCACCATCTGATCCTTTGTTGAGCTCTCACTCTCTTCTTCTTCTTTACCTCTAAAGTCATCCTACAAACAACCATCCTGTGCTGTCTAGTGACACTCTCTCCTGCTACCACCTTACAGTCTGTGATTTCTTTTAGCTTGCATCTCCTATAAAGAACATAGTCCACCTGTGTGCACCTTCCTCCACTCTTATATGTTACCCTGTGCTCCTCCCTTTTCTTAAAGTAGGTATTCACCACAGCCATTTCCATCCTTTTTGCAAAATCAATTACCATCTGTCCTTCCCCATTCCTATCCTTGATACCATATCTACCCATTATTTCCTCATCACCTCTGTTCCCTTCACCAACATGCCCACTGAAGTCTGCTCCTATCACCACTCTTTCATGCTTGGGCACACTCTCCACCACCTCATCTAACACACTCCAGAAATCTTCTTTCTCCTTCATCTCACAACCAACCTGTGGGGCATATGCACTGATGATATTCATCATCACCCCTTCAATTTCCAACTTCACACTCATCACCCTGTCAGACACTCGCTTAACCTCCAACACACTTTTACCATACTCTTCCTTTAAAATGACCCCAACACCATTTCTCTTCCTGTCCTCACCATGGTACAACAACTTGTACCCACCGCCGATGCTCCTCCTCTTACTTCCATTCCACTTGGTCTCTTGCACACACAATATGTCTACCTTTCTCCTCTCCATCATATCAGCCAGCTCTCTCCCTTTACCAGTCATACTACCAACATTCAAAGTCCCCACTCTCATTTCCACCCTTCTAGTTTTCTTCTTCTCCTGCTGTTCGTGGCAACGTTTTCCTCCTCCTCTCCGTCGTCGTCGCCCAGCAGTAGCCCAATTTCCACCGGCACCCTGTTGGGCAATAGCACCGGTGGCGGACGTTGTTAACCCGGGCCGCGACCGATCCGGTATGGGAATTCGATTCTGAGTCTGCATAGTTCGGTTGGCTTGTTTTACGCCGGATGCCTTTCCTGACGCAACCCTCCTCATTTATCCGGGCTTGGGACTGGCACTCAGAATGTACTGGCTGCACACCCCAAAATTGCAGAACTAAACTCCGTTGGGCAAACTGGGACTTCGCATATATCCAAAAAGTGGGAGATTTTGGACTGAGTGGGTTTGCTCCATCACCCCGGCTGCCTGCCTCGGTCTGCCCAGTGATGATGCCTGAAGGCCGGCTTCTCCGTGCGGGTTGGCCCGCTGTCGCGGTTCGATCGATATCCCACCAAGACGTCAGTCGTCCCTCGGTCGGTGTCACTCCTAAAAGTAGCTGAAAAAAGCTTCTCCCAGCAGGGTGATGGGAGAATCGTTCTACTGCTGTTTTTTAAAGTTTTTTTGTGGTTCAGGCGACGCAAATTCAAGATGGTGATCGCTGTACTTTATTCAGGTTGTGGAAACAGCCAGTGTGACGTAGTAATCTCCCCTTGCCACTTCCGAAGCGATGGAAACGCACCGCCCTCTGCCGCACTGACAAGCGCAACCCTCAACTTATCAAATCTCTTGAACACAGACACACGCCATATCTGTTTGTTTTAAAATTAATTACTTTAGTTAATTAATTTGGTTTATTTGTTAAATACGTGATATTATTGAATAACTAATATTTTGCTATATTTTCCAGTATTTCTTTTTCTTTCTTTTTTATTTTTTTGCTAACTCTAACATCCGAGGGGGCGAGGTTGATGACGTGAGGGGGCATCGCCCCCAAACGCCCTCTCGTGGCGCCGGCTATGCCAAAGAGCTGTCTAAGGACGCCAGGGACAAAACTGTAGACCTGCACAAGGCTGGGATGGACTACTGGACAACAGGCAAGCAGCTTGGTAGAAGACAACAACTGTTATGATTATTTATTAGAAAGTGGAAGAAACACAAGATGACTGTCAATCTCCCTCGATCTGGGATTCCATGCAAGATCTCAGTTTGTGGGGTAAGGATGATTCTGAGAAAGCTCAGAACTACACAGGAGGACCTGGTCAATGACCTGAAGAGAGCTGGGACCACAGTCACAAAGATTACATTAGTAACACATGATGCTGTCATGGTTTAAAATCCTGCAGGGCAGCAAGGTCCCCCTGCTCAAGCCAGCACATGTCCAGGCCCGTTTGAAGTTCACCAGTGACCATCTGGATGATCCAGAGGAGGCATGGGAGAAGGTCATGTGGTCAGATGAGACCAGAATAGAGCTTTTTGGAATCAACTCCACTTACCATGTTTAGAGGATGAGAACAACCCCAAGAAAACCATCCCAACCGTGAAGCATGGGGGTGGAAACATCATACTCTGGGGGTGCTCTTCTGCAAAGGGGACAGGACGACTGCACCGTATTGAAGGGAGGATGGATGGGGTCATGTATTGCAAGATTTTGGCAAACAACCTCCTTCCCTCAGTAAGAGTATTGAGGATGGGTCATGGCTGGGTCGTCCAGCATGACAATGACCCCAAACACACAGCCAGGGCAACTAAGGAGGGGCTCCGTAAGAAGCATTTCAAGGTCCTGGAGTGGCCTGGCCAGTCTCCAGACCTGAACTCAATAGAAAATCTTTGGAGGGAGCTGAAACTTCAAACCTGAAAGATCTAGAGAAGATGTGTATGGAGGACTGGACCAAAATCCCTCTTGTAGTGTGTGCAAACCTGGTGAAAAACTACAGGAAACGTTTGACCTCTGTAACTGCAAACAAAGGCTACTGTACCAAATATTAACATTGATTTTCACAGGTGTTCAAATACTTATTTGCAGCAGTAACGTACAAATAAATTATTAAAAAATCATACATTGTAATTTCCGGATTTTTTTTTTTTTCTTAGATTATGTCTCTCACAGTAGACATGCACCTAAGATGAAAATTTCAGACCCCTCCATGATTTCTAAGTGTGAGAACTTGCGAAACTGCAGGGTGTTCAAATACTTATTTTCCTCACTGTATATATATAAAGTGGTCCCTCGCTTTCGCGGCCTTGCAGTTTCACAGATTTTTTAGTGCATTTTTGCATGCTGCTTCTATTTTTTTTTAACAGCTCACTGTGTTCTGCTACCCCTGGAGGCAGTGGGCGAAGGGAGAGCACACGCATTGTGTTCTGCATGTGTCTGTTTATAATCTTCTCGCCCAGAAGAAAAAAGAGAGTGTTTACACAGGAGAGAAAAGTGAGAAAATGTTAATGCCTGTTCAAAAAAAGTGTATAAAGTGTGTCGTGAGGGGTTTTACAGCCTTAAAACATCTATAATAATTGTAAAAACAATAACGCTGACTACTTCGTGGATTTTGCCTATTGCGGGTTATTTTTAGAACGTAACTCCCATGATAAACGAGGGACCACTGTGTGTATATATATATATATATATATATATATATATACACGGGATCGGGTCACGGCGGCAACAGCTCCAGCAGGGGACCCCAGACTTCCCTTTCCTGGGCCACATTGACCACCTCTGACTGGGGAATCCCAAGGCATTCCAAGGCCAGTGTGGAGATATAATCTCTCCACCTAGTCCTGAGTCTACCCCGGGATCTCCTCCCAGATGGATGTGCCTTAAACACATCCTTACCAGATGCCTGAACCACCTCAGCTGGCTCCTTTCAACACAAAGGAGCAGCAGCTCTACTCTAAGTTCCCCACAGATGGCCAAGCTTCTCACCTTATCTCTAAAGGAGACACACATTTTGGGTGCTTGTACCTGCAATCTAGTTCTTTCGGTCATTACCCAACCCTCATGACCATAGGTGAGAGCAGGAACAAAGATTAACCAGTAGATCAAGACCTTCGCCTTTTGGCTCAGCTCCCATTTTGTCACAATAGTACGGTAGAGCGAAAGCAACACCGCCCCAGGTGTGCCGATTCTCCGGCCAATCTCACACTCCATTGTCCCTTCACTCATGAACAAGACCCCGAGGTATTTGAACTCCTTCACTTGGGGCAAGACCGTATTCCCTACCCAGAGTAGGCAATCCATCGGTTTCCTGCTGAGAACCATGGCCTCAGATTTAGAGGTGCTGATCCTCATCCCAGCTGCTTCACACGCCTGATTTAAATGTTTTATGTCCATCAAAAATCTCATAAAACTGTTTGCGCTTGTCACGGGCCTCCATTTAAAATAGATTTGTTGCAATAGAAATGTGCTTTGCTTTCCAGCTTCTGTCCATGGTGCATTCAATGTGCGCCCGAAAAAGTTGATGCAAGCATGCAGTGACTGATCGGTGTTTGCGTCACAATTTCATTTGTCAATTGAATCGATGCACACTTAATGAATCTATACACTCGCATCGCGCAAGTTTGTATTTAGATACTGATTTGTATCGATTAATCTCCACATCCCTAATTATATATATATATATATATATATATATATATATATATATATACATATATACATATATATATATACATATATACATATATACGAGGGCTGTCAATAAAGTATAGGTCCTTTTTTTTTTTTTTCAAAAACTATATGGATTTCATTCATATGTTTTTACGTCAGACATGCTTGAACCCTCGTGTGCATGCGTGAGTTTTTCCACGCCTGTCAGTGACGTCATTCGCCTGTGAGCACTCCTTGTGGGAGGAGTCGTCCAGCCCCTCGTCGGAATTCCTTTGTCTGAGAAGTTGCTGAGAGACTGGCGCTTTGTTTGATCAAAATTTTTTCTAAACCTGTGAGACACATCGAAGTGGACACGGTTCGAAAAATTAATCTGGTTTTCAGTGAAAATTTTAACGGCTGATGAGAGATTTTGAGGTGATACTGTCGCTTTAAGGACTTCCCACGGTGCGAGACGTTGCGCAGCGCTCTCAGGCGCCGTCGTCAGCCTGTTTCAAGCTGAAAACCTCCACATTTCAGGCTGTATTGATCCAGGATGTCGTGAGAGAACAGAGAAGTTTCAGAAGAAGTCGGTTTCAGCATTTTATCCGGATATTCCATTGTTAAAGGAGATTTTTTTAATGAAAGACGTGCGGACGGGTCCGCGTGTCGGGATGCAGCCGGCGCGGTGCTGCGGCACAGGAAAAACACCTCCGTGTTGATAACCATTTGTAAAATCCAGGCGGCTTTTGATGGCTTTCAGTGGAGTGAGTATATGAGAAATTGTTTAACAGCTGGACATGTTCCAACTTGTCCTTAAGGCTTCCAACAGAGGTGTTTTTCCTGTGCCGGAGCGTCGCGGCGGCTGCGAGCCGACGCTGCAATCCATCTGCATGTCTTTCATTAAAAAAAATCTCCTTTAACAGTGGAATATCCGGATAAAATGCTGAAACCGACTTCTTCTGAAACTTCTCTGTTCTCTCACGACGTCCTGGATCAATAGAGCCTGAAATGTGAAGGTTTTCAGCTTGAAACAGGCTGACGACGGTGCCTTAGAGCGCTGCGCGACGTCTCACACCGTGGGAAGTCCTTAAAGCGACAGTATCACCTCAAAATCTCTCATCAGCCGTTAAAATTTTCACTGAAAACCAGCTTAATTTTTCGAACCGTGTCCACTTCGATGTGTCTCGCAGGTTTAGAAAAAATTTTGATCAAACAAAGCGCCAGTCTCTCAGCAACTTCTCAGACAAAGGAATTCCGACGAGGGGCTGGACGACTCCTCCCACAAGGAGTGCTCACAGGCGAATGACGTCACCGACAGGCGTGGAAAAACTCACGCATGCGCACGAGAGTTCAAGCATGTCTGACGTAAAAACATATGAATGAAATCCATATAGTTTTTGAAAAAAATAAAAAGGACCTATACTTTATTGACAGACCTCGTATATATATATATATATATATATATATATATATATATATATATATATATCGTGAGGAAAATAACTATTTGAACACCCTGCTATTTTGCAAGTTCTCCCACTTAGAAATCATGGAGGGGTCTGAAATTTTCATCTTAGGTGCATGTCTACTGTGAGAGACATAATCTAAGAAAAAAAAAAAATCCGGAAATTACAATGTATGATTTTTTAATAATTTATTTGTATGTTACTGCTTCAAATAAGTATTTGAACGCCTGTGAAAATCAATGTTAATATTTGGTACAGTAGCCTTTGTTTGCAATTACAGAGGTCAAACGTTTCCTGTAGTTTTTCACCAGGTTTGCACACACTACAAGAGGGATTTTGGTCCACTCCTCCATACAGATCTTCTCCAAATCTTTCAGGTTTGGAGTTTCAGCTCCCTCCAAAGATTTTCTATTGAGTTCAGGTCTGGAGACTGGCCAGGCCACTGCAGGACCTTGAAATGCTTCTTACGGAGCCCCTCCTTAGTTGCCCTGGCTGTGTGTTTGGGGTCATTGTCATGCTGGAAGATGCAGACATGACCCATCTTCAATGCTCTTACTGAGGGAAAGAGGTTCTTTGCCAAAATCTCGCAATACATGACCCCATCCATCCTTCCTTCAATACGGTGCAGTTGTCCTGTCCCCTTTGCAGAAGAGCACCCCCAGAGTATGATGTTTCCACCCCCATGCTTCACGGTTGGGATGGTTTTCTTGGGGTTGTTCTCATCCTCTAAACATGGTAAGTGGAGTTGATTCCATAAAGCTCTATGCTGGTCTCATCTGACCACACGACCTTCTCCCATGCCTCCTCTGGATCATCCAGATGGTCACTGGTGAACTTCAAACAGGCCTGGACATGTGCTGGCTTGAGCAGGGGGACCTTGCTGCCCTGCAGGATTTTAAACCATGAAAGCATCATGTGTTACTAATGTAATCTTTCTGACTGTGGTCCCAGCTCTCTTCAGGTCATTGACCAGGTCCTCCTGTGTAGTTCTGAGCTTTCTCAGAATCATCCTTACCCCACAAACTGAGATCTTGCATGGAATCCCAGACCGAGGGAGATTGACAGTCATCTTGTGTTTCTTCCACTTTCTAATAAATAATCATAACAGTTGTTGGTCTTCTACCAAGCTGCTTGCCTGTTGTCCTGTAGTCCATCCCAGCCTTGTGCAGGTCTACAGTTTTGTCCTTGGTGTCCTTAGACAGCTCTTTGGTCTTGGCTATGGTGAACAGGTTGGAGGGTGACTGACTGAGTGTGTGTGAACAGGTGTCTTTTATACAGGTAACAAGTTCAAACAGGTGCAATTAATACAGGTAAAGAGTGCAGAATAAGAGGGCTTCTTAAAGAACAATTAACAGGTCTGTGAGAGCCAGAATTCTTGCTGGTTGGTAGGTGTTCAAATACTTATTTGAGGCAGTAACATACAAATAAATGATTAAAAAATCATACATTGTGATTTCCGGATTTATTATTTTTTTTGATTATGTCTCTCACAGTTGACATGCACCTAAGATGAAAATTTCAGACCCCTCCATCAGTGGCGGTCCTAGAGTGATTTACTCCCTGGGCGAAACCCTCTGCGTGCGCCCCCCCCGCGCACACTAACGTGGCCACCACCTACGCTCCACCACCCATGAAAACACTAACTTCGTCCAGAACACCCACAATCCCACAAATTAACTCACAACAGCTATTTTCAAGAACAAATTTACGGTTTTAATGTCTACTGCAATAACAAACACAAAGATAAACAATAATTACTTCAATAAAGTTTTTGAACATAAAAAAAAGCAAAAGACTCAGTGACTTCACATTACAACTATGTACAGTACAGGTATTTAAGAAAGCACAACTGCACTACAGCACCACCCGATGGGCAAAATATTGCATGTCATTCAGTTTTACCAACAGAGTGCACTTTGCATTATCATAGCGTACCATTCACCATAATGAACAAGACTTAAACCGCCATTAAAGTCGCACCATATAAATAACAAAAGAAGTTAAACAATCTGTATATTACAGAATACCATGAAGTGACAAAAAAATGTACAAAAAAAACCTATACATTAAAGTGGCAAAAATGGTAAAGCGCAATCATGTATCATAAATAAATGAACTAATGACAGAGGTAAATTCTATACCCATTACTGTACACATAAGAAGAAATAACAAACACTATTGTGTATCATAAGTAACAGGAAGCAACAAGTGAAGAAGTTAACACTCTTTAAAGGCAAAAATGGCAAACCACAATAATTTGTCATAAATAACAAGAAGTGCAAAAGAAGTAAGAGGAAAACAGTCTATATACAAAAGTTTGCAGGAAGGCATCATAATTGTTTGCCACAGTGCTCACTATCCATGATGTGAAATTCCATCGAGTAGGAGCATTTCTGGGCAACCTTGAGCAGCCTGCAGACTCAAGAAAAGACATCCTCTTTGTGGATTTTGAGAAAAATGTGGCAAACCCAGAGAGTGATGCAAAAAATATTCTGTACTCAGATAAGCCTTTAGCCCCCTGAGACAGAACCAGATTCAGTCTGTGTGCATAGCAATGCACAAACATTGCACTGGGGGCTATTGCTTTAACTTTGGCCTGCAAACCATTGAGAGCTGAAGCCATGACAGCAGCCATGGCTTCTTCGTAAGGAAGACCAGAGCCGGCCCAAGGCATACGCCAACTACGCGGCCGCTTAGGGCCTCCACGCCACCAGGGGGCCCCGAGAGCACCGAGACGTGATAAAAAAAAGTAAATATATACATGAAATTAAAATAATATTGAATAATTTAAATGAAATTGTATTACACCCGAAAAAATAAATTCATTTTGACAAAATACCAATACTAGGTTAATTGATGCCTCCTGTTGGCTGCTGCCACCGTTGGGCAAAATTAGATGCACCGCTTGGGTCAGGTGGTCGATGACTAATCGTGAGGAAAGAAGTGAGTCATGTCTCAGTAAAGAAATTATCCCTCTGGAGCGGAGAAAAGAAAAAAGAAGTTGGAAGACGAGAAAAAACAACAAGACAAAGGTAGGTTTGCATGTCCAATATTACAATTTTTGTTATTATTTGCGAAATGCTCCGTTCGTTTAGTGTAAAGTGCTTTAGGTGTCTTAAAGTCAGAGGCGATTGCTCTGAGACTGCTTAGCTTCCCCTAAAATGTCAAAAAATAAGTGATCAAATATATACTGTTGTGTGTACATGTCATTGACTAAATATGCATTACAACGCGCTCAACTTTTGTTCAGAATCAGCTTCTTATCACTGCTAACGACGCGGCTTCACAGTGCTTTAAACAGTGTGACAGACTTCAATAGCGACACAAAGCAAGCAGCGAAACGAGACGAGTCATTGGATAAATGCTGGGCTTTGTCCCGCCCATCGGACGCTCAGCGTGTCTGGGGGTCTATGACTGACAGCGAAATGAGCGAATCAGCGATCTATTGGTGTAATCTGTGGGAGCATTTTTCATTCTGTTCTGAGTTGAACCGGAGACTTTTCTAATCCTCTTGGCGGCATTTTCTTTGTTAAAAACGACTAGCGACAAATCGAGCTTCTATTTCTGGTGGGTTTTTTTGTGGCTGCTTGTGGTTGGAGACTGACTTCTATCACTCTTTCTGACTTCTATCGCAGTTTCTGTCCCTACCGAGCAGCGGGTGCTGCTGAGCTCCTCCACCGTCACAAAGCACTCACAGGCGGACACACTTCATACTAGCCTCCCGCCAGTCCCAGCTAGCAAGCTGCACATAATGGCAGGCAATTTGAATGTTGTGGACCGGATTTTGGCGAAGCCATTTGATAGTCTTCCTTACGAAGAAAAACTTAGACTTAAACAGCAGGGTAGATCAACTCCTCAGATTAATTTGGTGCAAAAGGTGGGGAAAAGTAGCTCAGCTCTCAATGGTTTGCAGGCCAAAGTTAAAGCAATAGCCCCCAGTGCAATGTTTGTGCATTGCTATGCACAAACATTGCTGTTATGTTGTGGATTTCTGTGTTCATTTTGGAGATTATTTAAGTATTCTATTTATTATTTAAGTATTTAATTTTGATTACAGCTTTATTTTTCTGTAAGATAATGTGAATGTCATTTTGATTTTTTTTTGTATTTGGATATTGAACATTTTGCACACCATTGCACATCTTTAACGTGTTTACTATAAATGCAGTCTCCTGCCTGCTGATGTTACTTTCAAATAGTTAAATTAATGAGCCATACTTAATTAAAACATATTTATGATTTTGCTACCCCTTTAAGGTTAAAAACAAGAATGACACCTGTATGATGTAAGATAATTACAAATAATGCTAATGATTGTGGGTATGTTACACACGTAACAGTGTAGCCTATGGAATAATGAGGCATCTGGTGCTGAGGTGATGGTAGGGGGGCCCCCAAATGAAATTCTGCTTAAGGCCCCATAAAGGCTTGGGCCGGCCCTGAGCACAAAGGAATGTTTAGTCCTCCTAATCTCATAACACTTGACTTTTGGTCTTCATAAAGCTGTGCAGCTCCCTGCCTCTACAGGTAAAATATAGTAAATAAGTCATTTATCAACTAGGTCTGATGTACTTGTGTAAAATTTAGCAGGAGCGTTGTTGAAGTATTTTGGTGTGAAAACCAAAAACTCCACCTGCAGAACTGAGTGCCTCCTCAGCTGATGATGATGATGGAGAAAACTGAACAGGATAAGCCACGTTTTTAGACTGGTGGTTGAAAGACAGTTACTTTTATTTTGAATATGACATGATACATTTAATATGGTGAGCTTCATTTTGTCACATTAAGTATTTTATTTATTTGTTATTTAAGTATATTTATTTATTTACAACTGATTATTTTTATGTAAGAAGGTAATGATTTGGTTTTATTTTGTTTTGGAAGATTGCACGTTTTGCACACTCTTGCACATCTGTTCCAACTTTTAAAAACCACTTTCAAATAGTTAATAATGTAATATGCCACACTTATACACCACTCTGCATTTAGAAGTGAGTTAGAACATTTCTGCCAGTTTGCTTCCCCTCTAAGGTTAAAAACAATAACCAGAATGACACCGGTATGATGGTTACAAATAATGCTAATGATACTGGCTACATTACACACAGTGTAGCCTATGGAATAATGAGCAATCTGGTGCTGAGGTGGTGGTAGTTGGGGGCCCCAGATGAAATTCTGTTTAGGGCCCCATAAAGGCTTTGGCCGACCTTGAGGAAGACTATCAAATGGCTTCGCCAAAATCCGGTCCACAACATTCAAATTGTCTGCCATTATGTGCAGCTTGCTACCTAGCTAGCTCGCTAGCTGGGACTGGCGCGAGGCTAGTGTGAAGTTTGTCCGCCTGTGAGTGCTTTGTGACGGTGGAGGAGCTCAGCAGCACCCGCTACTCGGTAGGGACAGAAACTGCGATAGAAGTCAGAAAGAGTGATAGAAGTCAGTCTCCAAACACAAGCAGCCACAAAAAAACACCAGAAATAGAAGCTCGATTTGTCACTAGTCGTTTTTAAACAAAGAAAATGCCGCTAAGAGGATTAGAAAAGTCTCCGGTTCAACTCAGAACAGAATGAAAATTAAAAAATGCTCCCACGGATGTTTACACCAAAAGATCGCTGATTCGCTCATTTCGCTGTCAATCAAAAAGGGATTCAACCTCAGACAGATCATCCAATCATCATGCAGAAGCTGAGCATCTGGGCCAGCCGAGGCCAGCCCACTGCCCCATAGACCCCCAGACACGCTGAGCGTCCGATGGGCGGGACAAAGCCCAGCATTTATCCAATGACTCGTCTCATTTCGCTGCAGTCTTTGTGTCGCTATTGAACTCTGTGGTCGCTCAGCGTCCACACTGTTTAAAGCACTGTGAAGCTGCGGGAATACGTAAATCAATACATTTTTCCTTTGCTCGTTTCTCTTCTTCTTTTGAAATTGGGCACCTGATGGCTTTGATCATTTCCTATCCATGATTATGTCTTACTCTGTTTCGACCACCTCCTCGTCCAAACATTGAATGATTCCCCCCTCCCCCTGCACAAACTATGCACTGTGCAGCGTTGCTCACCTAACGCGAGAGGTGAGATATGGGGGGGCGCTCTGCCGTAACGTAACCACGAACTCCCCCGTCAGGACACCCCCCCCCCCACCCCGGTTCTATTTATTTATTTATTTATTTTGGACAGGTTTTTTTTTTTTTTTTCCCCCGCACGCTCATGCCCCCCCCGCGATGGACCGCCCCTGCCCTCCATGATTTCTAAGTGGTAGAACTTGCAAAATAGCTTCATATGTTCAATATGTTCAAATGCTTATTTTCCTCACTGTATGTGTATATATATATATATATATATATATATATGTATATGTATATATGTATATATATATATATATATGTATATATGTATATGTATATATATATATGTATGTATGTATATGTATATATATATATATATATGTATGTATATGTATGTATATATATGTATATATGTATATGTATATGTATGTATATGTGTATATGTATATGTATATGTGTATATATGTGTATGTGTATATATATGTGTATATGTATATGTATATATGTGTATATATATATGTGTATGTGTATATATATATGTATGTATATGTATATATGTGTATATATGTATATGTGTATGTATATATGTGTATATGTGTATATATGTGTATATGTGTATATATATGTGTATATGTGTATATATATGTGTATATGTGTATATATATTGCCACAAAAGCTGTAATCTGGATCAGATCCAGATCAAACTTTGTCAGTCGATAAAGGATGCCATCCTACGTAAGACTCTCAGATATGAGAGAAATTTGATCATGATGTTATTCATAACACAATGTTAGTGTGCACGCTGACATCCGTGAAATGTCTTGTAAATAACTCCAGAGGTGTTATCAGGTTACAAAAATTGCGTTTTCAGTTTTAGAAGTGTTTATTTCTCGCTACCTTTTCCATAATATATGACAAAGAGGTTGTATTTACACACAAATGAAACAGAGTTTGCAGCTTGCTAGGCCAGCTTGTGACGTCACCACTCTAATGTCCGCAAAATGTCTTGTAAATCACTTTAGACGCGTTATCAGATTCCAAAAATAGCCTTTTCAGTTTTAGAAGTATTTATTTTTTGCTAGCTTTTGCATAATATATGACCTCAAGGTTATATTTACACAGCTAGCTGGACCAGCCACTGATGTCACGGTGCCACTCTTATTGGCTGTCACCACCGCCCCTAAAAAACAAACAAACAAAAAACAACAAAAAAGCAAACAGAATGAAAGAGAATGTGACATTTTAACCTCTTAAAATAAGTCAAGGTTAGCCATTTTTGAACTTGTCCAAGGTCTGTGTCCCAAGAATGTTCCCTGTGAATTTTAAGACTGTGGCAGTAATAGGACTGGATGGATGCAATACCCCATGGCCTTATTTGATGGCCTCAAACACTAAAATAATTATAAAAGAAAACGCATTGGAGTACCACTGCTAAATGAAAATCATTACGCTACTAGAAGTGTGTTGATTCGCTAAAAAACCAGATGTTAATGACAACGCATTCGGGGTCTATTTTCCAATATGCAGTAGGGAGAATTGCCCACACGTGCACATGTTAATAGGCGCCTTTGTGCCACTTTAGCTGGTGTCTGTGTCAAACGTCAGGCCTTATTCTATTGTACAGTATGAGTGTGTAACAGTTTTCATGCCCCGCACACACACATATTTGTGTCCATATGTAAGACTGTGAGCATGTCACATTCCTTGCTGTTTATGCAAGTGTGTGTGTGTGTGTGTGTGTGTGTGTGTGTGCGCGTGTACGTGTTGCTGTAGACAGCCATCATTAGGGGCTCCCTCACTGAGAGCAGGATTACGAGGCCATTAGATGGAAGTCGCACGCAGACCCAGAGGCTTTAATCTAACACTGTAAACCACATTCCTTGAATAACACACACACACACACACACACTTAGAGATTCCTACACTTTGCTGGGAGTGGAGCCTTCTGCAGCGCACACACTAACAACTGGAAAACACTGTAGGACATAAACACTCATAGATGTTTGACCTTGTGTCCATGTGTGGTGTGACCTCTGCACTGTTTGGAGGTTAAAGGTCAGCCGTCAATTCCCCCAGACAGTCTGACCTTATCCTTTTGTCTACTTTGATCTCTGTGGAACAAATCCCCAGAGGAGGGGGCAGGGAGACGGAGTTGCAGAGGCCTTGGGTAGTTTTTGCCCGAGGGTCATCATGCATGGAACACGCACTTCAACAAAGAGCAGAAGGCATGTGTGCACAGCACATTCTCTGCTCCAATATTGTCTGGACCAACAGATGGCAGCATTGGGGAAAAAAACAAGAGCTAGGTCTTGCACAAATATATTTCTGAAATAGTGCAGCAGATAACAAAATATTTACAGAGCAATCCTTCATATCTGGAAATAAGCACCAAAGTTGGCACAAATACTCCTTAGACATTACTCTTTTGAAAAAACTGAGTAGCCACTTAAATTTTCAGCAGGCGGCCAGGTAGGGGTCAATTGAAGAATTACACAGGGGTCAAAATTTAAAAATGTTTCAATCATATTGAAAGCTATACCACATTATTTGTCTGATCACAACGATACCAAAAAGGTATAGTTTGGATTATCTATGACTGAATGTTATGGAGTTATGGGGTAAAAACAGCAAGAATGGTAACAAAGGTCAGCATTAGTTTGTACAGGGGTCAGATGTTAAAGTTGCTCTAAATATTGTAAAATGTGATGCAAATTATTGGTTGAGTTAATAGGGTTTTAAAAAGGAATAGTTTGCACTATGTGGCATGCTTAGTTATCATGTTACAGGGTAACATATGTCACATGTCATACAATGCAGTGGACGTTGACATTGCTCTCTCTTTACCTTGCAGACCAAGCATTCAACGCAGTCAAAACTATTTCATTTATTAATCCTATTAGTTCAACCAATAATTTGCACCACTTTTTTACCAAAATTGGAGCAACTTTAACTTTTGACCCCTGTACAAACTGAAATTGACCTTTGTCACCATTCTTGTTGTTTTTACCCCATAACTCCATAACATTCAGTCATAGATAGTCCAAACTATACCTTTTTGGTATCATTGTGATCAGACAAATAATGTGGTATAACTTTCAATATGATTGGAGCATTTTAAATTTTGACCCCTGTGTAATTCTTCAATTGACCCCTACTTGGCCGCCTACTGAAAATTCAAGTGGCTACTCAAAAGAGTAATGTCTATGGAGTATTTGTGCCAACTTTGGTGCTTCTTTCCAGAAATGAACAATTGTTACAGTTATCTGCTCCACTAAAGGAAGCTGTGTGTGTGCTGTGCACTGCAGAATTCTTGCGCACAGCTGGGATGATTTTGTGTTAAGTGAGAAGTTACTTAGAGATGCACTGATGAGGCCTATTACATGCATCATAAGGAAGGATCGGCCTCAACACTATGTGGTACAGTTTCATGAGTATGATCCAGCACACCGGTGACTCATTGCTGAGGACCCCAGTGACTGGGCCAGACCAAAAGCACACTGCACTGTTCTAAACACTATATACAGCTTCTGAACATTAATTCAGAAAGAGGCAGCACCTAGATTTTTCACAGAGTCTTTGTAGAACTGTTTTCCCCTGTGCTGATAACACTGTAATTGTTGGACAGTAAAAATATAGATGAGTGGGTGAGCGAGTGAGTCCATCACAGCCAGCAAACATAATAAATGCAAACATCTTGTAACTTATCAAATGAAAAAGCACAAATAATGAGAATGAACTGATTGAACTTTGATGCACCAGATCAGTCCCAAACAGCAACTATGTTCTGCCAGTGTAATATCCCATAGATGGATGGATTATGGAAAATTACCAACAGCGAGAACATTTAGATAAACTTCTCTCAAATTTATTTTCATGCTTTCGTGTCTCTTGATCCTGTTGCTTATGTGTGAATATTTGTGTCTTCGCCCTCTCTATAACAGTGTGGCAGCACCTGGCACACTGGTTTCTTAAAGGTGTGGCACAATGATTGGTTTATTTCATGGTATGCCCTAAATACACCCACAAGTAATTCTGAGCTCGGTTTGCTCACCCTTTACATCAAAAATTGGAGTTGGACATGCCCCAAATCCAGTTGTGCTATGCATTTTAGACAGTGAGCTGCAAATCGTCAAGATAGGGCCCCTGTGTGTTTATGTTTAAAAGCCAGGTTGAGTTTAAACTTTTGGAAATAAATAACATTAATATATAAAACCGCTACAACATAAACTCAGTATAGATAACAGACGGACAGCTAGAGAAGAACACATGTCCTGATCATAAATTAAATGGAAGCAAACATAACAGAGAAAAAAAGTGAAATAAAGCAAATTAAAGTGAAACAGTTAATAAGAGGAAGAAAGTTCTATACGTATATCATGAAAATGAGGTGCACATTTTTTGTGTTTGGTGTGTTCATGTTGTGTCAGAAAATAGAATTGTGCCGTGACAGAAACGTCACACCGATTCCCACTGTTTAACACACACACACACACACACACACACACACACACACACACACACACACACACACACACACACACACACACACACACACACACACACACACACACACACACACACACACACACACACACACACACACACACACAGATACAGGGAACATCAAGGGCAAGCACTGATCATTTAAGATGCTCATTTCTGTGATAAAGTAACATTTCTTGCTCATAACATGTTCTCTGTTTCTCCTTTTTCCACATTTAAAAATTTTAGTTCAGTTTCTTTTCAGTGGTGCCATCGCTGCATTTTCTGTCGCCTTCCTCATGTCATCATTTCTCACTCTCTTTTCTGTGACCACATAGACATACAAACTCAGTCAAATCCAGCTGAGCAGCGGCACAGCAGAATACAAGAAGCTCATCTCTGCACAAACGCACCACGACAGGGAGTTTTTCCTCCCTGTCGTTATTTTTGAGGATATTTGAAGGCCTCGCTGTCGACAAACAGACATAAACACATGCTCACGTCGTGTTCCAGTTCAGTGGTCCTCTCAGTCATCTGCTGGAGCTGAGCTTTGGCCTCCTCCTGCAGCTCCTCCTCCATCTTCCTTCTCTCCTCCTCCCTCATCCTTCTCTCCTCCTGCAGCTCTTCTTGTATTTGTCCTACTGCTTCCTCTCTCCTGCACCTGGATAACAAATGTGAGGGGAAAAAAATCCAGTTTGTGACAGAGGTTTATATTTGAATATTTGATTGAACTACAACAGTTAGAAAATACTGTGATATGGTTTTATATATGTGTGTTTGTGGTCCAGATCATTGACTGAGTCATAAATGAGTTGTCGGTAATACGTGTCACAGGAGATGTTGCTTCTTAAGCCCATTAAACTTCTCTGGTAATAGTTTAGTTGCAGTTGTGTCCAGAAATGAGAATATAATTCTAAAGCATGCACAATTCCACCTTAGGTTTCCACTAAAGGTTTGAAACTTGGTGTATACCAAAACGTAGTTCCACCTACAGGCATATTTAAAGGGCCAGTTCACTTTTTCCAACACGGGTCATATTAAAACATTGATAGCAGTCAAGCCTCTGGGTGCTCAGTGTGTATAATTATTGCTGAGATGTTTTTTACATATTGATGGCTGAAAATACTGCCACAGGCTCAGAAAATGTATGAATAAATGAATGAATAAGTCTGAGGTTTTGTGAATGCAGTTTGAAAACTATTTGAATGCAGTTTGAAAATTAGATTTTATGTTACGTTTTGAGAGGTGCCAGTGGTAGTCATGAGCCAGCATGACAAAGACACACCTGGGTGGCAGAATTTCTTGGTGTTAGCAAGACCTTTTGGCCTGTGACCTTGACCTTATGGTGAAGATAATCCATTTTCGAACTTGACTGAGGGCTTGACCTGACTGGATATATATATATATATATATACACAACCCCAATTCCAATGAAGCTGGGATGTTGTCCATACATCCATTTTCTTCCGCTTCATCCGAGGTCAGGTTGCAGGAGCAACAGCTCATGCAAAGCCGCCCAGACCTCCTGATCCACACACACCTCCCCCAGCTTCTCCGGGGGAACTCCAAGGCGTTCCCAAGCAAGCTGCGAGATGTAGTCCCTCCAGCTGTCCTGGGTCTTCCCCGGGGCCTCCTCCCGATGGGACGTGCCTGAAAAAGGTGCCCGAGCCACTTTCGACGTGGACGAGCAGTGGCTCAACTCAGAGCTCCTCCCGAGTGACCGAGCTCCTCACCCTATCTCTAAGGGAGCGTCCAGCCACCCTGCGGAGGAAACTCATCTCGGCCGCTTGTACTCGCGATCTTGTTCTTTCGGTCATAAGCCAGATTTCATGACCATAGGTGAGGGTCGGAACGTAGATCGATCGGTAAATCAAGAGTTTTGCCCCCCTGCTCAGCTCTCTCTTCACCACAACGGTCCGATACAGTGACCGTATCACTGTAGACACTGCACCGATCCGTCTGTCGATCTCACGCTCCATCCATCCCTCTCTCATGAACAAGACCCCAAGATACTTAAACTCCTCCACTTGAGGCAAGGACACTCCACCGACCTGAAGAGAGCAAAGCACCTTTTTCCGGTCAAGAACCTTAGTCTTAGATTTGGAGGTGCTGATTTTCACCCCGGATGCTTCACACTCGGCTGCAAACTGCCCCAGTGCACGCTGGAGGTCCTGATTTGACGAAGCCAACAGAACCACATCATCCGCAATGCGAACCATGCTCCTGCTGCTGTCGTACAGGGACTGGATAGCCCTTAACAAAGGACCCTGGACCCCGTACTCCCGGAGCACCCCCCACAGGGCACCTCGAGGGACACGGTCGAACGCCTTCTCCAGATCCACAAAACACATGTGGACTGGTTGGGCGAACTCCCATGAACCCTCGACCACCTGATGGAGGGTGTAGAGCTGGTCCAGTGTGCCCCGACCAGGACAAAAATCACACTGCTCCTCCTGAATCCGAGGTTCGACTATCGGTCGAATTCTCCTCTCCAGTACTCTAGAATAGACCTTACCAGGGAGGCTGAGGAGTGTGATCCCCCTGTAGTTGGAACACACCCTCTGGTCCCCCTTCTTAAACAGAGGGACCACCACCCCAGTCTGCCAATCCAGAGGCACTGTCCCCGACTGTCACGCGATGTTGCAGAGACGTGTCAACCAAGACAGTCCCACAACATCCAGACACTTAAGGTACTCTGGACGGATTTCATCCACCCCAGGAGCCTTGCCACCGAGGAGCTTTCTGACCACCTCGATGATTTCAGCCTGAGTCCCCAGTCTCTGCTTCCTCTTCAGAAGACGTGACGATGGGATTGAGGAGATGGAAGTGGCAATACATCACATTGCTGAAAATAAATACGGTCGATCTTAAATGTCTGTTTTTAACTTTCTTTGTGCTTTTTTGAAATCATGGCATTATCCTGCCAGTGAAAATGTTTTAGGTTGTCTGGTAGCAGCAGGAAGCCTGTTCACCTAATGTGTTGTTGTTTTCTAGTGTCTGTCTCCTGCTGTTTGGATCTGAAAGCTGACAGAGCCGTGTCACCACACAATGTGCTCTGTTTCTGTGTGCATGAGGGGGAGACGAGCGCTGGGGGTGAAGACAGCGGGCCTAATTATGGTGTCACCGCACACTCTGTGCACGTGCGTGTGTGTCAGCAGCACAAACACATTAGACATGCATGCACTGATCTTACAAGCAAAACAGCAAAACACATTCCAAAAAGCAAGGAAATGACACATAGATGTAGTTATTGGCTGCAATCAGGATCCTGCTGTGCACTCAGTCAAAGACAAGGCTGTAATTATGGACACGGTGCTAATGCTGGTCACAATGTTCTGCTTCTTCATGGTAGTAATATCTTTGTTTAATCCTCGCCTGCGTCTGTTTGTAAGATGTATAATACTGAGAGCCAAGTTCATAGAGTAACTCATTAGGGTCACTGTGGCCAAACCAACCTGGGCTCTCATTTATCAATGTGACATAGAAACACTTCCAAATTCATATATATGCACAAGATTTTGAATGTTTGCAAGCACAAAAAGGTATTTATCAAATGTTCGCATATTATGAGCCTTATCTTACATCCAGCTGTATGCAGTGCACAGCAACACAAAGAAGCACAGGCATCACTGACTAACTGTTGTTCCCTCACAATGCGAGTGATTCTCCTCATTTATGTCTCCGTATAGTAAGTGCTCATTTGATACATAGTCATTCCAGTGGTACCCAAGGATCCTCTGAAGGGACTTAGTACCAAAGACATCATCTTTGGCCACTGGTTAGCATCCAAGTCTCACAATCATACAGGAAGGAAGAGCTTCATTGCCCTGCAAAGACACTGGCATTTTGAAGCCCCTCTGTCCAGTGACCTTATGAGTCTGTAAGCTATTGCCAGGCATCTCTCAAGCTCAAAGGCAGAGACATAAGTCACCTGACACTTGCATGACTTTGATTCATGCACCCGTACACCGTGTGTCATACTGGTGAGTAAACTCGCTGTGAATCATTGTAGACTGAATGTGAGATGTGCGCTGCCACGTGCAAGTGCGCACAGAGAATTTGGAATTGTTCAAAAAATCTCTCACGCATCAAAGTCGTGCAACAAACATGAAATGGCTGTGAACGTTGCGCGATCTACTCCCCAACACTACATGTTGATGCACGCTGATGCTTGATAATGCATGAGATGGCACATGTAGCTCGTCAAGTCGAGTAAAGAAGTCAACAGTGCGAGTGATTGTGTCAGTGCATCACGTCAGAGCACAGCTCGTCTGAACGATTATGATAAACATACTTTTACAGCTACACACAAGAAGGAAAGAACATGCAACTGTTTTACAAAGCCATTACAATATAAACATGACAAATAATTACCGATTTAGATGGGTCCAAATACTTTTTCAACCTCGTTCAGGGCGTGCGAGAAAAGCTCCAGCTGGAACAGTCCTCTGTGATTTATACCCAATCATGACACTCACCTGTTTCCAATTAACCTGTTCACCTGTGGAATGTTCCAAACAGGTGTTCTTTGAGCATTCATCAACTTTCCCAGTCTTTTGTTGCCCCATCCCAGCTTTTTTGAAAGGTGTTGCGGGCATCCATTTCAAAATGAGCAAATATTTGTACAAAACAATAAAGTCTATCAGTTTGAACATTAAATATCTTGTCTTTGTGGTGTATTCAATTGAATATAGGTTGAAGAGGATTTGCAAATCATTGCATTCTGTTTTTATTTACATTTTACACAACGTCCCAACTTCACTGGAACTGGGGTTGTATAACTGACCGAAAGGAACATGAATCAAGAAAAAACAAACCAAAGCAGGACATTTGTTGGTAGGCAGCCATGTTTGCCGAATGGGGAGGTCATTGTAAATATTTTTTGTTTGACAAATTAACTTTGAGAAGCCATGTGAATCCCATTATTGATAAACTGAAACCACATTTCCATTGTGTGTGGAAGCTTAGGTCATTTTGTGTTCAGCATAGAATAATAAAAATGTTTTATTTGTATCTTATGTGCAATGCGTGGAATTACTGTAATAGAATGGGGGATAAAATTTGAACTAACAAGAGACCAGATAGTTGATGCAGAACACCTATACTTTGCACAAGTGTAATATTAAAGAGTAAACATAGTTGACTGACAATAAATGACTTCACCTAACCACTAACCATAAGTAGGAACAAAAAGTTTTTATGTTATTATTCATATTCTCTGAAAAATAGCAACAACAACAAAAAAAAATCTGCCAGGGCATGTAAGCTTTTAACAACTGTATTTGACTGATTATAAGATTCTATGCAGAGCTGCACATAATTTACTGTAGCACAATAGTATGACATGCTTATGAAGCAACGACTGAAAGGTAAAGCTGAAATCAGGCAAGTTGCAATTAAAGAATTTCTATGTGGACTTAATCTGCAATATAATTAATTTATATAAATAATTAATTAATATAGGGTGAAGGAGTTTACATATGTGCGCGCATACACACACACACACAGACGCATGTATGTACGTTTGTACCTGCAACAGAGCATCAGAGGGTCTTTCTTCCTCTAGCTTTTGGTGTCAGCTAGTCAGTGTACAGCACTCTTACACACCTACCATGTTTAAAGCCTGCGGGTTCCCACCTCCTCTGTTAGGGCAGAAGATGAGGCAGGCATACACTGGCAAAATGGGCAGAAATCTGCAGTGGGGCCAGAAATTCATATATGGTTTGGGGACAGGACTAAGTAGCAGGTATACAACCCACATATGGTTTGAGGTGGGGTAGGGGTGGGGGCAGGTTGAGGTTGCGGTCAATAAAATTCTGACAGAAGGTGTCTCTGTTTCCTCTGTCACAGGGAACTAGATTATGTTGAATTTAAAGTCTTCTTTCACTTGCTTCAATAATAACTTTGACAAATGTGTCATTGTTTTTGTTGCTTAGCGCTCTGAAACAAAGCAATGTCTTTCTCTGTTTTTGTCATGAGGGTGATTGTGATGTTATGAAAAAAATTGTAACAGTCACTGACCAATTTTGTTCTCTGGCTGGATGAGGCGACCTTATTTACTTTGACCCACCAACTCAAAGAAAGAAATGGGGGAAAACTGAAAAAAAAGAAGAAAAAAAAATCGGAGTATCAAAGACAGGACAGACTGGTGTATGTAAATCTGTGGTACTTCCGCCTATTTTTGTGCCAGGATTGTGGTTTGTGAGACTTCAGGAAAAAAGTCAGTTTGCGTGTTTGAGATCAAATGAAAAAAAACACCACATCCTCTTTGATGGTAAATGTACGTGAGAAGAGTACTAATGGTTTATGTATGTACATCCATCTGTGCGTGCGTGTGGTGTATACACAGCTGACGTTAGTATTTTTGAAAAATGACAAAAAGGGACCACTTCCTGTACGTGACCACATAAACCCTGTTAGGGTGAGGAAGCTCAGAATAAACGTGCAGTATACGTGAGAATGCTTATACCGTTTATAGAGCTGTCAAGGTTTATACACGTATAGTCTGCACAGCCGTCTGTCTATTTTATGCAGCTGCATTGTGCACATTTTTTTCTGACTTTCTCTGGGACAATCATGTTTTTGCCTTCTGCTATTTTTGTGCTGTAGGCTTATTTTTAACACAGCACCTCACAACTCTGTAGAATTGAATACATCTTTCACTTCCTACTTCACACACACTTCTACAGAACAAAAATAAATACTGAATGGTGCACAAAACCTTAATTACTAATCACATTTACATTTACCGCATGACATCAAATAAGGGCAATGAAGTGAAACATAAAGGCCCCTTAACACATAGCACGAATAAGTAGGAATCAGGGCGAATCACGGCGAAACAGCTCGAGTGAGCATCGAGCAAACGTCAGGAGAGACACACAGTCGGGCAGGCGTGAACGATCCCGCTGCGACGGTTTCGTGCACACTTGTGCGCGTGGATAAACAGTGTGAGCAGCTGGAGAGTGTGATAACAAACACACCGCAATGTCCAATATTTAATCCCTCTTATCGAGCAGACAGGTTAAATAAAAAAATAAATGGCACTCACGGGATTTGAGTCTGCACTTTACAAAAGCTCTGATTAACAGATGGAACTTTACCACTGCACTACAGTTGCTGTCTTACAAGAGGAGCATAAAATGCCTAAAATCAACAAGGAGATAAATGTATTTACAAAAAAAAAGAGAGAAATTAGACAATGTATAGAAATGATCGTGAAAAAAGTACTGTAATAACTGACAAAATGTTTGTTATGGCGTATTTTTGAACCAAGGAATTGATCAGCTGGTCTCTCAGCGCTGTTGACACCATTTTTTCAACAAGGAAATCAGGGCTGGGGAACGCTGCATGCACAGATGGAACCTATCCTGTGGGCTATGTTCTCGAAGCCTGGGAGAAGTGGCGCATTGCGTGCTTGGCACCACTCTCTGTGGAAGATTTATTTTATTTGCTTTCATGGTAGGAGGGCAGGGGCTGATTGGGTTATATGCTGCCCTGACCTACCGGAAAATTGGCAAGATGGCTGCTACCAGAACCACAACCCCACATCTGTCCATCATGATTAATGAAGTGGGCAAGGAGGTACAATCTCAGACTGCGTTAACTTTTGAACTCAAATGCAAGTTGGAAAACATCTCAAATGGAATTTCTGTGTCTCTCTGCCTAATTCAAAACATGGCAGCCTCATCAGCTACTGAAGGTCAAAATGTCCCGCTTGTTTTCCTCCAGAAGGATTTCAACGGCCTTGGTGAAGCATTCGGCTCCTCTCTTATCTATCTGCCCTCCCTTACAGCCTGCTATTGTCAAGGCAACTCCAGAGTTTATGCACACTCGGACAGCGACTGATACAAACTCTTTTGCACACATGATGCACACCTCCCCCCTCCCACCACTAGCCCCCCCCTTGTGTTTCTGACCCTACCCCCCCCCACCCAGGCCTTCGCTCTACCACTCTGGGAGGCACAGGCTGGAGCACTCCCCCCCCACCAAGCTTGGCTGCGTGGAAGGGACGGACCCTGCTGCAGCCTACACTCATTTTGCCTCAATTTAGATGATGGACTGCTTCAAAGTTTAGTGCACATAAACCATATCAAATGTATATGTGTTGTTTTAATTCTGATGTGTGCCATTATTATGTTCGACTAGTAACAATTGTGGATTGCTGTATTTTGTGTGAGGTAATTGGGTGTGCAGATGAATTGCCCTTTTAGGGATCAATAAAGTTGTATGAACTTGAACTTGAACTTGAACAAGGCCCTCACTATATTTCAACCCAACGCGGATTTCAACCCAACGTATTTCAACTCAATGCGGATGAGGGGCTGGATTTTGACACCCTCTAGTTAGTGACATACAGACTGATAGACAGAGGGAAAGTAAGAGAGAGCGAGATAGATCGATTGGGTTGGAGAGCGAGAGCAATAGTGATATGAGGAATAGTGAGATAGAGAAAGAGAGAGCGGTGGAAATGCATTTATGGAAACAATCAAATAAAATAAAATCCAGTTGAGGCTTCCTGGAAATGGTACTTCTGAACTGTTTCCTGTGGACATTACATCTAATGTGTCAGCTGGTGAGTCAAACGCTGAATAGGGCTGCAGAATATTACAGCTTTCATGTGAGCTTGATTGTGCAAATTATGTTATCAAAAGCACCACAAATAAATTCAAAAGCACTTCACCTACTTGATGGTTTTATGTTTCAGTGATTATTTCACTGTAATTTACACAATTTGTATTCCTGAACATATTTAACTGACAATAATCTTCTGTTTTTAAGCATACATCATATAATAATAAAAATATTTTTTCACAAATGTACCAAGAAAAGTACAGCATTCATAACAATGACAATGCATATGAAGCAAATGTACTCTGCAACAACAAAACATGTGGAATTGCTACATATACATAATGTTCACCCAAACTCTCTTTTGTGTGACAAACACAGACTGTATATATGCTGGACAAAGTCTGCATGACCATTGTTTTTTTTTTTATAGAGACCCAGAACAGCTGAAATGACCCCCTTGTCTGGGCATCACCATGTTGACAGCCCCGCCCAGGGGTGCCGCCAGGGATGTTGGGCACCATGAAAAGAAATCTTACTGGGCCACACCCCATATTATTTTGTCAGTGTTATAATTGTATTAGGTCAATCATGGGCCCCAAGAATCCTTCTCCTTATTCTCTCCTTTTCAGCACCCCTGGCCCCGCCCAGACTGATTCATGATGAACTCCTTAATGCACAAAGAGGTGGAGCACGGGTGGCGCAGTGTGTGACAAAAAAGCCTGAACATGCTTCCCCCACGCCCAGAGTCTGAAGGACCAGCTAACAGGCTAACCTTAGTGTTTATTAAATCATGTTTTTGGGGATTGCGCGGTGGTTCTCATAACGATTTACACTGTTGTGGACAGAAAATTTATCAGTCGTGCATTTCCTCAGTAATCATGCATTTCCTCAGTAATCGTGCATTAAGTGGAACTATTAACAGCTGCTACAAGCGCTAACACTATTAGCATACAACATTAAGTAAGACGAGCGTTTTACTCAGCATGGATATTTCAACAGAGACAATTAGAGGTGGAGTCACTGGATCAACTGCTGTCACTCAAAGCAACCACACCCACAATGATACAGAATTGCATTCATTAAATTAAATTTAATGTTTTAAACTAAGAAGTAAGAAAAAAAAATCACCCGCCCTACAGTTTTCATGGAGGAGGAAACTACCTGAAGAGACCAAACGTTTTTTTTTTTTTTTGGTATCAGGCTGTAGACATGTTTGTTTCTGCTCTAAAGTTGGACATTTTAACATGGGCTTTTATGGGAATGTTCTCTGTTTTGGAGCATTGTCACTTGCATCAAACAAATCATGGATATGATATGAAAGGCCCCATCTTCAGCCTGGGACAAAGCAGCACACAGCGCAGTGCCGGTGTCAGTGTTATGGGCTTCACAACTTCACATTGAACGCTTCAGCGAGATGCGTCAAAGCTTCCCAATGGGTTATGACGTCAGATGCTTCGCTTTGGAAGCGGCAAGGGGGCGGAGATTTCTACGTCACACTCTGGCTGTTTCCACAACCTGAAAAAAGTTCAGCGATCGCCATCTTGAATTTGGGTCGCCTGAACCACAAAAAAGCTTTAAAAACAGCAGAACGATTCTCCCATCACCCTGCTGGGAGAAGCTTTTTTCAGCTACTTTTCAGAGTGACGCTGACCGAGGGAGGACTGATGACTTGGTGGGATATCGATCGAACCGCGACAGCGGGCCGACCCGCACGGAGAAGCCGGTCTTCAGGCATCATTCCTGGGCAGACCGAGGCAGGCCGCCGAGGTGATGGAGCAAACCCACTCAGTCCGAAATCTCCCACTTTTTGGATATATGCGAAGTCCCAGTTTGCCCAACGGAGTTTAGTTCTGCAGCTTTATCGAGGTGAGAATAATGTAAAAATAAAACGTGACATTTACTGAACTGCTGTGAAGGTTTATTGATCGGCTAACGTTAGCTTAGCCTTTTAGCACAGTTGATCTGAGTGAACGCTTTAATTTGTAAATGGTTCAGTCTTTTTTATTTTTACCAAATAAAGCTACAGGTTTTTTCAGAGACCACAAAAGCTCAACTTTAAATAACGTTTTTTTTTTTCGGGTGTTTTTTTTTCTATCGTTTTTTTTTTTTTTTGTTTTTTTTTCTTCTTTTTTATATATAGAAACTGTTCAGTGTTTCTTTATATTTAAGACATATTTTATTTGTCCCAATCAGGAACATCTGCTGTGCAGACAACCTAAATACAGATGCACTTCAAAAACTTCCATTGATGAGCTGAACACCATGAAGTCCAGTCGAAAGAAAACATCTCTGCTCTTCAATATAGAAGAAAAGTGTCTTCAGCAACACCACCAGAGTTCAAAGCTGCAGAAGAGACCTTCATCTGGTCCCAAGAATCCAGCACAACATCACCTGCTTCTAAATAAAAGGCTCTTTCAACAGCCACTAGCAAGTCCCTTCAGCTGCTCCCTTGTTTGCACTCGGGGTCGCCACAGCAAATCCAAGGTGGATCTGCATGTTGAATTGGCACAGGTTTTATGCTGGATGCCCTTCCTGACGCAACTCCACATTACATGGAGAAATGTGGCAGGGGTGGGATTTGAACCCGGAACCTTCTGCACTGAAACCAAGCGCATTAACCACTTGGCCACCACCCCTCACATCTCTTCAACAGCAACTATTTTATTATTTTTAAAAAAGCTGTTTCATTTTATATTTTAACAATAAATGAACGGATCATTAAAAATGTCCACAAAATCGAAGTCAAGATATTTGCACAGGTAGAAGCTCTCCACTTATTTGTGCTCAAATTCATATTTTAGAAATGACTTTGTCCTGATAACAGCATTAAAGGCAGTTACATATTTTGATGTAAATACAAGTTGAAATGACTAAAAAAAAAAAAAAAAAATTCATCATGAGGTTTATGTCACAGAAATCCTACTTTACAATCACTCTGCAGTCATTGTTAAATTATTTCCTGATGCATTTATAATAAACATTTGTATTTATTTACAATGTCTGTTTTTCTGGTTGAAATGAGATATAATCTACCAGACTTAAAAAATGTACAAGTTTCCATGTTATTTTTTTTGTCTAAAAATAAATGTCCAAGGTTCCTTATGTTAAACTAGAAACCTTTCATCTCTAAATTAAAACCACCTGTTATTTCAGATTAGATAATTTCTTGTTAGAACCATTTATTGACTTATTTAGCTATTTTAATAAAGTGTTAAATAAAGTGTTCAAAACTTTTTTTTTTAACAGTAATCAGAAATTTTGAGGTAACAAACCACAACAACAACAACAAAACATTTCCAAGGATTTTTCTTCAGACAACTGCTCTGTAAATGAGCAGTCCTGTGACACGTTTCTGTTTTGTACAGATCAGTGGTTTCTTGCCACTAGTCTTCGTGTTTTGGCCCGCCGCGTAGTTCCTATTGGTCATGGTGTGGGTCGTTAGAGTGATCAATAAACTTCAAACTTCAAACTGCAAAGACTGAACAGTGTCAGAGTTGACAAAATCAGAAATTTACCAAAAGTGAAGTCAGATCGACAGTTGCCTAAAATGATTCCAAATGTCTAATTACCTTCACCAATGAAGTCGGAAAAGTTTTCAGCCCTATTTGTGTGTTTGTTTATTGGCTGTTTGTGAACAGCCTGTAGCCCACACTTTGACATATGTCGTTATGTAATTTTTATTGAAGATTCATATCTCGATAGGCAAGAACTGATTAAATTGTTACGCTTATAGGTCAAAGGTCAAAGTCAGGAAAAGTCTTGGCTTCAGGGCCCTTTCACACATAACACGATTGAAGCCGACTGGCACACGGAGGAGGAATTGCATGCCACTCGTGAAAAATCAGAGCTGCCTCAAATGCCTTGTACAGCTGTCGCTACAACCATTCAAAGACAGCGAATGCCCTGCGAGTGTCCATCTGAACCCTCTCTCGGCAGGTGTTGGCCAAATTCCAGGTGCCACACATGAACATCTAACACCGCTTGCCGGGCACTTAGAAAGGACGATGCCATTCGTGCTCCTGGCACGATAATAGACAGCAGGCGACCACATTTGAGCTGTCTGTGAAATATGTCTAATATACATAATATGTCTAAGTATGGCATAACCTAGCAACACATGTGGTGTGCCAGGGTGCCGGCTCCCCCCTCAACACATGTGGCATGCGTGCGTATTGTGCGTGTCTTTCGCGCACCCCCGCTCTCCTCCCGCAACAACATGTGGCATGTGTGTGATCGTTGCCCATCCACACACTCACGGCTCAGTGCACATGACATGTTACATTAAAAAAACAGAGACCACAGCCACAACAGGTATATAAATAATTACTGCAATAACTACATACACAATTACGTAACAAATAATTAAAACGAATAATCACAGAACACAGAAATAGAGAGTGACACTTCTGTGCGCTCAACAGCAGCAGCTATTGAGATCTCTGGACCTGGACGTCACAGCTGGAGAACACGTACCGTGTTTTGAAGGACATGCGTTTACAATTCTACGCCGTGAGCCTGCTGTCCTCACGTGGAAATACATAAAACATATATTGCTTTTGCCATGGGCTGGAGCAGCTGCTGGACATGCGCGTGGGGCTGGCTGGACATGCCGGGCCAGCAGATATGGACATGATAAGATTGCACTGCTTTATTCATGTCATTTCATGACTGTATGTCTGTGACCGTGGGTCATACATAGGAACAGACGGACCGTACAAGGATCATTGTCCGTTGGATAAGAGGGATTCAATAACTTTGGGTGTTTTTTTATGATGCGTGGTTTTTATTTTTCTTCCCCACAGCAGTGACGTCTGCGGACAAAGGGGGGCGTGGCCCCCTGCGACCTGCAGCTATCCAGATATCTGTGCTCACAAGTCACAGCCTGGGAACTCCTGTAGTGACTGGTAGAATATGACAATGCATAACCACACCATGAAGCACTGATGTCACCTTGCTGTCCTTACGTGGGAATAAATTAAAATATATTGCTCCAGCTGAGCGCCACATCAACGCATCGCAACGCTGGTGAATATCGTGCCATGCTGGGAATCACCGAGAGGCGCGTGTCACTGCGGGATTTCCCGATATTGTAATAATTAAAACACATATCACACTTGCAACGCGGTCACCAGCGGAACAGTGCACGCTGGACACGCCATGCCGGCTGATGCTTTCATGACACGAGAACCAGCTCTTCATGAGACGAGAGCCCGGCTGATCTCTTCATGAGAGGAATTCATCAGGTAATTCATGTAAAACATTAAAGGGAGAACAGTAATCTATGTCATTCATTACTTCCTAGTGTACATCTAGGCGGAGGCTAACTTCGCTCTTCATAACAGGAATTATGTTGGGAAAGTGTAGGTACACGGACCCACAACAGGGGGCGCAAATGAACGGACAATGGAGGAAGTCAAATAACAACACTTTACTGTTGTGAAAGGGCACAACAAACACAACAGATTACAACAATAGACAAAAGGTCAAATCACAAAAGGTGTCGTGTGGGCAGGCTCGAAGATAGAAGACGTCTGTCCAAAGCAGAACCGGAACCACACGATTTCCTCCGCCACCAGACCCCGGGAATACTGGAGCCGCCAAGTCCCGAACTCCCAGGTGGCCACTGCCTCCGCGTGTCGGACCTGGTACTGCTGGCGAGGAACAAAAAAACAATTAAATGTGGGCGCGTATGCACCCAGCAATCCACACGGCAGGAAAACCAACTCCACCTCTTGTTGGAAAAAGAGTCTGCTATACGATACACAAAAGTCACAAAAGGTTACTGTTGAAAAAAATCTCACAGCCAGCTGAGAACGTTACCTTCCTGGTAAAGCGATATCTCGGCAAAGAGGTGGAGATGACGTCTTGCTGATATACCGATGCTGATCAGACGAGTGGTGACAGCTGTCATAGGTGATGAGTGTCAGCTGTTACCCCGGCTACTCCTGTGAGGCGGCAGCACCCTCTGGTGCCTGGAGCCCGCACTCCAGGCAGGGTGCCCTCTGGTGGTGGTGGGCCAGCAGTACCTCCTCTTCAGTGGCCCACACAACAAATTAAGTATGATGAATTGTGTTTTTTTTTTTTTTTTTGCTCCACTGCTGTGTGTGCAACTTTCCACATGCTCGCACTGTGTTCATGCACATGAACAGGAGCATGCACGAAACCGTTGCCACGGTATCATGCGTGCCTATGTGACTATGCGTCCCTCAAGACAGCAGGTGGAATGTTTTGCAGTTCCTCATTTAGTTTTTGGTTCGTGGATTGTCTTCTGGTTTCTGTGTCTTTTGTGTTATGTGTGAAGGGGCCCTTAACATTTTTTTTGTGTTTTGTCACTATTGTATTATCACCATCACTTTGGAGAATTAAACACCTTGGTGTTTGCACTTCACCCTCAAAAAATGCAACAACAAAGTGATCAAACCAACAAACATTAACAAAAAACAACTGTCAAAAAACGACAATGAGGAGAACACTTACAAATGATGATCAACAGCAGTAGATGGTCATGATGGGATGGGAAGCAGGGACTGAAAGTAATCGACTGGCAACTGAACAGAGGCCAAGATGTGGCTTTAAAGCACAGAGGAGGACAACAAAATCAACATATGATCCGAGTGCAATCAAATTGGAGCAAATGTGGAAACAAACCATGTCCAACAAGAACTACTAATACAACAGAAACGGCAGAATGGTGAAAATAGGTATTGGAACAGAAATACAATAATCACATAAACAAGATGGCGAGGGGCAGAACCCTCGGACACTGAGGAGCTGACAGACGCCGCGCACAGCTTGCAGGCGTGATTATGACAACTGCACACGGCAGGGAGACGAGACAGGGAAGAACACTCATCCACACACGCAGACACCAAGAGAACACACAAACACCCATACGCACCACACACACACACACACACACGACAGCAGACATGAACACAGACACGATGACAGAAGCAGACACAGACACAACCGAGGGATGTGCGCGTGAACACAAGGTACAGAGTGCACATGCCGTGGGAGACAGACACACACGCTCCCACATCCACACACCCACATGCAACTGAGGGACAGAACAGGACAGGTGACAAGGATTCACATAAAAGACACAGGGACAACTCAGAAACCCAACTCCAGACTGAACCCCAACACTTGGTATGCAATAGCCTCTAAGCTTATTGAGTTAACTTTTGCTAAGGATTATTGTGACACTGCATTGGCAGAAGAGTTAAATCTATTCTTTGCTCACTTTAAGACTGTGACACCAGGAGCAGTCACATTGCCGCCAGCAGCCAGGAGTAACTTCACGATGGGGGATCATGAGGTGAGGTGCACGCTGAGTGGTGTCAACCCACACAAAGCAACGGGCCCCGACAGTGTCTCCGGATGGGCGCTGACAGACTGTGCAGACCAGCCTGCTGGGATTTTCACCAAACTCTTCAACCAGTCCCTGACACAGTCTGCTGTCCAGTCCTGCCTGAAGACCTCCACCATAGTTCCCCTACCCAAGAAATCCCCATAACCAGCCTCAATGACTAGCGGCCTGTTGCACTCACACTGGTGGTGATGATGAAGTGTTTGAAAAACTGGTTAGAAGTCACATCATGTCATTCATAACCCCACTCAAGACCCATACCAATTTGTTTACAAGGCCAACAGATCAACGGAGGATGCCATGACCACTGCCCTCCACACCACGCTGACACACCTGGAACTACATCTGTCTTCTCTCTGTGGATAATAGTTCAGCATTTAACACCATCCTCCCCATGGCCTCGTGAGGAAACTGCTGAACCTCAGTCTACCTCAATACACATCTTTGGATTAAGGACTTTCTATCAGATCATTCACAGAGAGAAGGATTGCTCCCCACATATCTACAGCTCTCACACTCAGCACTGGTTCTCCTCAAGGCTGTGTGCTGAGCCCGCTGCTCTTTACCCTCTACACCTCTGCCTGCAATCCTATCCACACAAACAACACCTTCATTAAGTATGCGGATGACACCACAGTGCTCGGCTGTATCACTGGAGGAGATGAGTCCACCTACTCGAATGAAGTGGAACAGCTGACGGTGTGGTGTAGAGAAATAACCTGCTCCTGCACACATCCAGAACCAGGAGCTAATCATAGACTTCAGGGGAAACAAAACAGACATTCAGCCCATTATCATTGGGGACCTGTGTGGAAAGAGTCAGGGACTTCTGTTTCCTTGGAGTCCACATAGATGAGAAACTGACCTGGGACAGGAACACTTGCTGTGCCTAAAAAAAGGCACAGCAAAGACCCCACTTTTTGAGAATCCTCAGGAAAAAATAACAAACCAGAGAACGCTCGTGTCTTTTTATCACTCTGCCATGGAGAGCGTCCTCACATACCGCCTCTGTATGACGTGGTTGCCAGCTGCACGGGGACAAACAGGAAAGCACTCCAGAGGGTTACCAAAATGGCAAAGAAGATCACTGGTTGCCCTCTACCTACACTGGAGCACCTTCATGGCTCTTACACCATCCGAAAGGACTCATCCCACCCTGGGCGCTCTCTGTTTAAGTTACTGCCATCATGCAGATGGTACAGAGCCATTAAAGCAAGTACAAATAGATTGAAAAACAGTTTCTACCCAACTGCTGTTAGAGCTTTGGATGCCACTGGAACCAAATAGCCATATCATATGCTACACTTGAAATGAGTGCAGTATTTGTTTGTGTGCAATATTCACTGCCATTGAAATATCGAGTTTTGTACATATTTTTACATATATATATATATATATATATATATATATATATATATATATATATAGTCTCTTTTGCTACTACATTCTATAATTTTTTTCTTTTTTAAATTTGTGCTCTGGACATACCTCTTTCATTTGGTTATGCTTTATGTGTTTTCTTTTTTCTCCAGACCTTTCAAATCTGCGTGTGGTTTGCACTTTAAGGCTTGCACCTTACCTTTCATTGTACTGGCTACAATGACAATAAAGTATCTGTATCTATTGGTTGAATTAATAGGATCATAAATAGAATTGTTTTGACTGTGTTGAATGTTTGGTCTCCAAAGTTAAGACCATCAAGGTTGACATCCATTGGATTCTATGACATACAGTTCAGTCCAAAAGTATTTGGCCCCTTGGTATATCACTCATTATAATTTGTTTATGCCATTTCAAATACAAAAAAAAGTCTTTCTTTGATTATTAGCTTATCAACTGAAATTTAATAGCTCAAAATCCCCAGATATAGACAGGGCTGTTATATAATATGTATTAATGTTGTCTAGTAATTGAGCAAGGGGAGGTGGGTGGTCTAGAGGATCCTCACTTCAAATCCCAGCCTGACTGGAAAATCACTAAGGGCCCTTGGGCAAGGTCCTTAATCCCCTAGTTGCTCCCAGTGTGTAGTGAGTACCTTGTATGGCAGCACCCTGACATCGGGGTGAATGTGAGGCATTACTGTAAAGTGCTTTGAGCATCTGATGCAGATGGAAAAGCGCTATATAAATGCAGTCCATTTACCATTTACTCCATTTCTGATAATTTAACCATTATGTACTGAAACTGACAAAAAGTTTATGCTTGTATCACAAAATGCACACGTGCACTCATATGAGAGCTGTAATAGATAATGAGCAGTTGAATGTGTGTGTGTGTGTGTACAGTTTGTATTTGCCTTAGTAGATGATCCATACAGTATATAAGTGCAGCAGCTACATTCCACCTCTTCCTGCTCGAGGCAGATGCCATATTTTCACTCCACTGGCTCTGACTAATCACTTAGCCTACTCCACCCACACATGCACACACAAATATCTGTTTGTGTGTGCATGTATTTAATATATGTTGCAGCTGGGTTACAAGATGTGATTTGGAGACGGGAAAAACTGCTACCACAGCACAATATACGTGTAAAGTGTGTGTTCCTTTACTGCGGTATAGAATAACAAAACATATGAGAGCCAACAAAAATAATAATAAAAAAAAATCATTAATATGGGCACCAATAAAAAGCATTGAGTCAGGAGCACTACTTTTACAGAAACAGGAAGTGGAGTGCAACTTATACAGTGACTATGTGGGATGGGCGGGGTGGGGGTGCGCTTAACAACCGAGTGTGTCTGACTGTAGCTACCTAACATCAGTTAGGTAAACTACAACTTCTGTAAAGGTTAGAAACCAGCTCATGTTTGCATTCATCCACAGACAGACAACACCAACCAGTTCAGAATGTTTGCTAAAGTGTGTTAAACAGGATAGATAGCTGCTCAAATTACCAAGGTATCCTTTGACTTGTGCCCTGCACTGGACCATAGACATACCCTGCATCTCTGTACTTAGTATACAAATAATGAATGTTTCTGAATTCAATGGTATAAATATTTCATGAAGTGAAAGATTTGTACCATTCAACAAGGGGAAGTCGAGTTGAATGGTACGTTCCACCTTTCACAGAAAGATGGAACCATTGAAAGAATGGTAAAACATTCATTATTTGTTTATATACCGGCAAAAATAGATCCTTGTCATTTGACATTTTATTAATTTATAAACAACAGAAAAGGGACTTACATTTTGGTGCTCCTCACTGGTGCTTAACAGTCGAACACGAACTTTAAACAGGAGTCCAAAACTGTTCTCAGTCAACTTGCAAAATACAATTTTGACAGTGTAGCCCCTGATGCCGTCCACTGACTTTGTATACAGACTGCCACCTGCTTTCTTCACTCCAAAATCATGTGGGAAATTTGTCCAGCTTTTCATCCTAACTTCATCCTTTTCACCCTAACAGCTCTTCGTGCCTCCAGATGTTTAACGACGTAGTGGATTTTTTTTTTGTCTTAGAAGACAAAAAAAGAGGTTTGGGGAAACACATACAATACAAATACAAATCCAATATTTTATTACAAAAGAAAGCTATAAGAGTTATCAGTAATAAACCATATCGTGAGCCAACAAACCTATTTGTCTGTTTACACATTTTGAAATTCTGGGACTTGGTTGATTATATCATGATACAAATTGTGCATGAAGTTAAAATAAACTTTTGCCTCAACATGTCCAGGACCTGTTTAAAATGAGGGAGACCAGCTATAATTTGAGAGGAACATTAGTATTTGATAAATTAAAGACTCGAATTACAGTAAAAAGTCACTGTGTTTCCATAAAAGGTTTAAAAGTTTGGAATAACTGTTCTGATAGTATTAAATTATGTGGTACTTTAGTTGGCCTAAAAAGACTTTATAAAAACATATAATTAATTAATTATTAGTATGATGAATTAGGTTAACTGAGTTTGTTACTGTTTTTTTTTTTATTGTGTGTTGCACTATTGTTTGCTCTGTTGTGTTGAGATATTTTAGTTCACTGATTAATCTATACTGTCTTTTTTAGTATTTGTTGTGATGAGTGTACATATATATGTGTATATAGCAAATGGTAAAAGGGGTGGGTGTTTATAAGCTTTTGCTTTTGCCTGCACCCTTTCGGCCGCACAAAACTGGGAAATTGCCTATGAGTTTTTTGTTTTACGAGAGATTTTTTGTTAAGTATGTGTGTATGTACGCCGAATAAAATTAATTCATTTATTCATTCATTCATTAAGAAGAAGAATTAGCAACGTCACTTAGCTCCTTCAAATCGTCGTCCATCAACAAAACAAACTCTGCCATGTTTAACTAAATGCCCCCCCCCCCCCCCCCCCAGTGTGGGCGGTGGTCGCAGCGTGCAATGGTACAAAACGTATGGAACCAAATTTGCACAGTAAATGGAACCAATTTCCACGCTAAATGGATCCAAATTGCACTCTAAATGCAACGCAACACAAATAGGACGAATAATCCATGTCACGTGACATACAAAGCACCAATGAATTGACAAGGATCCACTCAGCTGTTAGATAATTTGTACAAATTTTAGCTAGTAAGGGAGCATAGGGACACAATTCAGCTGTGCTAAGCCACTGCTATCTTATTTGACCCAGAGGTTAACAGATGACGAACATGTGCATGCAGTCCAGCAGACTTTAAAACAGCTTTTGGTCTATATATGTACAATTAAAGCCTTGCTCTCATGACCTCCAATGTGCTTACACAGCGCTGCAGTGGGCCACTCACACCGCCCCCCCTGTCTGCTGTACGGACCTGCGGCCAACTCCGGCAACAGGTCCAGAGACTACGCTCGCTGTCTTGATGTGGAGCGCTCCGGCAGCCCGCAAGGATAGACTTCTTGCGGAAAATCCGCAGTGCCGCGGGTTTCGGTAACCACAACCGCAGAGCTACTGACAGAGGTTTGTATCTTTTAATGACTTGGATTCTCTGCGGGTCCCGCATCCGGCCACCGCAACGGTAACACCGGAGGCAGTGCGAGCGAGGGGCAAGGCCCTTTGGACACTGCTACAGCTTTCATGAATGTCTACTATCTTATCTGAATTTTCCTGGAAAGTTCTTTGGTTATCAGGCTCCAGTTGCCTCATGCGGTAGTGCAGTGTAGTTCATTTGCACACTACAAAGGAATTAGATCATCCATATATTGTTTAATTTAATTTAATTAGCTTATAATGTGCCAGATCACAGCAAAAGCCATCTCAAGGCGCCTTACATAAAACAAGTCAACATAAATTGAATAAATAATTAAAAATGAATAAAAAATTCAAATACATAAATAAAAACAAGTAAAAGAATAAAACAAATAAAATAAAAACTATCCATAAGAAAGAGAAATAAAAATAGGTTTTGAGTCTTGACTTAAAAATGTCCACAGACTCAGACTGCCTCACAGTCGCAGGAAGACTGTTCCACAGGGTGGTGCACGATACGAAAAGGCTCTTTGACCTGCTGACTTCTTCTTCACCCTGGGAACACAGAGAAGTCCCGCATCCTGCAACCGCAAAGCCCGGGCTGGCACGTAGAGTTCCACCAGATCAGCCAGATAAGATGGCGCCAGTCCATGAACAACCTTATAAGTCAATAACAAAACCTTAAAATCTGCTCTCACAGAGACAGGGAGCCAGTGCAAAGATGCCAAAATGGGTGTGATATGTTCAGACCTTCTGCTACGTGTCAGAAGTCTGGCGGCAGCGTTCTGAACCAGCTGAAGACCCCTAATGCTGGACTGTGGTAACCCGAAAATAGAACATTACAATAATCTAGTCTAGAAGAAACAAAAGCATGAATCAGGGTCTCAGCATCACCATGGACAGGATGGGGCGGATCCTCGCTATATTTCTCAGATGGAACAAGCAGTCCTAGTAACATCCCTGATGTGGAGGTCAAAAGACAACGTGGGATCAAAAATTACCCCAAGGTTCCTCATTTTGTCCGTATGATGTATGACACAGGAACCCAGGCTGAGCGCCAGCTGGTCAGACTGATGCCGATATCTCGCTGGACCAAGAACCATCATTTCAGTCTTATCAAAGTTTAAAAGTAGGAAGTTACTAGACATCCAACTTCTCACTGATAGAAGACAGTCCTCCAGGGATTTTATGGGAGTGAGATTTCCCGCAGTTATCGGCAATGTACAACTGAGTATCATCAGCATAACAATGAAAGGCAATCCCAAAACTCCGCAGTATATGCCCAAGGGGTTCCACATACAGGGAAAAGCAAGGGGCCTAAAACAGATCCCTGTGGAACCCCAAATCTCATGTCAGCAATGTCAGAGGTAGTGCCATTATACAAGACACATTGAGAACGACTGGACAGATATGACGTCAACCAGGCAAGGGCACTTCCAGTAATCCCAAAAAAATTCTCCAACCTACTGAGCAAAATATGATGATCCACGGTATCAAACGCAGCACTGAGATCTAACAAGTCAGCATTAGTTTGTACAGGGGTCAGATGTTAAAGTTGCTCTAAATATTGTAAAATGTGATGCAAATTATTGGTTGAGTTAATAGGGTTTTAAAAAGGAATAGTTTGCACTATGTGGCATGCTTAGTTATCATGTTACAGGGTAACATATGTCACATGTCATACAATGCAGTGGACGTTGACATTGCTCTCTCTTTACCTTGCAGACCAAGCATTCAACGCAGTCAAAACTATTTCATTTATTAATCCTATTAGTTCAACCAATAATTTGCACCACTTTTTTACCAAAATTGGAGCAACTTTAACTTTTGACCCCTGTACAAACTGAAATTGACCTTTGTCACCATTCTTGTTGTTTTTACCCCATAACTCCATAACATTCAGTCATAGATAGTCCAAACTATACCTTTTTGGTATCATTGTGATCAGACAAATAATGTGGTATAACTTTCAATATGATTGGAGCATTTTAAATTTTGACCCCTGTGTAATTCTTCAATTGACCCCTACTTGGCCGCCTACTGAAATTCAAGTGGCTACTCAAAAGAGTAATGTCTATGGAGTATTTGTGCCAACTTTGGTGCTTCTTTCCAGAAATGAACAATTGTTACAGTTATCTGCTCCACTAAAGGAAGCTGTGTGTGTGCTGTGCACTGCAGAATTCTTGCGCACAGCTGGGATGATTTTGTGTTAAGTGAGAAGTTACTTAGAGATGCACTGATGAGGCCTATTACATGCATCATAAGGAAGGATCGGCTCAACACTATGTGGTACAGTTTCATGAGTATGATCCAGCACAACCTGACTCATTGCTGAGGACCCCAGTGACTGGGCCAGACCAAAAGCACACTGCACTGTTCTAAACACTATATACAGCTTCTGAACATTAATTCAGAAAGAGGCAGCACCTAGATTTTTCACAGAGTCTTTGTAGAACTGTTTTCCCCTGTGCTGATAACACTGTAATTGTTGGACAGTAAAAATATAGATGAGTGGGTGAGCGAGTGAGTCCATCACAGCCAGCAAACATAATAAATGCAAACATCTTGTAACTTATCAAATGAAAAAGCACAAATAATGAGAATGAACTGATTGAACTTTGATGCACCAGATCAGTCCCAAACAGCAACTATGTTCTGCCAGTGTAATATCCCATAGATGGATGGATTATGGAAAATTACCAACAGCGAGAACATTTAGATAAACTTCTCTCAAATTTATTTTCATGCTTTCGTGTCTCTTGATCCTGTTGCTTATGTGTGAATATTTGTGTCTTCGCCCTCTCTATAACAGTGTGGCAGCACCTGGCACACTGGTTTCTTAAAGGTGTGGCACAATGATTGGTTTATTTCATGGTATGCCCTAAATACACCCACATAATTCTGAGCTCGGTTTGCTCACCCTTTACATCAAAAATTGGAGTTGGACATGCCCCAAATCCAGTTGTGCTATGCATTTTAGACAGTGAGCTGCAAATCGTCAAGATAGGGCCCCTGTGTGTTTATGTTTAAAAGCCAGGTTGAGTTTAAACTTTTGGAAATAACATTAATATATAAAACCGCTACAACATAAACTCAGTATAGATAACAGACGGACAGCTAGAGAAGAACACATGTCCTGATCATAAATTAAATGGAAGCAAACATAACAGAGAAAAAAGTGAAATAAAGCCAATTAAAGTGAAACAGTTAATAAGAGGAAGAAAGTTCTATACGTATATCATGAAAATGAGGTGCACATTTTTGTGTTTGGTGTGTTCATGTTGTGTCCAGAAAATAGAATTGTGCCGTGACAGAAACGTCACACCGATTCCCACTGTTTAACACAACACACACACACACACACACACACACACAACACACACACACACACACACACACACACACACACACACACACACACACACACACACACACACACACACACACACACACACACACACACACACACAGATACAGGGAACATCAAGGGCAAGCACTGATCATTTAAGATGCTCATTTCTGTGATAAAGTAACATTTCTTGCTCATAACATGTTCTCGTTTCTCTCCGTTTTTCCACATTTAAAAATTTTAGTTCAGTTTCTTTTCAGTGGTGCCATCGCTGCATTTTCTGTCGCCTTCCTCATGTCATCATTTCTCACTCTCTTTTCTGTGACCACATAGACATACAAACTCAGTCAAATCCAGCTGAGCAGCGGCACAGCAGAATACAAGAAGCTCATCTCTGCACAAACGCACCACGACAGGGAGTTTTTCCTCCCTGTCGTTATTTTTGAGGATATTTGAAGGCCTCGCTGTCGACAAACAGACATAAACACATGCTCAACGTCGTGTTCCAGTTCAGTGGTCCTCTCATCATCTGCTGGAGCTGAGCTTTGGCCTCCTCCTGCAGCTCCTCCTCCATCTTCCTTCTCTCCTCCTCCCTCATCCTTCTCTCCTCCTGCAGCTCTTCTTGTATTTGTCCTACTGCTTCCTCTCGTCCTGCACCTGGATAACAAATGTGAGGGGAAAAAAATCCAGTTTGTGACAGAGGTTTATATTTGAATATTTGATTGAACTACAACAGTTAGAAAATACTGTGATATGGTTTTATATATGTGTGTTTGTGGTCCAGATCATTGACTGAGTCATAAATGAGTTGTCGGTAATACGTGTCACAGGAGATGTTGCTTCTTAAGCCCATTAAACTTCTCTGGTAATAGTTTAGTTGCAGTTGTGTCCAGAAATGAGAATATAATTCTAAAGCATGCACAATTCCACCTTAGGTTTCCACTAAAGGTTTTGAAACTTGGTGTATACCAAAACGTAGTTCCACCTACAGGCATATTTAAAGGGCCCAGTTCACTTTTTCCAACACGGGTCATATTAAAACATTGATAGCAGTCAAGCCTCTGGGTGCTCAGTGTGTATAATTATTGCTGAGATGTTTTTACATATTGAGGGCTGAAAATACTGCCACAGGCTCAGAAAATGTATGAATAAATGAATGAATAAGTCTGAGGTTTTGTGAATGCCAGTTTGAAAACTATTGAATGCAGTTTTGAAAATTAGATTTTATGTTACGTTTGAGAGGTGCCAGTGGTATCATGAGCCAGCATGACAAAGGACACACCTGGGTGGCAGAATTTCTTGGTGTTAGCAAGACCTTTTGGCCTGTGACCTTGACCTTATGGTGAAGATAATCCATTTTCGAACTTGACTGAGGGCTTGACCTGACTGGATATATATATATATATATATACACAACCCCAATTCCAATGAAGCTGGGATGTTGTCCATACATCCATTTTTCTTCCGCTTCATCCGAGGTCAGGTTGCAGGAGCAACAGCTCATGCAAAGCCGCCCAGGACCTCCTGATCCACACACACCTCCCCCAGCTTCTCCGGGGGAACTCCAAGGCGTTCCCAAGCAAGCTGCGAGATGTAGTCCCTCCAGCTGTCCTGGGTCTTCCCCGGGGCCTCCTCCCGATGGGACGTGCCTGAAAAAGGTGCCCGAGCCACTTTCGACGTGGACGAGCAGTGGCTCAACTCAGAGCTCCTCCCGAGTGACCGAGCTCCTCACCCTATCTCTAAGGGAGCGTCCAGCCACCCTGCGGAGGAAACTCATCTCGGCCGCTTGTACTCGCGATCTTGTTCTTTCGGTCATAAGCCAGATTTCATGACCATAGGTGAGGGTCGGAACGTAGATCGATCGGTAAATCAAGAGTTTTGCCCCCCTGCTCAGCTCTCTCTTCACCACAACGGTCCGATACAGTGACCGTATCACTGTAGACACTGCACCGATCCGTCTGTCGATCTCACGCTCCATCCATCCCTCTCTCATGAACAAGACCCCAAGATACTTAAACTCCTCCACTTGAGGCAAGGACACTCCACCGACCTGAAGAGAGCAAAGCACCTTTTTCCGGTCAGAACCTTAGTCTTAGATTTGGAGGTGCTGATTTTCACCCCGGATGCTTCACACTCGGCTGCAAACTGCCCCAGTGCACGCTGGAGGTCCTGATTTGACGAAGCCAACAGAACCACATCATCCGCAATGCGAACCATGCTCCTGCTGCTGTCGTACAGGGACTGGATAGCCCTTAACAAGGACCCTGGACCCCGTACTCCCGGAGCACCCCCCACAGGGCACCTCGAGGGACACGGTCGAACGCCTTCTCCAGATCCACAAAACACATGTGGACTGGTTGGGCGAACTCCCATGAACCCTCGACCACCTGATGGAGGGTGTAGAGCTGGTCCAGTGTGCCCCGACCAGGACAAAAATCACACTGCTCCTCCTGAATCCGAGGTTCGACTATCGGTCGAATTCTCCTCTCCAGTACTCTAGAATAGACCTTACCAGGGAGGCTGAGGAGTGTGATCCCCCTGTAGTTGGAACACACCCTCTGGTCCCCCTTCTTAAACAGAGGGACCACCACCCCAGTCTGCCAATCCAGAGGCACTGTCCCGACTGTCACGCGATGTTTGCAGAGACGTGTCAACCAAGACAGTCCCACAACATCCAGACACTTAAGGTACTCTGGACGGATTTCATCCACCCCAGGAGCCTTGCCACCGAGGAGCTTTCTGACCACCTCGATGATTTCAGCCTGAGTCCCCAGTCTCTGCTTCCTCTTCAGAAGACGTGACGATGGGATTGAGGAGATGGAAGTGGCAATACATCACATTGCTGAAAATAAATACGGTCGATCTTAAATGTCTGTTTTTAACTTTCTTTGTGCTTTTTTGAAATCATGGCATTATCCTGCCAGTGAAAATGTTTTAGGTTGTCTGGTAGCAGCAGGAAGCCTGTTCACCTAATGTGTTGTTGTTTTCTAGTGTCTGTCTCCTGCTGTTTGGATCTGAAAGCTGACAGAGCCGTGTCACCACACAATGTGCTCTGTTTCTGTGTGCATGAGGGGGAGACGAGCGCTGGGGGTGAAGACAGCGGGCCTAATTATGGTGTCACCGCACACTCTGTGCACGTGCGTGTGTGTCAGCAGCACAAACACATTAGACATGCATGCACTGATCTTACAAGCAAAACAGCAAAACACATTCCAAAAAGCAAGGAAATGACACATAGATGTAGTTATTGGCTGCAATCAGGATCCTGCTGTGCACTCAGTCAAAGACAAGGCTGTAATTATGGACACGGTGCTAATGCTGGTCACAATGTTCTGCTTCTTCATGGTAGTAATATCTTTGTTTAATCCTCGCCTGCGTCTGTTTGTAAGATGTATAATACTGAGAGCCAAGTTCATAGAGTAACTCATTAGGGTCACTGTGGCCAAACCAACCTGGGCTCTCATTTATCAATGTGACATAGAAACACTTCCAAATTCATATATATGCACAAGATTTTGAATGTTTGCAAGCACAAAAAGGTATTTATCAAATGTTCGCATATTATGAGCCTTATCTTACATCCAGCTGTATGCAGTGCACAGCAACACAAAGAAGCACAGGCATCACTGACTAACTGTTGTTCCCTCACAATGCGAGTGATTCTCCTCATTTATGTCTCCGTATAGTAAGTGCTCATTTGATACATAGTCATTCCAGTGGTACCCAAGGATCCTCTGAAGGGACTTAGTACCAAAGACATCATCTTTGGCCACTGGTTAGCATCCAAGTCTCACAATCATACAGGAAGGAAGAGCTTCATTGCCCTGCAAAGACACTGGCATTTTGAAGCCCCTCTGTCCAGTGACCTTATGAGTCTGTAAGCTATTGCCAGGCATCTCTCAAGCTCAAAGGCAGAGACATAAGTCACCTGACACTTGCATGACTTTGATTCATGCACCCGTACACCGTGTGTCATACTGGTGAGTAAACTCGCTGTGAATCATTGTAGACTGAATGTGAGATGTGCGCTGCCACGTGCAAGTGCGCACAGAGAATTTGGAATTGTTCAAAAATCTCTCACGCATCAAAGTCGTGCAACAAACATGAAATGGCTGTAACGTTGCGCGTCTACTCCCCAACACTACATGTGATGCACGCTGATGCTGATAATGCATGAGATGGCACATGTAGCTCGTCAAGTCGAGTAAAGAAGTCAACCAGTGCGGTGATTGTGTCAGTGCATCACGTCAGAGCACAGCTCGTCTGAACGATTATGATAAACATATCTTTTACAGCTACACACAAGAAGAAAGAACATGCAACTGGTTTTACAAGCCATTACAATATAAAACATGACAAATAATTACCGATTTAGAGTGGGTCCAAATACTTTTCAACCCTCGTTCAGGGCGTGCGAGAAAAGCTCCAGCTGGAACAGTCCTCTGTGATTTATACCCAATCATGACACTCACCTGTTTCCAATTAACCTGTTCACCTGTGGAATGTTCCAAACAGGTGTTCTTTGAGCATTCATCAACTTTCCCAGTCTTTTGTTGCCCCATCCCAGCTTTTTTGAAAGGTGTTGCGGGCATCCATTTCAAATATGAGCAAATATTTTGTACAAAACAATAAAGTCTATCAGTTGAACATAAATATCTTGTCTTTGTGGTGTATTCAATTGAATATAGGTTGAAGAGGATTTGCAAATCATTGCATTCTGTTTTTATTACATTTTACACAACGTCCAACTTCACTGGAACTGGGGTTGTATAACTGACCGAAAGGAACATGAATCAAGAAAAAACAAACCAAAGCAGGACATTTGTTGGTAGGCAGCCATGTTTGCCGAATGGGGAGGTCATTGTAAATATTTTTTGTTTGACAAATTAACTTTGAGAAGCCATGTGAATCCCATTATTGATAACTGAAACCACATTTCCATTGTGTGTGGAAGCTTAGGTCATTTTGTGTTCAGCATAGAATAATAAAAATGTTTTATTTGTATCTATGTGCAATGCGTGGAATTACTGTAATAAATGGGGGATAAAATTTGAACTAACAAGAGACCAGATAGTTGATGCAGAACACCTATACTTTGCACAAGTGTAAATATTAAAGAGTAAACATAGTTGACTGACAATAAATGACTTCACCTAACCACTAGCCATAAGTAGGAACAAAAAGTTTTTATGTTATTATTCATATTCTCTGAAAAATAGCAACAACAAAAAAAAAAAAAAATCTGCCAGGGCATGTAAGCTTTTAACAACTGTATTTGACTGATTATAAGATTCTATGCAGAGCTGCACATAATTTACTGTAGCACAATAGTATGACATGCTTATGAAGCAACGACTGAAAGGTAAAGCTGAAATCAGGCAAGTTGCAATTAAAGAATTTCTATGTGGACTTAATCTGCAATATAATTAATTTATATAAATAATTAATTAATATAGGGTGAAGGAGTTTACATATGTGCGCGCATACACACACACACACAGACGCATGTATGTACGTTTGTACCTGCAACAGAGCATCAGAGGGTCTTTCTTCCTCTAGCTTTTGTGTCAGCTAGTCAGTGTACAGCACTCTTACACACCTACCATGTTTAAAGCCTGCGGGTTCCCACCTCCTCTGTTAGGGCAGAAGATGAGGCAGGCATACACTGGCAAATGGGCAGAAATCTGCAGTGGGGCCAGAAATTCATATATGGTTTGGGGACAGGACTAAGTAGCAGGTATACAACCACATATGGTTTGAGGTGGGGTAGGGGTGGGGGCAGGTTGAGGTTGCCGGTCAATAAAATTCTGACAGAAGGTGTCTCTGTTTCCTCTGTCACAGGGAACTAGATTATGTTGAATTTAAAGTCTTCTTTCACTTGCTTCAATAATAACTTTGACAAATGTGTCATTGTTTTTGTTGCTTAGCGCTCTGAAACAAAGCAATGTCTTTCTCTGTTTTTGTCATGAGGGTGATTGTGATGTTATGAAAAAAAATTGTAACAGTCACTGACCAATTTTGTTCTCTTGGCTGGATGAGGCGACCTTATTTACTTTGACCCACCAACTCAAAGAAAGAAATGGGGGAAAACTGAAAAAAAAGAAGAAAAAAAAAATCGGAGTATCAAAGACAGGACAGACTGGTGTATGTAAATCTGTGGTACTTCCGCCTATTTTTGTGCCAGGATTGTGGTTTGTGAGACTTCAGGAAAAAAGTCAGTTTGCGTGTTTGAGATCAAATGAAAAAAACACCACATCCTCTTTGATGGTAAATGTACGTGAGAAGAGTACTAATGGTTTATGTATGTACATCCATCTGTGCGTGCGTGTGGTGTATACACAGCTGACGTTAGTATTTTTGAAAATGACAAAAAGGGACCACTTCCTGTACGTGACCACATAAACCCTGTTAGGGTGAGGAAGCTCAGAATAAACGTGCAGTATACGTGAGAATGCTTATACCGTTTATAGAGCTGTCAAGGTTTATACACGTATAGTCTGCACAGCCGTCTGTCTATTTTATGCAGCTGCATTGTGCACATTTTTTTCTGACTTTCTCTGGGACAATCATGTTTTTGCCTTCTGCTATTTTTGTGCTGTAGGCTTATTTTAACACAGCACCTCACAACTCTGTAGAATTGAATACATCTTTCACTTCCTACTTCACACACACTTCTACAGAACAAAAATAAATACTGAATGGTGCACAAAACCTTAATTACTAATCACATTTACATTACCCGCATGACATCAAATAAGGGCAATGAAGTGAAACATAAAGGCCCCTTAACACATAGCACGAATAAGTAGGAATCAGGGCGAATCACGGCGAAACAGCTCGAGTGAGCATCGAGCAAACGTCAGGAGAGACACACAGTCGGGCAGGCGTGAACGATCCCGCTGCGACGGTTTCGTGCACACTTGTGCGCGTGGATAAACAGTGTGAGCAGCTGGAGAGTGTGATAACAAACACCGCAATGTCCAATATTTAATCCCTCTTATCGAGCAGACAGGTTAAATAAAAAAATAAATGGCACTCACGGGATTTGAGTCTGCACTTTACAAAAGCTCTGATTAACAGATGGAACTTTACCACTGCACTACAGTTGCTGTCTTACAAGAGGAGCATAAAATGCCTAAAATCAACAAGGAGATAAATGTATTTACAAAAAAAAAGAGAGAAATTAGACAATGTATAGAAATGATCGTGAAAAAAGTACTGTAATAACTGACAAAATGTTTGTTATGGCGTATTTTTGAACCAAGGAATTGATCAGCTGGTCTCTCAGCGCTGTTGACACCATTTTTTCAACAAGGAAATCAGGGCTGGGGAACGCTGCATGCACAGATGGAAACCTATCCTGTGGGCTATGTTCTCGAAGCCTGGGAGAAGTGGCGCATTGCGTGCTTGGCACCACTCTCTGTGGAAGATTATTTTATTTGCTTTCATGTAGGAGGGCAGGGGGCTGATTGGGTTATATGCTGCCCTGACCTACCGGAAAATTGGCAAGATGGCTGCTACCAGAACCACAACCCCACATCTGTCCATCATGATTAATGAAGTGGGCAAGGAGGTACAATCTCAGACTGCGTTAACTTTTGACTCAAATGCAAGTTGGAAAAACATCTCAAATGGAATTTCTGTGTCTCTCTGCCTAATTCAAAACATGGCAGCCTCATCAGCTACTGAAGGTCAAAATGTCCCGCTTGTTTTCCTCCAGAAGGATTTCAACGGCCTTGGTGAAGCATTCGGCTCCTCTCTTATCTATCTGCCCTCCCTTACAGCCTGCTATTGTCAAGGCAACTCCAGAGTTTATGCACACTCGGACAGCGACTGATACAAACTCTTTTGCACACATGATGCACACCTCCCCCCTCCCACCACTAGCCCCCCCCTTGTGTTTCTGACCCTACCCCCCCCACCCAGGCCTTCGCTCTACCACTCTGGGAGGCACAGGCTGGAGCACTCCCCCCCCACCAAGCTTGGCTGCGTGGAAGGGACGGACCCTGCTGCAGCCTACACTCATTTTGCCTCAATTTAGATGATGGACTGCTTCAAAGTTTAGTGCACATAAACCATATCAAATGTATATGTGTTGTTTTAATTCTGATGTGTGCCATTATTATGTTTGACTAGTACAATTGTGGATTGCTGTATTTTGTGTGAGGTAATTGGGTGTGCAGATGAATTGCCCTTTTAGGGATCAATAAAGTTGTATGAAACTTGAACTTGAACTTGAACAAGGCCCTCACTATATTTCAACCCAACGCGGATTTCAACCCAACGTATTTCAACTCAATGCGGATGAGGGGCTGATTTTGACACCCTCTAGTTAGTGACATACAGACTGATAGACAGAGGGAAAGTAAGAGAGAGCGAGATAGATCGATTGGGTTGGAGAGCGAGAGCAATAGTGATATGAGGAATAGTGAGATAGAGAAAGAGAGAGCGGTGGAAATGCATTTATGGAAACAATCAAATAAAATAAAATCCAGTTGAGGCTTCCTGGAAATGGTACTTCTGAACTGTTTCCTGTGGACATTACATCTAATGTGTCAGCTGGTGAGTCAAACGCTGAATAGGGCTGCAGAATATACAGCTTCATGTGAGCTTGATTGTGCAAATTATGTTATCAAAAGCACCACAATAAATTCAAAAGCACTTCACCTACTTGATGGTTTTATGTTTCAGTGATTATTTCACTGTAATTTACACAATTGTATTCCTGAACATATTTAACTGACAATAATCTTCTGTTTTTAAGCATACATCATATAATAATAAAAATATTTTTTCACAAATGTACCAAGAAAAGTACAGCATTCATAACAATGACAATGCATATGAAGCAAATGTACTCTGCAACAACAAAACATGTGGAATTGCTACATATACATAATGTTCACCCAAACTCTCTTTTGTGTGACAAACACAGACTGTATATATGCTGGACAAAGTCTGCATGACCATTGTTTTTTTTTTTATAGAGACCCAGAACAGCTGAAATGACCCCCTTGTCTGGGCATCACCATGTTGACAGCCCCGCCCAGGGGTGCCGCCAGGGATGTTGGGCACCATGAAAAGAAATCTTACTGGGCCACACCCCATATTATTTTGTCAGTGTTATAATTGTATTAGGTCAATCATGGGCCCCAAGAATCCTTCTCCTTATTCTCCTCCTTTTCAGCACCCCTGGCCCCGCCCAGACTGATTCATGATGAACTCCTTAATGCACAAAGAGGTGGAGCACGGGTGGCGCAGTGTGTGACAAAAAAGCCTGAACATGCTTCCCCCACGCCCAGAGTCTGAAGGACCAGCTAACAGGCTAACCTTAGTGTTTATTAAATCATGTTTTTGGGGATTGCGCGGTGGTTCTCATAACGATTTACACTGTTGTGGACAGAAAATTTATCAGTCGTGCATTTCCTCAGTAATCATGCATTTCCTCAGTAATCGTGCATTAAGTGGAACTATTAACAGCTGCTACAAGCGCTAACACTATTAGCATACAACATTAAGTAAGACGAGCGTTTTACTCAGCATGGATATTTCAACAGAGACAATTAGAGGTGGAGTCACTGGATCAACTGCTGTCACTCAAAGCAACCACACCCACAATGATACAGAATTGCATTCATTAAATTAAATTTAATGTTTTAAACTAAGAAGCAAGAAAAAAAAATCACCCGCCCTACAGTTTTCATGGAGGAGGAAACTACCTGAAGAGACCAAAACGTTTTTTTTTTTTTTGGTATCAGGCTGTAGACATGTTTGTTTCTGCTCTAAAGTTGGACATTTTAACATGGGCTTTTATGGGAATGTTCTCTGTTTTGGAGCATTGTCACTTGCATCAAACAAATCATGGATATGATATGAAAGGCCCCATCTTCAGCCTGGGACAAAGCAGCACACAGCGCAGTGCCGGTGTCAGTGTTATGGGCTTCACAACTTCACATTGAACGCTTCAGCGAGATGCGTCAAAGCTTCCCAATGGGTTATGACGTCAGATGCTTCGCTTTGGAAGCGGCAAGGGGGCGGAGATTTCTACGTCACACTCTGGCTGTTTCCACAACCTGAAAAAAGTTCAGCGATCGCCATCTTGAATTTGGGTCGCCTGAACCACAAAAAAGCTTTAAAAACAGCAGAACGATTCTCCCATCACCCTGCTGGGAGAAGCTTTTTTCAGCTACTTTTCAGAGTGACGCTGACCGAGGGAGGACTGATGACTTGGTGGGATATCGATCGAACCGCGACAGCGGGCCGACCCGCACGGAGAAGCCGGTCTTCAGGCATCATTCCTGGGCAGACCGAGGCAGGCCGCCGAGGTGATGGAGCAAACCCACTCAGTCCGAAATCTCCCACTTTTTGGATATATGCGAAGTCCCAGTTTGCCCAACGGAGTTTAGTTCTGCAGCTTTATCGAGGTGAGAATAATGTAAAAATAAAACGTGACATTTACTGAACTGCTGTGAAGGTTTATTGATCGGCTAACGTTAGCTTAGCCTTTTAGCACAGTTGATCTGAGTGAACGCTTTAATTTGTAAATGGTTCAGTCTTTTTTATTTTTACCAAATAAAGCTACAGGTTTTTTCAGAGACCACAAAAGCTCAACTTTAAATAACGTTTTTTTTTTTCGGGTGTTTTTTTTCTATCGTTTTTTTTTTGTTTTGTTTTTTTTCCTTCTTTTTTATATATAGAAACTGTTCAGTGTTTCTTTATATTTAAGACATATTTTATTTGTCCCAATCAGGAACATCTGCTGTGCAGACAACCTAAATACAGATGCACTTCAAAAACTTCCATTGATGAGCTGAACACCATGAAGTCCAGTCGAAAGAAAACATCTCTGCTCTTCAATATAGAAGAAAAGTGTCTTCAGCAACACCACCAGAGTTCAAAGCTGCAGAAGAGACCTTCATCTGGTCCCAAGAATCCAGCACAACATCACCTGCTTCTAAATAAAAGGCTCTTTCAACAGCCACTAGCAAGTCCCTTCAGCTGCTCCCTTGTTTGCACTCGGGGTCGCCACAGCAAATCCAAGGTGGATCTGCATGTTGAATTGGCACAGGTTTTATGCTGGATGCCCTTCCTGACGCAACTCCACATTACATGGAGAAATGTGGCAGGGGTGGGATTTGAACCCGGAACCTTCTGCACTGAAACCAAGCGCATTAACCACTTGGCCACCACCCCTCACATCTCTTCAACAGCAACTATTTTATTATTTTAAAAAAGCTGTTTCATTTTATATTTTAACAATAAATGAACGGATCATTAAAATGTCCACAAAATCGAAGTCAAGATATTTGCACAGGTAGAAGCTCTCCACTTATTTGTGCTCAAATTCATATTTTAGAAATGACTTTGTCCTGATAACAGCATTAAAGGCAGTTACATATTTTGATGTAAATACAAGTTGAAATGACTAAAAAAAAAAAAAAAAAATTCATCATGAGGTTTATGTCACAGAAATCCTACTTTACAATCACTCTGCAGTCATTGTTAAATTATTTCCTGATGCATTTATAATAAACATTTGTATTTATTTACAATGTCTGTTTTTCTGGTTGAAATGAGATATAATCTACCAGACTTAAAAAAATGTACAAGTTTCCATGTTATTTTTTTTGTCTAAAAATAAATGTCCAAGGTTCCTTATGTTAAACTAGAAACCTTTCATCTCTAAATTAAAACCACCTGTTATTTCAGATTAGATAATTTCTTGTTTAGAACCATTTATTGACTTATTTAGCTATTTTAATAAAGTGTTAAATAAAGTGTTCAAAACTTTTTTTTTAACAGTAATCAGAAATTTTGAGGTAACAAACCACAACAACAACAACAAAACATTTCCAAGGATTTTTCTTCAGACAACTGCTCTGTAAATGAGCAGTCCTGTGACACGTTTCTGTTTTGTACAGATCAGTGGTTTCTGCCACTAGTCTTCGTGTTTTGGCCCGCCGCGTAGTTCCTATTGGTCATGGTGTGGGTCGTTAGAGTGATCAATAAACTTCAAACTTCAAACTGCAAAGACTGAACAGTGTCAGAGTTGACAAAATCAGAAATTTACCAAAAGTGAAGTCAGATCGACAGTTGCCTAAAATGATTCCAAATGTCTAATTACCTTCACCAATGAAGTCGGAAAAGTTTTCAGCCCTATTTGTGTGTTTGTTTATTGGCTGTTTGTGAACAGCCTGTAGCCCACACTTTGACATATGTCGTTATGTAATTTTTATTGAAGATTCATATCTCGATAGGCAAGAACTGATTAAATTGTTACGCTTATAGGTCAAAGGTCAAAGTCAGGAAAAGTCTTGGCTTCAGGGCCCTTTCACACATAACACGATTGAAGCCGACTGGCACACGGAGGAGGAATTGCATGCCACTCGTGAAAAATCAGAGCTGCCTCAAATGCCTTGTACAGCTGTCGCTACAACCATTCAAAGACAGCGAATGCCCTGCGAGTGTCCATCTGAACCCTCTCTCGGCAGGTGTTGGCCAAATTCCAGGTGCCACACATGAACATCTAACACCGCTTGCCGGGCACTTAGAAAGGACGATGCCATTCGTGCTCCTGGCACGATAATAGACAGCAGGCGACCACATTTGAGCTGTCTGTGAAATATGTCTAATATACATAATATGTCTAAGTATGGCATAACCTAGCAACACATGTGGTGTGCCAGGGTGCCGGCTCCCCCCTCAACACATGTGGCATGCGTGCGTATTGTGCGTGTCTTTCGCGCACCCCCGCTCTCCTCCCGCAACAACATGTGGCATGTGTGTGATCGTTGCCCATCCACACACTCACGGCTCAGTGCACATGACATGTTACATTAAAAAAACAGAGACCACAGCCACAACAGGTATATAAATAATTACTGCAATAACTACATACACAATTACGTAACAAATAATTAAAACGAATAATCACAGAACACAGAAATAGAGAGTGACACTTCTGTGCGCTCAACAGCAGCAGCTATTGAGATCTCTGGACCTGGACGTCACAGCTGGAGAACACGTACCGTGTTTTGAAGGACATGCGTTTACAATTCTACGCCGTGAGCCTGCTGTCCTCACGTGGAAATACATAAAACATATATTGCTTTTGCCATGGGCTGGAGCAGCTGCTGGACATGCGCGTGGGGCTGGCTGGACATGCCGGGCCAGCAGATATGGACATGATAAGATTGCACTGCTTTATTCATGTCATTTCATGACTGTATGTCTGTGACCGTGGGTCATACATAGGAACAGACGGACCGTACAAGGATCATTGTCCGTTGGATAAGAGGGATTCAATAACTTTGGGTGTTTTTTATGATGCGTGGTTTTTATTTTTCTTCCCCACAGCAGTGACGTCTGCGGACAAAGGGGGGCGTGGCCCCCTGCGACCTGCAGCTATCCAGATATCTGTGCTCACAAGTCACAGCCTGGGAACTCCTGTAGTGACTGGTAGAATATGACAATGCATAACCACACCATGAAGCACTGATGTCACCTTGCTGTCCTTACGTGGGAATAAATTAAAATATATTGCTCCAGCTGAGCGCCACATCAACGCATCGCAACGCTGGTGAATATCGTGCCATGCTGGGAATCACCGAGAGGCGCGTGTCACTGCGGGATTTCCCGATATTGTAATAATTAAAACACATATCACACTTGCAACGCGGTCACCAGCGGAACAGTGCACGCTGGACACGCCATGCCGGCTGATGCTTTCATGACACGAGAACCAGCTCTTCATGAGACGAGAGCCCGGCTGATCTCTTCATGAGAGGAATTCATCAGGTAATTCATGTAAAACATTAAAGGGAGAACAGTAATCTATGTCATTTCATTACTTCCTAGTGTACATCTAGGCGGAGGCTAACTTCGCTCTTCATAACAGGAATTATGTTGGGAAAGTGTAGGTACACGGACCCACAACAGGGGGCGCAAATGAACGGACAATGGAGGAAGTCAAATAACAACACTTTACTGTTGTGAAAGGGCACAACAAACACAACAGATTACAACAATAGACAAAAGGTCAAATCACAAAAGGTGTCGTGTGGGCAGGCTCGAAGATAGAAGACGTCTGTCCAAAGCAGAACCGGAACCACACGATTTCCTCCGCCACCAGACCCCGGGAATACTGGAGCCGCCAAGTCCCGAACTCCCAGGTGGCCACTGCCTCCGCGTGTCGGACCTGGTACTGCTGGCGAGGAACAAAAAAACAATTAAATGTGGGCGCGTATGCACCCAGCAATCCACACGGCAGGAAAACCAACTCCACCTCTTGTTGGAAAAAGAGTCTGCTATACGATACACAAAAAGTCACAAAAGGTTACTGTTGAAAAAAATCTCACAGCCAGCTGAGAACGTTACCTTCCTGGTAAAGCGATATCTCGGCAAAGAGGTGGAGATGACGTCTTGCTGATATACCGATGCTGATCAGACGAGTGGTGACAGCTGTCATAGGTGATGAGTGTCAGCTGTTACCCCGGCTACTCCTGTGAGGCGGCAGCACCCTCTGGTGCCTGGAGCCCGCACTCCAGGCAGGGTGCCCTCTGGTGGTGGTGGGCCAGCAGTACCTCCTCTTCAGTGGCCCACACAACAAATTAAGTATGATGAATTGTGTTTTTTTTTATTTTTTTTATTTTTGCTCCACTGCTGTGTGTGCAACTTTCCACATGCTCGCACTGTGTTCATGCACATGAACAGGAGCATGCACGAAACCGTTGCCACGGTATCATGCGTGCCTATGTGACTATGCGTCCCTCAAGACAGCAGGTGGAATGTTTTGCAGTTCCTCATTTAGTTTTTGGTTCGTGGATTGTCTTCTGGTTTCTGTGTCTTTTGTGTTATGTGTGAAGGGGCCCTTAACATTTTTTTTGTGTTTTGTCACTATTGTATTATCACCATCACTTTGGAGAATTAAACACCTTGGTGTTTGCACTTCACCCCTCAAAAAATGCAACAACAAAGTGATCAAACCAACAAACATTAACAAAAAACAACTGTCAAAAAACGACAATGAGGAGAACACTTACAAATGATGATCAACAGCAGTAGATGGTCATGATGGGATGGGAAGCAGGGACTGAAAGTAATCGACTGGCAACTGAACAGAGGCCAAGATGTGGCTTTAAAGCACAGAGGAGGACAACAAAATCAACATATGATCCGAGTGCAATCAAATTGGAGCAAATGTGGAAACAAACCATGTCCAACAAGAACTACTAATACAACAGAAACGGCAGAATGGTGAAAATAGGTATTGGAACAGAAATACAATAATCACATAAACAAGATGGCGAGGGGCAGAACCCTCGGACACTGAGGAGCTGACAGACGCCGCGCACAGCTTGCAGGCGTGATTATGACAACTGCACACGGCAGGGAGACGAGACAGGGAAGAACACTCATCCACACACGCAGACACCAAGAGAACACACAAACACCCATACGCACCACACACACACACACACACACGACAGCAGACATGAACACAGACACGATGACAGAAGCAGACACAGACACAACCGAGGGATGTGCGCGTGAACACAAGGTACAGAGTGCACATGCCGTGGGAGACAGACACACACGCTCCCACATCCACACACCCACATGCAACTGAGGGACAGAACAGGACAGGTGACAAGGATTCACATAAAAGACACAGGGACAACTCAGAAACCCAACTCCAGACTGAACCCCAACACTTGGTATGCAATAGCCTCTAAGCTTATTGAGTTAACTTTTGCTAAGGATTATTGTGACACTGCATTGGCAGAAGAGTTAAATCTATTCTTTGCTCACTTTAAGACTGTGACACCAGGAGCAGTCACATTGCCGCCAGCAGCCAGGAGTAACTTCACGATGGGGGATCATGAGGTGAGGTGCACGCTGAGTGGTGTCAACCCACACAAAGCAACGGGCCCCGACAGTGTCTCCGGATGGGCGCTGACAGACTGTGCAGACCAGCCTGCTGGGATTTTCACCAAACTCTTCAACCAGTCCCTGACACAGTCTGCTGTCCAGTCCTGCCTGAAGACCTCCACCATAGTTCCCCTACCCAAGAAATCCCCATAACCAGCCTCAATGACTAGCGGCCTGTTGCACTCACACTGGTGGTGATGATGAAGTGTTTTGAAAAACTGGTTAGAAGTCACATCATGTCATTCATAACCCCACTCAAGACCCATACCAATTTGTTTACAAGGCCAACAGATCAACGGAGGATGCCATGACCACTGCCCTCCACACCACGCTGACACACCTGGAACTACATCTGTCTTCTCTCTGTGGATAATAGTTCAGCATTTAACACCATCCTCCCCATGGCCTCGTGAGGAAACTGCTGAACCTCAGTCTACCTCAATACACATCTTTGGATTAAGGACTTTCTATCAGATCATTCACAGAGAGAAAGGATTGCTCCCCACATATCTACAGCTCTCACACTCAGCACTGGTTCTCCTCAAGGCTGTGTGCTGAGCCCGCTGCTCTTTACCCTCTACACCTCTGCCTGCAATCCTATCCACACAAACAACACCTTCATTAAGTATGCGGATGACACCACAGTGCTCGGCTGTATCACTGGAGGAGATGAGTCCACCTACTCGAATGAAGTGGAACAGCTGACGGTGTGGTGTAGAGAAAATAACCTGCTCCTGCACACATCCAGAACCAAGGAGCTAATCATAGACTTCAGGGGAAACAAAACAGACATTCAGCCCATTATCATTGGGGGACCTGTGTGGAAAGAGTCAGGGACTTCTGTTTCCTTGGAGTCCACATAGATGAGAAACTGACCTGGGACAGGAACACTTGCTGTGCCTAAAAAAAGGCACAGCAAAGACCCCACTTTTTGAGAATCCTCAGGAAAAATAACAAACCAGAGAACGCTCGTGTCTTTTTATCACTCTGCCATGGAGAGCGTCCTCACATACCGCCTCTGTATGACGTGGTTTGCCAGCTGCACGGGGACAAACAGGAAAGCACTCCAGAGGGTTACCAAAATGGCAAAGAAGATCACTGGTTGCCCTCTACCTACACTGGAGCACCTTCATGGCTCTTACACCATCCGAAAGGACTCATCCCACCCTGGGCGCTCTCTGTTTAAGTTACTGCCATCATGCAGATGGTACAGAGCCATTAAAGCAAGTACAAATAGATTGAAAAACAGTTTCTACCCAACTGCTGTTAGAGCTTTGGATGCCACTGGAACCAAATAGCCATATCAGATGCTACACTTGAAATGAGTGCAGTATTTGTTTGTGTGCAATATTCACTGCCATTGAAATATCGAGTTTTGTACATATTTTTACATTATATATATATATATATATATATATATATATATATATATATAGTCTCTTTTGCTACTACATTCTATAATTTTTTTTCTTTTTTAAATTTGTGCTCTGGACATACCTCTTTCATTTGGTTATGCTTTATGTGTTTTCTTTTTTCTCCAGACCTTTCAAATCTGCGTGTGGTTTGCACTTTAAGGCTTGCACCTTACCTTTCATTGTACTGGCTACAATGACAATAAAGTATCTGTATCTATTGGTTGAATTAATAGGATCAATAAATAGAATTGTTTTGACTGTGTTGAATGTTTGGTCTCCAAAGTTAAGACCATCAAGGTTGACATCCATTGGATTCTATGACATACAGTTCAGTCCAAAAGTATTTGGCCCCTTGGTATTTCACTCATTATAATTTGTTTATGCCATTTCAAATACAAAAAAAAGTCTTTCTTTGATTATTAGCTTATCAACTGAAATTTAATAGCTCAAAATCCCCAGATATAGACAGGGCTGTTATATAATATGTATTAATGTTGTCTAGTAATTGAGCAAGGGGAGGTGGTGGTCTAGAGGATCCTCACTTCAAATCCCAGCCTGACTGGAAAATCACTAAGGGCCCTTGGGCAAGGTCCTTAATCCCCTAGTTGCTCCCAGTGTGTAGTGAGTACCTTGTATGGCAGCACCCTGACATCGGGGTGAATGTGAGGCATTACTGTAAAGTGCTTTGAGCATCTGATGCAGATGGAAAAGCGCTATATAAATGCAGTCCATTTACCATTTACCTCCATTTCTGATAATCTAACCATTATGTACTGAAACTGACAAAAAGTTTATGCTTGTATCACAAAATGCACACGTGCACTCATATGAGAGCTGTAATATATAATGAGCAGTTGAATGTGTGTGTGTGTGTGTACAGTTGTATTTGCCTTAGTAGATGATCCATACAGTATAATAAGTGCAGCAGCTACATTCCACCTCTTCCTGCTCGAGGCAGATGCCATATTTTTCACTCCACTGGCTCTGACTAATCACATTAGCCTACTCAGCCCACACATGCACACACAAATATCTGTTTGTGTGTGCATGTATTTAAATATATGTTGCAGCTGGGTTACAAGATGTGATTTGGAGACGGGAAAAACTGCTACCACACACAATATACGTGTAAAGTGTGTGTTCCTTTACTGCGGTATAGAATAACAAAACATATGATAGCCAACAAAAATAATAATAAAAAAAAATCATTAATATGGGCACCAATAAAAAGCATTGAGTCAGGAGCACTACTTTTACAGAAACAGGAAGTGGAGTGCAACTTATACAGTGACTATGTGGGATGGGCGGGGTGGGGGTGCGCTTAACAACCGAGTGTGTCTGACTGTAGCTACCTAACATCAGTTAGGTAAACTACAACTTCTGTAAAGGTTAGAAACCAGCTCATGTTTGCATTCATCCACAGACAGACAACACCAACCAGTTCAGAATGTTTGCTGTAAAGTGTGTTAAACAGGATAGATAGCTGCTCAAATGAACTTACCAAGGTATCCTTTGACTTGTGCCCTGCACTGGACCATAGACATACCCTGCATCTCTGTACTTAGTATACAAATAATGAATGTTTCTGAATTCAATGGTATAAATATTTCATGAAGTGAAAGATTTGTACCATTCAACAAGGGGAAGTCGAGTTGAATGGTACGTTCCACCTTTCACAGAAAGATGGAACCATTGAAAGAATGGTAAAACATTCATTATTTGTTTTATATACCGGCAAAAATAGATCCTTGTCATTTGACATTTTATTAATTTATAAACAACAGAAAAGGGACTTACATTTTGGTGCTCCTCACTGGTGCTTAACAGTCGAACACGAACTTTAAACAGGAGTCCAAAACTGTTCTCAGTCAACTTGCAAAATACAATTTTGACAGTGTAGCCCCTGATGCCGTCCACTGACTTTGTATACAGACTGCCACCTGCTTTCTTCACTCCAAAATCATGTGGGAAATTTGTCCAGCTTTTCATCCTAACTTCATCCTTTTCACCCTAACAGCTCTTCGTGCCTCCAGATGTTTAACGACGTAGTGGATTTTTTTTTTTGTCTTAGAAGACAAAAAAAGAGGTTTGGGGAAACACATACAATACAAATACAAATCCAATATTTTTATTACAAAAGAAAGCTATAAGAGTTATCAGTAATAAACCATATCGTGAGCCAACAAACCCACTATTTGTCTGTTTACACATTTTGAAATTCTGGGACTTGGTTGATTATATCATGATACAAATTGTGCATGAAGTTAAAAATAAACTTTTGCCTCAACATGTCCAGGACCTGTTTAAAATGAGGGAGACCAGCTATAATTTGAGAGGAACATTAGTATTTGATAAATTAAAGACTCGAATTACAGTAAAAAGTCACTGTGTTTCCATAAAAGGTTTAAAAGTTTGGAATAACTGTTCTGATAGTATTAAATTATGTGGTACTTTAGTTGGCCTAAAAAGACTTTATAAAAACAATATAATTAATTAATTATTATAGTATGATGAATTAGGTTAACTGAGTTTGTTACTGTTTTTTTTTTATTGTGTGTTGCACTATTGTTTGCTCTGTTGTGTTGAGATATTTTAGTTCACTGATTAATCTATACTGTCTTTTTTAGTATTTGTTGTGATGAGTGTACATATATATGTGTATATAGCAAATGGTAAAAGGGGTGGGTGTTTATAAGCTTTTGCTTTTGCCTGCACCCTTTCGGCCGCACAAAACTGGGAAATTGCCTATGAGTTTTTTGTTTTACGAGAGATTTTTTGTTAAGTATGTGTGTATGTACGCCGAATAAAATTAATTCATTTATTCATTCATTCATTAAGAAGAAGAATTAGCAACGTCACTTAGCTCCTTCAAATCGTCGTCCATCAACAAAACAAACTCTGCCATGTTTAACTAAATGCCCCCCCCCCCCCCCCCCCAGTGTGGGCGGTGGTCGCAGCGTGCAATGGTACAAAACGTATGGAACCAAATTTGCACAGTAAATGGAACCAATTTCCACGCTAAATGGATCCAAATTGCACTCTAAATGCAACGCAACACAAATAGGACGAATAATCCATGTCACGTGACATACAAAGCACCAATGAATTGACAAGGATCCACTCAGCTGTTAGATAATTTGTACAAATTTTAGCTAGTAAGGGAGCAAGTAGTAGGGACACAATTCAGCTGTGCTAAGCCACTGCTATCTTATTTGACCCAGAGGTTAACAGATGACGAACATGTGCATGCAGTCCAGCAGACTTTAAAACAGCTTTTGGTCTATATATGTACAATTAAAGCCTTGCTCTCATGACCTCCAATGTGCTTACACAGCGCTGCAGTGGGCCACTCACACCGCCCCCCTGTCTGCTGTACGGACCTGCGGCCAACTCCGGCAACAGGTCCAGAGACTACGCTCGCTGTCTTGATGTGGAGCGCTCCGGCAGCCCGCAAGGATAGACTTCTTGCGGAAAAATCCGCAGTGCCGCGGGGTTTCGGTAACCACAACCGCAGAGCTACTGACAGAGGTTTGTATCTTTTTAATGACTTGGATTCTCTGCGGGTCCCGCATCCGGCCACCGCAACGGTAACACCGGAGGCAGTGCGAGCGAGGGGCAAGGCCCTTTGGACACTGCTACAGCTTTCATGAATGTCTACTATCTTATCTGAATTTTCCTGGAAAGTTCTTTGGTTATCAGGCTCCAGTTGCCTCATGCGGTAGTGCAGTGTAGTTCATTTGCACACTACAAAGGAATTAGATCATCCATATATTGTTTAATTTAATTTAATTAGCTTATAATGTGCCAGATCACAGAAAAAGCCATCTCAAGGCGCCTTACATAAAACAAGTCAACATAAAATTGAATAAATAATTAAAAATGAATAAAAAATTCAAATACATAAATAAAAACAAGTAAAAGAATAAAACAAATAAAAATAAAAACTATCCATAAGAAAGAGAATAAAAATAGGTTTTGAGTCTTGACTTAAAAATGTCCACAGACTCAGACTGCCTCACAGTCGCAGGAAGACTGTTCCACAGGGTGGGTGCACGATACGAAAAGGCTCTTTGACCTGCTGACTTCTTCTTCACCCTGGGAACACAGAGAAGTCCCGCATCCTGCAACCGCAAAGCCCGGGCTGGCACGTAGAGTTCCACCAGATCAGCCAGATAAGATGGCGCCAGTCCATGAACAACCTTATAAGTCAATAACAAAACCTTAAAATCTGCTCTCACAGAGACAGGGAGCCAGTGCAAAGATGCCAAAATGGGTGTGATATGTTCAGACCTTCTGCTACGTGTCAGAAGTCTGGCGGCAGCGTTCTGAACCAGCTGAAGACCCCTAATGCTGGACTGTGGTAACCCTGAAAATAGAACATTACAATAATCTAGTCTAGAAGAAACAAAAGCATGAATCAGGGTCTCAGCATCAGCCATGGACAGGATGGGGCGGATCCTCGCTATATTTCTCAGATGGAAAAAAGCAGTCCTAGTAACATCCCTGATGTGGAGGTCAAAAGACAACGTGGGATCAAAAATTACCCCAAGGTTCCTCATTTTGTCCGTATGATGTATGACACAGGAACCCAGGCTGAGCGCCAGCTGGTCAGACTGATGCCGATATCTCGCTGGACCAAGAACCATCATTTCAGTCTTATCAAAGTTTAAAAGTAGGAAGTTACTAGACATCCAACTTCTCACTGATAGAAGACAGTCCTCCAGGGATTTTATGGGAGTGAGATTTCCCGCAGTTATCGGCAATGTACAACTGAGTATCATCAGCATAACAATGAAAGGCAATCCCAAAACTCCGCAGTATATGCCCAAGGGGTGCCACATACAGGGAGAAAAGCAAGGGGCCTAAAACAGATCCCTGTGGAACCCCAAATCTCATGTCAGCAATGTCAGAGGTAGTGCCATTATACAAGACACATTGAGAACGACTGGACAGATATGACGTCAACCAGGCAAGGGCACTTCCAGTAATCCCAAAAAAATTCTCCAACCTACTGAGCAAAATATGATGATCCACGGTATCAAACGCAGCACTGAGATCTAACAACACCAAAACCGTAGTGGTGTCTGAGTCCATTGCTCGCAGAAGATCATTCACAACTTCAGTGAGCGGTGTCTCTGTGGAGTGATATTTCCTAAAAGCAGACTGCAGTGGCTCAAAAAGATCATTCTCAGTGAGGTGGTCTATAAGTTGCCGTGAAACCACCTTTTCTAAAATTTTGGAACAGAATGATAGATTTGATATCGGCCTGTAATTTTTCAATACACTAGGGTCAAGATTAGATTTCTTAAGTAATGGTTTAATCACTGCTGATTTAAAACATTTCAGAACAGATCCAGAGGTTAATGACAGATTAATAATTTCCAGCACAGTCAGCCCAAGAGTGGGCCACAGGTCCTTAAACAATTTTGTTGGTATGGGATCAAATAAACAGGTTGTGCTTTTTGTAGATGCCACAAGTTTCGTCAGCACGCCCAGTGAAATACTATTAAATTCTGTCAATCTAGGTAACACCTCAATGGTAGCGCCCACCTCCATAGCAGGTTTTAATGGCTGGGCCGAGGCGTGCTGAGATATGCTCAGCCTAATATCTTCTATTTTCTTCTCAAAATAATCCAAGAAATCCTGTGCTGAAAAGGGAGAATGACTCACAGGTGGCTGCCCATGAATAAGAAATGCGACCGTGTCAAACAAAAACTTTGAGTTATGTTTGTTTTTACTGATCAAATCAGAGTAATAGGTCCGCTTCGTGGCCAGTAGTGCATGCTTATAATCTAAAATAGCATCCCGCCAAACAAGGTGGAACACCTCTAATTTGAAATAACGCCATTTCCATTCCAAACCTCTAGCCTTCTGCCTGAGGTCACGCAAATAATCATTGAACCGAGGTGACTGTACCTTAGGAGGGTGTGACCTTAAAAGAGGAGGCGCAATCTTATCAAGTGTAGTTTTAAGCGTTAAATTTAGACTATCCGCGAGGCTGTCCACTGATTTAGCATTCTCCAGATTCAAAGCTAAAATATCAGGTAGTCTGGCCTCAAGTTCAGTCATAGTTGAGGGTTTAATACGACGCTGCAGTAGTAGACAAGGTTGTTGTTCCACTAAACGTGGCAGTGTAAATGTAAACCTGATAAGTGAATGGTCTGAGACTATAGATGCGAGAGGCAAAATGTCAATATTTGTGACAGCAAACCCACGTGCAAGAACCAGATCCAGGGTATTTCCACTAATGTGTGTCGGGTCCTGAATGCATTGCTGGAATCCTAAAGCATCCACAATTTGCATAAATGATTTGCTAAGGGGATCAGAGGGCTTATTTATATGAATGTTAAAGTCACCAATAATCAAAATGTTGTCTGCACTAGTTGACAAACTAGAGATGAATGCACCAAATTCATCTAAGAAGTCAGAATATGAGCCAGGGGGCCTATAAACAGTGACAAAATAACATAGCTGAGCTCCAGTTTTATGACCCTGACAGTACTTAGCATCATGGGTGTAACGGAGAGTCAGATGCTCAAAGTAATTATATTTGTGACCCCCAACAGCTAATAAAGAAAACCTAGATTTGTAAATAAAAGCCACACCCCCGCCTTGCTTCACACCACGAGACACGTGACTAAATGTGTACGCTGGTGGGCAGGCCTCATTCAGAGGAAGGAGAGTTGTGGGTTTGAGCCAGGTTTCACACAAGCCAATCATATCTAAATGATGTTTGATGACTAATAAATGCCTGCCAAGTTTTTGCTTACTGTACAGCACATGTACCATATTCAGACGTAGCCATAATGAGCCATTGCACAGACAGGAGTGAGACAGGAAGATGTTCAGCTAAATGTGTGAAATGGTATGTTCTCCTTTAGGGGTGCCTGAAATCATATTGCAAGATTCTTCCAGGCATGAATATGGAAAATATATTGTAATCAATCAATCAATCAATTTTTTTTATATAGCGCCAAATCACAACAAACAGTTGCCCCAAGGCGCTTTATATTGTAAGGCAAGGCCATACAATAATTATGTAAAACCCCAACGGTCAAAACGACCCCCTGTGAGCAAGCACTTGGCTACAGTGGGAAGGAAAAACTCCCTTTTAACAGGAAGAAACCTCCAGCAGAACCAGGCTCAGGGAGGGGCAGTCTTCTGCTGGGACTGGTTGGGGCTGAGGGAGAGAACCAGGAAAAAGACATGCTGTGGAGGGGAGCAGAGATCGATCACTAATGATTAAATGCAGAGTGGTGCATACAGAGCAAAAAGAAAAAGAAACAGTGCATCATGGGAACCCCCCAGCAGTCTACGTCTATAGCAGCATAACTAAGGGATGGTTCAGGGTCACCTGATCCAGCCCTAACTATAAGCTTTAGCAAAAAGGAAAGTTTTAAGCCTAATCTTAAAAGTAGAGAGGGTGTCTGTCTCCCTGATCTGAATTGGGAGCTGGTTCCACAGGAGAGGAGCCTGAAAGCTGAAGGCTCTGCCTCCCATTCTACTCTTACAAACCCTAGGAACTACAAGTAAGCCTGCAGTCTGAGAACGAAGCGCTCTATTGGGGTAATATGGTACTACGAGGTCCCTAAGATAAGATGGGACCTGATTATTCAAAACCTTATAAGTAAGAAGAAGAATTTTAAATTCTATTCTAGAATTAACAGGAAGCCAATGAAGAGAGGCCAATATGGGTGAGATATGCTCTCTCCTTCTAGTCCCCGTCAGTACTCTAGCTGCAGCATTTTGAATTAACTGAAGGCTTTTTAGGGAACTTTTAGGACAACCTGATAATAATGAATTACAATAGTCCAGCCTAGAGGAAATAAATGCATGAATTAGTTTTTCAGCATCACTCTGAGACAAGACCTTTCTGATTTTAGAGATATTGCGTAAATGCAAAAAAGCAGTCCTACATATTTGTTTAATATGCACTTTGAATGACATATCCTGATCAAAAATGACTCCAAGATTTCTCACAGTATTACTAGAGGTCAGGGTAATGCCATCCAGAGTAAGGATCTGGTTAGACACCATGTTTCTAAGATTTGTGGGGCCAAGTACAATAACTTCAGTTTTATCTGAGTTTAAAAGCAGGAAATTAGAGGTCATCCATGTCTTTATGTCTGTAAGACAATCCTGCAGTTTAGCTAATTGGTGTGTGTCCTCTGGCTTCATGGATAGATAAAGCTGGGTATCATCTGCGTAACAATGAAAATTTAAGCAATACCGTCTAATAATACTGCCTAAGGGAAGCATGTATAAAGTGAATAAATTGGTCCTAGCACAGAACCTTGTGGAACTCCATAATTAACTTTAGTCTGTGAAGAAGATTCCCCATTTACATGAACAAATTGTAATCTATTAGACAAATATGATTCAAACCACCGCAGCGCAGTGCCTTTAATACCTATGGCATGCTCTAATCTCTGTAATAAAATTTTATGGTCAACAGTATCAAAAGCAGCACTGAGATCTAACAGAACAAGCACAGAGATGAGTCCACTGTCCGAGGCCATAAGAAGATCATTTGTAACCTTCACTAATGCTGTTTCTGTACTATGATGAATTCTAAAACCTGACTGAAACTCTTCAAATAGACCATTCCTCTGCAGATGATCAGTTAGCTGTTTTACAACTACCCTTTCAAGAATTTTTGAGAGAAAAGGAAGGTTGGAGATTGGCCTATAATTAGCTAAGATAGCTGGGTCAAGTGATGGCTTTTTAAGTAATGGTTTAATTACTGCCACCTTAAAAGCCTGTGGTACATAGCCAACTAACAAAGATAGATTGATCATATTTAAGATCGAAGCATTAAATAATGGTAGGGCTTCCTTGAGCAGCCTGGTAGGAATGGGGTCTAATAAACATGTTGATGGTTTGGATGAAGTAACTAATGAGAATAACTCAGACAGAACAATCGGAGAGAAAGAGTCTAACCAAATACCGGCATCACTGAAAGCAGCCAAAGATAACGATACGTCTTTGGGATGGTTATGAGTAATTTTTTCTCTAATAGTTAAAATTTTGTTAGCAAAGAAAGTCATGAAGTCATTACTAGTTAAAGTTAATGGAATACTCAGCTCAATAGAGCTCTGACTCTTTGTCAGCCTGGCTACAGTGCTGAAAAGAAACCTGGGGTTGTTCTTATTTTCTTCAATTAGTGATGAGTAGAAAGATGTCCTAGCTTTACGAAGGGCTTTTTTATAGAGCAACAGACTCTTTTTCCAGGCTAAGTGAAGATCTTCTAAATTAGTGAGACGCCATTTCCTCTCCAACTTACGGGTTATCTGCTTTAAGCTACGAGTTTGTGAGTTATACCACGGAGTCAGACACTTCTGATTTAAAGCTCTCTTTTTCAGAGGAGCTACAGCATCCAAAGTTGTCTTCAATGAGGATGTAAAACTATTGACGAGATACTCTATCTCCCTGTGATGTTTACATTTACATGTAAGAATAATGTATATAAATGTTTTGAACCCCTCACACTGTTTTTTAAAACTAATTTTTTTTTGGGGGGGGGGGTCCAAGTCTTAATCAATGGGTCTGGTTCCACCAGTACCCCACATAATTCAAACCATGGTAGAAAGGAAGCATTTCCAACAGTGTGTGGGAAAGAACAACTTGAATCTGGATCCGGATTCTGGATCAAGTTTCACTTTATAGGCTTTGAAGGATTACTGTTAGCATATCAAAACTACTGGATGGATTCTTACCAAATTGGCACCACAGATACAATGAGGAAAATAAGTATTTGAACACCCTGAGGTTTTGCAAGTTCTCCCACTTAGAAATCATGGAGGGGTCTGAAATTTTCATGTTAGATGCATGTCCACCATGAGAGACATAATCTAGAAAAAAAAAAAAAAAATCCAGAAATCACAATGTATGATTTTTTAATAATTTATTTGTATGTTACTGCTGCAAATAAGTATTTGAACACCTGTGAAAATCAATGTTGATATTTGGTACAGTAGTCTTTGTTTGCAATTACAGAGGTCAAACGTTTCCTGTAGTTTTTCACCAGGTTTGCACACACTACAAGAGGGATTTTGGTCCACTCCTCCATACAGATCTTCTCTAGATCTTTCAGGTTTGGAGTTTCAGCTCCCTCCAAAGATTTTCTGTTGCGTTCAGGTCTGGAGACTGGCCAGGCCACTCCAGGACCTTGAAATTCTTCTTACAGAGCCCCCCCTTAGTTGCCATGGCTGTGTGTTTGGGGTCACTGTCATGCTGGAAGACCCAGCCTTGACCCATCATCCACTGAATTTTGGAGGTGATCTGGATCTGGATTCTGATCAAGATTTCCCTTTATATAGGCTTTGAAGGAATACTTCAAAACTACTACTTAACAGTACAGAAGCCAGAGCTGTTAAGGTGCTAAGGGTGGGAGGAGGTATGTTGGGTTTTTATTGTCTGGGGGAGGGTGCGGAGTGGAAGTAGATTGGGTTGTTTGATGTCCAGGGTGGCGGGGGGAGGGTGTTTATGGGAGTAGGTCTGTGGGTGTGTGTGTGTGTGTGTGTGTGTGTGTGTGTGTGTGTGTGTGTGTGTGTGTGCCCATGGATGTTTGCGGTACATGTGGCCAAGGGGAAGAAACTGTTTGTCAGCCAGCTGGTGTGGGACTTTGTTGACCTGTAGCATCTCCCAGGGGACAACAGGTCAAACAGGGGGTAGGCAGAGTATGAGCGGTCTCCTGTGATGTCCTTGGTTTTGCTAGGGCAGCAGGATGTGGCGATGTTTTCCAGGCTGGGCAGAGGGCAGACAATGATCTTAAGGGCAGTGTTTTTGACCCTCTGCACCACCTTTCTGTCTTCAGCTGTGGGGCCTGCATACCCCACACCTGGACAGTATGTCAGTATGCTGTCCACTGAGGAGTGACAGAAGGCCAGCAGCAGCTCCGTGTCCACATTTGTTCTTCCTGAGGACAAGCAGGAAGTGTAGCTGTTGCTGAGTCTTCTTAACCAGAGCCCTGATGTTGGAGGTTCAGGTGTGGTCTATGAAGATGTGTGTGCCCAGAAACCTGAAGGAGGTGACAGTTTTCACCTGTTTTCCATTTGTAAGGGGGGTAGGTGGTCCTGTCTGTTTTTCCTGAAGTCCATGATGAGTGTTTTTTGTCTTATGAATGTTCAGTGACAGGTTGCTCTTTGAGCACCGGAGCGACAGTTCCTCCACCTCGTCCCTGTACGCTTTGTTGTCCCCATTACAGATGAGTCCAACCACTGTGGTATCATCTGCATATTTTATAATGCTGTTGGTTGGGTAGGTTGGAGAGCAGTCATAGGTGTACAGAGTGTACAGTAGAAGGCTCAGAATGCAGCCTTGAGGGGAACCAGTGCTGAGTGTGAGTGTGGAGGAGAGGTGGAGGCCGAGTCTCACAGACTGTGGATGGGTCGTCAGAAAGATTTTAGTCCAGTTACAGTATAGGTGTCAACCTGATTCCAGAAAGGGCAAGGAGGGTGCAGGTTTTTTGTAACCACCAACTCCACCAGGTGATTTCATTAGCAAAGTCATCCCGTCTGCTGTTAATCCATCAGGTATTCCTCTATTTACCTTTTGTAGGACTCCTTGGCCTTTTTGATGCCCCTCCTCGGGTCAGCTGTGGTGGTGCTGTAAAGAGCTCTGTCTCCTGTCCTGAAGGCTGAGTTAGGAGCTCAGATCAGGGTCTGGACTTCCTTGTCATCCAGGGCTTTCTGTTTAGAAAGACCCGGATGTGTCTGTCCTGTGTGTCATTTTCTACACAGCATCTGATGTAGAAGAGGACAGACTCTGTGTGTGTGTGTCCAGGTCCTGATCTTCAAAAATGCTCCACTCTGTGCAGGCAAAGCAGTCCTGCAGCTGGGCAAGGGCATTTTCAGGACAGGCTTTGATGGTTTGGGGTGGCTGGATTTGTTTGCTTCCTGAGAGGGGTGTTGGTGTAGGGTGGGGGAGGTTGTCACTCTGCAGGCATGCTTTATGTTGGAATAAACATGATCAAGTGTGTTTTCTTCCTAATTGCACACTTGCACACACAATTAATTGCACACATGACGTACTGGTGGAATTTGGAGAGAACAGTCTTGAGGCGTGCTTTATTAAAGTCTACAGCAATGATGTGTTTACACACCATGATCTAAAGCAGGCCAAGTACCATGCTAATGTTAGCATCGGAGTATGTAAACAGCAGTCACAGTAGCTACCGTTAGCTCCCGTGGCAGGTAGAAGGGTCGGCATTGGATGGACATGGCCTCTAGGTCTGGTAAACAGTGGGTGCATATTACAACCCCAATTCCAATGAAGTGGGGATGTTGTGTAAAATGTAAATAAAAACAGAATACAATGATATGCAAATCCTCTTCAACCTATGTTCAAATGAATACGCCACAAAGACAAGATATTTAATGTTCAAACTGATAAACATTATTGTTTTTGTGCAAATATTTGCTCATTTTGAAATGGATGCCTGTAACACGTTTCAAAAAAGCTGGGACAGTGTTATGTTTACCACTGTGTTACATCACCTTTCCTTCTAACAACACTCAATAAGTGTTTGGGAACTGAGGACACTAATTGTTGAAACTTTGTAGGTGGAATTCTTTCCCATTCTTGCTTGATGTACGACTTCAGTTATTCTCCGTTGTTGTATTTTGCACTTCATAATGCACCACACATTTTCAATGGGCGACAGGTGTGGACTAGAGGATGACATTTTTCGGGAATTCCTGTGGGTCACGTGATTCCTGCGGGATTCCCGCGGGATGGGAGTCAAAATTTTATCAATCCCGTGATTGGGATGGGACGGGAATAAAAATGAACGGGAGCGGGCAGGAGCGGGAATTCCAAAAATAGATAATGATTTTCATCTATTTAATGCCGCGTTTACACTGGGCACGATCAGACGCTACAAATTTGCGGGGGTCGCGTGGCGACGGACGCACCTCCTTCGCCCGGTGTGTCACTCTGCTTTTGCTGCTAAAATTCGCCCCGGTGCTTCATCAAATAGGAGAAGCTTCCATTCCGCTCGCCGGCTCCGGTTGTCAGTCAGGTTAACATGACGGACCTTGATCACACTGAGCGAGCTGTTGTGAAAAGCTCCCAATACAGAGAGTATCATTATTTGCTGCAGGAGCTGAGTCTGGATGACGGCTGCTCTCAGTGGTCCTTCCGCCTCTGCAGGACCCAACTTGAGGACCAACTGTCCCGTTCACGCGCGCACATGTAAACAATTAAAAAAAAAAAAAAAAGAAACTCCGCTGCTTGCTACAGCTCGCTCTTCCACCAAAAAACTCTGTCATAATTGTGTTTAGAAACCAGTCACCATTTGTTTTATTATACATCTGTGTAGTTAATAAGTAAAATAATCTCCATGGACGATTCGCTTGCGCATGCATGTAACATAAGAAGAAAAAGAAACTCCGCTCCTGCTGCTGTGGTGCTGCTGCTCGCTCCAAAAACTCTGTCATAATTGTGAAATAAAGGACAAAAGAGACATAAGTCCTGCTCACAGGCTGCTACCAGATACAGGACATGTTCACATCTTCAGTCAAACTCCAAACATCTCCACGTCACTACATATTCAGTCCCTGATTGATCATCACGGCGCGAGACATACGGGAGTGGGATGGGAGTGGGACTGATTTTGAGTGGGACGGGATGGGATTTATTTTTTTAATCCAGTCCAGGATTGGGACAGGATGGAATTTTTTTTCTGGGAGCGGGATGGGACGGGAGTGAAAATCTAATCCCGTGTCATGCTGTACTCTGGACTGCAGGCAGGTCAGTCTAATACCCGCACTCTTTTACTATGAAGCCACGCTGTTGTAACACGTGCAGAATGTGGCTTGGCATTGTCTTGCTGAAATAAGCAGGGACGTCCCTGAAAAAGACGTTGCTTGAATGGCAGCATGTGTTGCTCCAAAACCTGGATGTACCTTTCAGCACTGATGGTGCCATCACAGATGTGTAAGTTGCCCGTGCCATGGGCACTAACACACCCCCATACCATCACAGATCCTGGCTTTTGAACTTTGCGTTGGTAACAATCTGGATGGTCTTTTTCCTCTTTTGTCCAAAGGACACAACGTCCATGATTTCCAAAAACAATTTGAAACATGGACTCATCAGACCACAGCACACTTTTCCACTTTGCTTCTGTCCATTTCAAATGAGCTTGGGCCCAGAGAAGGCGGCGGCATTTCTGGATGTGGTTGATGTATAGCTTTCGCTTTGCATGATAGAGTTTTAACTTGCACTTGTAGATGTAGCGACAAACTGTTTTAACTGACAATGGTTTTCTGAAGTGTTCCTGAGTCCACACGGTAAGAGCCTTTACACAATGATGTTGGTATTTAACGCAGTGCCACATGAGGAATGTCACGGGCATTCAATGTTGGTTTTCGGCCTTGCCACTTATGTGGAGAAAGTTCTCCAGATTCTCTGAATCTTCTGATTATATTATGGACTGTAGACGATGGAATCCCTAAATTCCTTGCAATTGAATGTTGAGAAACATTGTTCTTAAACTGTTGGACTATTTTTTCACGCAGTTGTTCACAAAGTGGTGATCCTCGCCCCATTTTGCTTGTGAACAGCTGAGACTTTTGGGGATGCTCCTTTTATTCTCAATCATGACACTCACCTGTTTCCAGTTAGGTGTTCTTTGAGCATTCATCAACTTTCCCAGTCTTTTGTTGTCCCCGTCCCAACTTTTTTGAAACGTGTTGCAGGCATCTATTTCAAAAATGAGCAAATGAGCAAAATTTGCACAAAAACAACAAAGTCTATTAGTTTGAACATTAAATATCTTGCCTTTGTGGTGTATTCAATTGAATATAGGTTGAAGAGGATTTGCAAATCATTGTAGTCTGTTTTTATTTACATTTTACACAATGTCCCAACTTCACTGGAATTGGGGTTGTACTCTGCTTTCCGAGCACCAGTCCTCAACCATGTAAACACAGAGTCCTCCTCCTGTGGTCTGACCAGAGGCTTCGGTCCAGTTGTAGTGGTGAATGGTGCGGCCTGCTAGCTCAACTATGGCATCAGGGATATGCAGGCACAGCCAGCATTCGCTAACAATGAGCAGACAGCACTCATGAATGAGGTGGTTGTAGGCGATCTGTGATTGCAGCTCATCCATCTTGTTTGCAAGGGACCTGGCATTTGTGAAGAATATAGATGGTAGCGGAGGTCTGTACAGTTTGTTCCTTAGCTGAGCTAGCAAGCCCGTCTGTCATCCATGTGTCTGCTTCCAGTCCCTGTGCTGCCTCCCACGCCTGCTCGGCCTGATAACACACCACAGGGTGCCCGGTGGACTCACTATCTCTGGTGGAATGTTGTGGGTCCATGAAAAGGCATTAGCAATTTCCATTTTAGCCTGAAATCCAATGTCATCAGGTCTTCGCGGCTATAGATAGGGTTGCTGTGGCATGTTTGTGTCAGGAGAAGAATAAATAAACTATAAAACACAAAAAGGTGCAATATAGCGGGTAGCCTTGGGCTGCTGCATCTGTAGGCACTGGCATCTTGGCATCTGTACATTTCATATTCAGATTGTATCAGTAGGAGGTTTTACACTCCTGACATTAATATGTGTCATGTATCCAGAGTGTATCTAGATACGATTTGAACCTGATTTTATATATATACACACACACACACACACACACACACACACACACACACACACACACACACACACACACACACACACACACACACACACACACACACACACACACTCATCTTCAACCGCTTAACCGGGATCGTGTCGCAAGGGCAACAGCTCCATCAGGGGAACCCAGACTTCCCTCTCTCAGGCCACATTGACCACCTCTGACTGGTGGATCCTGAGGGTGTTCTCAGGCCAGTGTGGAGATATAATCTCTCCACCTAGTTCTGGGTCTTCCCTGGAGTCTCCTCCCAGATAGATGTGTCTTGAACACCTCCCTAGGGAGGCACCCAGGGGCATCCTTACCAGATACCTGAACCACCTCAGCTGGCTCCTTTCGATATGTAGGAGCAGCAGCTCTACTCTGAGCTCCCCACGGATGACTGAGCTTCTCACCCTATCTCTAAGGGAGACAGACACCAGCCACCCTCCTTTGGAAGCCCATTTTGACCGCTTGCACCCGTGATCTAGTTAATTCGGTTATGACCCAACCCTCATGACCATAGGTGAGAGTAGGAACAAAGACTGACCAGTAGATCGAGAGCTTTGCCTTTTGACTCAGCTCCCTTTTTGTCACAACAGTACGGCAGAGTGAATGCAATACTGCCCCTGCTGCGCCGATTCTCCGGCCAATCTCATGCTCCAACAAGACCCGAGTACTTGAACTCCTTCACTTGGGGCAAGACCGCATTCCCTACCCAGAGTAGGTAATCCATCTGTTTCCTGCTGAGAACCATGGGTTCAGATTTAGAGGTGTTGATCCTCATCCCAGCCGCTTCACACTCGGCTGCGAACCGATCCAGTGAGTGTTGGAGGTCACAGGCTGATGAAGTCAAAAGGACCAGATCATCTACAAAAAGCAATGATGAGACGCTGAGCCCACCCAATTGAAGACCCTCCTCCCCCAACTACACCTCGATATCCTGTCCATGAATATCATAAACAGCATTGGTGACAAGGTGCAGCCCTATATATACACATCTAGCATGAATGTGTTTCGTATCCAGATTGTATTTACATGCGATTGTACCCTTGTTTCCTTTATGGCTGACATTAACATGTGCCTTATATTCAGATCATCAGTTGTGTCCAAACTGTCAAGTACCTGGTGAACCAACTATGTTAGATTTATTATTATTGTTTGAAAAGATTTGTTACTTGATAATTGACTTATTATTAATTACAGAAATTTCACAAATGTTGCTGGTACAGGAATGTTGAGAAATTTGACAGCCTTACTGAGAAAAAAAAAAAATCAAACACTACATTTTAATCAGCATTCTAAGTTACTGCATATTGAGGTCATCTCATCGTTTCTGAAGCACACCACTGGAAAAATACTGCACTAAAACTTAAACACGTGCGGGTCAGCGAGCGTGTATGCCTGTGCATTTTTATGACACCTCCCTCCCTCTCCCTGAGGTGTGTGAGCGTGCAAATTCAGCCCTCAGAAGGAGGTCTGGGGGGATTACACGGAGAATGATGGGAAAATCTGGGAGCACTCTCTTATTTGCTCACACGCCAGCCTGCTTTTCAGGACAGGCTGGTATGTATGTGTGTCAGTCGCTCTCTTCAAAAGGCGCACTCAGTTTTTCAATTTAATGCTGGTACAATCTTCGAGCGTACACACAGACAAAACAGGCTAACATTACTCAAAGTTATGTCAGCTTTTTACACTGAAGGGCAATTTGAAACAGCTTTTTGTACCTCTTATTGCATATGAATCAACACATAACAGGAATATCAGATGACATCATTGCATACTTTTTTCCTTTCAGGGATGTAACTCTCAACCTGGAAAGATGATTAAGATTTAAAAGTCAGGAATGTTCTCACACTCTGGCTGCCTTGTAAAAATACGATGCATGGATTTACAGCAATGACAATTTATAACAAGTGTGCAAATGGATTAACAATAAAAGTTCAACTCCAGACATGGATAACATAATACTTTCCATTTTTCTTTTGTTAAGAATTTGAGAAACATTTTTTTTTCTGTCTGTCTGTTCCACTACTCCTCCCAGGACATTGTAGAGAAGCTTGAATCTTCGACTGGACTGGGTTGCTTGACGCGAGGATGTTTCGCTTAAAATTGCAGAAGCTTCCTCAGAGCAAGAATTTTAGCTGAGGAAGCTTCTGCGAACCCAGTCCAGTCGAAGATTCAAGCTTCTCTACTATGGAAACCACCTGGACAACTGAGAGCCTTCACAGAAACACTGCGACCAACTGTGGGAATGAGGCCCTGGCACTGGTACGTAAGCTGGAAAGGACTGCTAAAAAAAAAAAAAAAAAAAAAAAAAAAAAAAAAAGATAGCTAACTTTAGAAACCACTTAAGATTTAACCTGAGATGCAAACAAAACAACGTTATTCCCAAATGCATGAAGCAAAAGGCACTAGAAGCAGGTCACACAGCAGAAAAGATCCAGCACAGTTACCATAGGAGGATTTGGGTCTTAGAATTAGAAGGCCTCATTTTAAAATATTAGACCTCCAAAATGTTCTTGATAGTCTTCACAAAAGGTTAGAAACTTTAGTGTGCGAAGAGGCCCACAATAAGATCACAAAGTTCATAGTTAAAATGCAAATGTCTGAGCATTTAAAAAGTAAGGAGTGGCAAATCTGTTATGTGTCGGACGCAGCCCGGAGAACCGACCAGCGTTTGAAGGACCCAGTATAAAATAAGCAGAGCACGGTACAAAGGATAACAGAGTTTAATGAACATAACAGTGCTGTGAAAAAATATAAAAGTGCGCGGTCTGGTGTGGTGGTTTTGCGGTGCGCTCCCAGCAGCGCCAACGGTCCGGAGCCAGAACCAACCCGGACCCAAGGACCCCGCCGACACCCCCCAGGTGGCCGCGACAAACCGAATCTGTGAAAGAAGGAATCATTATGTGAGTCCACACTCAACACACAGAGAGAACGCTCAAAGGTGCACAAACAGCAAACACTTCCTGGCTTAATTACTAATCAGCTTCCCACCCTGCAGGCATGGAACACCCAGTTCACAAAACTCCACTGCAGAGGAAGCTGATTACATGACCAACATACAGCTCAATATAATAAGGTGTGAGGGACACCACATTTACTGACTGTATAAATGTTAGTCACAAAATCTAACGTACCTCAGGAAGTGTGCTGACGAGCGTGAGACCTCACCCCCTCCTCTTTCACAGACCATGCATCAAACCTGGACGTTCTCTGCATCCACTGATGATGAGATGGCTCCCGAGACGACGATCTCACCCGTCTGGTCACAAGGTCGAGTCTCTGGCAAATACACACTGTGTACTCCAGTCTTAAATGCCACCATGTAGATGCACCACAGCTGTGAGTCCTGACGAGCCGCAGGTGATCAGCCTCAGGTGATCAGGGTGAGGTCCTGATAAACTCAACTACACAGCCACTCAGTCCCAAATGCAAGCCACCTGGAAGGAAAAACAAAAGACAGGACAAAAGACAGAAACAAAAAGGCAGCCAGGCCCCCCCAGCCATACAACAGTACCCCACCCTCACGGGAAGCCTCCCGGCAACCACACAAACCTGGCCCAGGAGAAACACCCCCCTCCAGGGACCATGGCTGGAAACCGTATCCGCATTCATCTTCCAACAGAATCTTCATCTAACAGAACGGTTGATGTCTTCTCCTCTGGCTGCATCTTTGCCCTTGTTTCTATCAGTCAATTAGCACAGGTGTGGCCAGGAGTTCTTGAACCTGTGCGGTCAGCCTTTGTCCAACCATGTTCACAGTCTGATTAGTCATAAAACAAAAAAGACAAACACAAACAACCAAAACACCCCCCCTCCCCAGGGGACCGTCCCATCAAACCCCGGGAAGAGGAGAAAAGAAAAACACAACCCAAACTTAAGCTTACAAATAAAAATGCTAACACCCCCCCCCCTCCCCAGAGGACCGTTCCATCAAACCCCGGGAAGGGGAGAAAAGAAAAACAACCCAAACTTAAGCTAACAAATAAAAACACTAACACCCCCCCCCCCCTAACGACATGTAGGGACCAACACCCCCCAGAGGACATCCCGCCAGCTCCAGGAGTAATAACCACAGCCGAGGTCCCTCTGGGATCCAATGTCACCCACGGGGACTCCCAGCGCCTCCCAGAGGACCATTCCATCAACCCCAGGAGACGCCTCCCCTCATGACCAACGGACCCAGCCCCGGCCGTCTATGGCTAGATGGACCCACAGCCCTTCCCCCCCAGAGGACACCACAGTCAAACCCTGAGGGCGGAAACTGGGGGGAAAAACAAAAGGAGAAAAAAAAACATACAAACAAAACAACCCCAACCCCACCCCCTTGGCACAGTGGAAACTGGAAGCACGTCCAGTGTCACCAACCGTGACTATACCCCAGAAGCCAACCGGGAGGAGTGGAACAGCGGTTATGGCAGACGGCACAAAACGGCGCCACTCCTCCGACTTCTAAACCAGCCACCAGCTGCGGGTATATCCCACTGCCCCAAACCTCAGCCACGCCGATGGCAGACGGCTCAAAGGCGCGCTGAAGCCGGAGGTGGAACAGGGAATCAACAAACAAAAAAAAACAAAAACAACAACACCCCGAACCCCCCCACCCCCCCCACCCCCCCCAGGTGCAGAGGTTATCTGGGAAACGCCCAGCATAACCAAACTGCACCACTCCAGCAACGCCGACACTATGGCTCACATGGCTGGAGCCAGAGGAGAAGAGAGGGAACAAAAATAAAATACCCCAAACCCCCCCCCCCCTCCCGGGTGCAGAGGTTATCTGGGAAACGCCCAGCATAACCAAACTGCACCACTCCAGCGACGCCGACACGTACGGCACACCCGGCTGGAGTCAGAGGAGAAGAGAGGGCATAACAAAAAACAAAAAAAAGAAAAAACAACCCAATTACCACCCCATCACCCCCCAGGGGACCATCCCATCAAACCCTGGGGAGGTGAAACTAAAAAAAATAAAAAGAAAGACTAACAGACTAACATAAAGTTGCTTGGGTCCTGTTTTGTTGCTCCAAACAGGCTGCAGGGTCACAACCCCAGACACTAATATTGGAAAAAAATAAAATAAAATAAAATCCCACACCAAAACCAACTCAAAAAACACCCACACAAAATGAACTAACACAAAACAAATAAGTGACGTATACCGTTAAGCTCAAACAAATGGAACACACCTGTTCCAACTTAAGAGCTTAACGGTAATGTGACTCAGTCACCAACAGAGGGAGCCAGAGTGCTAAAAATGAAAAACCCCCTTTGGTGACAGAAAATAATTCATGCTGCTTTTCCTGTGAGCAGCTGTGTGTAACACACAACCAAAAATGTGCTCAACTAAATAACACCGGAGCCGACACAACAGACGCAGTAGCTATCATTACCCGGGGAAACGGGGCTACGACTGTAACACAGGAAGCACCGCGACCCGTGCCACAGAGCTCCGCCGTGCGCGTTCACTCATTACAGACACACTCTTGCAGCTCCCGTTTAAACCTCTCATCCGGTCGGAGCGTGACGTGAAGCCGTCGCCAGTCACACTCCACCACGACCCTCGGATAAGGCACAACACAGGAACACGGCTGCAAGAGAGCTCAAATCAGTATTTGATAATGGGTTCTCAAACACGCACCATCCGGGCGGAGAGCACCCGCAACTGATCCGGATAACTACTGAACGTCTGCTGCCGCCTTCCCGGCGCATTACCGTCTCTGCTACCGCTGGGTCCGCGATGTTTGGCCTGAGACTACTGTTATGTGTCGGACGCAGCCTGGAGAACCGACCAGCGTTTGAAGGACCCAGTATAAAATAAGCAGAGCACGGTACAAAGGATAACAGAGTTTAATGAACATAACAGTGCTGTGAAAAAATATAAAAGTGCGCGGTCTGGCGTGGTGGTTTTGCGGTGCGCTCCCAGCAGCGCCAACGGTCCGGAGCCAGAACCAACCCGGACCCAAGGACCCCGCCGACACCCCCCAGGTGGCCGCGACAAACCGAGTCTGTGAAAGAAGGAATCATTATGTGAGTCCACACTCAACACACAGAGAGAACGCTCAAAGGTGCACAAACAGCAAACACTTCCTGGCTTAATTACTAATCAGCTTCCCACCCTGCAGGCATGGAACACCCAGTTCACAAAACCCCACTGCAGAGGAAGCTGATTACACGACCAACATACAGCTCAATATAATAAGGTGTGAGGGACACCACATTTACTGACTGTATAAATGTTAGTCACAAAATCTAACATACCTCAGGAAGTGTGCTGACGAGCGTGAGACCTCACCCCCTCCTCTTTCACAGACCATGCATCAAACCTGGACGTTCTCTGCATCCACTGATGATGAGATGGCTCCCGAGACGACGATCTCACCCGTCTGGTCACAAGGTCGAGTCTCTGGCAAATACACACTGTGTACTCCAGTCTTAAATGCCACCATGTAGATGCACCACAGCTGTGAGTCCTGACGAGCCGCAGGTGATCAGCCTCAGGTGATCAGGGTGAGGTCCTGATAAACTCAGCTACACAGCCACTCAGTCCCAAATGCAAGCCACCTGGAAGGAAAAACAAAAGACAGGACAAAAGACAGAAACAAAAAGGCAGCCAGGCCCCCCCAGCCATACAACAAAATCAAGAAGTTTCACAACCTTTTAGTGCAGAAAAGGTGTACTTTCATTGGGGGTAGTTATAAAGATAAACCCAGACAAATTAGTGACAACAGGGAAAATTGGGTAAAGAATCTCTCCGACAGTGTTATATGGCTGGGGGGGCCTGGCTGCCTTTTTGTTTCTGTCCTTTGTTTCTCCTTCCAGGTGGCTTGCATTTGGGACTGAGTGGCTGTGTTGCTGAGGTTATCAGGACCTCACCCTGATCACCTGCGGCTCGTCAGGACTCACAGCTGAGGTGCATCTATATGGATTGGAACATGGTGGCATTTAAGACTGGAGTATACAGTGTGTATTTGCCAGAGACTCGACCTTTGTGACCAGACGGGTGAGATCGTCGTCTCGGGAGCCATCTCAACATCAGTGGATGCAGAGAACGTCCAGGGTTTGATGCACGGTCTGTGAAGAGGAGGGGTGAGGTCTCACGCTCGTCAGCACACTTCCTGAGGTACGTTAGATTTTGTGACTAACATTTATACAGTCAGTAAATGTGGTGTCCCTCACACCTTTTTATATTGAGCTGTATGTTAGTCATGTATCGGCTTCCACTGCAGTGGAGTTTTGTGAACTGGATGTTCCATGCCTGCAGGTTGGGAAGCTGATTAGTAATCAAGCCAGGAAGTGTTTGCTGTTTGTACACCTTTAAGTGTTCTCTCTGTGTGTAGAGTGTGGACTCACATAATGGTTCCTTCTTTCACAGACTCGGTTTGTTGCGGCCACCTGGGGGGTGTCGGCGGGGTCCTTGGGTCCGAACAGCTTCTGGCTCCGGACCGTTAGCGCTGCTGGGAGCGCACCACGCCAGACCGCACTTTCTTTTGTATATTTTGTATCACTGTTATGTATTAAATTCAGTTAGCCTTTGTACCGTGCTCTGCTTATTTCATACTGGGTCCTTCAAACGCTGGTCGGTTCTCCGAGCTGCGTCCGACACATAACAGACAGGGTTCTTACACAGACAGAAAAGGAAGTGCTCCCTAAAGGACTAAATTTCTCAGTGACCGCTAAACATATACCGACAGTAGATTACATCACTGCAGTAGAGTCAGCCATTAAACATAACAGTCTGTCAGAGTCAGAAGCTGGGGACCTCCGGCTAAGAGTCACGGCAGTACTGAACAGTGCTAAGCCTCCTCCGTCCAACATCACAGGAGAAGAACGGAAAGCTTTGTCAGCACTGCAGAAGGACCAAAGCATCCTTATCCTACCAGCAGATAAAGGCAGATGCACGGTGGTCCTGAACACATCAGACTACAAGGCCAAGATCAACTTGCTCAGTGACTCCAATACATACGAGCAACTGAAGAGAGACCCCACAAGCGGCTATAAGAAGAAAATCATTAATTACCTCCAAAACCTGGAGCAAGAGGGACTCATCGACAGGCAGGCATACTACAGACTGTACCCTGGGGACGCCACTCCATGCATCTATGGACTGCCCAAAATCCACAAACAGGACGTGCCACTCAGGCCTATTGTATATAGCACTGATTTCATCACTTACAATTTGGCCAAGCACCTCAAGTGGATTTTGGCTCCTCTAGTGGGTAACTCAGACCACCATGTGGAGAACACACAAGATTTTGTGAACAAGATCAAGGACCTTCAGCTGGAGGCAGATGAAACTATGGTGTCATTTGATGTGACATCGTTGTTCACCTGCATCCCCACTGTGGAGGCTGTCACAGCTGTGAGGCAGAGGCTGCTGGAGGATGCATCTCTACTTGAAAGGACCAAACTTACACCAGACCACATCTGCCAACTCTTGGAGATCTGTCAACACCATACATTTCCTGTTTAGGGGGAATTACTACAGGCAGATCCATGGTTGTGCGATGGGGTCTCCGGTATCCCCCATTGTGGCCAATCTGTACATGGAGCTAGTGGAGAAGAGAGCCTTAGAGTCGTTCACGGGCATCGCTCCCAGTCACTGGTTCAGATATGTCGATGACACATGGGTTAAGATCAAGCAACAGGAAGTGGAGGCCTTTACAGAGCACATCAACTCAGTGGACTCCAATATCAAGTTCACACGTGAGGATGCCAGAAACAACCATTTAGCCTTCTTGGACTGTGATGTTACGATTGGATAGAACAGGCAGCTCCAGACAGGGGTTGACAGAAAACCCACTCACACTGACCAATATCTGCTCTTTGGCTCAAACCACCCCCTTGAACACAAGCTCGGGGTGATCAGGACTCTTCAACACAGAGCCCTACAGGTGCCCATAACTACAGAGGGAAGGGCTAAAGAACAACAACATATCCGGAAAGCCCTCACAGTATGTGGTTACCCACGATGGTCCCTGGATAAAGTGCAAAAGTCTCAAAGAACAAAGAGACCAGACAGACAGGAGATGGAGCCAAGAAGAAGAGGAGTGTCTCTCCCTTATTTAGCAGGAGTAGGGGAAAAACTACAGAGGATCTTACTACAGTACAAAATCCCAGTTTACTTTAAACCTGTTAACACCTTGAGACAGAAATTAGTTCACCCTAAGGACAGGATCTCTAGTTACAAACAGAGCAATGTAGTGTATTCTATCAGATGTCAGGAAAACTGTAACGAACACTACATAGGTGAGACTAAGCAGCCGTTACACAAAAGGCTATACCAGCACCGCAGAGAGGGCACCGGTGGATCTCAGTCTGCAGTTCATCTCTACCTTAAAGACACTAACCACACATTTGAGGACAAGGAATTTAAAATCTTAGCCAGAGAAAGGAAATGGTTTGAGAGAGGAATGAAGGATGCATTTTATGTGAAACAGTTGAATCCCAGCCTTAACCAGGGATGGGGTCTGAGACACTCTTTGTCCCCTGTTTACAATGGGGTGCTCAGGTCAAAGCAGTTTCAGTCTTTTGTTCATGCTAATGAGTCATTCATGTCATCAGGAGAGTCGTCAGGGGAGCCGTCAGGAGAGGCGTCCGTCCCATCATTAGGAGGGACAGCTGCCCTGTCATTAGGAGGGTGCTAACTAGAGCACAATAGGTGCTAATTAGAGCTACTGTTTAGTCACTAGCCTATAGCAGTCTGCCTCTCGGTAGGAGGGGTCTGGTTAGGTTTAACACTCCAGCTTTTGTGGCTTCTGTTATTCTTCTCTACAAGAGTCAAGACAGAAGTCAGACTACCAGAGCAAGAATTTTAGCTGAGGAAGCTTCTGCGATTTGAAGCGAAACGTCCTCGTGTCAAGCAACCCAGTCCAGTCGAAGATTCAAGCTTCTCTACTATGGAAACCACTTGGACAACTGAGAGCCTTCACCGAAACTCCCAGGACATTCGGCAAGATTCCCAGCAAATATGGTATGTTGTTGAAGGGTGAAATTACCCTGAAAGGAATTGTTTTGGCAAAGGTCAAGGCCATTGGGGTCCAAGGTCCAAACTTTGGTTTGTCTCTCTGTTTGTCCCCCTACTCCTCCTAGGGTATTTGGCCAGTTTACACCAAACATCACATGTTGATCCCAGAATTTCCCTTAAAGGATTTGTTTTGACAAAGGTCAAGGGCTTTGCTGTCAAAGGTCAAAACTTAGATTTTTCAGTCTGATGTCTGCCAAACCTGGCACACATATGTAGGTATGTTCCAGAACAGCCCAGGTGAGATCAGATTTACCAAAGGCCAATCACTGAGTTCAAAGTAATGGGGTTAAGGACCAAAATTTAAGTTTTTCAGTCAACATTTGCACTAAACACAGCACACATAAGGGGTTCCTGGAATTGCCCAGGCAGGATCAAATTTACCAAAGGTCAATAATTGGGGATCATGCCTGCATTTGTGGTTGTTGGCCTACTTTTGGCCTACTCCAGGTCCTTCTGCTGATTTCTACTAACATGGTATGTCAATGAAGGTTGACCCCTCAAGGACTCATCTTGGACACATCAAAGAATTTATCGTTGACTCAATTTAGACCAAATATGAACCACACAGGTGGATTCTGGAAGGTCAAGTTCAAAGTCATTGCGGTCAAATGTCATATTATGTAGCGCTTACTGTCTTCATGCCCAAAGGAGACTATACTGGGGCAGCTTACCTAAAATTTCCATCCCAATTGTGATAAAAGCATAGAATTTAGCACACACATGGCCAAAGGTTTTCCAAATAAAACTGGATATTGGTTTAGTCAATAGGGTTTTAAAAAGGATTAGTTTGCCCCATCTGTGATGCTTAGTTACCACGTTATGGGGACATATGTCATAGAATCCAATGGACATCAATCTTAATTTATCTTTACATTGGAGACCAAGCATTCAACACAGTCAAAACTATTCCATTTATTAGTCCTATTAGCTCACCAATAATTTGCATCACTTTTTTACCAAAACTGGAGCAACTTTAACTTTTGACACTTTTGACAAACTGAAACTGACGTCATCGTTTTTTCTGCTTTTACCCAACAAATCCATAACATTCTCTCATAGATAGTCCAAAGTATATGCTTTTGGAATCTTTGTGATTAGTCAAATAATGTGCGATATATATATATATATTTCATTTTGAAAAATGACTGCCATGAGTGACATTGAAAATTCATGATAGTCCAATATCCAGTTTTATTTAGAACACCTTTGGCTGGCTATATGTGTGACCAATTTTATGCTTTAATCACAAAAATGCGCAATTGTTTTGCCTATGTGCTGCAGTATTGAGATTATCTTATACAGTGTGACACAGATGTGCTGTTACTAGTAAATACACATACAGTAATGATGTGATTTAAATCTGTTCATTCCTAACAAACTGTATGAACCTGATACAACCCAGACAGAAAGACGCATTTTTAGGATTCAGCATTTCTGGCTTGAACCTCCACTTTTTGAAACCACTTCAAACAAGTCATGTCACATTTACCAGAAGGATGAGGAGCTGCACAGATGCTTCTAACCTCTCTTGACTTTTAATTTTTTTTACTCTCCACTTCCTGCCACTTTCACTCTTCTTGCCCTCTGTCTCCTCTCCTCTTCACTTCCCCCTGTCTCTGATTGCGTGTCAGTTATACTGTAGGCTGTAGTGTTGCGTGCGTGGATCATGTGCGACCCCGGTGACCCACACTGTGTGCATGCGAGAGCCAGACATTGTGTGAAGGAAAAACTGCAGCTGCAGTCACAGTCTCCAAACCTCCTCCCCCCAGCAATCCCTCAGCTCCTCCTGTGCTTCACTCTCTGTGACATGTCATGCTACTCTCCTCCTCACTGCCCATCACTCCTTCATTTTCCCATCTTTCCTCTGTTATTTCCCTTCATCACAGAGTGTTTTCTGTTTCTCACATTTCATTTGCCCTGTCACAGGGTCATGTCCCTGTCACTTGGGTGATCCAGAAATCAGTCCAACCCACTATCTTCTCAGACTTGCCAATTTTCTCAGAGGTGCAAGCTGGGCACTTTTTAAGATGGTGCACCTTCATGTCTTTGTGAAGGTGGATTTGCTTCAGGGCTACATTACTTTTTACTCGGTGTACCTAATAATAATATAGTAAAATTAGATAGTAAGTCCCTTTGGCTGTTCCCTTGTTCATACTTGGGGTTGCCACAGCAAATCCAAGGTGGCTCTGCATGTTTAATTGGCACAAGTTTTACGCTGGATGCTCTTTTGGACTTCTGGACACAACTCCATGTTACAGCGAGAAAAAGTGGGAGGGGTGGGGTTTGAACCAGGGACCTTCTGCATTGAAACCAAGTGAACTAACCACTTGGCCACCATCCCTACCAATCCAACAAAATTAGATAACAAAAACATAAAAAATGATGTGTCCCTGAGGGAAAGTTTGATGTGCAAATTAAAACTCAGCCTCATGTCACATGATTGTTAAAAGATTACGACCTTCCATAGACTTGCATATAACCGGTGACCCAACCACTAACCGAAATGAAACTGAAACACTGAAATGAAGTGTTAGAAAACATTTAAATGCATATCGACACTGACAGGCACTTGTATACTCTGCCTCTGAGCACATAATACTTTTTTCTTATTTAATAATTATGTTGTAATATATTTTCCTTTGTCAGTATTTCAAGGACGCGACTCCCTGTCACCCTCTAGTGATCATCCACCCCTGGGTGTAAGTGAGTATGGGAAAGTTTTTAAAATTTCCCATACTGGGCGACAGTTCATTTTTCAGCAGGACAATGAGCCTAAGCACACAGCCAAGATATCAAAGGAGTGGCTTCAGGACAACTCTGTGAATGTCCTTGAGTGGCCCAGCCAGAGCCCAGACCTGAATCTGATCATCAGGGGGTGGTAAATCGTCATCTATATATTAAAAGCCAAGTGGCCTCTGTGTACTTCGATAATAGAGAAACTAGGGACAGCTGACATTTGCTGTTTGGTTTGTTTATGTATTTTTGGTGGATGAAGGATGAACGCCGCAAAACAAAAAGTTGATTGGGCTAATATTTTTGGAGAAATTAGGGATATTAGGTAACAACAATGGATGTTGATATCACCATTAATCAGTCCCTGGTAACTAGACAAGCTCTGAACAAAGGAAATATCTCAACATTGCCAGTTGTAAAACAACATCAACTACATTTCCCAAATAATAAATGCAATTATTCACAAAAGTTTCTCATTTTAATTTCCTGCACTTTCAGTTAAAATCATGTAGAAACTTTGCATAATTTATTACCGCCCTTGAAAAATGTCAGCTATGTTATGGTTAAACTAGAAGACAAGGTCAGGACCCAAAATGCAGGGAGTAAGGAAAACCCAAATAATTTATTGTGTGAACAGAAGATATTGCACAAATTCCAGGAAGGAGACACCAGAGCAGGGAGAACCTGACTTGACCAGAATGCTCACAGGTTCCCAGACCAGATGGAGGATGGAACCAGAACCAGGACCAGGCAGCCACTATGGAGCTGACGGGTGACTGGAATGCTGGAAGCACAAGAAAGAGAGTGGTCCAAAAAAAGAGAGCAAAACAATGCAAAGGTGGCAGGTCACAGAGCAAAATCACGGAAGTATTTCATGGAGGAAAAAGAACTAAGGTCAGATACCACGCAGGCAAAGCTGAGTTTCTGGTGATTGTAAAGATTGCTGGCAAGTGTGAAGAATTAACTCCGTGACACAGCTCCTGAAGGAACAGGAAGTGAGGGGGAGCAGAGCAGACACCAAGGCAGCACAACAAGCTACATATTTTATAAACACTACCCAATCTGTGCACTGGTTATGAATTTTATCTTGATCTGTACATGCACCAGCATGTATGTGACTAATTTTTATGTAGACATACGTTTACTGATGTTTTTAGACTGATTCCAGGTGGTCTGCATTCAGCACGTGTTTTATTTCACTTGCATCAAACAAATAACCACAGTTTCAATGAAGCTGTAAAATGTGTATATAACATACAGCACTCTTTTGGTGGGTGGGGGTGGGGGGGAATCAAATTTGTTTCTGGTTAGATGAGACAAGACTGGTTGGCTCAGCAGCATGCAGGGGGGAACATGTTTATGAGAAAGGGTGGGTCACAACTACAACAAGTTTAGGAAGTGCAATGAGATTAGATAAATAAAAAAGAAGTCAAACACATTGTAAGAAAGGTCAACAAAAATGGAAGGGAACAACATGACCTTCCACATATTGTATGTGACATGTTTGTGGTGAGAATATGAAGTGAGAACATTAATCTCCTTTTTGTGTCTGAATTTCCTCAAAAAACTGAAGGACACACACACACACACACACACACACACACACACACACACACACACACACACACACACACACACACACACACACACACACACACACACACACACACACACACACACACACACACACACACACACCTCCAACCAGCACACACTGTTCAGCCGAGGACACAGCTGAGAAACAGGCTCAACAGTCATCCATATGTGTATTAATAATAAGTTCCACTGCAAAATTCAAACTATTTCCACCTGAAGGGACATAATTCCATTGTCATGACTACAATACTACCACTGACCTTTAGCATGTAGTCATTTCGGGCCTGGTTTAATTTCAATATTCAGTCATCTCATATTCCATAGAGAATAGGAATATTCAAAGGTTATATTCATTTTCATATTCTTGTTTTAATTAGAAACTTAAAAAAAATATGAAAGTCATTCTTTAAATGCGTGTATCTTTTTGTTGCTGTGTAATGAGGGTGTAATAAAATGATAAAATCAAAGGGCAGTTTTTCACAAATAGCCTGTAATCCCTCACAATCACAAAGCTAATTATCCGATGTTTTTCTTTGACCGTGGCCTCGATTGTCCTCACAATTCAATAACATAATTCTCTGGTAAACAACTGAGAGAGCTAATGTGTTATTAATCTTATACACAAAGTTCACACTGATCTGTGAGCAAAAGTACTGTTATTGTCTTTCATTTAATGTTCCACAAGTACACCCACAAGCAACACCAAAATAATATCAAACACACACACACACACACACACAAACACACACACACACACACACACACACACACACACACACACACACACACACACACACACACACACACACACACACACTCATCTTCAACCACTTATCCAAGATTGAGTCACAGGGGGCTGGAGCCTATCCCAGCAGTCACAGGGTAGGCAGGGTACACCCTGGACAGGACTCCAGTTTGTCGCCGGGCCACATATAGACAAACAAACACATTCACACCTACACGCACACCTTTGGACAATTTAAATTTTCCAGTTCACCTCATCTGCATGTTTTTGAATGCAGGAGGAACATGGAGCACCCGGAGGAAACCCACACAAACACGAGGAGAACATATAAACACCACACAGAAAGCCCACAGGTGGGAATCGATCCCATGACCTTCTCGCTGTGAGAACAGTGCTAACCACTAAAGCCCCTTTCACACCGGTGTAACAGTTTATCTTACCCCCCGCAGCTGGAAGTGCAATGAAGATCTGCTGAAGATCTGTCTGCTCCTGGCTTAAAACTCCCTGATGCAAAGAGCGGAGTGATTCCCAGGGCAGCAGTGAACTCCCTATGGAGCCTCCTTGGTGAATTGACACTTTGGGTGCAGAAGGTTTCACTAAATCCAAGGGGGCTCTTCCGGACCTTCCCTGTCTGATCATCACCACCAGGGCTCCATCATTCAGTGACAGGACCATCAGGATGGATTAAATAGAAGTCGCCTCCACCCCCACAGGAGAACATCACAGTGGATGAGACTTGAGCAGGACCCATCATCCTCACTCCTTTGTGCTGCCATGGGAACTATCCTCCTCAAGTCAAGACGATGGACAAGCATCACAAACTTGTCCGCCTGAACTCTCACTCCGCGAAAGGCTCCAGAACTTAGGGCAGTCTTCCTAATCTCTTTCCCCCTCTCAATCTCACCTTGCCCCCCCTCTCTACTCTACTACCTCCCCCCCATCAACAAGTCCACTGGTGACACTGCGGAGCGACAGGAGCAAGATTGATACTCTGGAAGCTCTCAGTTCCTGATGCGCACAGCTGGCGGCAGAGGACTAGATGGTCGTCTCTCTCATGACCTGAGGAGCAGCATGGAGATTCGGTAACTACCTCTGCGACAGAACAGGCCTCTTCAGGACCAGTGCTGCTCCCCCCTGAATAGGGGAAGGCCCTAGAAAAGGTGGGCTAAACATCGTCTGTTTCTCACTCAACCTGACCGGATTACCGCATCCGGTGGGAATCCAATTCTGCGGGCGACAAACTGCAAATTTTATGAAACTGACTCTTGGAACATGGAACATATGGACAATGATGGATTCAGATGACTCGACAAGACCTGAGAGGAGAACCGCTCTTACTGGTCAACAACTGAAAAGGTTCAACATTGATATAGTTGCATTGCAAGAGACTCGGCTCCCCGATGAGGTACAACTTGAGGAAGTTGGTCTCGGATACACCTTCTTTTGGAAGGGCAAGTCGGTTGAGGACAGACGCATCTATGGAGTTGGATTCGCCATGAAGTGAAACCTTGTCAAAGAACACAACCTGACACCTGAATGCATTAGTGAGAGGATCAACATCATTCGTGTCCCTCTCCAGAACAACACCTATCTCACAGTCATCTCTGCATATGCCCCAACTCTCCCCTCAGACGATGATGTTTAAAGCATCCTTCTACAACACTCTCTCTCATTCCATTTCAAGCACTCCTGCTGAAGACAAGCTTGTCATTCTCGGGGACTTCAATGCCCCTGTGGGCATTGATCATGAACGATGGTCCAATATCATTGGTAAGCATGGTGTCGGCTCCTCGAACAATAACGGGAACTTGCTTCTCGGTCTCTGTACGGAGCATGGCCTTCTGATCACCAACACCATCTTCCAGCTGAAGCTCAGTCAATGTACCACGTGGATGCACTCAAGATCTCATCACTGGCACTTGACTGACTACGTGCTTACCCGTGTGAGAGACCGTCATGACGTTCATGTGACCAAACCTCTGCCTAATGCAGACAACTGGTGGACTGATCATCGTCTAGTCATCAGCAAGCTTCAACTCCAACTGAAGCAGAAGCCCAGACACCTGGCAAAACAAGTCCCTGTCAAGAAGCTAGGGGTGCGACGCTTGGAGGATCAGGATACGAGACTTGGTTTCCAAGATGTCCTCAGAAGAGAACTTCTTGACATTGATCTTGTTGAAGGAAACCCACTCCAGAACTGGGAAACTCTGAAAGCAACTGTCCTCACTGTTGTAAAGTCAGAAATCGGTCTCCTCAAGAGAAAGCATCGTGACTGGTTTGACAAGAATAACATCAAGACCCAACAACTCATCCAGAAGATAAACCAAGAACCAAGAAATGGGAGAATGACCCAGGATCAAAAGTCAAAGAGAAGGCCTTCAAGGACCTGAAATCCAGCGTCCAAAGATTGCTACGTCGCATGAAAGACAACTGGTATCATGAGTGTGCCCTCGAGCTCCAAACCTTTGCTGATCACAATCTACTGCATGACGTCTTCGCTGGGACTCATGTCCTCTTCGGTCCTCAGAGAACTGTACCAACACCCATCACAGCAGCTGACAATCTGACCATTCTCAAAGACAACGAAGCCATCGGTCAAAGATGGAAAGAACACTTTGAGCAACTGCTGAATAGACCATCTCATGCATCTCCATCATGCACTTTTCATCTCCCTGCTCATCCCACCGAGAACTGGATGGACCAGCCACCAACAATGGAAGAGCTCAACACCTCGATCGACCTTCTCCACAACCACAAAGCCCCTGGCCCAGACGGCATCCCTGCCGAACTGATGAAATATGGAGGCATTACCCTATGAACCCTTCTCTTCAACATCATTACCCAGATCTGGGAGACTGCTACTGTTCTTCCAGATTTCAAAAATGCCAACGTTGTGACCATCTTTAAAAAGGGAGATCGTAGAGTATGTGGAAACTACAGGGGGATATCTCTTCTCGCAACAGGAGGAAAGGTCCTTTCCAGGATTTTGCTTCAACGTCTCACTGTGCTAGCTGAGAACATCCTCCCTGAGTCTCAAAGCAGATTCCGTGCTAATCGAGGTACAAATGACATGATCTTCATGATCCGTCAGCTCATGGAAAAGAGCAGAGAGCAACAACGCCCACTTTTCATCTTCTTTGACCTTGAGAAAGCCTTCGATACAGTCTCCAGGGATATTCTTTGGACAGTTCTCTCCAGGATTTGCTGTCCTGATCATTTTGTTCAACTGGTTCGATCTCTTCATGAAAACATGGAAGGCTGTCTGTTACAACGGAAGTCTCTCTGACCAATTTCCTATCAATTGTGGTGTCAAACAGGGCTGTGTCCTTGCACCAACACTTTTCTCAATCTATCTCGCTGCTCTCCTCCAAAGAATTGACTCATCAACCCATGACAAAATCTCAATCTGATACAGATTTGATGGCAGCTTGTTCAAACTCAAGCACCTCAAGTCCAAGAACAAAACCTCTGTCTCGTCGATCGTCGAACTTCAGTATGCTGACGACAACAACGTTGTGGCACCATCTTGTGAGTTGCTTCAAATCGTCTGTGATCATTTCATCCAAGCATATGAAGATTTTGGTTTTTTCTGTGAACTGTAAGAAAACGAAGGTTCTGTGGCTTTGCTCACCACAGAAGAATCAAGCACATCTCCAAATTACTATCCACAATGAGGTGGTGGAACAAGTATCAACCTTCCCATACCTTGGCAGTGTCATGGATCAAATCTTGACCTTGAACTCGATAATTGGCTTTGGGTTGCTCATGCTGCCTACGGAAGATTGGCCAATCGCGTATTCCTGGATCGTGATATTAAAACCTCAAACAAAGTCCTGGTTTATTGCACTGTGGTTCTCCTGTCTCTTCTTTACAGCTGTGAGAGCTGGACGCTGTATAAATATCAAATTCAAAAGCTTGAGCGATTCCATCAGCAGAAGCTCAGGAGGATCCTGAACATCTCATGGGAGGAGAGGATTACAAACATGGCTGTGCTCAAAAGAGCTGACCTCCCCTCCATTGAAATGACAATCAATCAACGTCAACTTCGTTGGCTTGGACACATCCAGCGCATGGACCAAACCAGACTTCCAAAGAGAGTTCTCTATTCACAGCTGACTGCGGGACATCAAAAAAGAGGTGGTGCGAAGAAACGATTCAAAGATCAGATCAAACACACCCTTCAAGACTTTACGATCAATCTGGACGCGTGGGAGGATCTTGCTCTGAATCGGAGTGCCTGGAGATCTGCCTGCATGATTGGTGCCAAGACCATTGAAGGGGAGTGACGCCAACAGGCTGATGAAAAACAACACTTAAAAAAGCTCCAAATTGCTCAACAAGAAGCCGGCACTGCACCCCTTCCAGCTATCCCTTGCCCTTCCTGTCCTCGTCTCTTCTACTCACATCTCGGTCTATTCTCTCACACTAAATGGAAACACCCCTGATTCCTGGAACTATCCTCGATTATTGAGCAATGCCAAATGACGACGACTTACCCCCGGGCAGTAAGATGTCCTAGGATATCTTACCCCCACCATGGATATCTTACCCCCCACCCCGATATCTTGCCAAAACATGCACATGTACACAGCATTTATAATCATTATACTATTGTGTCTGTGTGTATGTGTTTGTGTGTGCGTGCGCACATGCTACTGTGTGTTCTATACATATACAGTGGATAATTTATGCAAAAATAAGTTGGAGTATTTTACATCATATCACATATTTCAGTTTGTCAATCAGGTCCATATATTTGTAGAGTATATTTGGAAGGGGGATTTAAAGATACTTCAGAATAGGAAATATTACTATTGTAGATAGCTATAGATACGTACAGAAAGAATACCACAAACTGCTTCATCTGTGACCATAAAACATCCACAAAATATAGAGTTTAAAGGTTGCTCTATCCTGATTGGCCCTTATCAAGGTTTGGATTGTAGGATTTTTTTGGATTGTAGGATTGTAGGATTTTTTTAACCTTTATTTAATCAGGATAAAACTCATTGAGATTAAGAATCTCTTTTTCAAGAGTGTTCTGGCCAAGAGGCAGGGCAGAGTTACATACACAGTTACATTTACATAGAAAACGTAGACACTTGAACAAGATAATACAGTCAGGTAAAACATCTGCAGGTTTGTTTCAAGAGCCATCAAGAGTGATTTAAAAGTGTTAATTGGCACTAGATTTTTCAGTATAAACTCAATTTAGAGTTAATTCCACAAGAGTGGAATGCTGGAATGTTGCCTGTCGGGGTGGGGGGACATCCTAGGATGTCTTCTTCCACGGCGGGGGAGCTATCCAGGGGGGAAAGTTATACTGTTACGTAGAATTGCGTATTGTGGCGTACCTTCCATGCTGAATTATGCAGCTGTACGCCTAGTTTAAGCAGCTCTACACCGAGTTTTTGCTCCCTACGCGGCATTATGCTGAGGTCGACACGAGGCGAACGCAAAAAATTAATCCTGTTTAATTTTTTTCTGCATTGAACGCTGGACAGAGAAAGCACACAGTTTTTAAGCAGGTCTGTGCAACACGGGGCTACTGTACACATCCAAAAACTTAGTGTGTGCATCCAGAGTGAATCAGCTGGAGAACAGGTGTAGCATGTGTGTGGCTGCATGATCACACAGCCCGCAGCGCCTCTGTGTGCTCAGAACAGGTGATCGAACCTCAGCTCATAAATCCAGAAATCCAGAAACAGCAGGTCTTGGAAAAAAAAAAAGAGCAGAGACACAGCACTCGCTCTCTCTCTTGCTGTCTCTCTGTCTTAATCTCTCTTGAATACTGACAAGAAACGGGATGTTTAAGTACGTTTGTGAGTTTAAATGGAAATATTTTCATCTTTTTTTTGACGTGGGGGGGGGGGTGTCGTCACAAAACAGACTCTGAACTTTGCGATCTGTTTCATGCAGACAGACTGTTTCATTCACACACGGAGTAAATATTACCTGTTCGCTTCAGTCCAATCCATCATCACAGTCTGACGGACACATATCCACATAAAGCTCCTGATTTTGGAAAACAACATCTGAAAATACTTTTAATTCCTGTTGTGGCTGGAAACGTGGTGTTTTAAAACAAGTCCCTCAGTGTTTTTTTCTGCTCCAGGTGCGTTTTCTCAGAGGATACTGGTGTCGTGCTCTGATCAGACAGAAGCGATGTCAGGATTTAAACTTTTAAAGCACCAGTCGGCCGCGATCAGGTCTGATCAAAACTGAATAAGTGCTGTGACTCTTTAAAAGCGCCAGCGTTGTCAGATCATCAGACGAGCTGATTGATCAGGTCCTGAAACATTGTGATGACTTTTAAAGTGCTGTTGCTGTAGGTGTGTTCATCAGACGACCTGATTGATCAGATCCTGAAACGCTGTGATGACTTTTAAAGCATTGTTGCTGTCGGTGTGATCAGACCTTATCACACCTGATTGCGGTCATCTGGCACTTTAAAAGTTTAAATCATCACAGCGCTTCATTATTCAGGTCATTACAGACCTGATCAGGTCTGCTCAGATCAGCAACCTGATCAGGAAGCAACCAGCGCTTTAAAAGTTTAAAGAGTCACAGCACTTCATTCATGCCAGCGTTTACCACAGCCAGACTCATTAGCATTCTGTACACAATGAAAATGATCCACCAAGACAAAAAAAAAAACGTTACTCTGTTTCTGACCCGCACCACACCATGCAGTACCGACCCAAACCACTGGGTGGAAACAGGGCTGTCGGCATACGCTGGTCATCAAGGTATGACAGCTGCATTAATTTATGCCAGCGTTTTTAATAAATGGTTTGATAGAGCAACCGCAAGTCGAGGAATGCAACCATGCACCATCACATATCAGCCTGCACAGGGACTATGCCAAATGTGCGCAATTTTCCAGCGTATTCCATATGCATTTTAACACAACTGTATGCAAAGGGGCTTAATAAGCCACCATGCTGCCCATTATGAAGCTCAGTGTTTGCTTTTTCAATTCAAAAATATTCCTTCCATATCATATTAAACAGTTATTTTTTTACGTGATTCGACAATAATTAGTTTGTTTGTTTGCATTAGGTGTGGGCTGGCTCAGTGCAACTTGGCATCCAGTTTTCACACTGACTGTGAAAGAGTTAACTTGAGCCACCCAGAACTGAACCTGGACTGAATCCTGAGTCTGGAGTTGAATGTGGGTTGGGCCAAAGTGGTTGGAATTTTGAATTCAGGAAAATAAGAACATTCCTGACTTGAATACTGAATCACTAACTTTCCTTCCAATATCAGTTAGGTTCATTAGTGGAGGAAAACTCACATCAAAATTCTGGGAATATGAGGGAAGCATACGACTCTGTCTGTTTGCTGTTGTAAGACGGTGTTACAGTGAACTGTTTTTTTCTGGCTTATTGTTGTCTGCTCTGTGTTGTGTTCAAGGTCATGCTCTTGATGAAGACGTGGTCCGTTGGGAAAAGGACCTGAGATTTTCTGTGCTGTACACTGTTTCTGCATTATGGAGCTTCATAAATCCTTTGATCCATCCATCTGATCCTCCAAAAGCCTTTCAGGACTAGGCCATGCAATATTTATGGGGGAACCGCAGAAATCTGGCATATGTGCAGGATTTAAGGAAGCACCATATAGATGGAATTTGAGGAATGTCCCTTCAATGACTGATCTGTCATTGATCACTGACTTACCAATTGCCATCCATTTACTGATACTCTGCTCTTTGCCACTTGGTTGTCTTTTGAGCTACTGGTCATTGTGGCCACTGGACTCTTATATGTATATGGTTGCTTTGCTGCAGTATTTCTCTCTCTGCATGTTTGACAATTATTTGTTTTGCTTGTTTTATTTATTTTGTTTTTGTTAGTATGGCCAAAGCAGATGGCACCACACTGAGTCTGGTCTGCCTGAGGTTTCTTCCTGTAATTAAAAATGCCCAAGGGAATTTCCCTTACTGGTGTTGCTAATATGCTTGCTCAGGGGGTGAGTAAGGTTAGACCTTACACATCTGAAGCACCTGATGACTTATGTTGTGATTGGGTCCTGCTGGGTTGGACTTCGTACTAAATGCAGCCAGGTGACAGCTGCCTGAGGAAAACAGCTGTGGTGTGCCGGCTTGTAACAAAGCTTGTTATGGTGTGAAACAGCACCAAACTTAGGTGAGTTGCTTAACTGAAATTCAACAACTGCCATCTAGCCTCGGTGGTTACTGAGAAACATCTAGAGCAGGGGTGGCCAAATTCGGTCCTTGAGAGCCACTGTCTCCCTGCTCCAACGCACCTGAATCCAATGAAAGGCTCATTAAAAGTCTGCTAACGAGTCTTTCATTGGATTCAGGTGTGTTGGAGCAGGGAGACAACTAAGAGTGTCAGGAAGGTGGCTCTTGAGGACCGAACTTGGCCACCCCTGATCTAAAGGTCCTTTCATGTGTGTCAAAGCTCAAAATGGGAATTTATAGTCATTCACAAGAAAAAAGTTTAATTTGAGAAAATATTAACTTGGGTTTGCTGAGTAATTTAAGACCACTATCTGCTCTATGGCCTCGGTGATCTGCTTGGTGGGTTGATATTGTAATTGGCAAAAAAAGTGTATTTTCTACATAATGTAATAACCAGGGTTGGGTAGGATTACTTTGAAATGTAATCCAAAAGTAATCAGATTACAAGTAATCCAAATGTATGTACATACATACATGTAATCCACGTGTATTCTTTCAAAGTAATCCTAATAAAGTTAATGCTGCTTAAGCAGCAGTTCCTACTATATGACATAAAATCCATGAAATCATGTTCAAATTGGAAAACAGGTGGAATATATCATGCTACGTGTAATTACTTTTGTCGATATGGACGAGGTGTCATCACTGAATGTTGGGTGTACACTATAAATACAAAAGGATAACACTGTGCAAACAGTAATGACACGAACATTTAGAGAGGTGCAAACATGAGGTCAGTGAGCAGTGTGCAGAAGGTTTCAGGCACAGAGGGAGAGGTAAGACCTTACATAAGAGACTGGGCACAGCTCCCAGCATTCTGTCACATCCACTGGCACTGAGTTCAGACAAAGGAAACAGGCACCACATTTCAGATTAATGACTGTATGCACTGCATGTCCTCTCAGAAACAAAAAGGTTGTAAATATTTAACATTGTAACAAGACAGTCTATTCAGAGGCTTAGGGGCAGGTCAGCACATGAATCAACAGCAGGCTGTGTCATTATAAGATACTAATACCTTACTTATTTCAGTCCCACAGTATACACCTGTGCATGCGGAACCACAAGAACTAGTATTTTGCCTTTTCCGCCCTATAATGGCTCCTGTTTTATCTTTGTGAGTTGAAGGCCAAAAAAGAATACGGCATTGCCTCAGTTAGTTGTTGACTGGGTAGTGTACAACTCATAGAATATAGAATTATCACACTGTAAAACTCAATGAGTTAGTTGAACTCAAACCATTTGAGGAAATTGATTGCCTTAAACCATTTGAGTTTGCCAACTTAAATAAAATAATTTTCAAAAATTTAATTGTTAAAGTTTTAGCAACTTAACAATTTGTAGTTAATTAAACTTATGTAAATCTAGTTTATGTTTTTCAATAAACAAGTGACAAATACATTTCTGCTTAAACAATTTGCGTTACATATGCACAGCGGCACCTGCTGATACCGTTATATAAACTCAATTAAAATGAGTGAATGGAATGCACTGGAAATACATCACAAACACTTAAATGCCACAAAACTTTAAATGCACTTAAAGGAACTGAGTTCTTATGACAATTCATTTTTGAGTTAGTTTAATTAATGGAAATGAGTGACTATAACTTTTTTCAAAGTTTGAGTTACATTAACTTAATTATTGTATTAAAATGGAGTGTTCAGTTTAACAGTGCATGAATTTTGTTCAACAATAGTACACTGTGGAATAGTACATTGTTGCTGTGCAGTGAGAAGGTCCCAGGTTTAAATCTGAGTGGATCTTTTCTGTGTGGAGTTTCTGTATATTCTCCTCCGTGTTTGCGTGGGATCCCTTTGAGTGTTCTGGCTTCTTTGCACTCCAAAGATGTACAGGTTGGCGAATTATAAACTTTAAATTGACAGTAGGTGTGAATGTGTTTGTCTGTCTTTATGTGTGGCCCTGCAGTAGACTAGTGGCCTGTTCAGGGTGTACCCCACCTCTGCAGTCCCTCCATGACACTTATCAGGATTAAGCAGTTTCAGAAAATGAATGAAAGGATTATGAATTTGTAGTAGATGTTATCTTTGGCTCTAGTACAAATGCAGCATTCATATGGTGGCTGTTTATAGCCAACCCAGTCTCATGGATTGTCGTGATTCAGCAGCATGAAATATACATTAATCTATTGGTTCGTCATATTGTCACGAAAAGTACTACATTTTTGTCATGGGAGCACAAATTAATTCTAATTCATTCTGTGATGGTTGCACGTAATTAAAAGTACAGTGGGGGGTCGGGGTGGTTATGGTTAGGGTTAAGAGAAAGAGTAGGGTTAGGTTATGGTTAAGGTTAGGGTTGGGGGTAGCAGTAGGGTTAGTATTAGTGAGTTTAAAAAAAACCTGCTCATGAAAATTTGAATCATTTCATGATGGGAGGATGAAAAAAAACATGAGCATTACACTGGAAGTTCTATTGTTTCATTGAGGTGATGATGAACTATTCCACCACCACACACTAAAACTGTATGTGCCAAAAGAGTTTTTTCAGTGTATTTTCAGTTTTTTTTTCTGTTGTTTTGTCTTTAAACACAGGGAAAGATGGGCAGGGAGAGATGAGCTATTTTTATGCAGAAATGTGGGTTTACCTCAGGGAAAGCATGATATTACAGAGAGAAATTAAACTGCAACATTTCAAAAAGTTGACTTTTAAAGCAATAATCAGTGTCAGGGCTTCCTCTATTCATATCCAGTATTGCTAGATGGCCCGTTGTGCTACGTACAACTAACTGGATTGGTTAGTCCAGATCGAAGGATCCCTTCAATGGAGTATTGATTAAATCCAACATCATACTGCTCCAGTTTTTACATCTTAAACATTATTGACAGCACAGTCTCACACCCAAGTCATCACATTTTGATGCAAACTGTTAATTTTTCACCAAATGTCAGTGCTTCACTGTGTGATCCAGGATGCGGAAGTTAAGCAGATAATTCCAAGCCCTGTCAAAGAAAAATGAAGCAGCTGTCACACAATGCATCTACCACCCTTCACAAAATGATGCAGTGGGGCTACCTAATGCCTCACGGTTATGGAAAGCAGTAGTGATCAAGTGTAAAAATATGACGAGTTGTTATTGATTTTAGGGTAGTTGTCAATAGTGATTAACGCTGGACCTGTAGCGTAGAGCTGTCATGGTGTTTTTTACAGCATTCCAGGGGTACATAGCTCAGAGTATGATGTCGCATATTCAAGATAAGGTTCAAGTTGGTTCTATCCGATCTTTTCAAAATGGCTGTTTCATGTAACGAAAACCAGTCTGGCTGCACAAACCAGTCTCACGGCAAGTTGTGATTCAGCAGTATGAAATATACATTAATCTATTGGTTCGTGATACTGTGACAAAAAGTGCCTCATTTTCGTCACGGCAGCACAAATTCATTCTAATTAATTCCGTGATGGCTACACGAAATTAAGAGTGAAGCGGGGTGGTGGTGTCGTCATGGTTAAGGTTGGGGGAAGGAGTACGGTTAGGTTATGGTTAAGATTAAGGTTGGGGGTAGGAGTAGGGTTAGTAATAGTGAGTTAGAAAAAACCCCCATCACAAAAATTTGACTCATTTTGTGATGGGAGCACAAAAAAAAAAAAAACATGAGACTGAGCTGGACTGCAGTGTGTGGACTTTTTTCATTCTTGTGTGCAGCGGTGATTGATGTGTTATTTATGTTTAATGTATTAATCATCAGTTTGTTGGTAGAATTGCAAGTGTGCCAGAAGGCTCTACACTACGCACAGACCTACACTAGGTTTACACTGGTTTTGTGGCAGAGGTAAACAGAGGCTTATTTTGGAGCTATATTACATACATGTACAGGATATTCCACTTCATATGCACCCCAACACCACCAAAATGTTCCAAGCTTGTAGACTGTCAACGAGTCTACATGAAAAAGTGCTGACTGAAGTAGCAAAACTCAGGGACGAGATATGGAACAAGACAAGTGTCATCACCACATATCCCTCCTGCCATCCATCCGTCTGCGGGAGACGATGGTGTAGCGTACAGTATGGTTTTCTTTTTGTTGCTTTTTTTTCTTTGTTTGTTTTTTTATCATACACTTTTTCAATTCAATTTATTTCATTTATATAGCGCCAAATCACACAAAGCTGCCTCAAGGCACTTCACGCAAGTAAGGTCTAACCTTACCAACCCCTAGAGCAAGCACACATATAACAGTGGCAAGCAAAAATTCTCTCCGATGATTTGAGGAAGAAACCTCAAGCAGACCAGACTCAAAGGGGTGACTGCTTGGGCCATGCTACTGACACAGTTGACAAAACAAATATACAAGAAATTTTTGCCTTTTTTTTCTATCTCCACCTGCTCAAATGACTTAACAGTCCAGTGTGCAAGTGACAATCTCTGCTGCATTTGTTGCACATGTACTGTGATGCCTGCTGAGGCTGCCGCTGTCGCTCCTTCCTCCTAGCTCGGAGGAAGGAGTGAGCACCACATACACAGCAGGTAAAATAGGTATTGAACATGTCACCATTTTTGCCAGTTAATATATTTCTAAAGGTGCTACTGACATGACATTTTCACCATATGTCAGTAACAAACCAAGTAATCCACACATACAAAGAAATCAAACCATAGATGTCCATAGATTATGTTTAATAGTATGGAATGACACAGGGAAGAAGTATTGAACACCTGAAGAAAGGGAATTGCAAAGAGGCATGGAAAGCCAAGACACCAGCTGAAAAATGTATCAGTAATTAGAAAGCAATCCTGCCACCTGTCCGTGCAAATTAATATCAGCTGGTTTAGTCCCAACTGATAGCCTATAAAAAGATGTATTTGCCAAGGTGTCACAAAAGAAACATCTCATGATGGGTAAAAGCAAACCTTATTGTTGGAAAACATACTGATGCCATTGGTTACAGAAATATTTCCAGACTTCTGAATGATTCAGTGAGCACTGTTGGGGCCATCTTCTGGAAGTGGAAAGAACATCATTTCACCATTCGGTACTTTAACGTTTCCCATAATCCCCCTGCGCTTCCCAGAATGCATCATGGCACAGCAGAGTTCTGGAATTTCAAAGCCATGTAAACAATGGCTACTGAGGATGTGAATGGTGCCGATTCAGGGAGTTCATGAGCGATTATGATGATGACATGTTCTCTCAAGTTGAGAGGGTTGTCTCGAAGAGGTGTAGCACCTGCGATGAACTTCTGCTGTGCCCTGATTTTGTCTTGTTGTCCATACTTCACGAGGTGTGTTTACATTGTGCCCTAAACTAGAACTCTGCTGAAACCAAACTCTCACGTGAGTCACGGACCGCAAGATGGCATGAGATTCACAACTACGAAACAGCGAATAAACCGGCTATGACCAGGAGCCCATCACAAGACATCTGACTTCTGATTTAAAAGAATTATCCGAAGAGTTGTCCAAGAGCCAAGGACCACTTCAGAAAGACCTGGAATTAACAAGTACAGTTGTTTCAAAGAAAACAATAAGTAATGCACTCAACCGCCATGTCCTGTATGCATGCTTACCACAGAAGACTCCATTGCTGAAGAAAAAGCATGTTGAAGCTCCTTTAAAGTTTGCCGCACAACATTTCGACAAATCTGTGAAGTACTGGGAGAATATAGTCTGGTCAGATGAGACACACCATAAATGGTGCTGCATATCACCTCAAAAAACACCATATCAACAGTGAAGTTTGGAGGTGGGAACATCATGGTGTGGCACAGTGTTTCAGCGTACGGCACTGGCAAACTTCATGTAATTGAAGGAAGGATGAATGGAAAAATGTACCGACACATTCTTGATGAAAATCTACCAGGATGATGAAGATGAAATGAGGGTAGACATTTCAACAAGACAGTAATCCCAAACACACAGCCAAGGAAACTCTTAAATGGTTTCAGAGAATGAAAATAAAGCTGCGAGAATGGCCCAGCCAATCACCTAACTTAAATCCAATAGAAAATCTATGGAAAGAACTAAAGATTAGAGTTCATAGAAGTGGTACAAGAACCTTCAAGATTTGAAGACTGTCTGGGTGGAAGAGTGGGTCAAAATCACACCTGAGCAATGTATGTGACTAGTTTCTCCATACAGGAGCCATCTTGAAGCTGTCGTTATCAACAAAGGCTTTTGTACAAAGTATTAAATACATTTCAGTAAGCATGTTCAATATTTTTCCCCTGTGTCTTTCCATTTTATTATGCATAACTTAATTTCTGTACTTATTTGTTTTGGTCTCTTTGCATATGTGGATTACTTGGGTTGTTACTGACATCTGGTGAAAAATTTATGTTAATGGCACCGTTAGAAATATATTTACTGAGAAATATGGTAACATGTTAGAGAAGCTTGAATCTTCAACTGGACTGGGTTGCTTGACACGAGGACGTTTTGCTTCAAATCGCAGAAGCTTCCTCAGCTAAAATTCTTGCTCTGGTAGTCTGACTTCTGTCTTGACCCATGTAGAGAAGAACAAACAGAAGCCACAAAAGCTGGAGTTTTAAACCTAACCAGACCCCTTATAATTGTAAATAAAGTCCAAGACATAGTCAGTGACTTGGAAATGTTCATAGGACTTTGTGACATAAGTGATTTTTCCTCTTCTGGTTTTGCTAATGTGAAGTTGTATAACAATTACTGTGCTAAGCTACTCAGTTCTGCAGAGTGGGCTCTGCAGTCTGACTGCTGTTGATGATATACACTGATCACAACATTTTGTCCTTCTGCCTAATACCACCAAAATAGCTCTGACCCACCGAGGCATGAGCTCCACTAGATTTGTGACCATATGCTGTGGTATCTGGCACCAAGATGTCAGCAGTAAATCCTTGCCAGCCTTCCTTCGATCTCCACATGTATCACTGGCTGCCCATGACCCTGTCACTGGTTCAAGGGTTTTCCTTTCTTGGACCAATTTTGGTAGGTAAAAGCTGGAGAACCATGCCCTACTTTTTCTGGGGCAGTCTCAAAACTCTTCATCTGACCCTTGTATATTAAAAAATGAAATGAAGTTGACCACACAAAACATCACAGACTTTGGGTTAATACTGTCTGCAATGAGACAGAAGTCAAAGTAAATGTAAGAATCACTGCTTCAAACAGGCATTTAAGGAGACAGCTGTGCATTCTCCAAGGCTGAAGGTAAACATGTCTGGCAATTCTCAGATATGCCTGGAGAATTTTCCCAATACTGTTGGTGGCTGATGAGCAACAAGCTTTTGAAAACTCTCAAAATTTATGTCATATCACTAAGATGGGAAGAAGTCACCATCCTTTAATGTCAATCATACTTTTCACAAAGACTTTTGATTTGCTCCCAGAGGACTAGCTCGGTTTATTATATGATGAACATGAAACTACCACATGACTGTCAACTCAGAAGGTTATTGAAGGCCATGATTTGCTTTCCACGTTTCCAAATTCACCCTTGCCAGCAAAGATGATAACTAAGCAATAATCATATGAGCTAATGAGTCTATTACTTATTTTTACATAATATATTTTTGGCATTAGATGTAGCCTTGATAAAGTAACATATGTAATAAATAATGGCTGCTCCATATCATGATAATTTCAACAGTGGGTCAGGATGCTGTATTGTTTTGGAGTGTTATCATGTCAAATGTTAAGTTCTCAGTAAAAGCAATCAAACGGTATTTGAAAGTAGACTAGCTCATAATACAACCCCAATTCAAATTAAGTTGGGCCGTTGTGTAAAATATAAATAAAAACAGAAAACAATGATTTGCAAATTCTCTTCAACCTATATTCATTTGAATACACCACAAAGACAAGATATTTATTGTTCAAACTGATAACCTTTGTTGTTTTTGTGCAAATATTTGCTAATTTTGAAATGGATGCCTGCAACACATTTCACAAAAGTTGGAACGGGCAACAAAAGACTGGGAAAGTTGTTGAATGTTCAAAGACACCCACCTAATTGGAAACAGGTGAGTGTCATGATTGGGTATAAAAGGAGCATCCCCAAAAGCCTCAGCCATTCACAAGCCAAGATGGGGTGAGGATCACCACTTTGTGAACAACTGCATGAAAAAATAGTCCAACAGTTTAAGAACAATGTTTCTCAATGTTCAGTTGTAAGGAATTTATTCCATCATCTACAGTCCATAATATAATCAGAAGATTCAGAGAATTTGGAGAACTTTCTCCATGTAAGCGGCAAGGCCGAAAACCAACATTAAATGCCCGTGAACTTCGATCCTTCAGGTGGCACTGCATTAAAAACCGACATCATTGTGTAAAGGATCTTACCAGTTCGTCGCTACATCTACAAGTGCAAGTTAAAACTCTGCCATGCAAAGGAAAAGCCATACATCAACAACATCCAGAAACCCCGCTGCTAGTGCCCATAGCATGGGCAACTTACACAACTATGATGGGACCAAGAATTCTGAAAGGTACATCTAGGTTTTGGAGCAACACATGCTGCCATCCAAGCAACGTCTTTTTTAGGGATGTCACTGCTTATTTCAGCAAGACAATGGCAAGCTACATTCTGCACGTGTTACAACAGTGTGGCTTCGTAGTAAAAGAGTGTGGGTACTAGACTGGCCTGCCTACAGTCCAGACCTGTTCCTCATTGAAAATGTGTGGCGCATGATGAAGCGCAAAATACAACAACGGAGACCCCGGACTGTTGAACAACTGAAGTCATACATCAAGCAATAATGGGAAAGAATTCCACCTACAAAGCTTCAACAATTAGTGTCCTCAGTTCCCAAACGCTTATTGAGTGTTGTTAGAAGGAAAGGTTTTTTGAAACAGCTTTTTTGAAACGTGTTGCAGGCATCCATTCTAAAATGAGCAAATATTTGCACAAAAACAATAAAGTTTATCAGTTTGAACATTAAATGCCTTGTATTTGTGGTGTAGTCTATTGAATATACAGTAGTGTTCAGAATAATAGTAGTGCTATGTGACTAAAAAGATTAATCCAGGTTTTGAGTATATTTCTTATTGTTACATGGGAACAAGGTACCAGTAGATTCAGTAGATTGTCACAAATCCAACAAGACCAAGCATTCATGATATGCACACTCTTAAGGCTATGAAATTGAGCTATTAGTAAAAAAAAAGTAGAAAAGGGGGTGTTCACAATAATAGTAGCTGCTGTTGACGCTACAAACTCAAAACTATTATGTTCAAACGGCTTTTTTAGTAATCCTGTAACTCACTAAACTAGTATTTAGTTGTATAACCACAGTTTTTCATAATTTCTTCACATCTGCGAGGCATTAATTTTGTTGGGTTGGAACCAAGATTTTGCTCGTTTACTAGTGTGCTTGGGGTCATTGTCTTGTTGAAACACCCATTTCAAGGGCATGTCCTCTTCAGCATAAGGCAACATGACCTCTTCAAGTATTTTGACATATCCAAACTGATCCATGATACCTGGTATGCGATATATAGGCCCAACACCATAGTAGGAGAAACATGCCCATATCATGATGCTTGCACCACCATGCTTCACTGTCTTCACTGTGAACTGTGGCTTGAATTCAGAGTTTGTGGGTCATTTCACAAACTGTCTGCGGCCCTTGGACCCAAAAAGAACAATTTTACTCTCATCAGTCCACAAAATATTCCTCCATTTCTCTTTAGGCCAGTTGATGTGTTCTTTGGCAAATTGTAACCTCTTTTGCACGTCTTTTATTTAACAGAGGGACTCTGCGGGGGATTCTTGCAGATAAATTAGCTTCACACAGGCGTCTTCTAACTGTCACAGCACTTACAGGTAACTCCAGACTGTCTTTGATCATCCTGGAGCTGATCAATGGGTGAGCCTTTGCCATTGTGGTTATTCTTCTATCCATTTTGATGGTTGTTTTCCATTTTCTTCCACGCGTTTCTGGTTTTTTTGTCCATTTGAAAGAATTGGAGATCATTGTAGATGAACAGTCTATAATTTTTTGCACCTGCGTATAAGTTTTCCCCTCTCCAATCAACTTTTTAATCAAACTACGCTGTTCTTCTGAACAATGTCTTGAACGTCCCATTTTCCTCAGGTTTTCAAAGAGAAAAGCATGTTCAACAGGTGCTGGCTTCATCCTTAAATAGGGGACACTTGATTCACACCTGTTTGTTTCACAAAATTGGCGAACTCACTGACTGAATGCCACACTACTATTACTGTGAGCACCCCCTTTTCTACTTTTTTTTTTTTTTTACTAATAGCCCAATTTTATAGCCTTAAGAGTGTGCATATCATGAATGGTCTTGGTCTTGTTGGATTTGTGAGAATCTACTGAATCTACTGGTACCTTGTTTCCCATGTAACAATAAGAAATATACTCAAAACCTGGATTAATCTTTTTAGTCACATAGCACTACTATTATTCTGAACACTACTGTAGGTTGAAGAGGATTTGCAAATCATTGTATTCTGTTTTTATTTACATTTTACACAATGTCCCAACTCCATTGGAATTGGGGTTGTAGAATAGAACAGATTTTTTTATTTATTTATTTTTTTTTAAAGTGACATTACTTTTCTCGCTTCAGCTCTGTGGTATCCTGCTAGAGTGTTTCCAAATCCGTCTTCAGTTTTGTGACAAAGTGACAAAGTTTTTTTAATTCGGCACACAAAATATTCAAATAGAAAAAAATGAACAATTCCACAAACAAACACAGACAAAACTAGTGAGTCCGAAAGGGTGTGGGCTGAAGCAAAGCTTATTAGCGCCCACCCCTGCTAGTACAAGTCCAACAATTCTAATCAGTCATATTTACATAAATATAAATTCACTACTACATGTCGACACACAGACATACACATCAATATACTATTCACTTATAATTATATAGTACCAGATCATAAGAAAGTCGAATCAAGGCACTTTACGCCAGTAAGGACTAACCTTACCAACCCCCAGAGCAAGCACTAGGCAACTGTGGTGAGGAAAAACTCCCTATAAGGAAGAAACCTCAAGCAGACCAGGCTCTTGGGGGTGACCCTCTGCTTGGGCTGTGCCACATATACCTATATACATACGTATATACTTTACAAACAAATATATACATACATATACACAGTCACTTATATACATATACACCTACCCATATCTATATATCTACATACGCATATACATACCCACACATTCAAATATACAATAAGTCCCACTTATAAATTGAACATTCCATATAAATCAAATTATATTTGCTTCTTTATGATACTTAGACATAATGTTCTTTTTGAGTAGTTTCTTAAATCTCACTAAGGTACTACTCATTCTAACCTCTGTTGAACATTTGTTCCATTTCCTCACCCCAACCACAGACACACAAAAACCCTTTACATTTGTTCTTACTGGTGGTTTCATAAAAATTGCACAACCTCTTAAACTATATCTGGATTCCCTCAATCGGAACAGACTCTGGACATGTCTCGGTAAGGCTTGGTTTTTCGCTCGAAATAAAGTTTGAATTGTAATATAATCGACGAAATCAATGAATTTTAATAAATTTAAAGACAAATAGAGAATGAGTTGGTTCACGCTATTGTTTATTGCAGATGATTCGTATGGCTCATTTTTGCAAAAGGAATATTGGATTGGTATTTGATTTGTAAGTGTTTCCCCATGACTCAACACAATATGTCATATATGGTACCATCAGAGAATGATATAAAGTAAGTAACCCTTCTTGTGGCAGTAGGTCTTTGGCTTTATACAAAATGGCTATAGTTTTTGACAATTTTGATTTCACATAATTTATATGTGGTTTCCAGCTAAGTTTATTATCAATTATAACACCTAAAAATTTATTCTCTGTTACTAACTCAATTTCCTTATTGTTTATAGTTAAATTTTTACATTTGGGTGCCTGTTTATTTCCAAATATAATACATTTAGTTTTCCCAAGGTTGAGTGACAACTTATTAGCGTCAAACCAAACCTTAAATTTTTCCAGTTCTCCACTATGTCCAGAAGCTGTTCAAGATTTTCACCGCTACAGAACACAGTTGTATCATCCGCAAAAAGGACACATCTCAGTGAACTCGACACCCAACTTATATCATTTATATAGATTATAAACAACAAAGGACCCAGCACTGAGCCCTGCGGCACCCCACATGTGACATCCCTGAGTTCAGAATTTGTATTATTGAATTGAACATACTGAAATCTGCCTTGTAAATAACTAGCTATCCATTCATATGCCAGACCTCTGATTCCATATTTCTGCAGTTTACTTAATAGTATTCCATGGTTAATTGTGTCAAACGCTTTCTGTAAATAAAAAAAAAAAAACACCTATTGTGTATTGTTTATTATCAATTGCAGTTGCTATACTTTCCACAAAGTCCATCAAAGCATGTGATGTAGTTCGAGACCTTCTGAATCCATATTGTTCTTCACAAATGATGTTATGCTTCAGTAAATCATTTAATCTTTTAGCAAATATTTTTTCCAAAATTTTGGAAAATTGTGGCAGGAGTGATATAGGTCTATAATTAGAAAATGTGTGTTTGTCACCAGTTTTAAACAGAGGAATTACTTTGGCTATTTTCATTTGAGAAGGAAATTTACCAGTACTTAGTGACATATTGCAAATATAATTGAACGGTTTTACTATACAATCAATAACTTTTTTTAATAAAGCCATATCCAAATTATTAAAATCAGTCGATTTCTTACTTTTTGAACCATGAACCAGATCAAGTATTTCCCTTTCATGAGTACCACCAATGAACATTGAAACAGATTTGTTAAACGTTGAATTATTTACCCAGAAGTTATTAGTTGATGAGTCAATCTTACTGGCAAGATTTTTACCCACATTAACAAAGTATTCATTAAAGTGTTCAGCAATAGACTCGTCGTTATCAATCGTGATGTAGTTGTTACTCTGAAAAAATGAAGGATAATCTCTAGTTACTCTATTCTTTTTTACCATTTCATTTAATATGTTCCATGTGTTTTTGATGTTATTTCTATTTTTGACAAGTAACTCATTATAATATGTTTTTTTACTGAGTCTCATGATATTGATTAACTTATTCATATATGTTTTATACTTACTTTCAGCTTCCTTAGTTCGTAGTTTTATGAATTGTTTATATAGTACGTTTTTCTTTTTACATGCCCTCTGAAGTCCCTTAGTTATCCATGGTTTGTTGCTATATTGATTTCTATATATTTTGTCAACAAATGGACAGTGTTTATTATACAAACTGGAAAAAATGGAAATGAAAGCATCATATGACCTGTCAACATCATCAACAAAAACATCTGACCAATTCTGACTTGATAACTCCTCCCTTAAATTATCAATTGTTTCAGGTGTTACTTTTCTACTCATGAATTTGATATTGCTTCGATACTTACAACAACCCTCCAATGCAAAGACTGAGAAAACTGGGAAGTGATCACTGATATCACTGACCAGTAGTCCCCCACTAAGATTACCGGATATAACGTTAGTTAAAATATTGTCAATGAGAGTTGTTGAGTCCATAGTTATTCTGCTAGGATGAATGATGGTTGGAAACAGTCCTAAACAGTACAAGGTGTTTATAAATGAGGTAATTTGTGGATGATTGTGAGGGTTTAAAAAAAATCTATATTGAAATCTCCACAGACAAATAAATGCTTATTTCTGTTGATTTTGTTGTACATTCCTAAGATAATGTCTTCAAAGGTGTCAATATTTGTCCCAGGAGCTCTGTAAATGCAACTAACAACTATGTTTTTGGAGTTTATAGATGTCATTTCTATGGTAACACATTCCATGATGTTGTCCACTGTAAATGACATGTTAATGAGTTTACAGTTATAATCTGACCTTACAAACAATGCAACGCCTCCGCCCCTTCTTGTCTGCCTATTAACCAGGAACAATTCATAACCATCAAGATATACCAGATCTTTATTATCCTCATTTAACCATGTTTCTGAAATTGCAATAACTGAAAAACGTTTTTTGGATGTTTTCAAACAATCATTAATAGTGGACAGATTACGAGAAAGACTTCTGCTGTTGAAATGTATAATTGAAAAATTTTCATCATTGATTTTATAATTTTTGAATTGTTCTTCTGTAAAATATTTGCACTGCCTCACAATATTCTCACTGAAAAAGGTATCAGGATCATTTTCAGATTCGAAGGGGTGGTTAGCAGAGTTATTATAATTAAATGTATCTAGACAGAGCTCCTGGGCAGAAATAAACGGATCATTATCCTTAGTCATTATGTCTCTCTTGTCTCCGGGTGTAGATGATGTGGATGAGTGGGTTGCTCCAGTCTGCATCATGGTGCTGTGATGTGTTTGAGTCCTCATACCTATTGTTCATATTTGTCCAGCTCCTCGATGTTCCTTATTGCCATGACTTTTGCTTGTTCTGGTGATCCGTTCAGTTTGATGAATATTTTACAGTTTGAAGTCCATGTGTGCTGGATTTTTCCCTGTTTCTTTAAGAAGCGTGCTTTCCTGGCGATGTCGGCATTCCGTTTGGTGAGATGTTCATTGATGAATACGTTTGTCCCTTTCAGTTTTCTTCCTTGTTTTAACAGTGCTGTTTTGTGTTTTCTGTTGATGAATCTCATGATGACGGTTCGTTTATCACCGTCATTTCTCCGGGGCAGAGAGTGGCACGCTTCAATGTTATTTAAATCCATTTCTATACCTTTAGATAGGAGGAAATCAGCAACCTGTTTTTCCACAGAGCTGACCTCCTGTTCACTGGGATCCCCTCCGCTCTCATCTGTTACCGCCCGTGCGTAGGACCGTGGTTTGATGTGAAGACCTGTGATGATGACGTCGTTAATTCTGGTGTACTGCTCCAATTCAGCCACTCTATTTTCCAGCTGCACCAGATGCCGGTCTTTCTCGGCGTTCTGGAGCCGTAATGCCTTCACCTCCTCCACCAGATCCATGATTGATTTCTGTTGCTGCTTCACAACAGAAATCTCCTCTGATAGAAAGTCCAGAGATTTTTTAATATCGTCACCTTCCTCCGCTGTCAGAACCTTCTTAGGCCCCATGGTCGGCTTATGAGCAGCTTGTCGATCGCCGATGTTAACAGCCTGCGTTGTTTGTCACCGGGATGGATCTGCACTGCGCTGGTGCCGCGCGGCCTCTGTGTTTCCGCGCTGATGGATCCGCGGTGGCTGCACGAGGCCTCGGGGAAGCGGCACTCGTGACGCGCGGCTTTAATGACGCAGCGCGCGGCCTCAGTGAATTCACCACGTTGGGCCTCGGACGTTGTTGCTGTCCAGTCGCGAGGCTAAGTTGCCGGTTGAGGTGGTATTCCCACTGTCCGGGTTGGCAAACACCGGCGTGGCAGATGGCAACCACAAACACCACCTCTGAAAACTCAGGTACAAACTTTTTGCAGCTCGCTCTGACGACACGCAGCTCTGACTGACTGTGACTGACGCAGCTCCGATAGCTGACGCAGCTTGGCTTGTTATACAGGTAACAAGTTCAAACAGGTGCAATTAATACAAGTGATTAATTTTAATTTTGTCACTTCCTCTTCAGCAGCACAGTTCTTCTTCCGGTCCATCTGTTCCTTTTTGTGCTGCCATGACGATAGCTGCTGTTTGAAAGACTCACACCTTTGTTGGCATGACAACCACCTCTCTTGCTTCTCCTCTAATGGTGCTTTTTAACCTGTGAAAGAGATGCAGAAGAAAAGACAAGCAGTTACTCACCGTGCTGAAGTATTTTTAGATGTCTATAATTATAGGGCAGGTAAAATGGATGTTGGTACCACGACAACCACACAATCAGACTCCATATGTACTGGCTGGTGAAGGTAAGAGCCCCAGTTGAATATTACACAAGAAAGACGCTGTTTAGTCTCCAACTTTTCACGTTCCTTTCAGGCTGGTTTCAGACACTCAAAGAAACAGAAGTGAACCATGACTTACTTTAAACAGCCAGGCTGGGTCTGGCCTGGGAGGGAGCACGGTGGAACGTTGAGGAGAAGATTGTGGTGAAGGTAGATGAGTTTAAATTCTGGGGGTCAGCTGTTCAAAGTAGAGATTTTGACAGAGAAGTGAAGAAAAGAATGCAGACAGGGTGGAGTGTGGAATGACAGGAGTGATTGTTTATTTGCAAAAATGAAAGGGAAAGTTTAAGAGAAGGTATTGAGACCGTCTTTGTTGTGTGGCTGTGAGGAGTGGTTCCCAGATTTTTTGGGTTATGCAGCCCTGTGTACATCCTCCCTAAATTGGCATATCCCTAATCACCTTCAAACCCCCCAAAACAGCAAGTACTGTGCAAAACTGCAGATGTGAAAAAGCTGCTTCATACCACATTCTGGACCATAGGACCATAATTTGGTCCGATCAAAAGAAATGGTCTCAGTCCGGATGAAACTAAACTATGGTACGATGCATCTGCAGTGTAAAAACATTTTCTGGATAATTCAGACTTTCGGACAAATGACAGGAAGGTGGCAATTTAGAGTCACCTGGTGAACAGTAAATAAATAAATAAATAAATAAACAAAACAGACAATAATTAATTTTTGATTAAAACCAGGTGATTTTCCGCACCACTATGTCTTTTCTCCTCGTGAATGATTAAACACCTGTTTTTAACATTCTGTTTTCTGTTGCTGTGGCAGGTAGCAGTTAAAATTATTTTCCTTTTTGATGGCAACTTCTGTGAAATCTGCCTTTCAGTCCCTTGAATTCTGGTGAAGAAGAAGAAGAAGAAGAAATGCAAAGAAAGAACAAGAAGGTCCCGTGCCCGGTAGTCTCCCCAACAATGTGTCTTCTGATGAAACAGTATAGGGTGCCACCACACACTTTGATAAGAATTTAGCTCTTAAATTCTGCTTACATTCAAAACATATTTTATGGCCATAAACCAATGTTATCTTAATTTGTGTAAGGGTTGCGTAAGTTAGGCTAATATCTAGCCTTCCGATACTGAATTTGAATTTATTCAGCGTGTATATGCACACATACTTAACAACAACAAAAAAGAAATCTCTCATTCAAGAAAAACAAAACAAAAAATTTCCAGTTTTTTCCAGTTCCAGTTTTTTTGTGGCTGAAAGAGTGTAGGCTGAAGCAAAAGCTTAAAAACACCCACCTCTTTTACCATTTGCTATATACAAATATATATATACACATATATATTATACTTATAACAACAAAAACAAAAAAAAAAACAAGAAAAAAAACAAGCAGAGACAATACAGAGTAATCAGTGAACTAAAATATCTCACCACAAAAGAACAAATAGTACAACGCACAATAAAAAAGTAACAAAGTCAGTTAACCTAATTCATCATACTATAATAAGTACAACCCCAATTCCAATGAAGTTGGGATGTTGTGTACAATGTAAATAAAACAGAATACAATGATTTGCAAATCCTCTTCAACCTATATTCAACTGAATACACCACAAAGACAAGATATTTAATGTTCAAACTGATAACCTTTGTTGTTTTTGTGCAAATATTTGCTAATTTTGAAATGGATGCCTGCAACACATTTCACAAAAGTTGGAACGGGCAACAAAAGACTGGGAAAGTTGTTGAATGTTCAAAGACACCCACCTAATTGGAAACAGGTGAGTGTCATGATTGGGTATAAAAGGAGCATCCCCAAAAGCCTCAGCCATTCACAAGCCAAGATCAGACTCATCAGACCACAGCACACTTTTCCACTTTGCGTCTGTCCATTTCAAATGAGCTCGGGCCCAGAGAAAGTGGTGGCATTTCTCAATGTTGTTTATGTATGCTTTTCGCTTTGCATGATAGAGTTTTAACTTGCACTTGTAGATGTAGCCATGAACTGTGTTAATTGACAAAGGTTTTCTGAAGTGTTCCTGAGCCCACGCAGTAAGATCCTTTATACAATGTCGGTTTTTAATGCAGTGCCTTCTTATATTATGGACTGTAGATGATGGAATCCTTAAATTCCTTGCAAATGAACATTGAGAAACATTGTTCTTAGACTATTTTTTCCACACAGTTGTTCACAAAGTGGTGATCCTCACCCCATCTTTGCTTGTGAATGGCTGAGACTTTTGGGGATGCTCCTTTTATACCCAATCATGACACTCACAATTAGTGTCCTCAGTTCCCAAACACTTATTGAGTGTTGTTAGAAGGAAAGGTGATGTAACACAGTGGTAAACATACCACTGTCCCAGCTTTTTTTGACATGTGTTGCAGACATCCATTTAAAAATGAGCAAATATTTGCACAAAAACAATCAAGTTTATCAGTTTAAACATTAAATATCTTGACTTTGTGGTGTATTCAATTGAATATAGGTTGAAGAGGATTTGCAAATCATTGTATTCTGTTTTTATTTATATTTCACACAACGTCCCAACTTCATTGGAATTGGGGTTGTAATTATATTGTTTTTATAAAGTCTTTTCAAGCCAACTAAAGTACCGGATGATTTAATGCTATCAGAACTGTTACTCCAAATTTTGACACTTTTTACAGAAACACAATAACTTTTAACAGTGGTTTGAATCTTTAATATACAGTGAGGAAAATAAGTATTTGAACACCCTGCAGTTTTGCAAGTTCTCCCACTTAGAAATCATGGAGGGGTCTGAAATTTTCATCTTAGGTGCATGGTCCACTGTGAGAGACATAATCAAAAAAAAAAAAAATCCGGAAATCACAATGTATGATTTTTTTAATAATTTATTTGTATGTTACTGCTGCAAATACATATTTGAACAACTGCCAATCAGCAAGAATTCTGGCTCACACAGACCTGTTAATTTTTCTTTAAGAAGCCCTCTTATTCTGCACTCTTTACCTGTATTAATTGCACCTGTTTGAACTTGTTACCTGTATAAAAGACACCTGTTCACACACTCAATAAATCACACTCCAACTTGTCCACCATAGCCAAGACCAAAAAGCTGTCTAAGGACACCAGGGACAAAACTGTAGACCTGCACAAGGCTGGGATGGACTACAGGACAACAGGCAAGCAGCTTGGTAAAAGACAACAACTGTTACGATTATTTATTAGAAAGTGGAAGAAACACAAGATGACTGTCAGTCTCCCTTGGTCTAGGATTCCATGCAAGATCTCACTTTGTGGGGTAAGGATGATTCTGAGAAAGCTCAGAACTACACAGGAGGACCTGGTCAATGATCTGAAGATAGCTGGGACCACAGTCACAAAGATTACATTAGTAACACATGATGCTGTCATGGTTTAAAATCCTGCAGGGCAGCAAGGTCCCCCTGCTCAAGCCAGCACATGTCCAGGCCCGTTTGAAGTTCACCAGTGACCATCTGGATGATCCAGAGGAGGCATGGGAGAAGGTCATGTGATCAGATGAGACCAAAATAGAGCTTTCTGGAATCAACTCCACTTACCATGTTTAGAGGATAAGAACAACTCCAAGAAAACCATCCCAACCGTGAAGCATGGGGGTGGAAACATCATACTCTGGGGGTGCTCTTCTGCAAAGGGGACAGGACGACTGCACCGTATTGAAGGGAGGATGGGTGCGGTCATGTATTGCAAGATTTTGGCAAACAACCTCCTTCCCTCAGTAAGAGCATTGAAGATGGGTCATGGTTGGGTCTTCCAGCATGACAATGACCCCAAACACACAGCCAGGGCAACTAAGGAGGGGCTCCGTAAGAAGCATTTCAAGGTCCTAGAGTGGCCTGGCCAGTCTCCAGACCTGAACTCAATAGAAAATCTTTGGAGGGAACTGAAACTCCAAACCTGAAAGAGCTAGAGAAGATCTGTATGGAGGAGTGGACCAAAATCCCTGCTGCAGTGTGTGAACACCAGGTGAAAAACTACAGGGAACGTTTGACCTCTGTAATTACAAACAAAGGCTACTGTACCAAATATTAACATTGATTTTCACAGGTGTTTTATCTGCAGCAGTAACATACAAATGAATTATTAAAAAAATCATACATTGTGATTTCCGATTTTTTTTGTTTTTTTTAGATTATGTCTCTCACAGTTGACATGCACCTAAGATGAACATTTCAGACCCCTCCATGATTTCTAAGTGGGAGAACTTGCAAAATCGCAGGGTGTTCAAATACGTATTTTCCTCACTGTATCAAATACTAATGTTCCTCTCAAATTATAGCTGGACTCCCTCATTTTGAACAGATCCTGGACATTGAGGCAAAAGTTCATTTTTAATTTAATACATGATTTGTATCATAATATAATCAACCAAGTCCCAGAATTTCAAAATGTGTAAACAGACAAATAGTGGGTTTGTTGCCTCAGGATAAGGTTTATTACTTAGAACTCTTATAGCTTTCTTTTGTAACAAAAATATTGTATTTGTATTTGTTTTATATATGTTTCCCCAAACCTCAATGCAATAGGTCATATATGGGACAAGTAATGAATTGTATAACATAAGTAACAAATGTTGTGCTTTATACAGAATCGCAATCACTTTTTAGATTTTAGATTTATCGGAATTTATATGAGTTTTCCATCTTAATTTATCATCAAGTAGAACTCCAAGAAATTTGTTTTCGGTTACAATTTCAATTTCAACATCATTCAATAATAAATTTCTACTTAAGTTCCTGGGCTTAAGATGAAGCGATACTTTGTTTGAATCAAACCGTTGTTTGACATTTAAAGTTCCCTCTCCATCATGTCCAAAAGCTGTCCCAAATGATCCCCACAACAACAGTTGTATCATCGGCAAACAAAATACAACTCACCGACTTGGAGACCAAACCTATATCATTAATATACAACAGAAATAACAATGGCCCAAGGACTGAACCCTGGGACACCCCACATGTAAATCTTAAAAATTTATAATTTATCCCATCAATATGGACACACTGAAACCTTTTGCAAAAACTAGCTAGCTATTCAATCAAGATATAATCTCATCTGCAGTGTTTCTTTTTCTTTTTTGCCACTGAATGTATCCTTTAGGTCATGTTAAATTATGTAAGGTCAACTGCATACAATATTTAATATTAATAAATGTTGGCAGTGATGACAGAAAGCTTAAAATGCTCATTCTCATTGAGCAATAAATAAATAAAACATTTGTTCCATCTATTTAAATTTATTCACACCCTCGCTGTAATGTTTAGATGTCAGGAGGGACTTACAGTGCATCTAGAAAGTATTCACAGTGCTTCACTTTTTCCACATTTTGTCATGCTACTGCCTCAATCGAAAATGGAGCAAATATTATTTTTCCCTCAAAATTCTATTCACAACACCCCATAATAACTTTTGCAAATTTGCAATTAATTTTTGCAAATTTATTAAAATTAGAATACTAAGAAATCATATGCATATAATTATTTACACCCTTTGCTCAATACCTTGTTGATGCACATTTCACAGCAATTACAGCCTCAAGTATTCTTGAATATGATGCCACAAGCTCGGCGCACCTATCACTGGGCAGTCTTGCCCATTCTTCTTTACAGCACCTCTCAAGCTCCATCAGGTTGGATGGGGAACAGCCATTTTTAGATCTCTCCAGAGATGTTCAATCAGATTCAGGTCTGGGCTCTGGCTGGGCCACTCAAGGACATTCACAGAGTTGTCCCGAAGCCACTCCTTTGATATCTTGGCTGTGTGCTTAGGTTTTTTCCTGCTGAAGTATGAACTGTCGTTCCAGTCTGAGGCCAAGTATGGGGAATTTTAAAACCTTTAAATGTCAAAACTTTAAAAACTTGCTTACATCTGAGAATGGCAAATATATTACAATATAATTAATTAATCAGAAATAAGTATGGTGTGCTCAGAGGCAGAGTATACAAGTGCCTGTCAGTATCCATATGCATTTAAATGTGTTCTAACACTTCATTTCAGTGTTTTAATTTGATTTTGGTTAGTGGTTGAGTCACTGGCTATATGTAAGTCTATGGAAGGTTGTAAACTTTTCATGATCATGTGACATGAGGCTACGTTTTAATTTGAGCAGCAAACTCAGGGACTCATCACTTTTTTCCCTTTTTGCAGCACATCTCAAGCCATTTTCAGATCTCTCCAGAGATGTTCAATCAGATTCAGGTCTGGGCTCTGGCTGGGCCACTCAAGGACATTCACAGGGTTGTCCTGAAGCCACTCCTTTGATATCTTGGCTGTGTGTTTAGGGTCATTGTCCTGCTGAAATATGAACCTTTACCCCAGTCTGAGGTCAAGAGTGCTCTGGAGCAGGTTTTCATCCAGGATGTCTCTGTATATTGCTGCTTTCATCTTTCCTTCAATCCTGACTAGTGTCCCAGTTCCTGCTGCTGAAAAGCATCCCCACAGCATGATGCTGCCACCACCATGCTTCACTGCCTGGTTTGTTCCAAACATGACACCTGGCATTCACGCCAAAGAGTTCAATCTTTGTCTCATCAGACCAAAGAATTTTGTTTCTCATGGTCTGAGAATCCTTCAGGTGCCTTTTGGCAAACTCCAGGTGGGCTGCCATGTGCCTTTTACTAAGGAGTGGCTTCCGTCTGGCCACTCTACCATACAGGCTTGATTGGTGGATTCCTGCTGCTGGAGCTCTGACAGAGTGACCATGGAGTTCTTGGTCACCTCCCTGACCAAGGCCCTTCTCCCCTGATCACTCAGTTTAGATGGGCAGCCAGTTCTAGGACGAGTCCTGGTGGATCCAAACTTCTTCCATTTACAGATGATGGAGGCCACTGTGCTCATTGGGACCTTTAAAGCAGCAAAAGGTTTTCTGTACCCTTCCACAGATTTGTGGAAGGGTACAGATTTGTGTTTCTCTGAGGTCTACAGACAATTCAATTCAATTCATTTTCAATTTATTTTCATTTATATAGTGCCAAATTCCTTTGACTTCATGTTTGGTTTGTGCTCTGACATGCACTATTAACCGTGGGAGCTTATATGTAGACAGGTGTGTGCTTTTCCAAATCATGTCCAGTCAACTGAATTTACCCCAGGTGGACTCCAATTAAGTTGTAAAAACATCTCAAGGATGATCAGTGAAAACAGGATGCACCTAAGGTCAATTTTGAGCTTCATGGCAAAGGCTGTGAGTACTTATGTACATGTGATTTCTTTGTTTTTTTGTTTGTTTGTTTTTTAAATGAATTTACAAAAATCTAAAAAAAAAAAAAAAAAAAATTTCACATTCTCATTATGGACTATTGTGTGTAGAATTCTGAGGGGGAAAAAAATAGTTCGCCCATTTTGGAATACGATATGTATGTATGTGGAAAAAGTGCAGCTCTTTGAATACTTTCTGGATGCACTATACACATCACATTGGGGCAATAGAAATTTGGGACACTGACATCTACAGGAAGCCCACATCTAGACCAGTAACTACTATACAATCTCCACAAACCACGACAGTACAAGCTCTGGATAATCAGGACTATATTTTTTCTCTCTTTCGGCTGTTCCTGATCGCTCGGGGTCACCACATTAGTTCTGGTGCAGCTCTACATTGTGATTTAGGACAAGTTTCATCCTGAATGTCCTTCCTGAAGTAACTCCAGCTCTATGTGGCAAAACATGTCCAGAGGTCCTGGTGTTCCCGAGCAGTCTCTCAGTCAAGTACTAATGCTTCATTTCTGTGATCCGAGAGGATCTGGTGCGCTCAGCGCAGCATGATTGTGGCTGAAAATGACCCCATCAGCTTGGAAGCTAAAATACAAAACAATAAAAATCAAATCAAATCAAATCAATTTTATTTATATAGCGCCAAATCACAACAAACAGTTGCCCCAAGGCGCTTTATATTGTAAGGCAAAAGCCATACAGTAATTACAGAAAAACCCCAACGGTCAAAATGATCCCCCTGTGAGCAAGCACTTGGCAACAGTGCGAAGGAAAAACTCCCTTTTAACAGGAAGAAACCTCCAGCAGAACCAGGCTCAGGGAGGGGCGGTCTTCTACTGGGACTGGCTGGGGCTGAGGGGAGAGAATCAGAGAGAGAGCAGAGGTCAATCACTAATGATTAAATGCAGAGTGGTGCATACAGAGCAAAAAGAGAAAGAAACACTCAGTGCATCATGGGAACCCCCCAGCAGTCTAAGTCTATAGCAGCATAACTAAGGGATGGATCAGGGTCACCTGATCCAGCCCTAACTATAAGCTTTAGCAAAAAGGAAAGTTTTAAGCCTAATCTTAAAAGTAGAGAGGGTGTCTGTCTCCCTGATCTGAATTGGGAGCTGGTTCCACAGGAGAGGAGCCTGAAAGCTGAAGGCTCTGCCTCCCATTCTACTCTTAAAAACCCTAGGAACTACAAGTAAGCCTGCAGTCTGAGAGCGAAGCGCTCTATTGGGGTGATATGGTACTATGAGGTCCCTAAGATAAGATGGGACCTGATTATTCAAAACCTTATAAGTAAGAAGAAGAATTTTAAATTCTATTCTAGAATTAACAGGAAGCCAATGAAGAGAGGCCAATATGGGTGAAATATGCTCTCTCCTTCTAGTCCCTGTCAGTACTCTAGCTGCAGCATTTTGAATTAACTGAAGGCTTTTCAGGGAACTTTTAGGACAACCTGATAATAATGAATTACAGTAGTCCAGCCTAGAGGAAATAAATGCATGAATTAGTTTTTCAGCATCACTCTGAGACAAGACCTTTCTAATTTTAGAGATACTGCACAAATGCAAAAAAGCAGTCCTACATATTTGCTTAATATGCGCATTGAAGGACATATCCTGATCAAAAATGACTCCAAGATTTCTCACAGTATTACTAGAGGTCAGGGTAATGCCATCCAGAGTAAGGATCTGGTTAGACACCATGTTTCTAAGATTTGTGGGGCCAAGTACAATAACTTCAGTTTTATCTGAATTTAAAAGCGGGAAATTAGAGGTCATCCATGTCTTTATGTCTGTAAGACATTTCTGCAGTTTAACTAATTGGTGAGTGTCCTCTGGCTTCATGGCTAGATAAAGCTGGGTATCATCTGCGTAACAATGAAAATTTAAGCAATGCTTTCTAATAATACTGCCTAAGGGAAGCATGTATAATGTGAATAAAATTGGTCTTCGCACAGAACCTTGTGGAACTCCATAATTAACCTTAGTCTGTGAAGAAGACTCCCCATTTACATGAACAAGGTAACATAGAGAGTTGTTCAAGTTTTTGAATAACCCAAGTGGGCTTTTGTCAAAACTGCAGTTACAGCCAACAGAGAAAGGACCTAAAGAACTGATGGCCAGAGGAGCCTCGAGTAGGTCAACGAGATATTTGGAAACCATATGTACTAAATAAATAAATAAATAAATATAAATGTATGTTTGCATATATGCAAACATACAATTTTTTTTCTTTCAAATACACTCATCCACCCCAAAGATGAGACTCCAAAACACAAGAAAATGTTTATGAAATGGAATGCAGTGAGGGGTGCTCAGTCATTTACATATTACCCTGTTACCCTCACATAGACTTTATTACTTACATAACTGCATACACATTTTGGGTGCGGGAGGTTCAATATTTTGAGAGTGCTGTCACAGAAGCCCCAAAAATTGAAATTAAAATTGGAAAAAACCTTCTATCAACAGGGGTGTCGACTGTTGTTTCTTTAATTCCTGGGCATTTTACACATCTAGCAAGTAGTCAATCATCCTAGTATTGTCTTCTGTTGTTCACATCAGTCACCTTGTTTGATTTCCTGTAAAGACACATGGGAGGAAAATAACTTGCAAACCATTTAAAATTTAGATCACGTCCACACTAACACGTTTTCAACTGTCTCAGCTGGCAGTTGAAAATGTATCCACGCACGTCTTCGAAAGATCTGTGTCCACAAACAGTGAAACCATAATCTTGAGGTGCTCAAAGGGCGCACCTCAAGAATGATCTCATCATGATTGATGAGATCATTCAAATCTTATACTGAATGAGGTCATTCAAGGTAAAATGTGACCTGGATGTGCTCATGCTCAGTGCTTTTAGAGTTTGTAGCTTGGGAAGGAGGCAGGAAGAGCTCAACATTTTTGTTTTTGGCAAAACTGTGGAATGTCAGCAGACAGAGAGCAGCCAGACATAACACTGGATGATTTCAGTAGGTAGACAATGATTACTTTTCAGGATTTTTTTTTTTTAATGGGACTAAAGGTGTGTAGTAAGAATAAGGATCTGACTGCATGTGTTTTCATGGCAAAGCAACCAAGTGCCACCGAGTTAATGACCAAAATTTAGCAGATTGCAACATTTTGTTGATTGAAGAAGAAAGACAATTTCTCAGTCCAGCAAAAACTGACTCAGACTAGTGGATGACTGAGAAAAAGGCTTGAATTTTCACTGAGAAACACATCAGGACGTAGCTGGCAAAGCTCACTTAATAAAACTGAACTTGGATTGCCACATAAAGTTTATGTTGTTGTTTTACAGCTTGTGTTGATCAGCACGGCCCGCTGGTATTTTGACTGACACACCACAGCAGATGGGTGTCGTAAATGCGTATGCTTGCAATAAAAAAAAAAATAAAAAAAATCTCTGAACATAGATGTTTTTTTCTGTGGACATCACTGTTATTCATGCAGCTATAGTCTTGACTTCAACAATGTAAAGCAATTTTAAAATCTGAACCCCAGGAAAAATAGAAGGATCATATGGTAGCTGGACATAGTTGTGCTCCTGTTTTTAGATGTAACTGTGCCAAGTTGACCAAAATATGTATTTTGGTGTATTTGGTGTTTCCCTTTACATTTCTTTATATACCCATCCTTCCCCTATCCATCAGGTCTTCTGAAATAGCCTCCACCCCCTAAGTGGAGTGCTATCATATGTTGAGCTGTGTAGGAGCCAGAGGGTGAGCTCACAGGATGCATAGAGATGAGAGAGTCAGTATATGTGCATGTCGACCTGTGGATGTACTATGTACACGTGTTTAGTATTAATTTAGTGTGATGAACACTGATGGAAGTGCCTCTGCATATCTAAGCGTGTGCACAGATGATTGTAATTGTGAGAAATATGACTCCACACCAGTTAAGAAGTGCTTCCATCTGTTGAGTCAACCTCACATGAGACTGTATGTGTCACTGCTACTTTCTGGAGCCTAAGATCTTCTCAACTCATCCAAGAGCGGATCTTGGCTGACACTGATTCTACTATTTCTGCCTCAGTGAGGAAGCATATGATGAGTGATGAAGTGGAGGAAGACAAAGGTGCAGAGGACAGTAAGATCAATGAGACCACAAGAAACAGGGGAATAAATAAATAAAGGCGAGTGCAGAAAAGAAGAAAACACTTCTGTCAAATAAATAAATAAATAAATAAATCGGTTAAAGTAGAAGTTAGGAGAACATACCTATAAAGATTTTCCCCTGTGCTGTGCCTTCTTTTGGGACAGCTGCTCTTCTGTCTGTGTCCTCTGATCCCTGAACACCCGAGTGCTCAGTGGAGGTCAGTCTGCACTGTCTAATGCATACAAAATCAAATTCATTTCCTGTAGCTGACAAAGATGACCTTATTGGCCTCAATATTACATGGCATTCTTTTCTTAAAAACAAACAAACAGAAAAACAACAAACAAAATCTCTTAAAACTATGGGGTCATCTTCTAATCCCAGACTAGATTTTGCATGTCATACCTCCCAAACAATAGGTGGAGCCAAACATACAAACCAGGGCACAATGGATCAGAAATGTTGTTTTGTGGCAGCATAAACACATTATGCATACGTTTAGGTCATTCTATTGTGAATTTAATACAGCAAGTTATTGTTTATAAGGCTGTGTTATTTATGTCTCCCCAAGTGTAATTTACAGGTGTTTAAAATCAATTTTAAAATTTTTGATTCACTGTGCCTCGGACACTAATTCACGGGGCACAGTGAATCAGCTTAGAATATAATGACAAAACACATTATTATAAAGATTTCTTCAAAATTATTAAATACATCCTGATATATATACAAACTATAATCCAGAAAACCAGGTATGTAATGTGTGAGTGTCTTATATAGTGATATAAATCCTTTAGAAACTATTATAAATACAACTGTCATAATTTCTGTTCAAACGTGAAAACAATTGTTTATATAGACAAATTATAGAAATAATTCATGGAAAAATAAATGTATAAGCTTCAACAAGTAATATTTGTCATCCACTTGATACTGGGGCTTAATAAATCTGTGGCCCCATTCACTGTGCCCCGGGTGCATGTGACACAAATGAGTCATGTTATCAAATAGCTGATATTCTGGAGAAGACATAACACATGCTCATCAGTTGGACGGGGTAGTCTTCTAACTAATAACACTTTTTTGGGCCACCTTTCACCTTTCACCTCTGTTGTGACAAATACAAAGACACTGACATCCACAAAATTTACTTTTGATAGGAAAAACTGACTTCACTTGCCACTTAGTTTTACCCTTAATGTATCCAAAAACAAAACACTAATTTATAAGGGGGATGTCTTTATGCATAAAAATATGGCATAACTGCTGCAAATATATATATATAGTTTTGCAGATATAGCTACTTATTCATATAGCTACTGATGTGCCCCGTGATTCACCATGCCCCGCTTTCCCCTACATGTTACAGTTATGGGCAGCATGGTGGATTAGTCGTTAGCACTGTTGCTTCACAGCAAGAAGATCATGGGATCAATTCCCGCCTTTGGCCTTTCTGTGTGGAGTTTGCATGTTCTCCCCGTGTTTGCGTGGGTTCCCTCTGGGTGCTCTGGCGTCCTGTTGTATAGTATATAGTGCCACCAAACTTGAATGTACTTTCTTTTAACAATTTTCCTGTTGTTATAGTTAACCATAGACAAAATTGATATTCCAGTTTGTTAAACATTTCTTTCATGTGATGCTATGACAGTGGCGGGCACAGCTAACCAAAAAGTTAGCTTCGATAACCATTAAACTGATAACTGAAAAGTTATCTTTTATGATGCTAAACCGATAAACTGCTAAAAAAATGATCTTTATTACAGATAACCGATAACCGATAACTTTTAGTATTGATTTGGACATGGCAACATCAGATTACACTGTCGGCTTCTGATAAACCAATTTCACTTTCACTTTTCGCTGCTGGGTAAATTCAAGGATCACAAACACATAAGAATGCACAAAAAATGAATGAATAAAAAATAAAACCCCAAACACTGTCATCATCAAAAGCAGTAAAACACAGTATTAGAATTTTATCTTGGTATTAGATATGCCGTTATTTACAAACTAAAAAGCTGCTGCTTTTTTCACATGCTTTGAACCCTGCGGCTTAAACAACCAAAATACGTCCATTAAATGCATTGATTGGCAGAGTAAAATACATGTAGTAAATATAAATTCTTACTTGTTAGTTTCAGTGGGAATCATCTGAAGAAATAATCCACATAAACATCCTTTTTAATCGAAAACAGTGTCTAAATGTGATGAAAAGTCCCTCTGTACACACAGCTGCGCCGTGAGAGCTCCTCTCCCCCACCGAGTCTTGGCAATTAAATTACAGCCACAAAGAAATAAAATAATGTTAAAAATGAGTCCATTTTGTTTTTGTGTCAAGCGGACTCACTCACTGTAATGTCCAAAGTGAACCTGAACTACACTACCCACAATGCTACCTGTGTCGACCGGCCAATCACGTTTTGCACTTATTGATGATGTCATCAGCAAATGATAGGCAGCCAGTCTGCTACAAACACAACAAATGGACTAAAATGTTTGATTTTAGGGTTTACAAACATTTTTGACCATTAAACTTTGCTCACTTTACCAGCAAAAAAAAAAAAAAAAAAAAGTTATTGGACTGAAAGTTATCGGAACTAAATTTATCGGAAGGTAATTGGTCCGATGATGGTTTTAAAACTTAGCTAATCTGCTAGCAAAAACATTAGCTTCCATAATTATCTGTTATCGGAGTAGCTGAACCGTGCCCACCACTGCTCTATGAGTATTCCTTTTATAACTCTTGGTGTATGTTTCAATCATATGTGGAATACTGTATTGTCATGCTAACATTTGTCTGTCTGTGGGAAGTGATGTCCTAAAGGTTCAAGGAGTTTGTGATCAGAGGAGAAAAAGTAAAGGTGCCCTTGAGCAAGATCATTACTCCCCAAGTTGCTCCTGGTGTGCAACTGAGCAGAAATCTGACGCTGGTGTGAGTCTGAGTGGGTGAATGTCAGGTATCACTGTAAAGCACTTTGAGCATTTGCATCAGATGGAAAAATGTGACAAAAATGCATTCATCTGATTGTGTAAACGTATGTGAATGTAACACATTTGTGTACATGATAATCACTATACACAGTACAAATATGACACATACCGATAGTATTCCCTGAACAGTACAGAAACTCATTAGATTTTCAGATTTCTGTTCTTAACTTCAAACATGACAGTATTGTGGGAAACTTGTGTTAAGGAGGAGTTTGTGGCTTTTGCAGAGGTATACACTCCAATGACTGCACTTCTTGTTGAAAATATTTTCACAAACTTGCTGAATGCTGTACTGTGATGCATTTTCCTAATAGCATATTCACATTTTGCTCATTGCTGAAAGCAAAGCAAATAAACATGCATGTGTGTGGTGATGTCTCTGCTGTGTGCAGCTGCTGCCCCACTCTTGATGAAATAAAATACAAATCCAACTGAATTTCACTTCTGCATGCCACGACAGTATGTGGTAGAATCCCTTCTGTGCACACGCTCAGGCACGCATGCACGCACACATTGAATTTAACGTAACCTTCTAACCCTGCTGGCTTCTTAAACAAATCCCCTCTCTGGCTGCATGATCAGTTTGTGTGTGTGTGTGTGTGTGTGTGTGCACTTGGCGGTCTCGCACTGTGACCTTGCAGCCACATGTAATGCAGAGTGAGAGGGTTGGCATGTCTAACAGACATGATTTTTCTGACAACTGTGCAGATTTAGGCTTACATTTCACTGAAATGAACTCAGCAAATCTGACTTACAGCTGACTAATGTTTGCTGTTAATTAAGTACATCTGTGAAAGTTGAAATCATTGCTTGTTCACGGTTAAATAATCAACCTGCCACGAGGGGTTTGCCAGATTATTGCAATGATGAATATGTCAGGAGCTGTGTGACCGATTTCATTCACACTGCACATGTATGAACTGCTAGTGACAACATATTTGCATGACTTTAATATGAAGGTCAAAGGTCACTGTCCATCAAGGTCACTGAATAGTGTGTAAATCACATTTTCCACAATAATTTTGAAGCAAAGGAAGCTGGAAGAATGATTTGAAGTGCATATGAATCAGTAAATAGCATGCTGCTTCATATGCAGAGTCATGATGATGATCATCATGTCACAATGAATGATAAAATATTCACATTTTTTTGCAGAAATTTTCAAAAAAGAAAGAAGGATGCCCTCACATTCAAACAGACTGCCATTTGCTGATTTATACTTGCTGTCAAGATAAAAAAGACACCATCTCATGATCTATATGTGGTGTCATGTTGACATCATCATGACATCATTTTGGGCCACTTCACACATAGCACGAGTAAGTAGGAATCACGGCGAAACAGCCCGATTGAATGAACCATGAAAACATCGAGCTGACGTCGGGAGGGACACACGGTCATGCAGGTGTGAATGTTCCCGCTGCGATGGTTTCATGCACAAACACAGTGCAAGCAGCTGGAGCGTGTGGAACCACATCGTACTGCTGATGTGGAGAAAAAACAAACAGCTGGAACGTGTGGAACCACATCGTGCTGCTGCTGTGGAGATAAAAAAAAAAAGTTCACGTCATATGGTAAGGTTCTGTACTTTTGTCTTTTTGCCCAACACACCAGCCACAGTAGTGATCAGATATTTAGCTGTGATCTGGGTCTCTCTGTTGTGTGTTGTGTGTTTGTGGCTGTCACCACAATTCGGTTTTGGGTGCTCTCAAGGGTTCTCTCAAGGGGATCAGGACTCTGGTGTCCTATATTAACATATGGATGCTCACTAATTAGACAGCAGACTGTTGCTGTCACTGCTTGTTCATGTGTGGTTGTTTGTCCTGGTATGTTGTATGTTTGGGGCCTCGTCTCCTTGGTGTCTCACTTCTCATCACTTCACATTTATTGCCTTCACCACTTGGCTTTGAGTAGGATGGTGTAGGCTGATTGGGAAGGGCAGAGGGGGGCCAACACGCACACCACGTTCACTCATAAACTACATACCTTCTGTCTTGCAAAAAATAAATTATAAATTGCATATATGTGTATTAATGTACATAAATGGTTCTGCCAGTGTGGCATTTACCATAACTATATATATAGATGGGGAGCAAAAAAAACAAACTACACACTATAAAAACACAGCAGTGTCCAATATTAGTCCCTCTTATTGAGTGGACAATACAAGTATGAACCGTCTGTTCCTCTGTATATGACCCATGGTCACAGACGTACAGTCATGAATTGACATGAATGAAGCAGTGCACTCTTATTATGTCCAGCCAAGTAGATAAATAATTACTACAATCACCGGACACTGATAGATTAAATATTGGTGTATCATGAATGAAAATCATTAGGTTGATATAAATAATAAATAAAAGGGGACCCAATACAGAACCCTGCAGTTAAATAGCCCTGGTTAAATAAAAAATAAATGGCACTTGCGGGATTCGAACCTGCAATTTACAAAAGCTCTGATTAACAGACAGAAATTTTACCACTGCGCTGCAACCACTGTCTTATAACAGGAGCGTAAAATGCCTAAAATCAACAAGGAGATAAACATATTGTTTTAAAAAAAAGAGAAATTATACTATCTAGACAAAGAGGAGGTTTTCGTCGTCTTTAATTACAGCTAAAAAAAAAGTGCTGTAATAACTGACAAAATGCCATTTGTTACAGCGTATTTTTGGAGATATAAGACTGAAAGTCCTGTCCTGAAAGCCCGTGTCCTGTCAGATAGACGTGACATTCAGATCGCCTACTGTGTGTCCACATGATCTGATGATCCGTTTCACCTGGGACAGCCTGTCAATGTGCATGCTGTGCGTGCCCTCCAGCCCATCGCAAAAGCAATATATGTTTTATGTATTTCCACGTGAAGACAGCAAGCACACACACGAGTGTCACAGTGGACAGTTGTAAGGTCATGTCCCTCAAAACACGGTATGTGTTCTTCAGCTGTGATGTCCAGGACCTGAAATCTCAACAGCTGCTGCTGTTGGCAGCCAGCCATGCCTCCTGTCTGTGTTACTCTCTGTTTCTGTTATGTGAACATTTTTTTTTAGTTATTTTGGCATGCAATTTTGTATGTAGTTATTGTAGTAATTATTTCTATACCTGTCCTGGCTGTGGTCTCTGTGTTTTTAATGTGACACATCGTGTGCACTGAGCCGTCATTTCCAGCTGTCACTGAGTCTCTGGCCAGTGATCAGCTGAGAGGCGCCTTGCTGTGCTGTGTGCACTCTGGCTGGCTGCTCCCCATCTGAACATACATATCTGCATTTCATGCAAGTGTGCTCCCCCCGCATGCCATATGTGTTTTGGGGAGCAGTGGGGGGGGACACTTAGACAAACTCCACAGCCAGCTCGAAAGTGGTCGCATGCTCACTATTTTTGTGCTGACAGCATGAATGGCACCACATTTTGTAAGTGTCCAGCAAGCGGTGTTGGATGTTCGTGTGTGGTAGAACAGGACGCGCAGGCGTCCGCAGGAGGGGTAATCGGTGAGTTGCAGCGGATCCTCACCGCTTTCACGACTCGGTTAGATTTGATGACCGAGCAGAACGTCCTCCTGAACCGCAGGGTGGAGGCTCTCGCCGCGCAGGTGGAAGTGCGCCCACCGGGCGCCGCTGCGGCTCTCCCTCCCGTAGACCCTGTGCGTAACATTGACGTTCCACTGGTCGTCAACGACCCCTCCCACCTTCCCCGGTAGCATACATAAGCCCCCCAGAGCCGTACGGAGGCTGTGCGGAGACGTGCGCGGATTTCCTTATGCAGTGTTCGCTCGTCTTCGCACAGCGTCCTGTTATGTACGCAACCGATGCTAGCAAGGTAGCTTATGTAATAAACCTGCTTCGCGGTGAGGCACGCGCTTGGGCTACAGCGCTCTGGGAGCAGAACTCACGGCTCCTTCAGACATATGATGGGTTTGTGAGGGAGTTCAGAACTGTGTTCGATCACCCTAATAGAGGAGAAACCGCTTCAACAGTGCTACTGTCAATGAGACAGGGGCGTCGGAGCGCAGCTGCCTATGCAGTCGACTTCCGCATCGCGGCTGCGAGGTCCGGCTGGAATAGCACTGCCCTCCGCGCCGCCTTTGTAAACGGACTGTCATTGGTTCTTAAGGAGCACCTGGTGGCTAAGGACGAACCGCGGGATTTAGATGGGCTTATCGATCTTGTCATACGATTAGACAATCGGTTAGAAGAACGTCGTCGGGAACGAGACGAAGGGCGTGGCCGGGCACGCGCCGTCCCTCTCCCTTCCGGTTCCGACCGCGCCCCACCTTCCCCACGCTCCACGGCTCCGGCGCTCCGTGTGGCTACAGCTCCCCCTGCTGACGAAGCTATGGACACGAGCAGGGCAACATTTAGGGCACCAGATACACAGAGGAGGCAGGCCCGCGGAGTATGTTTTAATTGTGGCTCGACAGAGCACCAAGTGAGAGACTGCCCCGAGCGGTTAAACACCAACGCACGCCCCTAGAGACTGGGCTAAGGGTGGGCCGAGACATTCACGTGGGACACACCCACATTGCCACACGACTCTCAGTTACGATCCTTTATGAGGAATCAACCCTGAAAGCCCCAGCACTGGTGGACACGGGCTCTGAAGGGAATCTGTTGGACAGCAGATGGGCCAGGGAGATAGGGCTCCCTCTGGTGGCGCTTACCACGCCTGTGCAGGTGCGAGCACTAGATGGCTCCCTACTCCCTCCAATCACGCATAAGACACCACCTGTAACTCTGGTGGTGTCCGGAAATCACCGGGAGGAGATCGAGTTTTTTGTGACTCCTGCTACCTCCCGAGTGATTTTGGGGTTTCCCTGGATGTTGAAACACAATCCCCGGATCGATTGGCCGTCCGGGGTAGTGGTTCAGTGGAGCGAGACCTGCCATCGGGTGTGTTTAGGTTCCTCGGTTCCTCCCGGCTCCCAGGCTAAGGAGGAGGTCAGAGTCCCGCCCAATCTGGGGATGGTGCCGGTGGAGTACCACGACCTTGTCGACATGTTCAGCAAGGATCTGGTGCTCACCCTTCCCCCCCACCGTCCTTATGATTGTGCTATTGATTTGGTTCCGGGCAGTGAGTTCCCGTGCAGCAGGCTGTACAACCTCTCACGGCCTGAGCGCGAATCAATGGAGACCTACATCCGGGACTCGTTAGCCGCCGGGTTGATCCGGAATTCCACCTCCCCAATGGGTGCAGGTTTCTTTTTTGTGGGTAAAAAAGACGGCGGACTTCGTCCATGCATTGATTATAGGGGACTGAACGAAATCACGGTTCGCAACCGATACCCGTTGCCCCTATTGGATTCGGTGTTCACGCCCCTGCATGGAGCTAAGATATTCACCAAGCTTGATCTTAGGAATGCGTATCACCTGGTTCGGATCCGGAAGGGAGACGAGTGGAAGACGGCATTTAACACCCCCTTGGGTCACTTTGAGTACCTGGTCATGCCGTTCGGTCTCACAAACGCTCCCGCGACTTTCCAAGCGTTGGTTAATGATGTCTTGCGGGATTTCCTGCACCGGTTCGTCTTCGTATACCTGGACGATATACTCATCTTTTCTCCGGACCCTGAGACCCATGTGAAGCATGTACGTCAGGTCCTGCAGCGGTTGTTGGAGAACCGACTGTTTGTGAAGGGCGAGAAGTGTGAGTTCCACCGCACTTCTTTGTCCTTCCTGGGGTTCATCATCTCCTCCAACTCCGTCGCTCCTGATCCGGCCAAGGTTGCGGCGGTGAGAGACTGGCCCCAACCCACAAGCCATAGGAAGCTGCAACAGTTCCTCGGCTTTGCTAATTTCTACAGGAGGTTCATTAAGGGCTACAGTCAGGTAGTTAGCCCCCTGACAGCCCTAACCTCGCCAAAAGTTCCCTTCACCTGGTCGGATCGTTGCGATGCCGCGTTCAAGGAGTTGAAACGGCGCTTCTCGTCTGCACCCATTCTGGTGCAGCCCGATCCTAGTCGCCAGTTAGTGGTTGAAGTGGACGCCTCGGACTCAGGGATAGGAGCCGTGCTGTCCCAGAGCGGGAAGACCGATAAGGTCCTTCACCCGTGTGCCTATTTTTCCCGCAGGTTGACCCCGGCCGAACGGAACTATGACGTTGGCAATCGAGAACTCCTTGCGGTGAAAGAGGCTCTTGAGGAGTGGAGACATCTGTTGGAGGGAACGTCCGTGCCATTTACGGTCTTCACTGACCACCAGAACCTGGAGTATATCAGGACCGCCAAGCGGCTGAATCCCAGGCAAGCCCGCTGGTCACTGTTCTTCGGCCGTTTTGACTTCCGGATCACCTACCGTCCCGGGACCAAAAATCAAAGATCGGATGCTTTGTCCCGGGTACATGAAGACGAAGTCAGAACGGAGTCGTCGGATGCCCCGGATCCCATCATCCCGGAGTCCACTATCGTGGCCACCCTCACCTGGGACGTGGAGAAGACCGTCCGGGAGGCCCTGGCACGAAACCCGGACCCCGGAACCGGGCCGAAGAACAGACTCTACGTCCCATCAGAGGCAAGGGCTGCGGTCCTGGACTTCTGTCACGGTTCTAAGCTCTCCTGTCATCCTGGGGTGCGAAGAACTGTGGCAGTCGTCCGGCAGCGTTTCTGGTGGGCGTCCCTGGAGACCGACATCCGGGATTATATCCAGGCCTGTACCACCTGCGCCAGGGGCAAAGCCGACCACCGCAAGTCCTCGGGTTTGCTACAGCCGCTGCCCGTACCTCATCGCCCCTGGTCCCACATCGGCCTGGATTTTGTCACGGGCCTCCCGCCGTCCCAGGGAAACACCGTCATCCTCACGATAGTGGACCGATTCTCCAAGGCGGTCCACTTCGTGGCCCTCCCGAAGCTCCCAACGGCCCAGGAGACAGCGGACCTCCTGGTCCACCACGTCGTCCGGCTGCATGGGATACCATCAGACATCGTCTCCGATCGCGGTCCCCAGTTCTCCTCGCATGTCTGGAGGAGCTTTTGCCGGGAACTGGGGGCCACGGTCAGTCTCTCGTCCGGGTATCACCCCCAAACCAACGGGCAAGCAGAACGGGCCAATCAAGAGATGGAGCAGACGCTACGTTGTGTGACAGCCGCGCACCCAGCGGCCTGGAGTACTCATCTGGCCTGGATCGAGTACGCCCACAACAGTCAAGTGTCATCAGCCACCGGCCTCTCCCCTTTTGAGGTGTGTTTGGGGTATCAGCCCCCATTGTTTCCGGTGGTTGAGGGAGAGGTCGGTGTGCCCTCGGTCCAGGCCCACCTGCGGAAGTGCCGTCGGGTGTGGCGTGCCGCCCGTTCTGCTTTGTTGAGGGCCCGGATGAGGGCGAAGACCCATGCAGACCGGCGGCGGACCCCGGCTCCTACGTATCGTCCTGGGCAGGAAGTGTGGTTGTCCACCAAGGACATTCCACTGCAAGTGGCCTCCCCGAAACTACAGGACCGGTACATAGGACCGTTTAAGATCCTCAAGGTCATCAATCCCGCCGCAGTGAGGCTTAAGCTCCCGGCCTCACTGCGGATTCATCCAGTGTTCCATGTCTCGAGAATCAAACCACATCACACCTCACCCCTCTGCGCTCCGGGTCCGGCACCACCTACTGCCCGGATCATCGACGGCGAGCCGGCTTTGACTGTGCGCCGGCTACTGGACGTGCTACGGATGGGCCGGGGTTTTCAATATCTGGTGGACTGGGAAGGGTACGGCCCCGAAGAACGCTCCTGGCCGACTTCTACCGCCGACACCCGGACAAGCCTGGTCGAGCGCCAGGAGGCGCCCGTTGAGGTGGGGGGTCCTGTTGTGTGGGCCGCTGAAGAGGAGGTACTGCTGGCCCACCACCACCAGAGGGCGCCCTGCCTGGAGTGCGGGCTCCAGACATTGGAGGGCGCTGCCGCCTCACAGGAGCAGCCAGGGTGACAGCTGTCACCCATCACCTGAGACAGCTGATATCAATCACCAGGGAGGTATATCAGCAGGACGGCATCTCCACCTCATTGCCGAGATATCGCTCTACTAAGGAGGTAACGAACTCAGCCAGTTGTGTTATTCAAAGAAGTAATACTTTGTTGCTTGTGCTTAGGTCAGCTGAAGACCGTATTGGACGTGGTTGGATAAGTACTCACATTCCAATCTTACAGTGCTGTTTTTGAGTAGAGGTGGAGGTGGTGTTTCCACCCTGTGTGTTGCTGGGTGCGGCCGCACCCACACCTGACTGTTTCTGTTCCTTGCCAGCAGTACCGGATCCGACGAGTGGAGGCAGTGGCCACCTGGGAGTTCGGGACTTGGCGGCTCCAGTATTCCCGGGGTTCGGTGGCAGAGGAAATCGGGTGGTTCCGGTTCGACTCGGACAGACGTCTCCTATCGTCGAGCCTGCCCACACGACACCATTGGAATTCGGCTTACTGCTATAATTGTAATCTGTTGTGTTTGTTGTGCGTGTTCACAACAGTAAAGCTTTGTGATTTGACTTCCTCCATTGTCCGTTCATTTGCGCCCCCTGTTGTGGGTCCGTGTACCTACACTTTCACAACAAATCTTAAAAGTAGAGAGGGTGTCTGTCCCCCTGATCTGAATTGGGAGCTGGTTCCAGAGGAGAGGAGCCTGAAAGCTGAAGGCTCTGCCTCCCATTCTACTCTTACAAACCCTAGGAACTACAAGTAAGCTTGCAGTCTGAGAGCGAAGCGCTCTATTGGGGTGATATGGTACTATGAGGTCCCTAAGATAACATGCGACCTGATTATTCAAAACCTTATAAGTAAGAAGAAGAATTTTAAATTCTATTCTAGAATTAACAGGAAGCCAATGAAGAGAGGCCAATATGGGTGAGATATGCTCTCTCCTTGTAGTCCCCGTCAGTACTCTAGCTGCAGCATTTTGAATTAACTGAAGGCTTTTTTTCACTTTATCTGAGTTTAAAAGCAGAAAATTAGAGGTCATCCATGTCTTTATGTCTGTAAGACATTCCTGCAGTTTAACTAATTGGTGTGTGTCCTCTGGCTTCATGGATAGATAAAGCTGGGTATCATCTGTGTAACAATGAAAATTTAAGCAATGCTGTCTAATAATACTGCCTAAGGGAAGCATGTATAAAGTGAATAAAATTGGTCCTAGCACAGAACCTTGTGGAACTTCATAATTAACCTTAGTCTGTGAAGAAGATTCCCCATTTACATGAACAAATTGTAATCTATTAGATAAATATGATTCAAACCACCGCAGCGCAGTGCCTTTAATACCTATGGCATGCTCTAATCTCTGTAATAAAATTTTATGGTCAACAGTATCAAAAGCAGCACTGAGGTCTAACAGAACAAGCACAGAGATGAGTCCACTGTCTGAGGCCATAAGAAGTAACCTTCACTAATGCTGTTTCTGTACTATGATGAATTCTAAAACCTGACTGAAACTCTTCAAATAGACCATTCCTCTGCAGATGATCAGTTAGCTGTTTTACAACTACCCTTTCAAGAATTTTTGAGAGAAAAGGAAGGTTGGAGATTGGCGAATAATTAGCTAAGATAGCTGGGTCAAGTGATGGCTTTTTAAGTAATGGTTTAATTACTGCCACCTTAAAAGCCTGTGGTACATAGCCAACTAATAAAGATAGATTGATCATATTTAAGATCGAAGCATTAATTAATGGTAGGGCTTCCTTGAGCAGCCTGGTAGGAATGGGGTCTAATAGACATGTTGATGGTTTGGAGGAAGTAACTAATGAAAATAACTCAGACAGAACAATCGGAGAGAAAGTGTCTAACCAAATACCGGCATCACTGAAAGCAGCCAAAGATAATGATATGTCTTTGGGATGGTTATGAGTAATTTTTTCTCTAATAGTTAAAATTTTATTAGCAAAGAAAGTCATGAAGTCATTACTAGTTAAAGTTAAAGGAATACTCGGCTCAATAGAGCTCTGACTCTTTGTCAGCCTGCCTACAGTGCTGAAAAGAAACCTGGGGTTCTTATTTTCTTCAGTTAGTGATGAGTAGTAAGATGTCCTAGCTTTACGGAGGGCTTTTTTTATAGAGCAACAGACTCTTTTTCCAGGCTAAGTGAAGATCTTCTAAATTAGTGAGACGCCATTTCCTCTCCAACTTATGGGTTATCTACTTTAAGCTGCGAGTTTGTGAGTTATACCACGGAGTCAGGCACTTCTGATTTAAGGCTCTCTGAAAAAGAGGAGCTACAGCATCCAAAGTTGTCCTCAATGAGGATGTAAAACTATTGATGAGATAATCTATCTCACTCACAGAGTTTATGTAGCTACTCTGCCCTGTGTTGGTATATGGCATTGGAGAACATAAAGATATATACGAGGTCTGTTAGAAAAGTATCCGACCTTTTTATTTTTTTCAAAAACCTGATGGATTTGAATCACGTGTGCTTGCATGAGCCAACCTTGAACCTTCGTGCGCATGCGTGAATTTTTTCACGCCTGTCGATTGCGTCATTTGCTTGTAAGCAGCCTTTGTGTGAGGATGGGTGGAGTCTCTCGTCGAATTTTCTTTGCAGGGAAAATGGCGGAACAACTGGAGCAGCGCGACTGCATCAAATTTTTCCAGAAACTGGGCGAGAGCCAGGTGGAAACCATTGGGATTATTCAGACGGCTTTCGGTGACGATGCTATGGGCATCACACAGATTAAGGAGCGGTACAACCAGTTTAAAGACGTCCGCACAACAGTGGAGAGCGAGCCACGCTCCGGGCGGCCATCAACATGCTGAAATGACCAGATCATTTCCAAAGTGAACACTGTGGTGATGCGGGACCATCGTGTGACTATCTGAAAAACTGCGGAAGAGGTGGACATCAGCACTTTTTCGGCACTGTGACAGAAGATTTGGCCATGAAAAGAGTTGCAGCGAAATTCATGCCGATGGCTTCGGCTCGAAGCTGATGGAGCAAAAGCGCCACCGTGTTGAATTCTCACAGGACATGCTGGACTCCGAACAATGATGCCCACCTCTTCCACCATTTGGACGATTCAGACGGCTTTCGGTGGCTTTTCAGTCGTGTGACTATCTGAGAAATTGTGGAAGAGGTGAGCATGTCACAACATGTCCTGTGAGACTTCAACACGGAGGCGCTTTTGCTCCGCCGTCAGCAGCATCGGCATGCATTTCGCTGCAACTCTTTACATGGCCAAATCTTCACAGTGGAATGTGCCGAAAAAGTGCTGATGTGCACCTCTTACGCAATTTTTCAGATAGTCACACGACGGTCCCACATCACCACAGCGTTCACTTCGGAAATGATCTGGTCATTTCAGCATGTTGATGGCCGACCGGAGCGTGGCTCGCTCTCCACCATTGTGCGGCCGTCTTTAAACCGGTTCTACCGCTCCTTATTCTGTGTGATGCCCATAGGATCGTCACCGAAAGCCTCCTGAATCATCAGAATGGTTTCCACCTGGCTGTCGCCCAGTTTCTGGCTAAATTTGATGCAGCGCTGCTCCAGTCGTTCCGTGTTTTTCCTTGGAATGAAAAAACGCTGAGCGCACGACTCACACCTCACACAAAGGCTGCTTACCAGGAAATGACGCAATCGACAGGCGTGAAAAAATTCATGCATGCGCACGAAGGATATTCCACTGTTAAAGGAGATTTTTTTTAATGAAAGACGTGCGGACGGGTCCGCGCGTCGGGACGCAGCCGACGTGGCGCGGCGGCACAGGAAAAACACCTCCGTGTTGATAACCATTTGTAAAATCCAGGCGGCTTTTGATGGCTTTCAGTGGAGTGAGTATATGAGAAATTGTTTATCAGCTGGAGATGTTCCAACTTGTCCTCAAGGCTTCCAACAGAGGTGTTTTTCCTGTGGCGGAGCGTCGCGGCGGCTGCGAGCCGACGCTGCAATCCGCCTGCACGTCTTTCATTAAAAAAATCTCCTTTAACAGTGGAATATCCGGATAAAATGCTGAAACCGACTTCTTCTGAAACTTCTCTGTTCTCTCACGACGTCCTGGATCAATAAAGCCTGAAATGTGGAGGTTTTAAGCTTGAAACAGGCTGATGACGCCGCCTGAGAGCGCTGCGCGACGTCTCGCACCGTGAAAAGTCCTTAAAGCGACAGAATCACCTCAAAATCTCTCATCAGCTGTTAAAATTTTCACTGAAGACCAGCTTAATTTTTCGAACCATGTCCACTTCGATGTGTCTCACAGGTTTAGAAAAAATTTTGATCAAACAAAGCGCCAGTCTCTCAGCAACTTCTCAGACAAAGGAATTCCGACGAGGGGCTGGACGACTCCTCCCACAAGGAGTGCTCACAGGCGAATGACGTCACCGACAGGCGTGGAAAAACTCATGCATGCGCACGAGGGTTCAAGCATGTCTGACGTAAAAACATATGAATGAAATCCATATAGTTTTTGAAAAAAATAAAAAGGACCTATACTTTACGGACAGACCTCGTATATATATATATGTATATATATATATATATATATATATATGTATATATGTATATATGTGTGTGTGTGTGTGTGTGCTGAAAAATTATACCATGGATATGAGTATTTGAATGATTGAGATCAGTTCAGAGTAGGACCAAAACAATATTGTACTGAAAGGAGACAGTGGAGGTGATTACTGGATCAGTTTAGGAGGCCAACAAAGCACCAGAACATAGACAAGATCCTCCAGAAGGTACTAGAACGTGGCAGGGGAGTAAGACATCTGGGTGATTATATTCACCATGCTACCGACGTAACTCAGTTTCAGATATGGATGGATAGATGACCAATTTCATATTTATTTACTTTAAGACTCAATAAAATGTTGTTGACATAGAAAACCTGTAAAACCTCCTTTTAGTACACAGAAAATTCATTCAGTCATAGTTAGTCCAAACTATATCTTTTAGGAATTGTTATGATCAGACAAATACTGTGGTATATTTTTCAGCATGATTGACAATTTTAAAATTTTGACCTCTGGATTGTGTCGTTTAGTCCTCTTAAGTGGTACCAATTAGGTCCAAACTGATGACTGGCTCATTGACTATATAGAAAGGGAGTAGTAAAGAAGACATGATGTTGATGGTAATAATGTAAGTCAAGCTGCATGGTTGAAGCTGTGCATTGTGTATGTGTAAGGGTCATTACCACAGAAACCTTCTAGACAGGCAGATGGAAATTAAACATATTGTAGGAAGCTCAGTCCATGAACACATCATAAATTCAGTCGTTATTTTTCTGGCACTCATCAAAGAGTCTCAGTGACACCTCACACTCACACACAGTGTGATACACTGATTCACATAGACAAGCACAAAGCGGTCGGCGTGCATCAGCCTGATGAGAACAAGCTGTATCACATCAATCATATCAGTGCTTTACTTCTTCCCGCTTGACCTTTACTCATTCCTTCATCCACTCTTTCATCCCTCTTGTGCATCCATCCTGTCTTTCATGTGTCCATCTTTTCCATCTAATCCATCCTTTTATCCTGGCCTGTTCCTGGGTGATGCACGTGTTCAAGTCTCTGATGAAAGGATGAGCTCAGTGTCTGCTGTCAGTGAGAAAACTGAAGAAATCTGCACAACCACAAACACACACACAAACACACACCTTTTCCATGTAGTCCAGATGTCAAGGACTCTAGAATGCTGTCTGTGATTCTTTTGACAGCTGCTGCCAAAGTGTCCATAATTGCCACAGGTAGCCAGCAGTCTACTGAATGTACTTACATTTTAGTCCACAGTTTTAACATTCATTGTCGACAATATAATTTAAATGAGTCATATTGTGGAAAATCTGGTTTCATTATTCCTTTTAGAGCTTCATATGGTTGGGCTTTCATGTCAAACGTATCCAAAGTCCCACAATGCTATGATTTAGCATGTAGAAATTATCTTGCTATAAACAAACTTTAGGTTTAAAAGTTTGTTTTGCTCTGGTGTGACATATCTAACAGATTTCCACATATAAATTCCTGCTTGATCCATGAGGGAAACTCAGTGTGACAGTGTAGGCTGGTTGATTGGCTCACAAGCAGTGTTTGGGAGAAACAAATAGATGCAATACTCCACCTATAATATGAAGTAGGTGGGGAACTGCAGTAGTATGAAGTGTATCCGTCAGAGGACCATGGTCTCAGATTTAGAGGTGCTGATCCCCATCCTAGTCAAGCCTTACTCAGCCTCAAGCCTATCCAGTGTTTGCGCGCGCGCACACACACACACACACAGAAAAACCACATATAACTCACAGTGCAGTATAAGTCACATTTACCACTTCATTTAACAAGCCAAAAACATTAAATCAGTGCCGTAATTATTTACGGTACTTCTGGAAAGTATTCACAGCGCTTCACTATTTCCACATTTTATGTTACAGCCTTATTCCAAAATGGATGGAATTCATTGTTCCCCCAAAATTTTACACACAACACCCCATAATGACAATGTGAAATAAGTTTTTGAGAGTTTTTTGCAAATTTATTAAAAATGAAAAACTAAGAAATCACATCTACATAAGCATTCCCATCTTGTGCACCTGCGCTCACAATTGAGTTCAGGTGCCTCCTGTTTCCACTGAACATCCTTGAGATGGTTTACAGCTTAGTTGGAGTCTGCCTGGGGTAAATTCAGTTGATTGGACATGATTTGGAAAAGTACACACCTGTCTACATAAAAGGTCCCATAGTACAGTCAAAGGAATTGTCTGTAGACCTCTGAGACAGGATTGTCTCAAGGCACAAATCTGGGGAAGGGTACAGAAACATTTTTGTTGCTTTGAAGGTATACAGATACAGATTCTTTATTGTCATTGTAACAAGTACAATGACACAGACTTGAAAGGTCTGGAGAAGAAAAGAAAATAAATTTAACCGAGTGAAAGAGGTATGTCCAGAGAGCAAATTAAAAAGAAAAAAGAATTATAAGAATGTAGCAGCAAAAAATAGATTGCATATATGTATAAAAAAGAGAAAAGTATGTACAAAACTGTGGATAGTTCAATGGCAGTGAATATTGTACACAAACAAATAGTGCATTCATTTCAAGTGTAGCATGTGACCTGGCTATTTGGTTCCAGTGGCATTCAAAGCTCTAACAGCTGGATACAAACTGTTTTTTCAATCTATTTGTACTTGCTTTAATGGCTCTGTACCATCTGCCTGATGGCAGTAACTTAAACAGATAGCGCTGAGGGTTGGATGAGTCCTTTAGGATGGTGTTGGTTCTCCTGAGACAGTAAGAGCCATGAAGGCCCTCCAGTGTGGGTAGAGGGCACCCAATGATCTTCTCTGCCGTTTTGGTAACCCTCTGGAGTGCTTTCCCGTTTGTTACCGTGCAGCTGGCAAACCATGCAGCTGGCAGTAAAAACACACAAGCAATCTCTGATTCATGTTATTTTTCCTGAGGATTCTCAGAAAGTGGAGTCTCTGCTGTGTCTTTTTTACCAAGTGTGTGGTGTTCCTGTCCCAGGAGACAGAAGTACCTGACCTTTCCACTCAGGTCCCCCCAGTGATAATGGGGTAAATGTCTGTTTTGTTTCCCCTAAAGTCTATGATTAGCTCCTTGGTTTTGGATGTGTGCAGGAGCAGGTCATTTTCTCTACACCACACCGTCAGCTGTACCACCTCATCCCAGTAGGTGGACTCATCAGTTTCCCCATGAGCTCATGGGGGGCGATGGTGTTGAATGCTGAACTATAGTCTATGAAGAGAAGATGGGTGTAGTTACCCTGTTGCTCCAGGTGGGTCAGCGTGGTGTGGAGGGCAGTGGTCATGGCATCCTCTGTTGACCTGTTGGCCTTGTAAGCAAATTGGTATGGGTCTTGAGTGGGGTTATGAATGACATGTTGTGACTTCTAACCAGTTTTTCAAAACACTTCATCATCACCACCAGTGTGAGTGCAACAGACCGTCATTGAGGCTGGTTATGGGGATTTCTTGGGTAGGGGGAGTATGGTGGAGGTTTTCAGGCATGACGGGACAGCAGACCGTGTCAGGGACTGGTTGAAGATTTTGGTGAAAATCCCAGCAGGCTGGTCTGCACAGTCTTTCAGCACCCATCCAGAGACACAGTCAGGGCCTCTTGCTTTGTGTAGATTTACACCACTCAGCGTGCACCTCACTTCATGCTCCCCCACTGTGAAGTTACTCCCAGCTTCTGGCGGTGACATGGCTGCTCTTGGTGTCACAGTCACAAAGCGAGCAAAGAAGAGATTTAACTGTTCTAACAATGCGATGTCACCTTCAGCAGGTCTGATGCCAGGATTGTAGTTATAGAGGTGCTGCACCATCATCCATGCCTGCCTGCTGTTGTTGCTGTCCATGTGGTCATCGCTTCTCCTCCTGAAATCCTCCTTGGTCTTCCTGATGCCTCTCTTCAGGTTGGCACGGGCTGTGCTGTAGAGAGCCCTATCACCAGCTTTAAAGACAAAGTTTCTTTCCTTCAGCAGCTGCTTCACCTCCCTGGTCATGCAGGGTTTCTGATTAGGGTAGACCCAGATGTGTTTCTCCACTGTGACCGTATCTACACAGTTCATAATATAGCACCAGCTGGCCATGTTTTCACTGTCTTAATGGTGGTGGGGGTGGATTTCCGGATGGAGGTATACGCAGGGATGAGTTGCACAGAGATGTGGTCTGACTTGTCTATAAGTGGTGTAGATCTGGCCCTGTAGTCTTGCTTCATATTGGTGTAAACTTTGTCCAGTGTATTTGCTCCTCTTGTGGTACATTTGACATGTTGATGAAGTCTGGGGAGCACTGATTTTAATTCCACATGATTAAAAGGTCCCAATGAGCACAGTGGCCTCCATCATCCATAAATGGAGGTTTGTATATATATATAATTTGTGCTTGGCTCACGTCGAGTCTGGATTTGGTTCGCCAAATTGTTGCTGATGCAGCACCTGTTTGACATGATTGGTCTGGTCACACTATACGCATCGTGGACCCCGGAGGACCTGGAGCTGCTCGGCCTTGGAGCTACCTGGACCCGGCGTTTCACTGTGATGAGCCCATAATTCGTTAATAGAACGTGTCTCCTTCACAGCACCGTTAGCGGCCGAGAGTGAGAGAGACCCGCACCGCAGCACAGCACAGCACAGCCCGGTGACCAACGAAGCGTCTCATTGAGTTTGGCTTGGAATCTTCCAAATAAAGGGAAGTGCTTGATTTTATCTCTGTTGGCCAGTGCCGGCCTTTGTAGATTTTTATCCTGGTTTTAGACCCCTGGTTGGGCTGATTTTGGGGTTTTTTTACAGCCTGGCTGTCCATGCTGGTTCCTGTTTACATGTGATGCTGTGACTCTACGTCATCACGTCCAGCAACGTGGTCGCTCACATTGGATCTCCCACTGCGCTGTTCTGGTCTAAAAAACTTATTTTAAACGTCATCAGCATGTTCCTGTCAGTATATATTTTTCTTTTTATGTTTTTATTTGGTCCCAGTGAGGAGGGCAAATGTGCTACACCCAATTTCTCTTCACCCCCTCTTATGTCTGTGCGTAAAGGAACAATCTGGGACTTCAGTTATTGTCATGATCATCTTAGAAGCCCAATATTCATCTGAATGAAATACTTTACCTACCATCTTTTACCAATATCGATGAGCTACAAAAGTGGTTCATCTCATTGTACTGCCCCTCTTTCAGCAGGGCAAGGGTTAACGGCAATGAATTGGTATCAGTACACATCTCTTTAAAAAGGAAATGCCTTATCTCCTGCTTCTTCTTTCTGGAAATGTCGAGACAAATCCTGGTCCTGTTATTAATATTTTACATACTCCAGAAGATTTTAAATCCAGATCTGGCCTTGGAATAGTGCATATGAACGTTCGAAGTCTTCTCCCAAAGTTAGATTCAATTAAAGTTTGGGTGGATAGACTTAACTGTGACATTTTAGTTTTGTCTGAAACCTGGCTTACCCAATCCATTACAGACAATGATGTTGCAATTCTGGGTTACAACATTTTTCGTTGCGACCGACCCAAAAAAGGTGGTGATGTGGCCATTTATGTGAAAAACAAATTCAGTACATTTATCATCTGTCTCACTGAGCAAACAGTTTGAACTTCTGGCCGTCAACATTGAACTTTTAAATGGTCATTTTCTTACGGTTGTAGGCTGCTACAGACCACCCTCAGCAAATAATAATGCTTTGTCTGCATTTACTGATCAGCTTTCAAACTTAGCTTTTAAAGACATTTTAATTTGTGGGGATTTTAACCTTGACTGGCTGTCCACTGCTTCTGATAATTTTAAATCGATTTGTGATTCTTTTAATTTAGAACAACTTGTTAACGGCCCAACCAGACCAAATCCCAAACGGCCCTCTAATTCATCCTTACTGGACCTGTTTTTAACTAATGCCCCAGATAAGTACTCCGCGGTTGGAATCTTTGTCAATGACATCAGTGACCATTGTGGTATTGCTACAGTCAGGGAAACCAAACTACCCAAAACAAAACCCCAAATTATTTTAAAGCGTGATTTCAAACATTTTAGTGAACAGGCCTTTTTCCATGACCTATGGGCTTTTGATCGGAACAGAATTTTTATTATTGACTCGGTAGAACTGGCATGGAAATACTTTTATGATGCTTTTACAGAAATTATTGATAGACATGCACCGTTTTGTAAATTTCGGGTCAAGGGCCGCTTCAACCCCTGGTTTTCAACTGAATTGTCCAATCTTTTAAAAGAAAGGGATGAAGCCTGGGCCCGGGCGAGAAAAACCAAGTCAGAGACAGACTGGGTCAGTTTCCGACAGCTCAGAAATCGGTGTACCGCTTTAATTAAAAAGGCCAAATCTGAGTTTTACTTGTCCCAAACAACAAAGAGCCTCAATGATCCAAGGAAATTCTGGAAAGCAATAAAATCAACTTTTGGAAAAATCCAAACTAATGATTTCCCAACTCATATTGTCAGTAACTCACAATTTCTTACTGATAAATCAGAAATTCTATCTTGTTTTAATAATCACTTTGTTTCATCCGGCTCTCTATTTGAGTCTTTGTATCCAAACTCAAACCACTCTAATAGTTACTCCCTTTCACCATCACAAAATGTTTCCCAATCATTTGTTTTGAGGCCTTTAACACAAGTCGAGGTTCACAGAGCACTAAAGCAATTAGATGCTGCTAAATCTGCAGGTCCTGATAATCTGGATTCTCATTTTCTTAAATTATCCGCAGATTTTATTTCTGAGCCCCTCACACATCTGTTCAATCTCAGTCTGACTAACAATATCATTCCTGCTGTGTGGAAGACTGCATATGTTCTTCCTCTTTTAAAGGGAGGGGATTCATCAGTTTTAAATAACTACAGGCCCATTTCAAAATTATGCATTTTAGTGAAAATTCTTGAAAAGTTTGTTGCAGACCAGCTTAAACAGTATCTAGAAGAAAATGACATTTTAATTAATAATCAATCAGGTTTTAGAGAAGGACACAGCACAATGACCGCTGCTGTGAAAGTTCTCAATGACATAATCGAGGCTGTTGACAGTAAAAAATATTGCACTGCACTTTTTATTGATCTGTCAAAGGCCTTCGATACCGTTGATCATGCCATTCTCTTAAACAGACTCTCTGTGATTGGCTTTTCTAAAGAAGCTCTGGGCTGGTTTAGTAATTACTTATCAGGGAGGATGCAATCCGTTCATTTCTCAGGGTCTTCCTCTCCGTTTCTTCCCATAACAAAAGGGGTTCCCCAAGGATCTGTCCTAGGCCCACTGTTATTTTCTATTTATATTAATAATCTTTGCTGTAATATATCTAATACATCTTTTCATTTTTATGCAGATGATACAGTTATCTATTGTTCTTCTGCCACAGTTGAACAAGTGTTTGCAGTTTTACAATCAGCTTTTAATATAATTCAGTGTCATTTGATGAATCTTAAACTGGTTTTAAATGCAGACAAATCAAAAGTAATGCTTTTTTCAAATGCAAAACGGTTACCCGCAAATCTCCCCAAGATAAAAAGCACCGAGGGCACAGAGATAGAAATTGTGTCAACTTACAGGTACCTCGGCTTATTAACTGACCAAGATTTGTCTTTTAAACCCCATATTGAGGGCCTAGTTCGAAAACTAAAGTTGAAATTGGGTTTGTTCTTTCGGAACAAATCCTGTTTTTCAATTCTTGTAAGAAAGCGTCTAATTTCTGTAACTTTTTTACCTTTGTTGGACTATGGAGATTTATTGTACATGAATGCAACTTTACAGCACCTCAAGAAATTGGACAGTGTGTACCATAGTGCTTTGCGTTTTATCACTGGTTGTGGAAACCGTGTTCACCACTGTACACTGTATTCTATAGTCGAGTATCCATCTCTGTCTGCTCGTAGATTGTCACACTGGTTTTTATTTGTCTATAAATGTATTCTTGGGCTCCTGCCATCTTACCTGTGTGTATATATGTTTAAAAATCAACCATCTTACGGCCTACGTTCCCAACAAACATTTCAGATGTCAGTTCCTCGGGTGAGAACTGAACTGGGAAAAACTGCTTTCAGATATGCTGCCCCCGCTTCTTGGAACAAACTCCAAAAGGATCTGAAATTAACTGATCCTGTGACTTTGGGTGAATTTAAATCTCTTTTGAAGGAATGTGAAACTAACACTATTGGACATTGTGACTGCTTCTAGTACATGCTGAATTTCACTGTGGTTTTTAATGGGTTTTAATGGTCTTAATGGTTTTAATTGTTTTACTCTTGTGTGAAATTGTGTTTGATTGTTGTCTTGTCTCACCGTTGTAACAATGTTTTGGCTGCTGTCTTGGCCAGGTCACTCTTGGCAAAGAGATGTCAATCTCAATGAGTTTTTTTACCTGGGTAAATAAAGGAAAATGAATGAATTATATATATATATATATATATATATATATATATATATATATATATATATATATATATATATATATATATATATAAAATAAAATTGTCACAGCCCTGGCCCCTGTTGTTCTGTTTGGAGGTTGGGGAGGGCTTGGTTGTCTTTGTGGCCGCTCCTGCCTCTGCTCTCTTCCCAGGTGCTCCTGCTTCACCTCCTCCCTTCTTGTTTGGCTGTGGCTCCACCTGTGTCTGATTGCAGCCTGATTAAAACTTGAGTGCAGGTGTGCGTGTGGCAGTATTCCTCCTGTCTCCACCATGCACACAGGGCTTGGACCACCGGAGCCCTGCTGAAGCCAGCCATGGACTTTTAAGTTCTTCTGTTTATTTGATTAATTTACACTTCCACAAGCACTGCAACACGTGCACACATACTGACTCACACGTACACGTTATTTTGTTTAATCCTGTGGGGCCGATGCCGTCGTATACGATGGCTGAGACCAAGCTTTACTAAATTATAAATAACTTTTTAATGATATGAGATAGAAACTTACTTTTTTTTTTTTTTTTGCTGAAAAGTTAACTCCAGGGACTTTTGGGCCAGCCGTTGGCCATCTTTGTACTCCTCATAGAAGCTGTGTGATGATGTGCGCGATCTGAGTGTCTAATCGGAATTGGTTCACCATCACATAGTTTTCCAAAATCCAATCATAGGGCAGATTTACCTCACGTGAAAAGCCAAAGATCATTTTCAGGAGTGATATGTTACTAGATGGCCCATTTGAATAGCCCCCTGGGTGCTCCAATGCGCCCTGCGCCATTACGCACAGCGATCAGTGAAAGCAGACGGAGCAGACGGACAGCCTCTGATGACAATCTCGTGTGCTCAAACAAAGAGTGTGTAACTATCATGATTGCTCCACAAGTTTACATGGATAACTCTGTTGCTTTCTTGGCGTAAAGCACTTGTTTACCATATCAATGGAGTGAGGGGGGAGGCGCCACTCCTCAGACTCTAAAGGGGCTTTCACAGTGGCGTATTCGTAGAGCTGCTCATTGCAGCATTGTGTTTCATTTAAATATGCCCGAAATACGCGCGTACTAAGCCTTTAACAGTGTTCGTTCATACTTGCAGTGTTGGGAAAGTGTAGTGACACGGACCCACAACAGGGGGCGCAAATGAACGGTCAATAGATGAGCCAAAATATAACAATTTAATGTTGTGAATGTGCACAACAAACATACAGACAATCTCAGAATATCATAACAGTCAATACACAAAGGTGACGTGTGGGCAGGCTCGAGGATAGAAGACGTCTGTCCTAAGAAGAGCCGGAACCACACGATTTCCGCCGCCCCAGAACCTGGTGAATACTGGAGCCGCCAAGTCCCGAATTCCCAGGTGATCACCGTCCCCGACTGTCGGATCTGGTACTGCTGGCGAAGAACAAAGACAGTCAAGTGTGGGTGTGTGTACACCCAGTAACAACAACGGTGGGAATGCCACCTCCACCTCTCACTCAATAACTTGCAGAGTACTGTAGATTCCTCAGGGGAAAAGAGTGCCTTCAGCGCTCTCACAGCTTCCACCGACGGAGGAACTGGTACTCCTGCAAACACTCACAATATACAAATATTGCAATTACAAAACGGCTGAGGATATTACCTCCAATGAAGTATGATATCTCGGCAACGAGGTGGAGATGACGTCTGGTCTTTATGGAGTGAGATGATGTTGAGTAGATGGGTGACAGCTGTCAAGAGGTAATGAGCGACAGCTGTCACCCCCGGCTGTGTCCATGGCGGCAGCGCCCTCTCATGCCTGAAGCCCGCACTTCAGGCAGGACGCCCTCTGGTGGTGGGCCAGCAGTACCTCCTCTTCTGGCGGCCCACACAACAGGACCCCCCCCTCAACGGGCGCCTCCTGGCGCCCGACCAGGTTTGTCGGGGTGTCGGCGGTAGAAGTCGGCCAGGAGGGCCGGATCCAGGATGAAGCTCCTCTTCACCCAGGAGTGTTCTTCGGGTCCATACCCCTCCCAGTCCACCAGATATTGGAACCCCCGACCCATCTGACGGACGTCCAGGAGCCGGCGCACCGTCCAAGCCGGCTCCCCGTCGATGATCCGAGCAGGAGGGGGCGCCGGTCCGGGAGCACAGAGGGGTGAGGTGTGATGAGGTTTGACACGTGACACGTGGAAAACCGGATGGATCCGCAGTGAAGCCGGGAGTTGGAGCTTCACTGCGGCAGGACTGAAGACTTTGAGGATTCTGAAGGGGCCAATGTACCTGTCCTGGAGTTTCGGGGAGTCCACCTGGAGGGGGATGTCCTTCGTGGAAAGCCACACCTCCTGCCCGGGCTGGTAAGCAGGGGCCAGGGATCGCCGGCGGTCTGCATGGGTCTTCGCCCTCGTCCGGGCCTTCAACAAGGCAGAGCGGGCGGAGCGCCACACCCGACGGCACTTCCGCAGGTGGGCCTGGACCGAGGGCACACCGACCTCTCCCTCCACCACGGGAAACAACGGGGGCTGATACCCCAAACACACCTCAAATGGGGAGAGGCCGGTGGCCGAAGACACCTGGCTGTTATGCGCATACTCGATCCATGCCAGTTGTTTACTCTATGCCGTCAGGTGCGCGGATGTGACGCAGAGGAGGGTCTGTTCCAGTTCCTGGTTGACCCGCTCTGCCTGTCCGTTCGTCTGTGGATGGTACCCGGACGAGAGGCTCACGGTGGCCCCCAGTTCCCTGCAGAAGCTCCTCCAGACGTGTGAGGAGAACTGGGGACCACGATCTGAGACGATGTCGGAGGGTATCCCATGCAGACAGACAACGTGGTGGACCAGGAGGTCTGCTGTCTCCTGGGCTGTTGGGAGCTTCGGGAGGGCCACGAAGTGGGCCGCCTTGGAGAAACGGTCCACTATCGTGAAGATGGTGGTGTTGCCCTGGGACGGGGGGAGGCCCGTGACGAAATCCAGGCCGATGTGGGACCAGGGCCGATGAGGCACCGGCAGCGGCTGGAGGAGTCCTTGGGCCTTTGTGTGTACCGCCTTGCCCCTGGCACAGGTGGTGCAGGCCTGGATATATTCCCGGACGTCTGCCTCCATAGACGCCCACCAGAAGCGCTGCCGGACAACTGCCACGGTCCTTCGCACCCCTGGATGACAGGAGAGCTTGGAACCGTGACAGAAGTCCAAGACTGCAGCTCTGGCCTCTGGTGGGACGTACAGACGGTTCTTCGGACCTGTTCCTGGGTCCGGGCTCCGTGCCAGGGCCTCCCGGATGGTCTTCTCCACGTCCCAGGTGAGGGTGGCCACGATAGTGGACTCAGGCAGGATGGGCTCCGGTGGATCCGACAGTGCAGTTTTGACCTCCTCTTCGTGTACCCGGGACAAGGCATCTGACCTCTGGTTCTTGGTCCCGGGGCGATAGGTGATCCGGAAGTCAAAACGCCCGAAGAACAGTGACCAGCGGGCTTGCCTGGGGTTCAGCCGCTTGGCGGTCCTGATATACTCCAGGTTCCGATGGTCAGTGAAAACCGTGAATGGCACAGACGCTCCCTCCAACAGGTGTCTCCACTCCTCAAGAGCCTCTTTCACCGCAAGGAGTTCTCGATTGCCGACATCATAGTTCCGTTCAGCCGGGGTCAACCTGCGTGAAAAGTAGGCACACGGGTGAAGAACCTTATCGGTCTCTCCGCTCTGGGACAGCACGGCTCCTATCCCTGAGTCAGAGGCGTCCACTTCAACCATGAACTGGCGGCTAGGGTCGGGCTGCACCAAAACTGGCACAGTAGAGAACCGTCGTTTCAACTCCTTGAACGCGGCTTCGCACCGATCCGACCAGGTGAAGGGGACTTTTGGAGAGGTCAGGGCTGTCAGGGGGCTAACTACCTGACTGTAGCCCTTAATGAACCTCCTATAGAAATTAGTGAAGCCGAGGAACTGTTGCAGCTTCCTACGGCTTGTTGGTTGGGGCCAATCTCTCACCGCCGCAACCTTGGCCGGATCAGGGGTGACGGAGTTAGAGGAGATGATAAACCCCAGGAAGGACAAAGACGTGCGGTGAAACTCGCACTTCTCGCCCTTCACAAACAGTCGGTTCTCTAACAACCGCTGCAGGACCTGACGTACATGCTGGACATGGGTCTCAGGATCTGGAGAAAAGATGAGAATATCGTCCAGATATACGAAGATGAATCGGTGCAGGAAGTCCCGCAAGACGTCGTTAACCAATGCTTGGAACGTCGCGGGGGCGTTGGTGAGGCCGAACGGCATGACCAGGTACTCAAAGTGACCTAATGGGGTGTCAAATGCCGTCTTCCATTCGTCTCCCTCCCGGATCCGAACCAGGTGATACGCATTTCTAAGATCCAGCTTAGTAAAGATTTTGGCTCCATGCAGGGGGGTGAACACGGAATCTAACAATGGCAACGGGTATCGGTTGCGAACCGTAATCTCATTCAGCCCCCTGTAATCAATACATGGACGAAGTCCGCCATCTTTCTTGCCCACAAAAAAGAAACCTGCCCCCATCTGGGAGGTGGAGTTCCGGATCAGCCCGGCAGCTAATGAGTCCCGGATGTAGGTCTCCATTGATTCGCGCTCAGGTCGTGAGAGGTTGTACAGCCTGCTGGACGGGAACTCAGCGCCTGGAACCAAATCAATGGCACAATCGTACGGACGGTGCGGGGGAAGGGTGAGTGCCAGATCCTTACTGAAGACGTCAGCAAGATCGTGGTACTCAACCGGCACTGCCGTCAGATTGGGAGGGACTTTGACCTCCTCCTTAGCCTGTGAACCGGGAGGAACCGAGGATCCTAAACACCCCCGATGGCAGGTTTCGCTCCACTGAACCACCACCCCAGACGGCCAATCAATCCGGGGATTGTGCTTCAACATCCATGGGATGCCCAAAATCACGCGGGAGGTAGGAGTTACAAAAAACTCAATCTCCTCCCGGTGGTTTCCAGACACCACCAGAGTTACTGGTTGTGTCTTGTGTGTGAGTAACGGGAGGAGGGTGCCATCTAGTGCCCGCACCTGCAACGGCGAAGGAAGCGCCACCAGAGGGAGCCCTACCTCCCTTGACCATCTGCTGTCTAGCAGATTCCCTTCTGACCCCGTGTCCACCAGTGCTCGGGCTTGAAGGGTTAAATCCCCGCTCAGGATTGTGACTGGGAGTCGTGTGGCAATTAGTGTGTGTCTCACTTGAATGTTTTGACCCCCCCTTAGCCCAGTCTCTAAGGGCGAGTGTTGTCGTTTTGGCCGTTTGGGGCAATTTCTCTGTGTGTGCTCAGTTGAGCTGCAGAGAAAACACTCTCCACGGATCAGCCTCCCCATTTTGGCCCTGTGCGTTTCCCTAACAACGTCAGCAGGGGGAGCTGTTGCCCCACAAAGCGCTGCGGCTGTGGAGCGTGGGGAGGGCGGCCCCTTTTCGAACCCGGAAGGGAGAGGGGCGGCGTGTATCCGGTCACGTCCTTCGCCTCGCTCCCGACGGCGTTCCTCCAACCGATTGTCTAACCATATAACGAGATCGATAAGCCCATCTAAATCTCGCGGTTCCTCCTTAGCTACCAGCTGCTCCTTCAGAACCAACGACAGTCCGTTTATGAAGGCGGCGCGGAGCGCAACGTTATTCCAGCCGGACCTTGCAGCCGCGATGCGGAAGTTGACTGCATAAGCGGCTGCGCTCTCACGTCCCTGTCTCATTGACAGCAGCACGGTTGAAGCGGTCTCTCCTCTGTTAGGGTGATCAAACACTGTTCTGAACTCCCCCACAAACCCAGTGTATGCTGATAACAACCGTGAGTTCTGTTCCCAGAGCGCCGTAGCCCAGGCGCGTGCTTTACCCCGAAGCAGAGCAATCACATAAGCTATTTTACTAGCATCTGACGCGTACATGACGGGATGTTGTACGAAGACGAGCGAACACTGCATAAGAAAATCCGCGCACGTCTCCACACAACCTCCGTACAGCTCAGGAGGGCTTATGTATGCTTCAGGGGATGGTGGGAGGGGTTGTTGAACCACCACTGGAACGTTTATATCCTGCACAGGGTCGGCAGGAGGACGAGCTGCAGCAGCGCCCTGAGCGCTCGCCGCCATCTGTGCGGAGAGAGCCTCCACCCTGCGGTTCAGGAGGATGTTTTGCTCAGTCATTTGATCCAACCGAGCCGTAAAGGCGGTGAGAATGTGCTGCAGCTCACCAATCACGTCTCCTGCAGACGCCTGCGCTCCCTGCTCTCCCATTGGTCGTTCAACAGCCGGGTGATGCCCCTCGGAGTCCATGACGCTGGCCGAGATATCCTGTTGGGAAAGTGTAGTGACACGGACCCAGAACAGGGGGCGCAAATGAACGGTCAATAGATGAGCCAAAATATAACAATTTATTGTTGTGAATGTGCACAATGAACATACAGACAATCTCAGAATATCATAACAGTCAATACACAAAGGTGACGTGTGGGCAGGCTCGAGGATAGAAGACGTCTGTCCTAAGAAGAGCCGGAACCACACGATTTGCGCCGCCCCAGAACCTGGTGAATACTGGAGCCGCCAAGTCCCGAATTCCCAGGTGATCACCGTCCCTGACTGTCGGATCTGGTACTGCTGGCGAAGAACAAAGACAGTCAAGTGTGGGTGTGTGTACACCCAGTAACAACAACGGTGGGAATGCCACCTCCACCTCTCACTCAATAACTTGCAGAGTACTGTAGATTCCTCAGGGGAAAAGAGTGCCTTCAGCGCTCTCACAGCTTCCACCGACGGAGGAACTGGTACTCCTGCAAACACTCACAATATACAAATATTGCAATTACAAAACGGCTGAGGATATTACCTCCAATGAAGTATGATATCTCGGCAACGAGGTGGAGATGACGTCTGGTCTTTATGGAGTGAGATGATGTTGAGTAGATGGGTGACAGCTGTCAAGAGGTAATGAGCGACAGCTGTCACCCCCGGCTGTGTCCATGGCGGCAGCGCCCTCTCGTGCCTGAAGCCCGCACTTCAGGCAGGGCGCCCTCTGGTGGTGGGCCAGCAGTACCTCCTCTTCTGGCGGCCCACACAACATGCAGCTGCATGTGTTCGCGTTTTAATAATAATAATAATAATAATACATTTTATTTGTATTGCACCTTACATTTCAAAGAAATCTCAAAGTGCTACAGCAAGGATTTAAAAGGATTTGATATGTGCACACAGTCGCGTGTGCCATGCCGCACCAGTTTCAGTGCTATTTTCTGCCTCTGTGGAAGTGCGCTCTGTTCTCTACTGCATGGTGTGGTACGGCTCAAAAACAGTAATTTAACATTATTATTATTATTTTTTTATGCAGCGAGTGCGAGTTTATTTTAGAGTCACAGCTCTTTTCAGCTTTGATCAGACTGATCGATCAGGGCGTTTGATGAGCGCACTGACATGCAGCAAGTGCGCGTGTATTTTAAAGAGTCACAGCACTTTTCAGCTTTGATCAGACTGATCGATCAGGGCGTTTGATGAGTGCACCGAGTCACAGCTCCGATTAGACACACAGAGAGAGAGAGAGTGAGGGAGGGAGAGCGTGCGCGCGCGAGACAGCGGTTTTATTTTATTTTATTATAAGGAGTCTGATAGAGGAGAGAGAGCGGTTTTATTTTATTTCATTATAAGGAGTCTGATAGAGGAGAGAGAACAGTTTTACGCTCTCTCTTAGAGAGAGAGAGAGAGCGCTTTTATGAAACGATATGACACAGTGAAACAGTTATATAATTAGTCCAGTATGATAAAGTGAAGCAACGATCTTGCAGTATCTGTGTCTATATAGCTCCAAAAGAACAACAGGGAGATGTGAAGTGGCGCACAGTACCGTGTTGAAGCATGGGTGGGCTCACAGTAGCGGACAGTAGCATGGCGCTGCGTGTACTCGCGTTAAGGCTCCATACTGTGCTGTATGCCGAAGAAAATTAAACAGGTTTAATTTCTTCCATCCTACATGCGTAGCCCTCAACATACTGCTACGCATTGACAAAAAACTCCTCCTGAAGTGGGCGGAGAGCTGCTCATTACAGCGTATCATCTACGCTGTAATGAGCAGCTCTACGAATACGCCACTGTGAAAGCCCCTTAAGGAGCCAAAGTGAATGAAAGCTGCTTTAGGAGCAGCACAGAACACTCCAAAACACAGTAGAAGTAGAAATTTGTGATGTGACCTTTGTGTAATAGCAGACAGAAATTGCTTTGAGATGAAGACAAACAAAACACATTTTGTATATATTGTTCAAAATGTGCATACGTTTATTTTTTTTGAATGTTTTTGTTGTACAGTCCTTCACACAAGACCTCAAATTACCTTTATAAAGTGTCAAAACAGTTTATTATAGTTTGTTGTGTGTTTTGAATAAATGTGTGTGGAAAATTATTTTCTGCTTTACGTTTTCCTTTCTTATTTCTGATTGTAAACCTTTATTACACTTATAAAACACAAAAAAGCATATATATTATGAAAGTACAGGTTGTCCTGAAAAAAAGGAGACATAAACCTTGATTGTGGGATGCAGGGAGAGCTGTTAACAGCAATAATAAAACATTTATGCCAGGCGAGTGAACTGTCCAAAAAATGCCCTCAGACCCCAGAGGGTTAAATAAATATTGTTAAACCTGCTCCATGCGTCATTTTCCCTCTTTTGTTACTCCCTTATCGAGCCAGGGTTGTAACAAATGGGGGCTCGTCCTTTTTAAATTAGGCGATTGTTCACGTGTGGCAGACATGACTCAGCGTATTTAAGGTAAGAGTCCTTTTGGTTATTTTCGTAAAATGTCATTTGATGTTGATTAGTACTGGATTTGTCAAGCGCGTTTGTAGTTTCTTTGGTTTGAAGTTTATGAATGAAACTTTTTCCATGTTCTGACATCATTTGTCTTATATGGTGTTGTGCGCTGTTGGGGGGACGCAGGCTTAGTTGTGTGGCTGGAGATTTGTTTTGGTCCATTGTATGTATTTGTTGATTTTATGAGAGACCCATTTGGTAACCGTATAAATTGTAATGTGCATCCTTTGTTAAAAAGTGGGGATTTTCCTGGTAGGTTTTAGGCATCGTTCTCAAAAGGAGAACGATTGCTGGGGGGTTTTTAGTGACGGAGGCCAGTGCGGGTTGAAGCATCCCACTCTTACCTTTCCCTTCATCAGCTTAGGGTGTGTTCAGGGCCATTACGGCCACTGAGAGTAACACGTAATTCCCACCGCCATGCTTCCAGAAGACGAGGGAAAAGCTAGTCTAGGGATTTTTTTGAGAGAATAACGAAGATCCTCTCTTTTGTTGGGTGTAACGTTGCTAAATTATCGATTAAGCTTCTGTGGTCTCAGATTTGTTTTTTGTTTTTTTTGTTTTTGGTACAATGGATATAATGGGAGAATTTGTGGAGTCACCTTCTATGAGTGGCTTAGATCATTGTACTAAGCAGCAGTTGGCCTCTATTGGAGAATATTATAAAGTTGAGGTTGGAGACATGAGGAAAAATTTGGATTACATTAAAGAGAATTTGAAAGCTGCATTGATTGAGAAAGGTGTATTGTCTGAACAGGAGGATGTAACTGTTGGTGAGGAAAATTCTAATGAAAATGGCCCTGGAGAGGGAACGGCTTCAACTGGAGCAGGACAGGTTAAGGATGGCTTCGGAGAGGTCTGGTCCAAGAAGGGAGTTTGATTTCATTTCTAATTTGTGTCTGTTTCGAAGTTTGAAGAGAGTGATCTGGACACCTTTTATCCCTTTTTGAAAGAGTTGCTAATTTGAGAGGTTGGCCTGAAGCTGATCAGGTTGTGATGCTACAATCAGTCGTTACTGGGAAGACTCAAGCAGCAGCTGAGTGACCAAGAGAGCAGAGATTACAGAACTGTTAAGGAGGCTGTGTTAAAAGCTTATGAACTGGTCCCAGAAACCTATAGACAGTGGTTTAGGTCATGGAAAAAGGGTGAAAGGCAGTCCAATGTTGAGTTTGCTAAAGATTGGAGCAAACATTTTAACAGATGGTGTTCTGCCCTCGATGTTACAACATTTGAAGAACTTTGTGACTTGGTTGTACTCGAGCAGTTTATTGAGTGTCTTCCACCTGATGTGGCTACTCATATTACGGAAAGAGGAAAATCTACTGTGTCTGAGGCAGCTACCATTGCTGATGAGTACATTCTGGCTCATAGAGGGAAAAGCAGGAGGTATACACACTCTGATTTTCTACTGTCAAACCTATAAGTCAGTCCAAGTTTGCAAGGTTTGAGTCGACTAGACTTACAGTCTATGAGTTCTGAACAGTCTTGTAATTATTGTCGTGAGAAGGGGCATTGGAAGATTGGATGTCCTGTTTTGAAAAGTAAAGCTGGTCATTTTAGTGGTAAATGTTAAACCTGCTGCATTTACAGCCCGGAAGATGGACTTTTCAGCTTCAGGGATGAAGTTTAAACATTGCTCTGGCTTGGAAGCATTTGTTTCAGACAGTTTTGTGTCTCTTTGTGGTAATGATTATAAAGTGCCGGTAAGGATTCTGAGGGATACTGGGGCAACGGATTCTTTCATTCGAGCTTCGGTTTAGCCATTTTCAAAGGAGACTGCGAAGTCTATTGTTAGGGCGTTGACTCAGTTTATAGTCATTTTTGGTATCCCTAAAGTCATCCAAAGTGACCAGGGCTCAAATTTTTCTTCGCATCTCTTTGCCCAAGTTCTAAAACAGCTTAACATTAAGCACAATCAGGCTTCAGATTCAGATTCAGATTCAAGCATTTATTGTCATTGCCACAAAGAACAACAAAATTACGTCTGGAGCATCCACATGCGTAGTTAAAAAGAGTAACCAGTGCAATAAATAACCCCTATATACCCCATGTATACATTTATAACATTGATAACATCAGCGTATCATGCACAGAGCTAGGGAGCTTTGGAGAGCTTCCATCAGACTCTGAAATCCTTATTGCGCTCTTATTGTGCAGTTGTGTAAGGATTGGGAAGATGGTTTGCCTTGGTTACTTTTAGCCGCGAAAGAGGTTTGCCAGGAGAGTACTGGTTTTAGTCCAAACGATCTGGTCTTTGAGCATAGAGTACAGGGTCCGTTGGCAGTATTTCATGATAAGTGGGCCTCAGATGAACCTCCCTCTGATTTGTTGGACTATGTGAATGGTTTTCACCATCGTCTGTACTTGGCAGGTCAATTGGATAAACAGAACTTGGCTACCGCTCAGAATAAAATGAAAAGTTTGACCGATAGACATTCTGAGAAGCGACAGTTCAGTGAGGGGGATCAAGTTTTGGCCTTGTTACCGGTTGTGGGGTCATCGTTTCAGGCAAAATTTCATGGTCCTTATACTGTTCTGAAACAGCTTTCAGATCTTAATTATCTGATTGCAACTCCAGATAGGAAAAAAGTCAGCAGCTTTGCCACATTAATGTTCTGAAACCCTATTTTGTCAGAGAATCTTTACAGAGTCAGTCTGGGTCTGTGGATGGGCATACAGTTTTGACTGTTTGTGAAGTACCTCAGTCAACTTTTCATGGGGGGGGGTGGCAATGCCAGATGATGCTGTACTTTGTGCTTACTTGAAAAATTCTGAAACTTTGGAGAAATTGGGTTCGTTATTTGACTATTTGCCTTGTGACAGAGATGTTCAATTGGCAGGTTTGATTAGAGATTACCCATCTTTGTTTGGGGATACACCCACTAAGACCAATTTGATACAACACAATATAGATGCAGGAGATTGAAAACCCATTCGACAGAGATTTTTCCGTGTCTCCGATGAAAAGCAGAAGGTCATTGATAAAGAGGTGAAATACATGCTTGATAATAATCTTGCGGTTCCCTCTGCTTCCAGCTGGGCATCTCCCTACCTGATAGTACAGAAGTCAGACAAGTCTCTGCGGATATGGACTGACTTTGCTGTATCTGTTAGCTGTTTGAACTGAGCTGTTTGAGTTCTTTGAATTAACAGTCTTTTTCAAGACTTTTTTACTTTTTTTTACTTTTTCACCGTGCTCCAACGCCTAAAGAAGACCTCTAACGGTCGAAGCATCGTGACGGAGCTCTTTTATCAGCTAACCTTCATCAGCGTTGGCAAGCTAACTAGCTTGCTAACGCTTTCGTTTTTATTTTTATTTTATTTTTTAGCACTGTTGTCGTGCTGCTCCACAGCCTGCCTAGTGGATTTTTATTTTATTTTAGCACTGTTGTCATGCGTTACCTGTGCTGCTCCACAGCCTGTTCAGTGGATTTTTATTTTATTTTTTAGCACTGTTGTCGTGCGTTACCTGTGCTGCTCCACAGCCTGTTCAGTGGATTTTTATTTTATTTTTTGGCGCTGTTGTCGTGCGTTACCTGTGCTGCTCCACAGCCTGTCCAGTGGATATATATTTTTTTTTTTAGCACTGTTGTCGTGTGTTACCTGTGCTGCTCCACAGCCTGTCCAGTGGATTTTTATTTTATTTTTTACCACTGTTGTCGTGTGTTACCTGTGCTGCTCCACAGCCTGTCCAGTGGATTTTTATTTTATTTTTTACCACTGTTGTCGTGTGTTACCTGTGCTGCTCCACAGCCTGTTCAGTGGATTTTTATTTTATTTTTTGGCGCTGTTGTCGTGCGTTACCTGTGCTGCTCCACAGCCTGTTCAGTGGATTTTTATTTATTTATTTTTTTTTTATTTTTTTTTTTTAGCACTGTTGTCATGTGTTACCTGTGCTGCTCCACAGCCTGTTCAGTGGATTTTTATTTTATTTTTTACCACTGTTGTCGTGTGTTACCTGTGCTGCTCCACAGCCTGTTCAGTGGATTTTTGTTTTGTTTTTTACCACTGTTGTCGTGTGTTACCTGTGCTGCTCCACAGCCTGTCCAGTGGATTTTTATTTTATTATTTTATTTTATTTTATTTTTTTTATTTTTTTATTTATTTTTTTTTAGCACTGTTGTCGTGCGTTACCTGTGCTGCTCCACAGCCTGTCCAGTGGATTTTTATTTTATTTTTTACCACTGTTGTCGTGCGTTACCTGTGCTGCTCCACAGCCTGTCCAGTGGATTTTGATTTTTATTTTATTTTTTGTGGGCGCTGTTGTCGTGCGTTACCTGTGCTGCTCCACAGCCTGTCCAGTGGATTTTTATTTAGCGCTGTTGTCGTGCGTTACCTGTGCTGCTCCACAGCCTGTCTAGTGGATTTTTATTTTGTTTTAGCACTGTTGTCGTGCGTTGCCTGTGCTGCTCCACAGCCTGTCCAGTGGATTTTTATTTTTATTTTATTTTATTTTTTAGCACTGTTGTTGTGCGTTACCTGTGCTGCTCCACAGCCTGTCCAGTGGATTTTTATTTTGTTTTAGCACTGTTGTTGTGCATTACCTGTGCTGCTCCACAGCCTGTCTAGTGGATTTTATTTTGTTTTAGCACTGTTGTTGTGCGTTACCTGTGCTGCTCCACAGCCTGTCTAGTGGATTTCTATTTTGTTTTAGCACTGTTGTCGTGCGTTACCTGTGCTGCTCCACAGCCTGTCTAGTGGATTTTTATTTTGTTTTAGCACTGTTGTCGTGCGTTGCCTGTGCTGCTCCACAGCCTGTCCAGTGGATTTTTATTTTATTTTATTTTATTTTTAGCACTGTTGTTGTGCGTTACCTGTGCTGCTCCACAGCCTGTCCAGTGGATTTTTATTTTTATTTTATTTTATTTTTTAGCACTGTTGTTGTGCGTTACCTGTGCTGCTCCACAGCCTGTCTAGTGGATTTTTATTTATTTTAGCACTGTTGTCGTGCGTTACCTGTGCTGCTCCACAGCCTGTCTAGTGGATTTTTATTTTGTTTTAGCACTGTTGTCGTGCGTTGCCTGTGCTGCTCCACAGCCTGTCCAGTGGATTTTTATTTTTATTTTATTTTATTTTTTAGCACTGTTGTTGTGCGTTACCTGTGCTGCTCCACAGCCTGTCTAGTGGATTTTTATTTTATTTTAGCACTGTTGTCGTGCGTTACCTGTGCTGCTCCACAGCCTGTCTAGTGTCGGATTCCCTGTTTGGGAATCCGCTAGCTTAGCGTAGCTACTAGCTCTTAGCCGTTTTAGCATGGCGGCTTCTCCTGTCTCTCCCGTACTTTTCTGCTCTGGGTGTGAAATGTTTAGTTATTCCTCGGCCTCTTTAGCAGTAACGGTACATGTAATAAGTGCAGCTTATTCGTAGCTTTGGAGGCCAGGCTGGGCGAATTGGAGGCTCGGCTCCGCACCGTGGAAAATTCTACAGCTAGCCAGGCCCCTGTAGTCGGTGCGGACCAAGGTAGCTTAGCCGCCGTTAGTTCCCCCCTGGCAGACCCCGTGCAGTCGGGAAGGCAGGCTGACTGGGTGACTGTGAGGAGGAAGCGTAGCCCTAAACAGAAGCCCCGTGTACACCGTCAACCCGTTCACATCTCTAACCGTTTTTCCCCACTCGACGATACACTCGCCGAGGATCAAACTCTGGTTATTGGCGACTCTGTTTTGAGAAATGTGAAGTTAGCGACACCAGCAACCATTGTCAATTGTCTTCCGGGGGCCAGAGCAGGCGACATCGAAGGACATTTGAAATTGCTGGCTAAGGCTAAGCGTAAATTTGGTAAGATTGTAATTCACGTCGGCAGTAATGACACTCGGTTACGCCAATCGGAGGTCACTAAAATTAACATTGAATCGGTGTGTAACTTTGCAAAAACAATGTCGGACTCTGTTGTTTTCTCTGGGCCCCTCCCCAATCAGACCGGGAGTGACATGTTTAGCCGCATGTTCTCCTTGAATTGCTGGCTGTCTGAGTGGTGTCCAAAAAATGAGGTGGGCTTCATTGATAATTGGCAAAGCTTCTGGGGAAAACCTGGTCTTGTTAGGAGAGACGGCATCCATCCCACTTTAGAGGGAGCAGCTCTCATTTCTAGAAATCTGGCCAATTTTTTGGGATCCTCCAAACTGTGACTGTCTAGCGTTGGGACCAGGAGGCAGAGCTGTGGTCTTATACACCTCTCTGCAGCTTCTCTCCCCCTGCCATCCCCTCATTACCCCATCCCCGTAGAGACGGTGCCTGCTCCCAGACCACCAATAACCAGCAAAAATCTATTTAAGCATAAAAATTCAAAAAGAAAAAATAATATAGCACCTTCAATTGCACCACAGACTAAAACAGTTAAATGTGGTCTATTAAACATTAGGTCTCTTTCTTCTAAGTCCCTGTTGGTAAATGATATAATAATTGATCAACGTATTGATTTATTCTGCCTAACAGAAACTTGGTTACAGCAGGATGAATATGTAGTTTAAATGAGTCAACACCCCCGAGTCACACTAACTGTCAGAATGCTCGTAGCACGGGCCGGGGCGGAGGATTAGCAGCAATCTTCCATTCCAGCTTATTAATTAATCAAAACCTAGACAGAGCTTTATTCATTTGAAAGCTTGTATCTTAGTCTTGGCCATCCAAATTGGAAGTCCCAAAACCAGTTTTATTTGTTATTATCTATCGTCCACCTGGTCGTTACTGTGAGTTTCTCTGTGAATTTTCAGACCTTTTGTCTGACTTAGTGCTTAGCTCAGATAAGATAATTATAGTGGGCGATTTTAACATCCACACAGATGCTGAGAATGACAGCCTCAATACTGGATTTAATCTATTATTAGACTCTATCGGCTTTGCTCAAAAAGTAAATGAGTCCACCCACCACTTTAATCATATTTTAGATCTTGTTCTGACTTATGGTATGGAAATAGAAGACTTAACAGTATTCCTGAAAACTCCCTTTTGTCTGATCATTTTTTAATAACATTTACATTTACCCTGATGGACTACCCTGCAGTGGGGAATAAGTTTCATTACACTAGAAGTCTTTCAGAAAGCGCTGTAACTAGGTTTAAGGATATGATTCCTTCTTTATGTTCTCTAATGTCATATACCAACACAGAGCAGAGTAGCTACCTAAACTCTGTAAGGGAGTTAGAGTATCTTGTCAATAGTTTTACATCCTCATTGAAGACAACTTTGGATGCTGTAGCTCCTCTGAAAAAGAGAGCTTTAAATCAGAAGTGTCTGACTCCGTGGTATAACTCACAAACTCGTAGCTTAAAGCAGATAACCCGTAAGTTGGAGAGGAAATGGTGTCTCACTAATTTAGAAGATCTTCACTTAGCCTGGAAAAAGAGTTTGTTGCTCTATAAGAAAGCCCTTCGTGAAGCTAGGACATCTTTCTACTCATCACTAATTGAAGAAATAAGAACAACCCCAGGTTTCTTTTCAGCACTGTAGCCAGGCTGACAAAGAGTCAGAGCTCTATTGAGCTGAGTATTCCATTAACTTTAACTAGTAATGACTTCATGACTTTCTTTGCTAACAAAATTTTGACTATTAGAGAAAAAATTACTCATAACCATCCCAAAGATGTATCGTTATCTTTGGCTGCTTTCAGTGATGCCGGTATTTGGTTAGACTCTTTCTCTCCGATTGTTCTGTCTGAGTTATTTTCATTAGTTACTTCATCCAAACCATCAACATGCTTATTAGACCCCATTCCTGCCAGGCTGCTCAAGGAAGTCCTACCATTATTTAATGCTTCAATCTTAAATATGATCAATCTATCTTTGTTAGTTGGTTATGTACCACAGGCCTTTAAGGTGGCAGTAATTAAACCATTACTTAAAAAGCCATCACTTGACCCAGCTATCTTAGCTAATTATAGGCCAATCTCCAACCTTCCTTTTCTCTCAAAGATTCTTGAGAGGGTAGTTGTAAAACAGCTAACTGATCACCTGCAGAGGAATGGTCTATTTGAAGAGTTTCAGTCAGGTTTTAGAATTCATCATAGTACAGAACAGCATTAGTGAAGGTTACAAATGATCTTCTTATGGCTTCGGACAGTGGACTTATCTCTGTGCTTGTTCTGTTGGACCTCAGTGCTGCTTTTGATACTGTTGACCATAAAATTTTATTACAGAGATTAGAGCATGTCATAGGTATTAAAGGCATTGCGCTGCGGTGGTTTGAATCATATTTGTCTAATAGATTACAGTTTGTTCATGTAAATGGGGAATCTTCTTCACAGACTAAAGTTAATTATGGAGTTCCACAAGGTTCTGTGCTAGGACCAATTTTATTCACTTTATACATGCTTCCCCATGGGCAGTATTATTAGACGGTATTGCTTAAATTTTCATTGTTACGCAGATGCTACCCAGCTTTATCTATCCATGAAGCCAGAGGATACGCACCAATTAGCTAAACTGCAGGATTGTCTTACAGACATAAAGACATGGATGACCTCTAATTTCCTGCTTTTAAACTCAGATAAAACTGAAGTTATTGTACTTGGCCCCACAAATCTTAGAAGCATGGTGTCTAACCAGATCGTTACTCTGGATGGCATTTTCCCTGATCTCTAGTAATACTGTGAGAAATCTTGGAGTTATTTTTGATCAGGATATGTCATTCAAAGCGCATATTAAACAAATATGTAGGACTGCCTTTTTGCATTTACGCAATATCTCTAAATCAGAAAGGTCTTGTCTCAGAGTGATGCTGAAAAACTAATTCATGCATTTGTTTCCTCTAGGCTGGACTATTGTAATTCATTATTATCAGGTTGTCCTAAAAGTTCCCTAAAAGCCTTCAGTTGGTTCAGAATGCTGCAGCTAGAGTACTGACGGGGACTAGCAGGAGAGAGCATATCTCACCCGTGTTGGCCTCCCTTCATTGGCTTCCTGTTAATGCTAGAATAGAATTTAAAATTCTTCTTCTTACTTATAAGGTTTTGAATAATCAGGTCCCATCTTATCTTAGGGACCTCATAGTACCATATTACCCCATTAGAGCGCTTCGCTCTCAGACTGCGGGCTTACTTGTAGTTCCTAGGGTTTGTAAGAGTAGAATGGGAGGCAGAGCCTTCAGCTTTCAGGCTCCTCTCCTGTGGAACCAGCTCCCAATTCAGATCAGGGAGACAGATACCCTCTCTACTTTTAAGATTAGGCTTAAAACTTTCCTTTTCGCCAAGGCTTATAGTTAGGGCTGGATCGGGTGACACTGGACCATCCCTTGGTTATGTTGCTTTAGACGTAGACTGTTTCATAATTATTGTATGGCCTTGCCTTGCAATGTGGAGCGCCTTGGGGCAACTGTTTGTTGTGATTTGGCGCTATACAAGAAAAAAGTTGATTGATTGATTGACTTTCAAAAAGTCAACGCTGTGACAAATTAATTTCCGTGTGTTGAGGACTGTGTCGATCAGGTGGGAGGGACGCGGCTTGTAAGTAAGCTGGATCTTCTTAAAGGGTATTGGCAAGTGCCTTTAACCCAGAGAGCACAGGAAATATCTGCATTCATTGCACCTTCTGGTTTATTTTCCTATACTGTGATGGGTTTTGGCCTGAGAAATGCACCAGCAACATTTCAAAGGTTGATGATGTTGTGAGTCATCTGAAAGGTTGTGCTGTCTATTTGGATGATGTTGCAGTATACAGTAACACCTGGGACAACCATCTAATGCAGCTCCGGGCAATGTTTGACCGTTTAGACCATGGTAATCTCACTCTAAATTTAGCCAAGTGTGACTTCGCTAAGGCCACAGTAACCTATTTAGGAAAAGTTGTTGGACAGGGTCAAGTCCGCCCTGTAATGGCTAAAGTTACAGCTGTTTCTAAGTTTCCTGTTCCGGCGACAAAGAAGGAACTCATGAGATTTTTGAGTCTAGTGGGTTACTATCGTTGTTTTTGTCACAATTTTTCCAGCGTTGTTGCGCCACTGATCGACTTGTTGAAATCTGGTCTGAGTCTTGTTAGCAGGCTTTCAATGAAGTTAAATCTTTGCTTTGTTCAGCTCCTGTTTTGAGGGCTCCACAGTTTGATCAGCTGTTTAAATTGCATGTTGATGCTAGTCATGTTGGAGCTGGAGCTGTTTTGTTACAGGTGGATGAGCAAGGAATAGACCGTCCTGTTAGCTTCTTTTCTAAAAAGTTAAATTCATACCAGCTGAACTATTCCGTGATAGAAAAGGAGGCGCTCGCTCTTATTTTGGCATTGCAGCATTTTCAGCTTTATGTTGACTCAGGAACTTATTCCGATCATAACCCTCTAACACTTCTAAATTTTCTTCAAAACCCAAACCAGAGGTTAATGCGTTGGGCATTATTTTTACAGCCGTATCATTTGGATATACAGCACATTAAGGGCAAGGATAATGTGCTGGCCGAGGCATTGTCTTGTGCCCCTTTGTAAAACCTGTTCCCTTTCCCCCAATTTGTCTTCTCCTCCTCTTAAATTGCTCCTAGGCTCTGAGGTGGGAGTTGCTGAGCTGGAAGTTGGTGTGGGAAATTCTATGGGCTGTACAACGCCTCTGCTGGTTCTGGACTGAGGTGTTGGGTGCTGTGCTTTGTACAGCCCTAATGCGAATCTACTCTGTGCATCGGTGGGCTTGCCCACTGGTGACAGGTAATAGTGTCCAGTCCTGTTTTAACAATTGTGGGTCGTTATTTGGAATTGCTGCTCGCTGTGTTTGCTCCTCTTGCCAGATGTTTTTGCAGTGCCTTGCCTGATCGATGTTGGTCCTGACCCCACTGTTGATAGTCTCCATCCTTTTCTTTGCTGCTGTGGTTCTTCAGCTGGTCCCCTGAGCTGGGTCTCAACAACGCTCTGACAATGTTGTCTGAATAGACCACATTGTCTGGCCTCCAGGAGGTAAGTTAGATGGGGTGACTGATCTTAGTTAGTGGTCGTCTTATGGGTCAACCTGGACCGTTTTTAGTTTTTGTAAGTAGATGTTAATTTGGGGATTTTGTAGGGCCCTATGAGGGTCCCTTTTTTGGGGGTGGGTGTCACGGCCCTGGCCCGTTTTGTTTGGTTTGGAGGTTGGGGAGGGCTTGGTTGTCTTTGTGGCCACTTTGTGTTCACACTGTTTAAAGCACTGTGAAGCTGCGGGTTTGAGTGAGAGGAAAGCCGCGTCGTTACCACTGTTGAGCGCGTTGTAGCGCATATTTAGTCAATGACGTACACACAACAGTATATATTTGATCACTTATTTTTTGACATTTTAGGGGAAGCTGAGCTTCCCTTGCAGTCTTAGCAATCGCCTCTGACACACACACACACACAATAAAAATTTGGACCTACTTTGAGTAGAGTGCCAGCGCTGTCCTCTCTTTCGTCCACCCTGTGTCAGTACAGGATCCACGGAGGTAGAAATGGGTCCAGGGTTTTCTTTGCCAACGACATTATGTGTTGGTTTATCCGAAGTTACCGATGTTGGGGTTTTAAACCAGTTACGTATATCCATATTTAGGAAAGCACAAAAGCTGCTGTCTGCTGGCAAAAACTCACACTTCATTTCCCCCCATAAACGCGGTAACTGATTGTTGCTGGGCAACACTGACGTGATTACATACGTAGACAAACTTTCCAACAAACTCACACGGTTTTAATATATTTAATGTCTTAGTGATTATACAACACTGGCCGTTTTAACCCAAAGCAAGTACAATAAAATGAAATTAGGATTTTATTTATCTATTTATTTATTTGAGATCTGTGACTGTGATCTGGCTTGAGTGGGTGGGCCCAAGCATATCAGTGGGTGGGCACTGCCCCCTAGGGCCCGCCCATAGCGACGGGTGTGCCTGGGTTACTCCTTTTCTAACCCAAATATCAGGTCATATAAACGTGCATCGGGATATCCCCATAGAAAGGAACATTATTTTGTGTTCTGCGCATGTCCTATCCGCAAGGAATCTTTTGAGTACGGCAACTACTTGTATGCGACACATGCAACCCACCGGACACCACAGAAGCAGAGGTAAACAGCGCATTGTGTTCTGTGTCCTTATCAGGCGGGCCGGTCGCGGCACCGGTCGGCATCACCACGATTGCTCTGCCTCCGATGCGCTTATTGAGTCTGCGGGCTCGGTAAACGCCACAGTGGGCCACTCACACCGCCCCCCTCTCTGCTGTGTGGAGCTGCACCAACTGTGGCAACAGGTCCAGAAACTATTTTGATGCGGAGGCAGCCAGCAAGGATAGATTTCTTGCGGAAAAAATCCACAGCGCTGCAGGGTCTCAGTATACCGCAGCCGCAGAGCTCCGTGGCCATGACTTGGATTCTTTGCGGGTCCCGCATCCGTACCCCCAGAGGCGGTGAGCGAAGGGAGAGCACACGCATTGTGTTCTGCGCGTGTCTGTTTATAATCTTCTCGCCCAGAAGAAAAAAGAGAGTGTTTACACAGGAGAGAAAAGTGAGAAAATATTAATGCCTGTTTGAGAAAAGTGTATAAAGTGTGTAGTGAGGGGTTTTACATGAAGCAGGATTTGCACGAACGCCAGACCAAATCAAGCACCGGTGGAAGACGTGCATCGCTGTTTAGATGGGGATATTCCACATGATACCAATGACCATGTATACAGAAGTAACTCTGTCTGCTTAAGCATGTAAACAGGTTATTCCTAATGATTCAGAAACCGGAATACTGACCTTAACCCGAATATTAACGGCATGTAAATGTAGTCAATGTCAATAATTCCACTAACTATACACAACTATGTGACAGGAAAATGCAGTATCATGAATATATTAACGCAATGATATGAACTGCAGAATAACATACACATTATGATGTTTGGCCTTACTTCAGACTGCTGTGCAGCAAAGGAGGAGGACCCAAGATCTGTGTGACAGCACTGTAAAATAAAACTCCTTGGATCAACTTTAAAAAAATTTGAGATCAATGGCTGCCTTTAAAATTGATAAGCAATTTGTTCTTCCAACACCACAAAATGTTATTCAGAATAAAAATCTCAATTTCAGTAAACTCATGAAAATTCAGTAAGGCACATCTTCTATTATACATACCAATTCTAAAGTAGAACTCTACTAGTGTATACTAAAGTATATCTAAATATCTAAAAAAAGAAAGAAGAGTAGAGCCACTTAGGTGCCTGGTCTTGAGAACCAAGGATGGTAGGTTGAAAAGCTTTTTTATCCCATGGGAACTCTCCCTGCCTACCTAAAAGCGCCTCAAGAATACGGACATCATGTATATAATTGATATTTACACAATGAGAGTAGTAAACAACTTATACAAGAAATATAGTTACTACATAATATTATAGGAGTAAGCTACTAAAACCTAAATATCCATACATATTCATCAAATATTCATATTCATAAATATTAATTCCATCATGTCTTTGTTTCAACCTGGTCTCACAGCAAGTCGTGATTCAGCAGCACGAAATATGCATTAATCTATTAGTTGAAGTGATTAAATGAAATTGAATTTGATTAGATTAAAGGGCATGTCATTTTGGATTAGATAAGATTAGATTAAATTGATTTTTGATTTGATAACATTAGGGAGTTTACTACATCATACGTCAACACATACAGCCTTCAGTCATCACTAACACAATCAGAGTGTCTCACTCAACCAGTTCAAACCTGACATCGAGTAAGCAAGGGAGTCTTTGATCATAATCACCATCATAATACAGTCTTCAGTCACCTCCCTGAGCCTGGTTCTGCTGGAGGCTTCTTCCTGTTAAAAGGGAGTTTTTCCTTCCCACTGTCGCCAAGTGCTTGCTCACAGGGGGTCGTTTTGACCGTTGGGGTTTTTACGTAATTATTGTATGGCCTTGCCTTACAATATAAAGCGCCTTGGGGCAACTGTTTGTTGTGATTTGGCGCTATATAAATAAAATTGATTGAAATTGATTGATTGACCACTAATACAGTGTCTCACTCAACCAGTTCACAACCTAAGCATCACTTCTTCACACACCTAACCTCCTTCCAGTTGCACTTGACAAACATAAGTGCTTGGAAGACAAGAGTCACTGAGGCAAGACCTCTCAGGCCTGAAGATCTTCCCCGCCACTGACAAAACCCTCTCCACTGGAGCTGATGTGGCAGGGATGCACAGGTATCTCTGGGCTACCTTGGCCAGGTGTGGATACCTGCCCTCCTTGACCTTCCAGTAGGAGAGTGGATCCTTGTCCATACACAACAGGGGTTCATGCAAGTAGTCGATGACTTCTTGGTGGGCTGGGGAGACATCAGGGGAGGTGGGCTGGACCTCTTTTGTTGAGTTTGTCATGCATGTTTACATTTGAAGGGTGAATTAAGTGGCGTCTTTTGTTCTTTAATAACTGGTGTTTGTATGGCACTTGTGTTATTTTGCTGGGTAGATGGGAGGGAGACAGGTGCTTCCTTTGACTTAGACTTAGACTTAGACAACTTTATTCATCCCACCAGGGGCAATTGGTTTCGGCAGCCTGCATACCGGCACATTAACATACAACAACAAAAACAAAAAACAGAATAAGATAAAAAAAAAAATATATATATACAACATCCATACATCCTCATACCTATACATCTACACCTCACAAAGAATTTAAAAGACGGATAACAGAAGGGATAAAGGATTTTAACAATCGATTCGTCCTGCAGACAGGTGAAACATAACGTCGACCCGAAGGCAACAGAGAAAATTCACCTGCTAGCACATGTCCGAAAGAAGACAAGAAGTTGCAAGAAGATAGGTGGAAAGATGGTATTGTCCTCAATTGAGATGTGTTTACATGGTAATTGTGCTATCACCCTGTTTTCAGAAACCTGCAAAGGCTGGCTTTGTTGTGTGAAGGGACTGAGATGTGACAAGTTTGCTTGAATTAACCTGACAACGTACCAACTTGTATATAGAAGGCACTTTTGTAAGATTGTGAATTTTAATCAAAATTTAATCAAATTTTAATCCAAAAATTTGGATTAAATGGAAAAATTTTGGATTAGATTAGTTTAGATTAAGGCATACAAAAACCCCCCAGATTTGATTAGATTAGATTAAATATTCTAATCGTAATCTAATCTAAATTTTGGATTACGATTAAACTGACTTCAACTCTGGTACTCACTACACACCGGGAGCAACTTGGGGATTAAGGACCTTGCCCAAGGGCCCTTAGTGATTTTGTGGTCAGGCTGGGATTTGAACCAAGGATCCTTTGGTCTAAGGATTATCAAGCCCAACGCTTTAACCACTTGACCAACACCTCCCCTCAAGGTATGCCATTTACATATCACACTACTATGCTTGAGATATTTTTTTTGTAGAGCTTTTATTGTCATTGTACATATATACAACAAAATTTGTCCTGTGCATTTAACTCATCCTAATTACAGTGAGACACAATCCAACCACTAGGAGCAGCGGGCAGCCACAGTCCAGTGCCTGGGCACCAACTCCAGATGTAGAGATGCTGCCTTGGTCAGTTGCAGAGAAAGGAGCAGAACCTAAATAAGCATGTTCTGATTGGAGGGACGAAACCATAGTGACAGGAGGAAACCCATGCAAAGTCCAAACAGAAAGGGTAGGAAGTGATCCCATGACATTCTTGCTGTGATGCATCAGTGCTAACTGCTAAGCCACTGTGCCAGCTATTGTAGATGTCCATTAAGGGCCCTTTCACACATAACATGTTTGAAGCCAACTAGTACACAAAGGAGGAATTGCATGCCAGATGTGAAAAATCAGAGCTACCTCTAATACCTCATACACCGGTTGTGACAACTGTTCGTGCACACCAGCGGCTGAAAGACAGAGAGTGCCCTATAAGAGCCCATTCGATCCCTCTGGCAGCAGGTGTTGGCCAAATTCTAGGTGACACACATGAACATCCAACACTGCTCGCTGGACACTTTGAAAATATGTGGCCATCCGCGCTGTTACCACGAAAATAGTGAGCACGCGACCACTTTCGAGCTGGACATGGAATTTGTCTAAGTGCCCCCACGACTGTGGAGTTGCCAAGCAACACACGTAGCGTGCCAGAATGTCAGCTCCCCCGTCAACACGTGCTGTGCGTGTGCATCGCGTTTGTGTTGTGCCCCCGCCGTCCCCCCACAACACATGGGTGCATGTGTTTTGCACCCCCCCCCCCCCCCCACTCTCCTCTGGCTTGCGGGGGGTGGGGGGGAGCACACTTGCGTGACATGCTAATATTTATGTACAGATGGGGAGCGGCCAGCCACGTCTGAGCGCACACAGCAGGGCGAGCTACCTTTCAGCTGATCGCTGGCCAGAGACTCACTGACAGCTGCAATTGACGGTTCAGTGCAAATGACATGTCACATTAAAAACACAGAGACAACAGCCAGTGCACCACAGGACTACAAGCCAACAGTGTGACAATTCCGCCACTTTCAGACACATATCACCAAAAATGCGCCGTAACAAATGTTTTGTCAGTTGCTCACTCATCACTCATCTTCAACTGCTTATCCAAGATCGGGTCACAGGGGCAACAGCTCTAGCAGGGGACCCCAGACTTTCCTCTCCCATGCCACATTGACCACCTCTGACTGGGGGATCCCAAGGCATTCCCAGGCCAGTGTGGAGATATAATGTCTCCACCTAGTCCTGGGTCTTCCCCGGGGTCTCCTCCCAGGTGGATGTGCCTGGAACACCTCCCGAGGAAGGCGCCCAGGAGGCATCCTTAACAGGGCTCTACTCCGAGTTCCCCATGGATGACCGAACTTCTCACCCTGTCTCTTAGGGAGACACCAGCCACCCTCCTTTCAGCCGCTTGTACCCGTGATTTAGTTCTTTTGGTCATGACCCAGCTCTCATGACCATAGGTGAGAGTCAGAATGAAGATTGACCAGTGGATCGAGAGCTTCCCCTTTTGGATCAGCTCCTTTTTCGTCACAACAGTACGGTAGAGCAAATGCAACATGGCCCCTGCCGCACCGATTCTCCGGCCAATCTCGTGCTCCATTGTCCCCTCACTTGTGAACAAGACCCCGAGGTACTTGAACTTCTTCACTTGGGGCAAGACCATATTCTCGACACAGAGTAGGCAATCCATCGGTTTCCTGCTGAGAACCATGGCCTCAGATTTAGAGGTGCTGATCCTCGTCCCAGCCGCTTCACACTTGGTTGTGAACCGATCCAGTGAGTGTTAGAGGTCACTGGCCAATGAAGCCAACAGCACCACATCATCTGCAAAAGCAGTGATGAGACCCTGAGCCCACCAAACTGGAAACCATCCTCCCCCCCGACTATGCCTCGATATCCTGTCCATGAATATCACAAACAGTTTTGGTGACAAGGTGCAACCCTGGCGGAGGACAACCCCCACTGGAAACAAGTCTGACTTACTGCTGAGCACCCGAACACAGCTCTTGCTTTGTGAGTACAGAGATTGGATGGCCCTGAGAAGGGACCCCCTCACTCCATACTCCCGCAGCACCTTCCACAGTATCTCCCGGGGTACCCAATCATACGCCTTCTCCAAGTCCACAAAACACATGTAGACTGGATGGGCATACTCCCAGGCACCCTCCAGGATCCTTGTGAGAGTGAAGAGCTGGTTGGTTGTTCCACGACCAGGACGGAACCCGTATTGCTCCTCTTCAGGTTCGACTATCAGCCAAGCCCTCCTTTCCAGCACCCTGGAGTAGACGTTTACCAGGGAGGCTGAGTAATGTGATGCCTCTGTAGTTGGCACACACTTTCTGGTCCCCCTTTTTAAATATGGGGACCACCATCCCAGTTTGCCACTCTTTAGGCACTGTCCCAGACATCAGTACAATATTGAAGAGACGTCTCATCCAAGACAATCCCTCCACACTCAGAGCCTTCAGCATTTCTGGACGGATCTCATTAACCCCTGGGGCCTTGCCACTGCGGAGTTGTTTGACGACCTTAGTTGAGGTCAATCAATAGAGTCCCATCCTTATTGTAGACAGCTTGGATGGTTCCCCGTTTTCACCTCCTGAGGTACCTCATGGCACCGCCAGAAGCACCTTGGTGCTGACAGAAAGCACTTCTCCATGGTTGCTCCAAACTCCTCCCACACCCACTGCTTTGCCTCCCCCACAGCAGAGGCTGCTGCCCTTCGGGCCTGTCTGTACCTTGCAACTGCCTCCAGAGTACTCTGAAATATCCTAGATGGACTCCTTCTTGACTTGGATGGCTTCCCTGACCACCGGTGTCCACCATGGTGTTCGAGGGCTGCCACCACCTGAGCCACCTAAGACCTTCAGGCCACAGCTCCTCACCACAGCTTCAGCAATGCAAACTTTGAACATGGCCCATTCTGGTTCAATACCCCCAACCTCCACAGGGATGCTAGAAAAGCTCCGCCGAAGGTGTGAGTTGAAGATCTGTCGGACAGTGGTCTCCTCCAGACGTTCCCAGTTCACCCACACTACCCATTTTGGCTCACCAGATCTGTCCAAAGTCCTCCCCCAACTCACCACCAGATGGTGATCAGTTGACAGCTCTGCCCCTCCCTTCACCCGACTGTCCAGAACATGTGGCCTCAGATCAGATGATACAAATAGAAAATCAATCATCGATCTTCGGCCTAGGGTGCTCTGGTACCATGTACACTTATGAGCATCCTTATGTTCGAACATGGTGTTCGTTATTTACAGTCTGTGAGTAGCACAGAAGTCCAATAACAAACAACCATTCGGGTTTAGATTGGGGAGGCCATTTTGTCAGTTATTATGGTGAAAATTAAAGACTTCCTCTTCGTCTACATCGTCTAACTTCTCTCTTTAAAAAACAAAACAAAAAACGTTTATCTCCTTGTTGATTTTAGGTATTTTACGCTTCTGTCACAGGACAGCGATGGTAGCACAGTGGTAAACTTTCCATCTGTTAACCAGAGCTTTTGTAAATTGCAGGATTGAATCCTGCGGGTGGCATGTATTTTTTATTCTCTGTTTCTCCACAGCAGCGCGTGATGTGGTGCAATGTGTTTCAGCTGTTTTTTCATTTTTTAAATTTTTTCTCCACATCAGCGGCACAATGTGGTGCAACATGTTCTAGCTGCTCGCACTGTGTTCGTGCACCCCTGTGCAACCATGCTTCCCTCAGGACAGCAGGTGGAATGTTTCGTGGTTCCCCATTTTGTGTTTGGTTCACAGATTTTTTTTTCCAGTTTCTACGTCTTTCGTGTTATGTGTGAAAGGGCCCTAAACCAAGGTGTTTGCAACTTAAGGCAATGAGGTTTTACAATAAATAGAGCAATCAAATTCAATAAATTAGTGAGTGATGCATTCAGGACCTCCACGATAACATGACACTCCAGAATCTCAGGTAGTCTAGCACTAAATTCACTTACAGTAGAAGAACTAATGAAATTAATCTGACCACACTAAACATGAAATATCTTGGATACATACTCTCTGCAGTGAAACAGAAGTCAAAGTAAATAGACCAATCGCTAAATTTATTTATTTTATTTTGGGGGCGGGGGGGGGGGGGGGGGGGGGGTTGTATTTTCCATATTTTCTATACTTTTTCTGATTTGTGATTGTATTGTGAGTTTAAGAAATGACAGACAAAGCAGGGTGGAAAAATAAGTAAAGGGTAAAAAAAAGAAAGATCAGAAAGCATGTGAGAGTGAAAAACATAGTGAAGTCTAATTTATAAAGGTCAGGTAGGTCCAGGTTTATGAAGAATAGTTTTGTAAGAGGGAGGGAGAGTGATGGGAGGATTATTGAGGAGGAAGGATGCAACATTAGTGAACAAGTGAGTGCTTTATCTGTGCTCTGTCAGGTCAAGTAGTTCCTAAAAGCTTTGATAATCAGACGCAGGAAACATTTACCATTTACTCCCTTGTGTGTCTGGATGGTTTTTGTTTTTGTCCATTTTTGTGTCTTATTGCGTAGGTTTCCTCAAGTGGTAGACCACTCTATTTTTTCAAACTTAGAACGCATTCTCTGTTGCTTAAAAATGCCATAATGTGGAACACAGATGTGTACAAACACTTGATATGATTGAAGCAGCAGGACCTTCGTGGCCGGGACGACGGTGGGGGATCGAACCCACACGGCTCGCACCAAAAGACCGTTCCTCTACCAGGTCAGTCAAAGGGGAACTCCCCGTTAGCCAAGCTAGCAGGAACGTCTTTTCAATTGGGACCTGGGACTTTCATCCCGCTACACATCTCCCCACCATTTTTGACTTCGTCCCGAAGTCACAGGTGCATGTTAGCATACTCTGTGACCCACATCCTGTTCGTGACACCAGATTGAAGCAGCAGGACCTTCGTGGCTGGGACGACGGTGGGGGATCGAACCCACGCGGCTCGCACCAAAAGACCGTTCCTTTACCAGGTCAGCCAAAGGGGAACTCCCCGTTAACCAAGCTAGCGGGAACGTCTTTTCAATTGGGACCCGGGACTTTCATCCCGCTACATAATGTTGACACAGTAAACTGCTAACCATTGACAGTTTTAGAGTATCCCAGAATCCTTTGCGCGTTGGGAGGGAGGCTTGATAATGGCTCAGCTTAATGCTAACTTTAACATTGAAAATGCCATAGACATGCTAACGTGTTAGCATCGGTCCTGATTTAAAGTTATAAAATACATCTATCAACTGTTTCAGAAGACCATACCAGGTCAGTTTAACATAAGAAAAGGTAAATATTACTCACAGACATATGCTGTTTGGGGTTTTAGAGTGGAAAAATTAAGATAAAGCGAAATAAAACGAAGAACCAACGAAGCAGCAGATTGAAGATCGAAGCACTTCTTCATTGGTTCAAGGTTCAAAGCCGTGCTGCAGAAACACTTCATTACAAACCCGCTGCAAGGTCTGTAATCAATGTAAAGAAATGAACATTTTCTTGACAAACACCCCCAAAAACAACGGCCACTCTGAATCACAGATAAGGGAATTGTTAAGCAAAAAGGCTATTGATATCGATGGATCGAATCATTTCTTAAGGATACCTGAAAAGAACTGGTTCCCAACCCTAAAAGCAACACCTTTTTTTTTTTTTTTTTTTTTATAAAACTTACATTAAAGTCAGGATTATCTTAATTAAACACCTAAATACATATTTTGGTTGAACTCACCTCCATAACGATGCAGTGTTGCAAACAAGTTGCCGCAAATGCTTGTTTACACTGACAACAAAATCTCAGTCTCCCCAGCGAACGTGATTACGTGCAAGATTTGACACCATAAAGGCATCAATAGTCCAAGACTGAACCAAACACGGAATCATTTATTCAAGCAGAATTCTTCAAAAGTTAACAGAAACTCTGAATGGATTGCAAAACCTGACCTGCAGTGACCAGCCTGTTCATGAGAATCTGTTCATGTACAGAAAAATACATACATATGAATTTAATTGTGAAAAACAAATTTTACTTGGGTGTGTGCTTGCAACCTAATATATATGAGGTCTATTAGAAAAGTATCCGACCTTATTATTTTTTTCAAAAACCATATGGATTTGAATCACGTGTGATTACATCAGACATGCTTGAACCCTCGTGGGCATGCGAGAGTTTTTTTACGCCTGTCGGTTACGTCATTCACCTGTGGTTCAGTCTTTGAGTGAGGAGTGCCCCACCCTCTCGTCGATTTTTTTCATTGTTTAGGAATGGCTCAGAGACTGCTGCTTTGTTTGATAAAAATTTTTTCAAAAACTGTAAGGCACAACTGAGTGGACACCATTCAATAAATTCAGCTGGTTTTCGGTAAAAATTTTAACGGCTGATGAGAGATTTTGGTCTGTAAGTGTCGCTTTAAGGATGGCCCATGGCACCTGACGGCGATCTGCACTCCGAGGCAGCGTCGTCTCGCTGTTTCAAGCTGAAAACTTCCACATTTCAGGCTCTGTTCACCCAGGTCGTCGTCAGAGAACAGAGAAGTTTCAGAAGAGGTCGGCATGAGAAGTTTATGCGGACATTCCACTGTTAAAGGAGATTTCGTAATGAAAGAACGTGCGGGCAGATTCGCATGTCGGGCCGGACCCGACCGCGGGGGGTCGCGACAGGAAAAACACCTCCATTGGAAACCTTAACGGACAAGTTGTAACATGCCCAGCTGTTAAACAATTTCTCAGATACTCACTTGTTGAAAGCCATCAAAACCCGCCTGAATGTTACAAATGGTTTTCAACACGGAGGTGTTTTTCCTGTCGCGGCCCAGACGGATTTGTGTCGTCGTCACGGAACCGACTCGGCGAATTTGCCCGCACGTTCTTTCATTACAAAATCTCCTTTAACAGTGGAATGTCCGCATAAACTCCTCATGCCGACTTCTTCTGAAACTTCTCTGTTCTCTGACGACGACCTGGGTGAATTAAGCCTGAAATGTGGAAGTTTTCAGCTTGAAACAGCCAGACGGACGCCACCTCCGACCGCGCCGCGCCGATCCGCTTTGTGAGCTGTCCTTAAAGCGAAAGAAACTCCACAATCTCTCATCAGCCGTTAAACTTTTCACCGAGAACCAGCTGAAGTTCTTGAATAGTGTCCACTTGGATATCCCTCACAGGTCCTGAAAAAATTTTGTTAAAGCAACGCGCGCCGTCTCCAGCAGCGTCTCAGACAAAGGATTTCAGCCGAGACAGCTGGGCCAGTGCTCACTCAAAGCCTGCCCACAGGCGGATGACCTCACCGACATGCGTGAAAAAACCCATGCATGCGCACGAGGGTTCAAGCATGTCTGGTGTAATCGCACGTGATTCAAATCCATATAGTTTTTTTTTTTTATAAAACTGCCGGTTAGTTTTCTAATAAACTTCGTACACCACAGTGCAAAGAAGAAGCATTCCTATAAGGGCCCCAATGCTTATCCCGAGATACCGTTGTGTAAAACACATGAGAGTCTATGAGACTGAGAGACCAAATATATGAATCTTAGCACCATATAGACTTTACATCACTAAGGAAGGAGGCCAAAATGGGTCCACCAGAACATCACAAAGAAATGGCTTGATGAAGGAGTTGGAGACATTAGATAAAAAATGTAGACATTGTCCACTTTTAAGAGAGCACTCAATCACTATTGCTTGACTGTCAACCAAGGAGGAAGCCATTACTCTAAAAACAACAAAAACATTGAGGCAGAAGTTTATTCCATCATCAGGACAAAGGCTGACTCTTTTTAATGTAAATTCTGGATGGAATAGAGTAACCATTGTAACTGATTAAACAGACACGGGCCCCTATCTTGAGATTCTAAAGTTGCAAGGTCAAAAACACATGACGGAAATCTGTCTGGGGCGTGACTGAGTACACACTGCTGCACACATCTGTGAGTGCGAACCTTGCTTCATATTCTGAAATTAAAAATATAGACATAAAATGTTTGCACAACAGACTTTTTGGCACACTTCATTTTCATAGTAAATTTTCTTTAATGGAGTCAGGAGATATCTGCATTTCCAAATCACTGAAAATGTCTAAGTTACTATATTTTCTGGAGTATAAGATGTGTTTTTTTGCTAGTTTTCGAGGTCCTGTGACTTTTACTGTGATATGACTTATTTTCCATTAAAAATCACACATTTGTTATTCATAATAATAACTATAATAACTATTTACTCAGATATAAGATATACGAGATCTATTAGAAAAGTATCCGACATTTTTTTCAAAAACCATATGTATTTGAATCACGTGTGATTGCGTCAGACAAGCTTGAACCCTTGTGCGCATGCATGAGTTTTTCCATGCCTGTCAGTTGCGTCATTTGCCTGTGAGCAGGCTTTGAGTGAGGAGTGGTCCAGCCCCCTCGTCGTTGTTTCATTGCCAGGAAATGGCTGAATGATTTGGCCTTTTTTTCCATCAGAATTTTTTCAGAAACTGTTAGAGACTGGCAGCTGGAAACCATTAGAAAAATTTATCTGGCTTTCGGTGAAAATGTTATAGGCTTGGTAGAGAATAAGGAGTGTTACTGTCACTTTAAGGACAGCCCCCAGCGGCTGTGGGGCGCGCCGCGCTCCGAAGCCACCATCGACAGGCTGAACGACCATTTCATTTCTAAACGGATGGCTGTCTGGATCCGTGACCATCGTGTGCCATTTCTCTGGTTATCACAAGAGCTGGACATCAACCATTTTCTGGCAGATTTCACTTTTAACAAGAGATTTTGTCATGGAAAGCCGAGCAGAGGCTTCGCGCGTCACGATGGATTCACTATTGGAACGAGACAAAACCACCTCTGTTTTGGTCTCACAGGATGGCTTTGAGATGGCGTTCAGACAGCTGTCTGTGGTTTTTCCATCGAGTGATTATCCGAAAAATTGTGGATGTGCCTGGACATGCCAGAACATGTCCCATGAGGCTTCATCACGGCGTTGCTGTGCGCCATGCGGCACCGCCGCGACACGCGGAATTCCTCCGCACGTCTGTCTCAATGTGCCGAAAAATTGCTGATGTCCACGTCTTTTCACAATTCCTGTGCTAGTCAGACAACGTCCCGGATAAAACACAGCGTCCAGTTTGGAAATGAACGGCACATTCCACTGTTACAGGAATTTTTGTCATGGAAAGAGGAGCGGAGGCTTCGCGCGTCGCGGCGTCGGGGTGCTCCGATTCCCTCCCACATTTAAAAGTGGGAGGAACATGCACGTTAGGTGATTGGAAACTTTAGAGCCCCTTCACACATAGTACGAATGTGGTCAAATTGCACCTGAAGTGCGCATGAAGCAGGAACCGTATGCAATATGTGTAAAATTGTAGCTGTCTCCAATGCCTCGTACACCTGTTGCTGCAACTATTTACGCACACCAGCGGGTGAAAGACAGAGTGTGCGCTGTGAGAGCCCATCAAACCCTCTCGCGGCAGATGTCACCCAAATTCCAGCTGACACACATGAACATCTAACACCGCTTGCTTGGCACTTAGAAAATGTGAAATTTGTGTAAGTGCCCCCACGAGTGTGGCTTTGCAAACAGACACATTGACACATTGTTGTGTGTGCAGAACTGATAGGGGGTGTGACTGCCCGCAGGAGCGGCTATGGAGATCTCTGATTCTGGACGTCACGGCTGGGGAACATGTACTGTGTTTGAACGGACATGAACTAACAACTGCCCACTGTAACATGTGTCTGTCTGCTCGCTGTCCTCACGTGGACATATATAAAAACATATATCGCTGTTGCAATGGGCTGCAGTGAGCACGTGCACAGCGTGCATATTGACAGGCTACCCCAGGTGAAATGGACCGTCAGATCATAAAAACGCAGCAGGCGATCTGAATGTCACGTCACCCACGTGAGCTCTGTTCCACATGACGCAGCGTCTGTCCTGCAGAGCGCCATCCACAAGACACGAGTGTCGGGCAGGACACATGAGCAGGGCCCGCTGGATATGCCACCAGCAGATGTGGACATGATAAGAGCGCCCTCCTTCTCATTCATGTCATTTCATGACTGTCTGTGACCATGGGCCATCTACAGAGGAACAGGTGGATCATACTTGTATTGCCGCTTGATAAGAGGGATTCAATAAAATGTGGTGTTTTTATATGGTGTGTGGCTGTATTTTTTTGTTAAATATGTCCATGTCCTTCTTGATATCAGGCATTTTCCCGCACCTTTTACAGGACAGTGATGGTAGTGCAGTGGTAAAGTTTCTGGCTTTTGCACTTTTGGAAAGTGCAGGTTGCCCGTGGGTGTCATGTAATTTTTATTTTGTTTATTTTCACAGCAGGTGCTCACATTGTGTTTTATGCACGAAACCGCCGCAGCATCTATTTTTTTATTTCGATTTATGTTTTTTTTTTCACAGCAGCTGCGCAATGTGGTTACACATCGCGCAGCTGCTTGCAGTGTGTTCCCGCATGCACAAAACCGTCGCATACCTGCCCATTGTCTCCATGTTTTCATGGTTCGCTCATACAAGCTGTTCCATCGTGATTCACCTTGATTTGTACTTAGTTGTACTATGTGTGAAGGGGCCCTTATGATTGTCCAGGTCTCCCTTGCAAAAAAGCTCTTCTCAATGGGACTAATCTGGTTAAATAAAGGTTAAATTAAAATAAAAAATAAGTGCTGTGGTATTGCATGGACTGAGTGCTTGCAAATGAACAGAATCAGCTGGAAAAAAAGACACGTAATGATATTGCCATGACAGTAACTTGAATAAACACCGACAGGAATATTGTGTCTTTTAACACCTGTTACTCTACTGTACGAAGTGAACACTCTCCACCGTCCATGGGACATGCACGCGAGCTGCAGCTGTTCCAGAAGGAGTATGAGATGTACCTGACATGTAAATGGACATACTGCTCACACCTTTAACACCAAGTAAAATGTCCTCAATTTCTCGTGCTGAAAGAGACCGTAGGATCAGAAAGAAGCATGAATTGCCTGATTTTTGTGAATCTTTTTTATTGGGTTTTGTATAGTAGATTCTGCCAGGATTTGTGTAATTGTTTGGGGATAACCTGGTACAAAGGAAAATAAAAAACTAAAAATGTCAAAGAAGCTGCCAAAGTTTGAAGGAGACATAGCTTCATCATGAGCATCCATCCATCCATACATCCATTTTCTTCTGCTTTATCCGGAGTCGGGTCGTGGGGGCAGCAGCTCAAGCAAAGCCACCCAGACCTCCCGATCCACACACACCTCCCCCAGCTCCTCCGGGGGAACCCCAAGGCGTTCCCAAGCCAGCTGAGAGATATAGTCCCTCCAACGTGTCCGGGGCCTCGGGGAACATATGCTCATCATGAGCATATATTCAAAACTCTATGGGGGCATATTTTATTTGATGGTCTTAGACACTGACTGGACTGTTTGTGTTTATGCAAGTAGGTGAAATCCTATATTGTTGCCACTTTACAGGCCCGGTGTCACTGACCGAATGGTCCCCCCTAAAAATTGGTCCACCCTGCCTTCGCTGCGCGTGCGTCATTAGCCGCGGTTCACGGATTATCACCTCGTTTCTGCTTAAGACTGCACTCCAGTCATCATCTAACTCAGCGACAATAATTATCAAAGATAATGTTTTCATTATCGGATTATCTTTTTAGATAACTTTAAAAACCATTATCGGACTAATTATCTTGCGATAAATTTTTGTCCAATAATTTTTAGACTGATAACGTGGTAAATAAAGCTGAACAGCTACAAATATTTATAAAACTTAAAATCAGTTGAGCACCTACCTGTTAAATGTTTTGTAGCTGATGTGTAGTTTTATCCTCTGCAAAACAGAGAAGAGCTGCTTTAAGAAAAAAACACTCTATCCTCTGTAGACAAAGGAGAAGTGGTCCCCCCCAAAAAATAAAAACTCATTTCTCTTAACCCCATGCTGATAGACGGGCAATACCACCCAAGTCATCCAAAGGCATACATTTTTAACTTATGGTTCAACTTTTAACCAAACTAATGTCGGACAAGTTATTTAAATTAATGTCATGTCTGAAGTTTTATAAAGTGAAAATATCAGATATATGTTTTAGTTTTAAAGTAATGCGCTAATTTTTAAGGTTTTAGTGTGGATATATGCTGTGCCCAGCAGTGCATTATGGGTAGGATAGGGTAATCTCAGTACGTTCACGACATGAGAAATGCATTTGAAACACTCTGATCAGGCTCTACAAACACCAGCATTAAACTCTAGTGCCTAACACTAGGTAGCTTAGCCGCTCGTTAGTTTTCCTCTGGCAGATCCCGAGCAGCCGGGAAAGCAGGCCGACTGGGTGACTGTGAGGAGGAAGCATAGCCCTAAACAGAAGCCCCGTGTACACCGCCAACCCGTTCACATTTCTAACTGTTTTTCCCCAGTCGACGACACACCCGCCGAGGATCAAACTCTGGTTATTGGCGACTCTGTTTTGAGAAATGTGAAGTTAGCGACACCAGCAACCATAGTCAATTGTCTTCCGGGGGCCAGAGCAGGCGACACTGAAGGAAATTTGAAACTGCTGGCTAAGGCTAAGCGTAAATTTGGTAAGATTGTAATTCACGTCGACAGTAATGACACCCGGTTACGCCAATCGGAGGTCACTAAAATTAACATTGAATCGGTGTGTAACTTTGCAAAAACAATGTCGGACTCTGTAGTTTTCTCTGGGCCCCTCCCCAGTCGGACCGGGAGTGACATGTTTAGCCGCATGTTCTCCTTGAATTGCTGGCTGTCTGAGTGGTGTACAAAAAATGAGGTGGGCTTCATAGATAATTGGCAAAGCTTCTGGGGAAAACCTGGTCTTGTTAGGAGAGACGGCATCCATCCCACTTTGGATGGAGCAGCTCTCATTTCTAGAAATCTGGCCAATTTTCTTAAATCCTCCAAACCGTGACTATCCAGGGTTGGGACCAGGAAGCAGAGTTGTAGTCTTACACACCTCTCTGCAGCTTCTCTCCCCCTGCCATCCCCATAGAGACGGTGCCTGCTCCCAGCCCACCAATAACCAGCAAAAATCTATTTAAGCATAAAAATTCAAAAAGAAAAAATAATATAGCACCTTCAACTGCACCACAGACTAAAACAGTTAAATGTGGTCTATTAAACATTAGGTCTCTCTCTTCTAAGTCCCTGTTAGTAAATGATATAATAATTGATCAACATATTGATTTATTCTGCCTTACAGAAACCTGGTTACAGCAGGATGAATATGTTAGTTTAAATCAGTCAACACCCCCGAGTCACACTAATTGCCAGAATGCTCGTAGCACGGGCCGAGGCGGAGGATTAGCAGCAATCTTCCATTCCAGCTTATTAATTAATCAAAAACCCAGACAGAGCTTTAATTCATTTGAAAGCTTGACTCTTAGTCTTGTCCATCCAAATTGGAAGTCCCAAAAACCAGTTTTATTTGTTATTATCTATCGTCCACCTGGTCGGTACTGTGAGTTTCTCTGTGAATTTTCAGACCTTTTGTCTGACTTAGTGCTTAGCTCAGATAAGATAATTATAGTGGGCGATTTTAACATCCACACAGATGCTGAGAATGACAGCCTCAACACTGCATTTAATCTATTATTAGACTCAATTGGCTTTGCTCAAAATGTAAATGAGTCCACCCAGCACTTTAATCATATCTTAGATCTTGTTCTGACTTATGGTATGGAAATTGAAGACTTAACAGTATTCCCTGAAAACTCCCTTCTGTCTGATCATTTCTTAATAACATTTACATTTACTCTGATGGACTACCCAGCAGTGGGGAATAAGTTTCATTACACTAGAAGTCTTTCAGAAAGCACTGTAACTAGGTTTAAGGATATGATTCCTTCTTTATGTTCTCTAATGCCATATACCAACACAGGGCAGAGTAGCTACCTAAACTCTGTAAGTGAGATAGAGTATCTCATCAATAGTTTTACATCCTCATTGAAGACAACTTTGGATGCTGTAGCTCCTCTGAAAAAGAGAGCTTTAAATCAGAAGTGCCTGACTCCGTGGTATAACTCACAAACTTGCAGCTTAAAGCAGATAACCCGTAAGTTGGAGAAGAAATGGCATCTCACTAATTTAGAAGATCTTCACTTAACCTGGAAAAAGAGTCTGTTGCTCTATAAAAAAGCCCTCCGTAAAGCTAGGACATCTTACTACTCATCACTATTTGAAGAAAATAAGAACAACCCCAGGTTTCTTTTCAGCACTGTAGCCAGGCTGACAAAGAGTCAGAGCTCTATTGAGCCGAGTATTCCTTTAACTTTAACTAGTAATGACTTCATGACTTTCTTTGCTAATAAAATTTTAACTATTAGAGAAAAAATTACTCATAACCATCCCAAAGACGTATCATTATCTTTGGCTGCTTTCAGTGATGCCGGTATTTGGTTAGACTCTTTCTCTCCGATTGTTCTGTCTGAGTTATTTTCATTAGTTACTTCATCCAAACCATCAACATGTCTATTAGACCCCATTCCTACCAGGCTGCTCAAGGAAGCCCTACCATTATTTAATGCTTCGATCTTAAATATGCTCAATCTATCTTTATTAGTTGGCTATGTACCACAGGCTTTTAAGGTGGCTGTAATTAAACCATTACTTAAAAAGCCATCACTTGACCCAGCTATCTTAGCTAATTATAGGCCAATCTCCAACCTTCCTTTTCTCTCAAAATTCTTGAAAGGGTAGTTGTAAAACAGCTAACTGATCATCTGCAGAGGAATGGTCTATTTGAAGAGTTTCAGTCAGGTTTTAGAATTCATCATAGTACAGAAACAGCATTAGTGAAGGTTACAAATGATCTTCTTATGGCCTCAGACAGTGGACTCATCTCTGTGCTTGTTCTGTTAGACCTCAGTGCTGCTTTTGATATACATGCTTCCCTTGGGCAATATTATTAGACGGCATTGCTTAAATTTTCATTGTTACGCAGATGATACGCAGCTTTATCTATCCATGAAGCCAGAGGACACACACCAATTAGCTAAACTGCAGGATTGTCTTACAGACATAAAGACATGGATGACCTCTAATTTCCTGCTTTTAAACTCAGATAAAACTGAAGTTATTGTACTTGGCCCCACAAATCTTAGAAACATGGTGTCTAACCAGATCCTTACTCTGGATGGCATTACCCTGACCTCTAGTAATACTGTGAGAAATCTTGGAGTCATTTTTGATCAGGATATGTCATTCAATGTGCATATTAAACAAATATGTAGGACTGCTTTTTTGCATTTACGCAATATCTCTAAAATTAGAAAGGTCTTGTCTCAGAGTGATACTGAAAAACTAATTCATGCATTTATTTCCTCTAGGCTGGACTATTGTAATTCATTATTATCAGGTTGTCCTAAAAGTTCCCTGAAAAGCCTTCAGTTAATTCAAAATGCTGCAGCTAGAGTACTAACGGGGACTAGGAGAGCATATCTCACCCATATTGGCCTCTCTTCATTGGCTTCCTGTTAATTCTAGAATAGAATTTAAAATTCTTCTTCTTACTTATAAGGTTTTGAATAATCAGGTCCCATCTTATCTTAGGGACCTCATAGTACCATATCACCCCAATAGAGTGCTTCGCTCTCAGACTGCAGGCTTACTTGTAGTTCCTAGGGTTTGTAAGAGTAGAATGGGAGGCAGAGCCTTCAGCTTTCAGTCTCCTCTCCTGTGGAACCAGCTCCCAATTCAGATCAGGGAGACAGACACCCTCTCTACTTTTAAGATTAGGCTTAAAACTTTCCTTTTTGCTAAAGCTTATAGTTAGGGCTGGATCAGGTGACCCTGAACCATCCCTTAGTTATGCTGCTATAGACTTAGACTGCTGGGGGGTTCCCATGATGCACTGAGTGTTTCTTTCTCTTTTTGCTCTGTATGCACCACTCTGCATTTAATCATTAGTGATTGATCTCTGCTCCCCTCCACAGCATGTCTTTTTCCTGGTTCTCTCCCTCAGCCCCAACCAGTCCCAGCAGAAGACTGCCCCTCCCTGAGCCTGGTTCTGCTGGAGGTTTCTTCCTGTTAAAAGGGAGTTTTTCCTTCCCACTGTCGCCAAGTGCTTGCTCACAGGGGGTTGTTTTGACCGTTGGGGTTTTTACGTAATTATTGTATGGCCTTGCCTTACAATATAAAGTGCCTTGGGGCAACTGTTTGTTGTGATTTGGCGCTATATAAATAAAATTGATTGATTGATTGATAAAACTCTCGTGAATATATTCTCTGGGTTTATCGACGTTGTTATTGTGTGTGTGTTTATTAAATTCCATGCATCTTAAATGTAGCAGACACGGATTAGCTGGAATTTTGTTTTGGCAAGTTTTCAAGGTCTCTACTGCCATCTACTGGCCAGTAGTGTTCATTCGCCTTATTGATGTATCCCATAATCCCTTGCATGCCAGAGAGTCGCTGCAGTCAACAGCATATAGAGAATCAACATGATGACAGTTGTAAATTAATACTATACTACAAAAATGTATTTTTTTATGCTTTTCGTCATGTTAATAAGAGACTGCATGCATGATACCCTGAAAACTTGCTAAAACAATTATAACAAATAATCCATGTCTGTTACGTTTAATCTGTGTGGAATTTAATAAACGCAAACCGAATTTCAGACTTATTATATACGAGGGCTGTGTGTAAAGTATAGGTCCTTTTTATTTTTTTCAAAAACTATATGGATTTCATTCATATGTTTTTACGTCAGACATGCTTGCACCCTCGTGCGCATGCGTGAGTTTTTCCATGCCTGTCGGTGACGTCATTCGCCTGTGAGCACTCCTTGTGGGAGGAGTCGTCCAGCCCCTCGTCGGAATTCCTTTGTCTGAGAAGTTGCTGAGAGACTGGCGCTTTGTTTGATCAAATTTTTTTCTAAACCTGTGAGACACATTGAAGTGGACATGGTTCGAAAAATTAAGATGGTTTTCAGTGAAAATTTTAACAGCTGATGAGAGATTTTGAGGTGATTCTGTCGCTTTAAGGACTTTTCACGGTGCGAGACGTCGCTCAGCGCTCTCAGGCGGCGTCATCAGCCTGTTTCAAGCTTAAAACCTCCACATTTCAGGCTCTATTAATCCAGGACGTAGTGAGAGAACAGAGAAGTTTCAGAAGAATTCGGTTTCAGCATTTTATCCGGATATTCCACTGTTAAAGGATATTTTTTTAATGAAAGACGTGCGGATGGGTCCGCGCGTTGGGACGCAGCCGATGCGGCGCGGCGGCATAGGAAAAACACCTCCGTGTTGATAACCATTTGTTAAAATCCAGTTGGCCTTTGATGGCTTTCAGTGGAGTGAGTATATGAGAAATTGTTTATCAGCTGGAGATGTTCCAACTTGTCCTCAAGGCTTCCAACGGAGGTGTTTTTCCTGTGGCGGAGCGTCGCGGCGGCTGCGAGCCGACGCTGCAATCCGCCCGCACGTCTTTCATTAAAAAAATCTCCTTTAACAATGGAATATCCGGATAAAATGCTGAAACCGACTTCTTCTGAAACTTCTCTGTTCTCTCACGACGTCCTGGATCAACAGAGCCTGAAATGTGGAGGTTTTAAGCTTGAAACAGGCTGATGACGCCGCCTGAGAGCGCTGCGCGACGTCTCGCACCGTGAAAAGTCCTTAAAGCGACAGAATCACCTCAAAATCTCTCATCAGCTGTTAAAATTTTCACTGAAGACCAGCTTAATTTTTCGAACCATGTCCACTTCGATGTGTCTCACAGGTTTAGAAAAAATTTTGATCAAACAAAGCGCCAGTCTCTCAGCAACTTCTCAGACAAAGGAATTCCGACGAGGGGCTGGACGACTCCTCCCACAAGGAGTGCTCACAGGCGAATGACGTCACCGACAGGAGTGGAAAAACTCACGCATACGCACGAGGGTTCAAGCATGTCTGACGTAAAAACATATGAATGAAATCCATATAGTTTTTGAAAAAAATAAAAAGGACCTATACTTTACGGACAGACCTCGTATACAGTAGTGTTCAGAATAATAGTAGTGCTATGTGACTAAAAAGATTAATTCAGGTTTTGAGTATATTTCTTATTGTTACATGGGAAACAAGGTACCAGTAGATTCTCACAAATCCAACAACACCAAGCATTCATGATATGCACACTCTTAAGGCTATGAAATTGGGCTATTAGTAAAAAAAAAAGTAGAAAAGGGGGTGTTCACAATAATAGTAGTGTGGCATTCGGTCAGTGAGTTTGTCAATTTTGTGGAACAAACAGGTGTGAATCAGGTGTCCCATATTTAAGGATGAAGCCAGCACCTGTTGAACATGCTTTTCTCTTTGAAAGCCTGAGGAAAATGGGACGTTCAAAACATTGTTCAGAAGAACAGCGTAGTTTGATTAAAATGTTGATTGGAGAGGGGAAAACGTATACGCAGGTGCAAAAAATTATAGGCTGTTCATCTACAACCCCTGGCAAAAATTATGGAATCACCGGCCTCGCAGGATGTTCATTCAGTTGTTTAATTTTGTAGAAAAAAAGCAGATCACAGACATGACACAAAACTAAAGTCATTTCAAATGGCAACTTTCTGGCTTTAAGAAACACTATAAGAAATCAAGAAAAAAAGATTGTGGCAGTCAGTAACGGTTACTTTTTTTAGACCAAGCAGAGGAAAAAAATATGGAATCACTCAATTCTGAGGAAAAAATTATGGAATCACCCTGTAAATTTTCATCCCCAAAACTAACACCTGCATCATATCAGATCTGCTCGTTAGTCTGCATCTAAAAAGGAGTGATCACACCTTGGAGAGCTGTTGCACCAAGTGGACTGACATGAATCATGGCTCCAACACGAGAGATGTCAATTGAAACAAAGGAGAGGATTATCAAACTCTTAAAAGAGAGTAAATCATCACGCAATGTTGCAAAAGATGTTGGTTGTTCACAGTCAGCTGTGTCTAAACTCTGGACCAAATACAAACAACATGGGAAGGTTGTTAAAGGCAAACATACTGGTAGACCAAGGAAGACATCAAAGCGTCAAGACAGAAAACTTAAAGCAATATGTCTCAAAAATCGAAAAATGTACAACAAAACAAATGAGGAACGAATGGGAGGAAACTGGAGTCAACGTCTGTGACCGAACTGTAAGAAACCGCCTAAAGGAAATGGGATTTACATACAGAAAAGCTAAATGAAAGGCATCATTAACACCTAATCAGAAAAAAACAAGGTTACAATAGGCTAAGGAAAAGCAATCGTGGACTGTGGATGACTGGATGAAAGTCATATTCAGTGATGAATCTCGAATCTGCATTGGGCAAGGTGATGATGCTGGAACTTTTGTTTGGTGCCGTTCCAATGAGATTTATAAAGATGACTGCCTGAAGAGAACATGTAAATTTCCACAGTCATTGATGATATGGGGCTACATGTCAGGTAAAGGCACTGGGGAGATGGCTGTCATTACATCATCAATAAATGCACAAGTTTATGTTGATATTTTGGACAATTGAAAGGATGTTTGGGGATGATGAAATCATTTTTCAAGATGATAATGCATCTTGCCATAGAGCAAAAACTGCAAAAACATTCCTTGCAAAAAGACACATAGGGTCAATGTCATGGCATAGGGTCAGTGTCAGTGAGCAGATCTGATTTGATGCAGGTGTTAATTTGGGGGATGAAAATTTACAGGGTGATTCCATAATTTTTTCCTCAGAATTGAGTGATTCCATATTTTTTTCCTCTGCTTGGTCTAAAAAAGTAACCGTTACTGACTGCCACAATCTTTTTTTCTTGATTTCTTATAGTGTTTCTAAAGCCAGAAAGTTGCCATTTGAAATGACTTTAGTTTTGTGTCATGTCTGTGATCTGCTTTTTTTCTACAAAATTAAACAACTGAATGAACATCCTCTGAGGCCGGTGATTCCATAATTTTTGCCAGGGGTTGTACAATGATCTCCAATGCTTTAAAATAGACAAAAAAAAAACAAAAAAAACAGAGACACGTGGAAGAAAACGGAAAACAACCATCAAAATGGATAGAAGAATAACCAGAATGGCAAAGGCTCACCCATTAATCAGCTCTAGGATGATCAAAGACAGTCTGGAGTTACCTGTAGGTACTGTGACAGTTAGAAGACGCCTGTGTGAAGCTAATTTATTTGCAAGAATCCCCCGCAAAGTCCCTCTGTTAAATAAAAGACGTGCAGAAGAGGTTACAATTTGCCAAATAACACATCAGTTGGCCTAAAGAGAAATGGAGGAATATTTTGTGGACTGATGAGAGTAAAATTGTTCTCTTTGGGTCCAAGGGCCGCAGACAGTTTGTAAGATGACCCGCAAACTCTGAATTCAAGCCACAGTTCACAGTGAAGACAGTGAAGCATGGTGGTGCAAGCATCATGATATGGGCATGTTTCTCCTACTATGGTGTTGGGCCTATATATCGCATACCAGGTATCATGGATCAGTTTGGATATGTCAAAATACTTGAAGAGGTCATGTTGCCTTATGCTGAAGAGGACATGCCCTTGAAATGGGTGTTTCAACAAGACAATGACCCCAAGCACATTAGTAAACAAGCAAAATCTTGGTTCCAAACCAACAAAATGAATGCCTCACAGATGTGAAGAAATCATGAAAAACTGTGGTTATTAGTTTAGTGATTCACAGGATTGCTAAAAAAGCAGTTTGACCATAATAGTTTTGCTAAAAAAAGCAGTTCGAACATAATAGTTTTGAGTTTGTAGTGTCAACTGCAGATGCTACTATTATTGTGAACACCCCCTTTTCTACTTTTTTGTACTAATAGCCCAATTTCATAGCCTTAAGAGTGTGCGTATCATGAATGCTTGGTCTTGTTGGATTTGTGAGAATCTACTGAATCTACTGGTACCTTGTTTCCCATGTAACAATAAGAAATATACTCAAAACCTGGATTAATCTTTTTAGTCAAATAGCACTACTATTATTCTGAACACTACTGTATTAGTCGTGCATAAAAGAGGACAAACAGTGTTGTAAAGTACAAAAATCAAGATGTTAAAGAGCAAACTTCTCTTTCCCCAAGAACAACATGAACACGAAGCGATTGTAGCTCACAGCAGCTCCCATTAAAATAACGGATAGACAGCCTGTGATTCTCGCATGTTTAGATAAAATAAACACAACAACAACGTCTTTACACCCATAGAATATATTCACGAGAGTTTTAGGCACAATATAAAAATAGTTTTATGTTGCGATGTGGTGTTGTCTGTGTGCAGTGGACGGTTAAAGTGCAGCGTGATCAGAGCGTCTCAGTGCAGTTCTCAATGTTACTGAGATCTCGCTCTCCAAGGTTTTGTGGGAAACGTCAATAGGGTGAATAGCCAACACTTATGTGTCAAGACAATATTGAATGCACGTTTTACAATATAATAAAACATGCGCACAACATCATAAAACGTGTGCACATTCTCTACACATGCAAAACATTTTGCGATGACACTTCCAGGGCTCCGTAAAAATGCCCATTTTACATATAAAAAATGGAATATTTTACAAAAGCACATTCATCTGTAAACACCAACACACGAGACACGTCACATTAACGTGTTGGTTTACATAATGAATGACTGAACCAGTGAGTGTTTAGCAGAGGCACATTTTACCGAGAATCCTTTGCGATCTGTCTGTGTTTCTTACAAAACCTCAGAATTAGTGCATTATTCAACATTAAAAGATATATGTTATATTTTAACTTTGTACAAATGATAGAATTGACATTAATGGAGTTATTCTATCGGTATTAATGTTATTTATAAATCAAAACCAGTCAGCACTGCTTTATTTTCCAAGAGCTCCGCCTGACCGGAGCCTTGTGATTGGTAGAGAGCTGGGCTTTATGGCTGCTCTCAGCTTGCTTCTGTGCTGGAAGCCATGTAGTAAACAAGAGCTTCCAGCAGGGGGCAGAATGTTCAAAGACAGAAGTGTGGGCTCATTGTTTGTGTTTGTAGTCGCTTTTGATGCTACCAGAAGCGATCATGGTGTTAAAACTCAAATTCAGTTTATTAGTAGTTGCAAATGTACCAGAGACAATACTGGAATTTATCGGTTATCTGTAACTTCCAATACATTTTGGGGTGGTTTATCGTTTTATCTGTATCAAAGATAACTTTTCAGTTATCTGATTATCTGTTATCAAAGTTAATTTTTTGCTTATCTGTGCCCACCACTGCAGATCCACCTTGGATTTGCTGTGGCGACCCCGAGTGCAAACAAGGGAGCAGCCGAAGGGACTTACATTTACACAAAAACAATAAAGTTTATCAGTTTGAACATGAAATATCTTGTCTTTGTGGTGTATTCAGTTGAATGTAGGTTGAAGAGGATTTACAAATCGTATTCTGTTTTTATTTACATTTTTAACAATGTCCCAACTTCATTGGAATTGGGGTTGTAAATTCAGCATTGTTTCATCATGAAAGATGGAGGAAGCCATCAGAGCGCCATGGCTACACTGATTTTAAAATGATTTAAGAGGTTTTACCTTGTCATCTGATGGTTAATAATCCCATTAATCCATTTGATCGCTTTGGGTAGAGACTCTTAAACGAGCGGCTCAGCTCCGAAATGACGCATGCACAGTGAAGGCAGGGCGGACCAATTTTTAGGGGCAGGCCTTTCTGTCTGTGACAACGGTATGTGGTGCATGGATATCAATCAATCAATCAATTTTTTTATATAGCGCCAAATCACAACAAACAGTTGCCCCAAGGCGCTTTATATTGTAAGGCAAGGCCATACAATAATTATGTAAAACCCCAACGGTCAAAACGACCCCCTGTGAGCAAGCACTTGGCTACAGTGGGAAGGAAAAACTCCCTTTTAACAGGAAGAAACCTCCAGCAGAACCAGGCTCAGGGAGGGGCAGTCTTCTGCTGGGACTGGTTGGGGCTGAGGGAGAGAACCAGGAAAAAGACATGCTGTGGAGGGGAGCAGCGATCGATCACTAATGATTAAATGCAGAGTGGTGCATACAGAGCAAAAAGAGAAAGAAACAGTGCATCATGGGAACCCCCCAGCAGTCTACGTCTATAGCAGCATAACTAAGGGATGGTTCAGGGTCACCTGATCCAGCCCTAACTATAAGCTTTAGCAAAAAGGAAAGTTTTAAGCCTAATCTTAAAAGTAGAGAGGGTGTCTGTCTCCCTGATCTGAATTGGGAGCTGGTTCCACAGGAGAGGAGCCTGAAAGCTGAAGGCTCTGCCTCCCTTTCTACTCTTACAAACCCTAGGAACTACAAGTAAGCCTGCAGTCTGAGAGCGAAGCGCTCTATTGGGGTGATATGGTACTACGAGGTCCCTAAGATAAGATGGGACCTGATTATTCAAAACCTTATAAGTAAGAAGAAGAATTTTAAATTCTATTCTAGAATTAACAGGAAGCCAATGAAGAGAGGCCAATATGGGTGAGATATGCTCTCTCCTCCTATGTCCTGGTCTGGGCTGGATCATTGGGAATTATGTATTGAACTATACCCTCTTACCTGTTTCTCACCTGACATGCTCCACATACCACTTCCCACCTGCAACCCCATCTGTGTGCAAGTGTTTTCATGACTCTCGGTTACACCAGAAGACACTTACATCAACTGCTGAGTGAGGTTCTTTTTTTCATTTCTCATTTTCTGCAACTCCATACTGGAATTTGTCAGCTGTTCTCTCAACTCTGTTAATACACATATAAATACTGTGAGAGAGGAAGAAAGAGATGGGTTAAACTAAATACATCACAAGGTTTACAGAGACACACAAGACAAATTTTTCCATCAAAGCATACTCACACCTTGAAAACCCCTCACAATGTTAGTATAATGGTGCTGAAGAAGAGTTATGCATCACTCAGAGGGACATCCACCAAACCAACAGTAACACAAACTCGATTTCACAGAATTATCCTGAACATGAATCATGTGGTTTCAAAAGTGAGTTTCCTGGTTGCACATCATTCTTAGCCTGGACCTTTGTGGAAGAGCCCTTCTGAATCTATACAGAGCAGAATTGCCAACACAACAGGAATGAAAGGCATCAGAGGGCTGATGTATACCTTGCAGGCTCTACACACCATAATATAAATGTACAAGTAAATATACATATGTCTTTAAATATGATTTTTGACTATGTATGACTTCATCACATGGCTTCTACATATCTTTTATACCAGACAATCACAAATATTTTGCTGATTGATATATGCTTTAGATCACTGATCTAACCTTGGTGTTTTCAGACCATGTTTTCCTTGACCTTGACTTTTGTCAAACTACTCCAAATTCTAATTCACTTCTAGATATCTATCCAAGTAATATTCCCACCAAGTTTGATCCATCTGGCTTCTTGGTTGTTGAGATGTACAAAAGAAAGTGTTTTTCAGACCATGTTTTCCTTGACTTTTGATCAAACTACTCCAACATCTAATGATCCGTCCAGGCTTCTTGGTTGTTGAGATGTGTAGAAAGTTTTTTTTGTTTTTTTGGATTGTGTTTCCTTGAACTGGACATTTGACTTTTATCAAACTACTCAATAAACTAATCACCTCTAGACATCTATCCAAGTAATAGTCCGGCCAAGTTGGAAAGAAATCCATCCAGTTAGGTTTTTTTTAATCTAGTCCACAGTCTCTCTCTCTCTCTCTCTCTCTCTCTCTCTCTCTCTCTCTCTCTCTCTCTCTCTCTCTCTCTCTCTCTCTCTCTCTCTCTCTCTCTCTCTCTCTCACACACACACACACACACACACACACACACACACACACACACACACACACACACACACACACACACACACACACACACACACACACACACACAAGTGAAAAAAAATACCCTGCTCGTCACTTTGCCAACTTACATCGGAAAAATATACCAATATATCGGGTAACACAGGTCAGGTCAGGCCCATTCTGGATTACTGGCATGTTAGGTCAGGTCTGGGAACTGTTGACTTTTTGAGATGGTGGCCTGGGCTTGTCTTCAAGCCCCATCTGAACTAATGCAGTGCTCAATATATAAAATGAATGGCTGACAGGTATTGGCTCATGTCACTTTCATGGCCAAATTTTTAAACAAGCCAGTGGGAGTGTTAACATTTGTACTGTTAATTTAACACTTAAAAAGTGTTAATTAAACACTAAGATGAGTGGACAGATATAGACACCTTGTCTTGTTAATTTAACACTAACAATTTTGCTGTGTAGGAAGATGTGTTGGCATTGATTGTGTCCAGTCCCCTTCCTGCTCAGAAAAACTATAAAATTTACAGTAGATTAATATTTTTTAATAGGTGGCTGGCAAAATTCTCTCAGAAACAGGGCTTTTTTTGCTTGTCATCTGTGTTTGTGTTGTGTTACCGTTCAGTCTTTCAACATGATTTATCTTTGATAATGGCTTTGTTCCACACTTTTTCTTCTCTGAGTGTTCTTTGGAAGTGATTACAGTACTCAATCAGCTTGGAGGCAGGTTTGAGGTCGAATGTGAAGCAAGTTGGATGAGGATCAAAAGTTGGAGAAAACACTAAAATGTTGCTTTCATTCAGTAAATTTATGCTGTCTAATTAACACTGGTAAATGGACATGTCTTATTTCAATTTGTACCATATTTGTGGCAGATGACAATTTTGGTGCTGATTGAACATGAATTTAGCAGAGCAGTGAGATGTTCCCGTAGATGAAGAGCGATTGCATTATCCTTGATTTGTAACAGCAGCTGGCAAATTAAAAAAAGCATTTTCCCTTTATTTTGCCTCCTTTATTTCTGCAGCCCACAACTGCACAGAAATTGACTTCGGTCAACTGTGAGAACATTTGCAAACATGAAAAAAGCTTATCAATTTCAATTTATTTTCATTTATATAGCACCAAATCACAACAAAGTTGCCTCTAGACACTTCACACAAGTAAGGTCTAACCTTAACACCCCAGACGTCAGCATCTGCAGAAGTACACAACTCTGCCATTGTGGACTGCATCAGCAGTGACCAGGAGAGTGAGTACAGGAGTGTGGTGGTACAGCAAATATGCACTGAGGTGCTTTCTATGTATTACAAGATAGTGGAAATTTGACGACATCAACTGCAAAAACTCTATATTTAGGGTTTGTGTCAGACTGTGGTGCTGAACCTGATTGAGCACTGATGAGAAGTGGAGATCAGGCAAGACAAAAGTGCTTAAGTTCCCAGTGGGCTACTAAAGACATCCAACTATTTTTTTAAAGGACATCTCTTGTAAAAAAAAAACTGTCTTAAGCTGCATCCACTGTACTTTATAATTTATGCATGAATACTAACACTTCATTTGCTAATAAATATTGTAACAATAATTAGCATTACAAAAAGTCAGGCCAAAAGCATCATACGGTGCGTCATGGTGGCTCTGTGTAGGTGTTTGCTTTAGCCAGCAGGCTGTTGGTGTGGGCAGTTGAGTGGGTCAAAAAATAAAAGTACTTGTACTTATGTATGTGTTGTCTACGAGGGTCCTTCAGAATGTTGTGTCAGGTCACAGCGGCTGTGGAGAGCTCTCAACCTGATCCCGCAATGTCAGCCTGACATTCTCTCCCTCTGTGACTTTGTTTTCCTCATTTTCTGTTGTTTTTCTCCTTCATTTGTAACCTTTTTTCTTGTCTTTTCCTTTCCTTTCTCCCTCTGTGCTTCTGGGGTTTTTTTCTTCCCCACCTTCTTGCCCCCCCTCTCACTCCCGCCCCTCCTCCACCATTCTCAGTGGGAGTGGGGCCAGTGTAGGAGGTTGTCCTCAAAGTAGCAATACGGTGATAATTGCTTTCTGGTCACTGTGACATGACAAGCTCCTCCATAGTAAAGTAAAACATGCACACATAGACAAACAGATGCACACATAAGTGCAGAACACAGGCGCTCACGCGCGCACACACACACACACACAAAAACCTAACCACTTCAAGGTAGAAATCGTTGTACAAATACTTAATAGAGGAGAAAAGCGTGCTATGAAAGCAAACCTGCCAGTGGGACTTTCTGCGGCGCTTCTATTAAGTGTCTCAGTGCTCATGCACGCACACACACTGCAACAAGGCTGCTGTAAACATGACAGCAATTTAAGAATAAAATAAGAATAACATCAACTTCATTTATCCCGAAAGAAATTATTTTGCCAGAGTACTGAAACAGTGAACAATGTTTTTTTAAGATACGTATTTGCACAATATGTTCAACAGTATTGCACATAACTCTGAGTAACTCAAAACTCTGATTAACTCTGTTTAATTATGTATTCATCCCTGATAAAGGGAACAAATTATACAGTCTGATTGCCACAGGTAGGAAAGACCTTCTGTGGCATTCTGTGGTGCACCTTGTTGGTCTCAGTCTTTGGCTGAAGGTGCTTTGGATGTCAGTGTGGCATGCAGGGGGTGGGAGGTGTTGTCCCAGATGCTGAGCAGTTTCCTCATCATCCTCCTCTCTGACACCTCCACCCCCAGGACAGACCCAGCCCTCCTGATGAGCTTGTTGAGTTTGTTTGTGTCAGCTGCCTTCAGCCTGCTGCGCCAACACACTACAGCATAGAAGATGACACTGGAGACCATCAAGTGGTAAAACATCTGCAACATATTTCTGCAGACATTGAAAGATTTGAGCCTCCTGAGGAAGTACAGTTGGCTCTGATCTTTATTATACACATCTGTGTTTACAGTCCAATGAAGATTGTCATCTATATGTGGACACCCAGGTACTTCTTGTAGTCCACAATGTCCAACTCAGTTCCATTGATGATGACTGGGTTCAGATGGGTCTTTCATCTTCTGAAGTCCACACCACTCCACAAACCCGTCCACCACACTCCTGTACTCAGCGTATTGGTCACTGCTGATGCAGCCCACAATGGTAGAGTCATGCAAGTACTTCTGCAGATGGCAGGGCTGTGACCAGAACCTGAAGTCTGAGGTGTAGGACGATAGGACCCAAAAGATGGTGAATTATGCCTGGGCAGGGTGAAGCCAGAGGAAACGCTGGTGGAGGCCCACAGTGGTCCTGAAGTGCAAGTCGGTCATCAAACCTGGATATAGCGACGAAAGACTAATCAAACCATCTAGTAGCTGGTTCCCTCTGAAGTTTCCCTCAGGATAGCTGGTGCTCCCCGCTCTCAGTTGTATCTGGTGAAATGAATGACTGGAGACCTTGGGGCCAATTTACCAGCAGTTGGCCGCTGAGTGACTTTGAAACTGGGTTTGCTTGTTGCAAAGCCTCATCATTTGAGCAACTTCAAAAAACAGTGTTAAACTGTGAAAAATATGGGTTTCTAAATTTATACTGGTCTAAAAATCTTTTCACTAACTATTTGTCAAATATATGAATTGATGGTTTTTGATTTGGTGATTATTTCACTGATGCTTATTGGAGTCCAATTAATTTACAATAATCAGTCTATCAAGGAGGTTATGATGTCATAATCACAACAATTAATGCAAATTCAGTCAGTCCCTGTGAATTCTGCACAACCTTGCAATTCTCCAGTTAACATGGCCCTTCTGCAAATTTGACCAGTTGCTTTCTGCAAACTTCAGCGGTTATAGCAGTCCCCAGTACAAAACATTCATCCGTACCACACCAAACTCACTTACTAAGGTAAGCAGCTTTGCACCGTGTGCAACATTGTGGTGGAACACAAACTGCTGTTTTCAATTGATAATTGCAAAACACACACAGAAAATGGCTGAAATGAGTGGATAAGAGACAAGACAAGTAAATCACTGGCTGTCGCATCCAGATCTATTGCAAGTACTAAAAGAATCAAGGTTAGTTTCATGAAATATGCATGATTAGTGGTAATGAGAGTATGAATCATAAAATGATACAGGCGTGCTGGGCTGATAGGGTGTCAAACTGTTTTGTATTTGAGTGGAAATGTTTCACAAATAAAAAGTCACTGAAATGAGTTCCACTCCATTTTTAATGCTGTTTCCAAAAGTAATAACAACAATAATAATAATAGCTACACAAATTACTGCAATATATATTGACAATTTTTTTTTTTTTTTAAAGCTGCCATAAAATCAGTTATTTTAGGTCAGGGCTCTCCAACCCTGCTCCTGGAGAGCACATGTCCTGCATATTTTCCATGCCTATGTGCTCCAATCACACCTGGTCAATTTACATTGACATTTCCCAGCTCTTGAGTGGCTGAGCACACTTTGCTGGTGCACATGGTAAAAATTTTTTGGGTGGCAGTAATGGTAGTGGGTGGGGTGGGTGGTGGAGAGGGCAACCCAAGAAGTACAACAATCAGCCATAACAGTTTGACCACTGACAGGTGAGGTCAATAACATTGATTATTAGTCATTACAAAGGCACCAGCAAGTTAACATTTTGTCCTTGAAGTTGATGTTGAAGTTGTTGGAAGCAGGAAAAATGGGGACTCATAAAGATTTCAGTGACTTTGACGAGGGCCAAACTGTGATGGCTAGACAACTGGGCCAGGGAATCTCCAAAACTACAGCTATTATGGCATGTTCCCAGTCTGTAGTGGTCAGTACCTACAACAAGTGGTCCAAGAAAGGAAAACCTACAAACTGATTAAATGGTCATGCGTGGCCAAGGCTCACGCATGTGAGGAGCAGAGACTGGCCCATGTCATCCAATCCAGCAGAAAGATCTGCTGCTAAAGTCTTAGTGACAGATACCACAGCACACCTTCAGAGGTCTAGTAGGGTCCACACCTCATTGAGTTAGGGCTATTTTGATGACAGAAGGGGGATCAACACAATGTTATAGCTGACTGGTGTGTATAATTCCTAACACTGACAATCTATGTACATCAAGCAAATGAACTCTGGTGTACTTGGTGATCTCAGTAAAAATGGTCCTATAAAGATCCTATAAATTACATTTTAAAGTGTAGGTGATGTTATGCCATGTTTTATTGAATATTTGAGACTAAAATTAAACAACACTTTGAAATTTATCCTTTCCTGGTGCGCATTTGCTGAAGTGATAAATATTTGGATTTTGAACTGTGCGCCATTAAAAACCAGGAACTTCCGGCCCAGTCACAACATTGCAGAAGAAGGAGGAAGTTACATCAGAACAAGAACCATTGTCTTAATAGCCCCATTAATCTATGGATTAATTTATGGATTTTTACAGGCTACTGATAGCCCCGTTTCCACCGAGTGGTTCGGGTCGGAGCTGCACCATGTTTTTGGTGTGAGAATGGTTATTCTCATTGGCAGAATCCTTTTGATTGGCAGATGGAAACACTTACATTGCCGAGCCCACACTTGCATGGTGTCCACGGCTTCTCCACTCGACACGGAGGCAAAACTGAGTATTTTCAGATTTTTTTGTTTTATTGTTTTGTGGATCATGGTGTACTTTCATCACGTGAGATGTTATGAGCAGATGAGGAACTCTGGGAGTCTTTTAACTTGCAGCACAAGGTGGCTCATTAACAGCAGAGACTCGATCCATTATCCACAATAATGGTTTACAGCCGGCGCTGTAACCTGGCACCAAACTCCAGTGTGACAAATAGACTTTTCTTCAGCCAAAACAGAAGGAAATAAATTATTTTCAGATGTCATTTTGTAAAGGTGGATAAGTTCAAAGATGATCTCACTGAAACAGACAGGTAAGACTATATTATTTATTTAATGGTTTTATATATTTAATAATAACGTGTTACGCTACTAACATACAGTACACTAACTGTATTCAAAAAGGAAACAATATTTATTTTAAAAACAACTGATGTTTTCAGTCCCTCATGTCATTTTTCAGATTTGAAATGTATGTAACTTTTTCTGAGAGAAAAAACAAACCTAAATAAAAAATCCACACTTCCTCATCATGTTTTTCTGATGTCAAGGACAGTAAAACAATAAAAAAAAAAACATTTTATCAGTCGATTATGACCACAGAGCTGAGAAAAGTTTATCATTTGGTGCATGCCGAAATTGCCTTTTTATAATCACCATTTTGTATTCTGAACTCTGCCAGTATTGTCACTGTTGTCAGACTGAAGGTTTTCCTCCAAGGTTTCTTCTTCTCCCTCATTGTGGTCTAAATAAGTCGCAAAACCATAAGGCTGTGTCCCCCACAGCTGTTTCAGAAAAACCTTCAGACTGGACTTTTTTTTTTTTAAAAAAGCACCACACTAGAAAAAAAATCATCCGAAAACAGCTCAACCTCCGCTGTGTTTACAATTGGTTTGGGCTTGAATCAGCAGGTCCCGTTCTGGTTATGACATAGCAACAATATGGCCACGGCTGAGGACTGAAATAGAGCGCAGGCTTCAGACAGCTGTTTATCCTTCACCTGCGCACTTATCATTGACTTTTGTTGTTCAGGATTTTTTAAAATATCAAAATTTCATCATTTTTAGTGATTATTTGTGCACATTTTTGGTGTCACGTACACTTTAAACATTAATATAACATCTAACAACTGTTTTTTTGTTTAAAGATGTGGTTTGTAATTATGTCCTGTGCACAGAAAGAAGCAATGCTCCACTGAGTGTCTTGACATCTAAGGGTCCCTTCACACATAACACGATTGAAGACAACTAGTGTCACGCGTGTGTTGCGTCCCACCCGCCCTACAACACATGAGGTGTGCATGTGTTTCACACCCCCCTATCCGCTACACGTGGTGTGCCGGGGTGGGGGTGGGAAAGCACTTGCATGAACTGCTGATATGTATGTACAGATGGGGAGTGGCCAGCCATGTCTGAGTGCACACAGCATGGCAAACCGCCTCCCACCTGATCACTGACCAGAGACTCACTGACAGCTGCAAATGATAGCTCAGTGCACATGACATGTCACATTAAAAACACAGAGACCACAGCCAGGACAGGTATATGAATAAATACTACAATAACTACATACATAATTACATAACAAATAACTAAAAAAATGATCACATAACAAAGAAACAGAGAGTGACATGTTGGCGTGTGTACTGAACAGACAGGGGGCATGGCTGCTGACAGCAGCAGCTGGTGAGATCTCTGGTTCTGCACGTCACGGCTGGGGAACACGTACCGTGTTTTGATGGACGTGGCCTTACAACTATCCACTGTGACACGCATGTGTCTGCTTGCTGTCCTCGCGTGGACATACATCAAAACATATATCGCTGTTGTGACGGGCTGCAGCAAGCAAGTACATGGCGTGCACATTGACATTCTGTCCCAGGTGAAACGGACAGTCAGATCATAACAGGCAGTGGGCGATTTGAATGTCACGTCACCCATGTGAGCTCTGTTTCACATGATGCGGCGTCTGTCCTGTGGCGCGCTGTCCACAGGACATGCCGGGCCAGCATTTGCAGACATGATCATAGTGCGCTGCTTCATTCGTGTCCTGTCATGACTGTACATCTATGACCATGGGTCATCTACAGAGGAACAGAAGGTTCATACTTGTATTGTCCACTCGATAAGAGGGATTCAATAAAATGTGGTGTTTTTATGGTGTGTGGCTTTATTTTGTTTTCTCCAGAGCAACGTTAATGGGTGTAGACTGAACGTGAGAGGGGCGCCAGCGCAGGCAATTGCGCAACAAGAATTTTGAAATGTTCAAAAAATCTTTCACCCATAAATGTCATGCATCAAACGTGAAGTGGTAGTGAACTTTGCATGATCTACTCGTCAACACTACGTGCAGCTCACTGAGTAAAGAAGAACTGAACAGTGTGTGACTGCGTCAGCACACCGCATCACAGTGCAGCTCGTCTGAACGATTATAATGGGATGTTAAATCACAAACATACTTTTACAGCTGCACACAAGAAGAACATGCAACTGTTTTACCAAGCCATTACAATTTAAGCATGACAAATAATTACCTTTTTAGAAAGCTCCAAATGCTTTCTCCACCTCATTCAGCGCGCTTGTGCATGCGCATGCGAGAAAAGCAGCCGCTGGAGCGGTCCTCTGTGATTCCAGAAGCAATTAGAGGCATTTTCAACAACAGAAAATGATTAATCCACTACAAAATAATTATTTTATATACGCAGTGTCCAGTGCACAATGCGTGGCAGCCAGTGGAACAAAGCACAACCTCCAGCTGGGAACACAGTGGGTGGGATTGTCATGACGATGTGCGTGCAAGTGTGTGCATCAAAGTCGTGCAAGTGTCAGGGAGCCTTAAGTCCCTTTGGCTGTTCCCTTGTTTTCGCCACAGCAGATACCAGGTGGACCCGCATGTTGATTTGCCACAAATTTTGCACCAGATGCCCTTCCTGATGCAACTCCACATTACATGGAGAAATGTGGCAGGGATGGGGTTTGACCTGGGAGCCTTCCACGTTGAAACAAAGTGCACTAACCAGTTGGCCTCAGTTTGTGCAGTATTATTTGCCTTAGACACAGAGATTGTTGTGCTCCAATAAATTAGATTGGCTCTATACTTTCACACACATACTATTGATAGACTGTAGGTTTTTTTTTTTTTTTTAAGTCCCTGAAGGTACATTTATGAACTACAAACACAGTCATGTCAAAGTCACAGGTGTTCACCTACACTACTGGAATTATGTTTAACCTTGTGACTCTGTTGTTTAAAGGAGACCTGCATTGAAATAAATGTGGTCAGATTTCAGAAAGAAATAGCTGATATGTATTTATAAGACCCTTGTGAATGCAGTAAAGTAAATCTGTAAGCCCAAATTTGTAATTCAGCGGAGAAATATTCATTTAAAAATGACAAATTTGCAGCTAACATTTAGCCCTCTGTGAAAACAGTTTGTACATCCGGATCATTTCCATGACGTCGGTGACAAGACGATGCGTTCCCGCCTTCAGTCCGATCCCGCATTGAAATTGATTTTATCTCTTAATAATGTTACTGTTATACACATCCTGGTTTCAACATCCAAAAGTAAGCTGCAATGAATGTGAGATACAGCTCTGCTTGCTCAGATCCAGGGATCAGATCAGCGGCAGCATCGACAGCGGGCGACATTATTCCCCGACGCCTCGCTCTCACTGCCCCCGATACGCTTACCGAGTGCATGCACTCGTAAAATTCCGCCGCGGCACTCACACCCCCGTGTATGCTGTGCAGCCAGCACCACCTCTCTGTCTACTGAATGGAGTTGCAGCCAACTTGGCACAAGTCCAGAGACTATGCTCGTCGTTTTAATGCAGTGCGCGCGGTGACACCTGTTGCTCGCAAGGACAGACTTCTTGCTGCAAAATCCGCAGCGCCACACGTCTCGGTAATCGGAGCCACAGAGCTCCGTGGCTGCTGAGAGAGGTTTATATATTTTTAATGACTTGAATTATTTGCAGGTCTCGCCTCCGTAGCCCGCGACGGTACACCGGAGGTGAAAGACAGTAGATTTTCAATGCAACACCACTCAATCAAACGGGCGTATGAAAAAGTCCACAAAAATAATTTTCAAGCACAAATAAAAGAAATGTGTACTCACCAAGCGTACCGCAAGACAATATGAAGTTTTAAAAAGTAGATCCTTCCGTATAAGACAAGAAAAAGGTGCAGATGCAAACTGACGTAAATCCACAAATTACAGTTGGCGCGTGCAATGCATGCTGGGAGAGGGTCTTGTCCCTGACGTCTCGGCAGCGTCCATGATGAGAGGGACAATTTGCGGAGGGCTTAATGTTAGCTGTAAATTTGTCATTTTCAAATGAAGCTTTCTCCGTTGAATGACAGATCTGGGCTTGCAGATTTACTTTACTACATTCAGAAGGATCTTATGTGTAAATATAAGTCATTTTTTGGTCCAAAGATCTGACTGCATTTATTTCAATGCAGGTCTACTTTAACTATTCCCCAAATATGCTAAAACAGCCAACCTGTCCATACAAACAATTATCTCTCAAAACTATTCCTATGTTTACATGAATGGCTCCAGTTTGAGTAGTTGGTATGTACTCATTCTGATCACTGGATCCACATATGACTTATATGCTCCTGTCAACAGTGATCACACAGATGATATAGGCATAGCTCAATGTAATCTGAGTGGCTGTTTTGACATGCATAGCAAGCAGCTATGCGCTGTGCATGTTCATTCAAACAGTTGTCTCAGGTGTCATAGTCAACCCAACTGCAATAATAGTTATGCTGCTGCAACAGGAAATACGTCGTCTTAAAGAAGATAGAAAGAAGAGTAGCAGAAACAGACCTGTTCTGTGTTCTTTAATTCTGCACTCTCCTCCACCTCATGGCAGACTCATGTCAGTGAATCCAGTTTGCACTGTTGTCTCTAAAGTTCACTTGAAGGAGGAAAGTGTGAGCACAGCATACATCATTTTTAAAAAACAAAAATTGGGTGCACAAGTTTCAATTTATTCTGGCTCTTCTTTCATCCAGACAGGGTTTAGGGCCCCTTCACACATAACACGAACATAGTGTGAGCATGTGGAAAGTCGTGCAGACAGCAGCGGACCAAGAAATTTATAATACTTAATTCCTGTTTTAAAGAGCGGACTCAGCCTCCACGTAGTCGTACGGTAGGAAGTAATGAAATTATGTGGATTACTGTTCTCCCTTTTATGTTTTACATGAATTGCCTGATGTGCTGCTCTCATGAAGACACCAGCCAGGCTCCCGTCTCATCGGCTTTCATGTGATGAACACTTCAGCTGGCATGGCATGTCCAGTGCGCAGTGATCCACTGGTGACCATGTTGCAACCTGACCCTGAGTTTATTGAAGGTCACGTGAAAACCCGGCCTGGGTCCCTCACAGACAGCGTCCATCTTGTGAAGAGACCCAGAAAATGGGTCATACAACACTTTTATACAATTTGGGCATTACAGTGGGTGTGGTTTAGTCTATATGTTACTGGCTCTCACAGGGGGAGCCCTCCCTGTATCTACTTGCGCATGCATAATGGAGGTGAAGCTTAACTTTTGTTGAAGCTTTAAACCAGGTTACAGACACTTTTAAACAGATATCAAAAGCAAACACTTGATAACTAACATAAAATAAGGAATTAGCACAAATATTATCTAACACCTCTTATTGAGCGGACAACACAAGTATGAACCTTCTGTTCCTCTGGAAATGACATGAATTAAGCAGTGCACGCTTATCATGTCCACATCTGCTGGCCCCGCGTGCGTGTCCAGTGAGCGGCCCGCATGTCCTGTGAGCGGCGCGCTGGAGGAGAGACACCGCGTAATGTGAACCAGAGCTCACGTGAGTGACATGACATTCAGATCAACAGCTGAGTGTTCACGTGATCAGACGGTCCCTTTCACATGGAGAAGCCTGCCAATGTGTGCACTGAGCAGCCGCTCCAGTCTGTGGCAAAGCCGATATGTTTTATGTATTCCTACGTGAGGACAGCAAGCACATGCCTCATGGTGTAGAGTTGTTATGTCATGTCCTTCAAAACATGGTACATGTTCTCAGTGCTTAATTTGTAAAGTGGGAGGTCCTGGAGCGCAGAGGATTGGTGGCTCCGGTGCAAAAAAAAGAAGGGCGGGGGGCGGGGGTGGGGGGGGGGCTTGTGAACAACACTGTGCACCACACTGAAAATAAACTGGGCATGTATTGTAGGCCTAATAACACTAGTCACACCAAATCCGGATAGTATACAAATTCCTGTTTAATGATGTACAGTGGTCCCTCGTTTATCGCGGGAGTTACGTTCTCCGCGTTCACACCGGGCGCGACGTGAGCGACTGCAGCCACAGGTTGCCATGTAATGCCTATGTAAGGATGCGTTTTGGCGCCAAACCGCGCAGCGCGATGCGAGTGAAGCGATTTTGAGCATTTTGCGCGTGTGTGGCGCGATATTGCGTCGCGTCACGTCGTGTTGCCCTCCTCCCCAAGTTGAAAAATCTGAACTTTTTCATCTCGTCGCGCTGTGATGACCAATGGGGGGCTGAATATGTAGTGACGTGGAGATGTCTGGAGTTTGACTGAGGATGTGAACATGTCCTGTCTCTGGTAGCAGCCTGTGAGCAGGACTTATGTCTCTTTTGTCCTTTATTTCACAATTATTCAAAGGAATTTTATTGTCATATGCACAGAAGAACATGTTCCCTGCACAAAGAAATATGTCTACTGCATTTAACCCATCCTAACTGCCAGTAGGAGCAGAAGTCGCCATTAGGCGCCCGGGGAATGGGCGAGAGAGAGAGTTTTTGGAGCGAGCAGCAGCACCACAGCAGCGGGGAGCGGAGTTTTTCTTTTTATTTTACGTGCGCCACAGGTTGCCATGTAATGTCTATGTAAGGATGCGTTTTGGCGCCAAACCGCGCAGCGCGATGCGAGTGAAGCGATTTTGAGCATTTTGCGCGTGTGTGGCGCGATATTGCGTCGCGTCACATCGTGTTGCCCTCCTCCCCAAGTTGAAAAATCTGAACTTTTTCGTCTCGTCGCACCGTGATGACCAATCGGGGACTGAATATGTAGTGACGTGGAGATGTCTGGAGTTTGACTGAGGATGTGAACATGTCCTGTCTCTGGTAGCAGCCTGTGAGCAGGACTTATGTCTCTTTTGTCCTTTATTTCACAATTATTCAAAGGAATTTTATTGTCATATGCACAGAAGAACATGTTCCCTGCACAATGAAATATGTCTACTGCATTTAACCCATCCTAATTGCCAGTAGGAGCAGAAGTTCTAGTCTTACACACCTCTCTGCAGCTTCTCTCCCCCTGCCATCCCCTCATTACCCCATCCCCGTAGAGACAGTGCCTGCTCCCAGACCACCAACAACCAGCAAAAATCTATTTAAGCATAAAAATTCAAAAAGAAAAAATAATATAGCACCTTCAACTGCACCACAGACTAAAACAGTTAAATGTGGTCTATTAAACATTAGGTCTCTCTCTTCTAAGTCCCTGTTGGTAAATGATATAATAATTGATCAACATACTGATTTATTCTGCCTAACAGAAACCTGGTTACAGCAGGATGAATATGTTAGTTTAAATGAGTCAACACCCCCGAGTCACACTAACTGTCAGAATGCTCGTAGCACGGGCCGAGGAGGAGGATTAGCAGCAATCTTCCATTCCAGCTTATTAATTAATCAAAAACCCAGACAGAGCTTTAATTAATTTGAAAGCTTGACTCTTAGTCTTGTCCATCCAAATTGGGAGTCCCAAAAACCAGTTTTATTTGTTATTATCTATCGTCCACCTGGTCGTTACTGTGAGTTTCTCTGTGAATTTTCAGACCTTTTGTCTGACTTAGTGCTTAGCTCAGATAAGATAATTATAGTGGGCGATTTTAACATCCACACAGATGCTGAGAATGACAGCCTCAACACTGCATTTAATCTATTATTAGACTCTATTGGCTTTGCTCAAAAAGTAAATGAGTCCACCCACCACTTTAATCATATCTTAGATCTTGTTCTGACTTATGGTATGGAAATAGAAGACTTAACAGTATTCCCTGAAAACTCCCTTCTGTCTGATCATTTCTTAATAACATTTACATTTACTCTGATGGACTACCCAGCAGTGGGGAATAAGTTTCATTACACTAGAAGTCTTTCAGAAAGCGCTGTAACTAGGTTTAAGGATATGATTCCTTCTTTATGTTCTCTAATGCCATATACCAACACAGTGCAGAGTAGCTACCTAAACTCTGTAAGTGAGATAGAGTATCTCGTCAATAGTTTTACATCCTCATTGAAGACAACTTTGGATGCTGTAGCTCCTCTGAAAAAGAGAGCTTTAAATCAGAAGTGCCTGACTCCGTGGTATAACTCACAAACTCGCAGCTTAAAGCAGATAACCCGTAAGTTGGAGAGGAAATGGCGTCTCACTAATTTAGAAGATCTTCACTTAGCCTGGAAAAAGAGTCTGTTGCTCTATAAAAAATCCCTCCGTAAAGCTAGGACATCTTTCTACTCATCACTAATTGAAGAAAATAAGAACAACCCCAGGTTTCTTTTCAGCACTGTAGCCAGGCTGACAAAGAGTCAGAGCTCTATTGAGCTGAGTATTCCATTAACTTTAACTAGTAATGACTTCATGACTTTCTTTGCTAACAAAATTTTAACTATTAGAGAAAAAATTACTCATAACCATCCCAAAGACGTATCGTTATCTTTGGCTGCTTTCAGTGATGCTGGTATTTGGTTAGACTCTTTCTCTCCGATTGTTCTGTCTGAGTTATTTTCATTAGTTACTTCATCCAAACCATCAACATGTTTATTAGACCCCATTCCTACCAGGCTGCTCAAGGAAGTGTAGAAGAATTTTTAGGTCCATATTTGAACTGTGATGAACTATCAAGTGTCCTGATCCGAACTGTATGTCCTCTGGTTGAACTAGCAGGTGTTCAACCCAAAAAAGGGCTCTATTAGTCATTTAGTCTGTCAGGGGCTTTCCAAGGCCTTTTAGGTGCTTTCCCGCAGGCCACGTGCGGGGGCCTCAGGCCAGCTGCACGTGTGGCTGAGGCCACGTGCGGAGGGGGCCTCAGGCCAGCTGCACCTGTGGCTGAAGGTCTTTTAAAAAAATCAGTTGTAAATCCTTCATGTTTTAATGGGAGCGTTTGTCACATTGAAATAATGGCCTAACACCTGCTTAGGGTTCACTAGAGGACGCTTCCAATAGAAAACCATGTCTTGGGAATGAAATAAATAAAAAAGTCGAAGGAGGAGCGATGCCCGCGGGTCTCCAATAAATAGACGAGCGCGGTTGTCATATTCAGTCTCTCTAGAGGACTCAGTTTGTCTAAGCTTTGTGTCGAAGGCTTAAATAAACTTAAAAACTCTGTGCATTTTATCTTGCTTAAGGCTGAATTATTCTAAAGTGTTGTGTCCTCTTTCTAGCATATCACTTGCAATTAGTTTGTGTTATCTAAAAGACGACATCCTGAGAAGACCAAAAAGACGAGCCGCGACAGAAGCCCTACCATTATTTAATGCTTCGATCTTAAATATGATCAATCTATCTTTATTAGTTGGCTATGTACCACAGGCTTTTAAGGTGGCAGTAATTAAACCATTACTTAAAAAGCCATCACTTGACCCAGCTATCTTAGCTAATTATAGGCCAATCTCCAACCTTCCTTTTCTCTCAAAAATTCTTGAAAGGGTAGTTGTAAAACAGCTAACTGATCATCTGCAGAGGAATGGTCTATTTGAAGAGTTTCAGTCAGGTTTTAGAATTCATCATAGTACAGAAACAGCATTAGTGAAGGTTACAAATGATCTTCTTATGGCCTCGGACAGTGGACTCGTCTCTGTGCTTGTTCTGTTGGACCTCAGTGCTGCTTTTGATACAGTTGACCATAAAATTTTATTACAGAGATTAGAGCATGCCATAGGTATTAAAGGCACTGCGCTGCGGTGGTTTGAATCATATTTGTCTAATAGATTACAATTTGTTCATGTAAATGGGGAATCTTCTTCACAGACTAAAGTTAATTATTGAGTTCCACAAGGTTCTGTGTTAGGACCAATTTTATTCACTTTATACATGCTTCCCTTAGGCAGTATTATTAGACGGTATTGCTTAAATTTTCATTGTTACGCAGATGATACCCAGCTTTATCTATCCATGAAGCCAGAGGACACACACCAATTAGCTAAACTGCAGGATTGTCTTACAGACATAAAGACATGGATGACCTCTAATTTCCTGCTTTTAAACTCAGATAAAACTGAAGTTATTGTACTTGGCCCCACAAATCTTAGAAACATGGTGTCTAACCAGATCCTTACTCTGGATGGCATTACCCTGACCTCTAGTAATACTGTGAGAAATCTTGGAGTCATTTTTGATCAGGATATGTCATTCAAAGCGCATATTAAACAAATATGTAGGACTGCTCTTTTGCATTTACGCAATATCTCTAAAATCAGAAAGGTCTTGTCTCAGAGTGATGCTGAAAAACTAATTCATGCATTTATTTCCTCTAGGCTGGACTATTGTAATTCATTATTATCAGGTTGTCCTAAAAGTTCCCTAAAAAGCCTTCAGTTAATTCAAAATGCTGCAGCTAGAGTACTGACGGGGACTAGAAGGAGAGAGCATATCTCACCCATATTGGCCTCTCTTCATTGGCTTCCTGTTAATTCTAGAATAGAATTTAAAATTCTTCTTCTTACTTATAAGGTTTTGAATAATCAGGTCCCATCTTATCTTAGGGACCTCGTAGTACCATATCACCCCAATAGAGCGCTTCGCTCTCAGACTGCAGGCTTACTTGTAGTTCCTAGGGTTTGTAAGAGTAGAATGGGAGGCAGAGCCTTCAGCTTTCAGGCTCCTCTCCTGTGGAACCAGCTCCCAATTCAGATCAGGGAGACAGACACCCTCTCTACTTTTAAGATTAGGCTTAAAACTTTCCTTTTTGCTAAAGCTTATAGTTAGGGCTGGATCAGGTGACCCTGAACCATCCCTTAGTTATGCTGCTATAGACGTAGACTGCTGGGGGGTTCCCATGATGCACTGTTTCTTTCTCTTTTTGCTCTGTATGCACCACTCTGCATTTAATCATTAGTGATCGATCTCTGCTCCCCTCCACAGCATGTCTTTTTCCTGGTTCTCTCCCTCAGCCCCAACCAGTCCCAGCAGAAGACTGCCCCTCCCTGAGCCTGGTTCTGCTGGAGGTTTCTTCCTGTTAAAAGGGAGTTTTTCCTTCCCACTGTAGCCAAGTGCTTGCTCACAGGGGGTCGTTTTGACCGTTGGGGTTTTACATAATTATTGTATAGCCTTGCCTTACAATATAAAGCGCCTTGGGGCAACTGTTTGTTGTGATTTGGCGCTATATAAAAAAAAAAAAAAAAAAAAAAAAGTTGCCATTAGGCGCCCGGGGAATGGGCGAGAGAGAGAGTTTTTGGAGCGAGCAGCAGCACCACAGCAGCGGGGAGCGGAGTTTTTCTTTTTATTCTTTTTATTTTTTCAGATGTATAATAAAGCAAATGGTGACTGGTTTCTAAAGACAATTATGACAGAGTTTTTTGGGAAAGAGCGAGGAGCAGCCTCACAGCAAGCCGCGGAGTTTCTTTCTTTCTTTTTTTTTTATGTGTGCGCGCGAGCGAATCATCTGTGTGGAGAATATTTTACTAATTAACTACACAGATGTATAATAAAGCAAATGGTGACTGGTTTCTAAACACAATTATGACAGAGTTTTTTGGGGGAGGAGCGAGCTGCAGCAAGCAGCAGAGTTTCTTTTTTTTTTATTGTTTACATGTGCGCGCGTGAACGGGACAGTTGGTCCTCAAACTGGGTCCCACAGAGGCGGAAGGACCGCTGAAAGCGCCCGTCATCCAGACACAGCTCCTGCAGCAAATAATGATACTCTCTGTATTGGGAGGTTTTCACAACAACTCGCTCTGTGTGATCAAGGTCCGTCATGATGACGCCGAGCGGAAGGGAAGCTCCTCCTATTTGATGACGCACTGGGGTGAATTTTCGCAGCGAAAGTCCACACACTGGGCGAAGGAGGCACGTCCGTCACCACACGACCCCCGCGAATTTGTAGCATCTGATCGCGCCCGGTGTGAACGTGGCATTAAATCCACAAAGTAGCGCTATTTTTTACACTTATTATATTTGTTTTAAGGCTGTAAAACCCCTCACTACACACTTTTCTCAAACAAGCATTAACATTTTCTGACTTTTCTCTCTTGTGTAAACACTCTTTTTTCTTCTGTGCGAGAAGATTATAAACAGACACACGCAGAACACAATGTGCAATACTCTCCCTTCACTCACTGCCTCCGGGGGTATGGATGCGGGACCCGCAAAGAATCCAAGTCCTCTCTCGGTGGCCACGGAGCTCTGCGGCTACGGTCAACATCCGGATCAAAACAGCGAGCGTAGCCTCTGGACCTGTTGCCAGATTTGGCGCAATTCCGCACAGCAGACATGAGGGCGGCGGTGTGATTGGCAGTGAAAGCAATCGCGGTGATTTTTTTAAATTTTTTTGTTAGTCAAGAGAGGTGGCGGATCATGGATCCAGTATAAATAGCTGGCGGAGCCAACGTCAGAGGTTCCGGAGCACGCGTCCGAGGTTCCTGAGTGCGCTCCGGCTTGCTCCCCCTCAAATTAAGCCCTGCATGTTCTCCAGCTGTGAGCTCCAGGTCCAGAGATTCCAACAGCAGCTGCTCACGTGGACACAGCCACTTTTTTCAGTCATCCCTCAGAACAAAGCATCACTCTCCTTTTCTTGGCTCTGTGATTACTTTTTTGTTATGTAATTGTGTATGTAGTTATTGTAGTAATTATTTATATACCTGTCCTGGCGGTAGTCTCTGTGTTTGTAATGTTATAAGTCATGTGCACTGAGCTGTCATTTCCAGCTGTCAGTGTGTGGTGATCAGCTGCGAGGCGCCTTGCTGTTCTGTGTGCGCTCAGATGTGGCCGGCACCCATGTGATCATGTCTGTATATACATATTAGCATTTCATGCAAGTCTGCTCCCCCGCATGCCACATGTGTTGGGGGGGGTGGGGGGGCGCAAAACACACGCATGTGTTGAGGGGGGAGCCGACACTCTGGCTTGCCACGTGTGTTGCTTGCCGAGGCCACACTCGTGGGGGCACTTAGACAAATTTCACAGCCAGCTCGAAAGTAGTCACTTGCTCTCTATTTTTGTGCTGACTGCGCGAATGGCACCACATTTCCTAAGTGCTCAACAAGTGGTATTAGATGTTCATGTGTGACACCTGGAATTTGGCCGACACCTGACGAGAGAGGGACTGAATGGTGTGCACGAATGGTAGTAGCGACAGGTGTATAAGGCGTTAGAGGTGGCTCCGATTTTTCACGAATGGCATGCATTTCCTCCTTCGTGCGCTAGTTGGCTTCAATTGCCCTAAAACTATACATACAGGCTCAAGTATATGCATACATCCACTTAAATCTCTTAAGTGGTGTTTAAGGTTGTACAGTGTGTTTTTACGTTACAAAGTCAAGGCCTATTAACTTATCATTAGTGATCATGATTGACTACAATTGGTAGTTTCTCTATGTCTCCATAAAAACAATGTGTTTTGACAGTGCTCATTGCACTGACCAATAGTCAGAACAATGGGAAAGTCCAAGGAACTCAGTGAATAGTTCATCGTGTTCAGTGAACTCTTTGCAATCTGGTAGCTCTTTCAGTTTTTCCTTCATTTTTTGTAAAATAAATAAATTATATATATATATATATATATATATATATATATATATATATATATATATATATATATATATATATATATATATATATATATATATATATATATATATATATATAAATTGTGACCCAAGCAGTGGCTCACTCTTCTGAGTCTGGTGTGCTGGAGGTTTCTTTCTAAAAAATGCTCAGTGAGATTGGTAATGGTTAGACTCTATCCATGTGAAGCGCCTAGAGGCAGCTTTGTTGAAATTTGGGGCTCTATAAATACACTGAATTGAAAGGAGAACTGTAGATTTATACAAGTTGGGAAGGTCTCTTGGAGCCATTTCTAAACAACATTCCAAGATCATCAGTTCAAACTACTTTACATAAGTACAAGTTAGTCAGCTGTGTCACCACTTTGCCAAGGTCTGGAAGAAGACTCTGTCACCTTCAGAGATTAAATTTGTTAGGATGTTCTGGAGCACCTTAGGAATCACCGAGGCTCAGGCTTCCCAGGAACTAGAAACTTGTGGGACACCAGCATCACTGTCCACAGTGAAGCGGGTTTTACATTAACATGGACTGAAAGGGGTTGATCAAAAAAGAAGTCCCTGCTCCAAAAATCAACACCTTCAAACTAGAAATTTGCACCTGCCGACATGGACAAGATTTTATCATCAGATGAGATAAAGGTTGAGCTATATGGCCACTATGAAAAGAAGTGTGTTTGGAGCAGTCAAGGTGAAGCTTTCAAACCTCATAACACTGTGCCAGCTGCCAAGCATAGTTGTAGTAGCATCACACACTACAAAGTAAAATCACTAGTGTTAAATTAACACTGACAGTGAACATATGGTCCCTCTCTGACTAGAGTAGGACCATATGGTCACTGGCAGTGTTAAGCCAACACAGTTTTACACTGGTGATTTTACTGTGTAGGGCTATTTTGCTGTCAGTGGTACTGGTGCATTTGCACAAGGTGGATGGAATAATGAAGAAGGAAGACTACATCCAAATTCTTCAATGCCAGTTCAAATCAACTGCTGGACTGTTGAAACTTGGCCACAATTGGGTGTTCCAACAGGACAATGATCCCAAGCACACATCAAACTGGTTCTGGGTTGGATAAAGCAGGAATCTGGAATGGGCTTCTCAAAGCCCCAACCTCAACCCTATTGAAAATTTGTGGACTACGCTTACAGTTTTTCTCAATTGCTATAACACTAAACCTGATTGTCTGAACCAAATGTTCAGTTGCTTGAACCCACTGGTTGAATCGGTCACTCTTTTAGCAAAAAATAAGGACTTTTAACCTGTTTAGATACAACTTGCCAACATATTTTCATTGTGATGCACCTGTGTTGCATAATGGTGAGCACAGGTGGCAAAGGTCAAGCACAGTTAAAGCACACATGTCACTGGTTGAATACAACTCAAAACTGATCACACTTGTGGCCAATGATGTGAGGGAACATATATATAACCAGTTCAGAGAGCACTGGTTTGTGAGGCACCACAATGGATAGAAATCTGAGAGGAGGAGTTGGTGGTCAAAGTGGTCAGTGAAGACAAAGAACAGTAATATCTGATGACATCAGAGCTACTGTCATTGATCATGTTCTTGTCCACGGTGTGAGCATGAGGGAGGCCGGACAAATGGTCCAACCAAACATCAGTAGATTCACTGTGTCCACCAGAATCCCAAGATTTAGAGAAGAGAACAGTTAATTACCTTTTCTGACATTATAGTATGTAAATGTTGACAGGAATTACTGTATTACAGTTTTTCTCAATTGCTAAGACACATTTCTCGAAAGCTGCTCTCCTTTTCTCTAAACTGTGAACACAAAACCCAATTTTCATGCTACATTCACAAAACACCAGACTCTTCTTGCAAAGCCAAACTTTCACCTCAAAACAGTTCAATCTGTGCTCAAAACTGAACTATGTTGTCAAATCGTGTCCCGAGTCAATCGAAATTAAAAACACTACTGAGCAGTCTGTAATCACTACACAGAACAAACGGAAACTAAAATGTTCAGGACATGAAGCTGTAGAAATAAATATTTATTGTACACTGTAGGCTAAATGCATGTTGCAAAACAAAAAACCTGTGCATTTAGCACTTGTACATAGTAAAAAAAACTACAAATAACAGAAGTCCTGTGCATTTACACGTAGCACTTGTACAGTACAAAAACAAACAGAAATCATGTGCATTTAGCACTTGTATAAGTAAGCCTTGGCAAATTACTGGAAGCATGTAGGACAGACTACAATGGGATGAACAACAGGCAACAACTGTGAGACAAAACTGCTATCTTGTTTGCACTGTGGGCCCATCTGGCTACAGACAGATGAATCAACTGTTTGTGAAACTATAGGTAGAAGGGGAAAACAGATTAGTTGCAGAACATTGTGGAGATGCCTTGCAGATGTGTGTATTCATGCAAGAGTACACTATCATGGTCAGATTTTGAGACATCGGTATTGATTTGCAAGGCAGTAATAGGCTCTAGCTGGAGGTCATGTGGTCTGATGACAACAGACACATGGATTTTCTCACATGAATCAATGTTTATGTCAGTTATTCCAGTGGATGATTCAGTCTACCGATGTCACGGCGACCCACACACTTGATGCTGTGGTCTGGAAAGGGATTGCTTTGGTTTATGTAACGCTGTGGTCTGGGGAGCCACCTGTTCCCACTTAACATCACAGCTGATTTTTGACCAAGGAAATATCACTGCACAATTTTACAGATTGAGATTTTGCAGCCACTTGGTCTTACATTGCCTTCATAAACATGCATTATTTGTATATTAGATCTATGATTCTTTTCCTATTTGTTTCAAACAGTCATTGAATAAACTTGAGTTATAGTAAGGTGATTTTCAATAGCTGAAAGGTGAAATGTTCCATTCAAGACGGCAAAACCGTGGAAAACATTCAATATTGGTTCTATACCGCATACTTAAGGCAAAGTCCATGTGTTATAGTTTCCTCATATTATCGATGCACTTTACAAAATGGTAATGGAGTCATTTAATAGAGCGAACTATTATGGAACTAAAATGAATGGACTATTTTTCAATACCATGGGACAAATAATCAGTGCCACACAATATACAGTTCACCAATCACATAACAAGGATCCATTTAGGTGTTACATAATATTAGACAGTAGCGGAGGTTCTGAGAAATTAGGAACAAGCAATCCTTTTAGTCATATCTCCAGTATTTTTGGGAAACATGTCAACACATATATTTTATTTTGATCGTGTTGTTACATTCAAAACATACTTTACTGGTGTCAGGGTATCTGAAAAACTCAGAATTTCTGAATTCTTTTTAGATTTTGATTTTGTTGTTGTGGAAGAATAAGCCTGGGTGATCTGCACTCTCTAAGTGCCCTTTAGTTCTTTCTGGTGTTGTGCTGGAATTAAATAGACTTGTTGACATGGAAAAGTCAATCCTTGTTCCTCCTGATTCTTGATTTAGTATAAGACTCTTCTTGCACATCTGAACATAGCTGATATCCATAGTGTTTGATATTACTATGGGGCAACAGTGTAGAAAGTGACATTGTAGGAGCGTCAGTTTCAGAGCGGTGTATCTGTAACAAGTATCCTGTTTTGGGATTAATCACATGAAGATGCAGGCAGTAGTAGCAGAAATGTTTTATCTTATACTGTAGGTTGTAACATTTAGCTACCAAATATGGTGCATGTCGTCATATTGTTTCTGAAATGTTTCTGTTTTGCTTAAGGGAAATCTTTCACAAAGTAAATGTATGATTGAAAGCCAAAATGCACAGTTTATGGGTCAACAATAGGTGATAATGTTAATGTCAGCCTCATTCAGGTCAAGTTGCCCCAAAGGTCATTAGCTTGGATAGACATGTAAAGTGTCAACACATTCATATTTTGAAGCAAAACCAGGTTTTTGACCGAATGCCAATATGTGACGAGTTCCAGAGAGATGAGGTTCGAGTCCTTCACCCCATTTGTTTGTAGTTTATTTTAGATGTTACTCTTGAGTATTCCTGTATGTTACACTTTTGTGCACTTGAATTTGTATTTTGGTTATGACATCTTTTCTTGTATTTAATGGTTATGTTTTTTCCCTCTTTTCTCACCTTCCAAACCTTTAGGTTTTTTCCCCACCACCTTCCTGTTTGCTGTGACTTCTGACCTTTGCACACCCCTGTCTTTTATTTCCTCTTGCATTTAAGCCACACCTCTGTACTCTTAGTTTGCCAGATGTTTCACATTGCTTGCCCTGAGTGTGATTATTACGAATTTACCTGTTTACCTTTCTTTTTTTTTGGGGGGGGGGGGGGGGGGGGTGTGTGTGTGTGTGTGTGTGTGATCCCTGAGAATTAGACTCTTTTCTTCCAGTGACTCTTGTTTTTTGCCATGCCTTTGTTTTTGCCCATGTTTTGAGTTTTGGTTCTCTTTGGACACAGTAAATCACCTGTGTGTTTTAATTTCAATTTCAATGTATTTTCATTCATATAGCGCCAAATCACAACAAGGTTGCCTCAAGTAAGGCCTAACCTTAGGAACCCCCAGAGCTACAGTGGTAAGGAAAAACTCCCTCTGAGAAAGAAACCTCAAACAGACCAGACTCAAAGGGGTGACACTCTGAGATCATTCCACAGAACAGGGGCACGATAAGAGAAAGCTCTATGACCCGCAGACTTTTTATTCACCCTAGGGACACTAAGTAGTCCTGCACCTTGAGAACGCAAAGCCTGGGTCGGTACATAGGGTTTAATTAGGTCAGCTTGGTAGGGAGGTGCCAGTCCGTGAAAAATTTTATAGGCTAGTAGCAGAACCTTAAAATCTGATCTCAGAGGAACAGGAAGCCATTGAAGGGATGCCAAAATGGGTGTAATGTGGTCGAACTTTCTGCTTTGTGTCAAAACTCTGGCAGCAGCATTTTGAACCAATTGGAGAGCCCTAATGCTGGACTGCGGTAAACCAGAAAACAGAATATTGCAGTAGTCCAATCTAGAAAAGACAAAATGCATGAGTCAGGGTCTCAGCATCAGCCATAGACAGGATGGGACGAATCGTCGCTATATTTAACAGGTGGAAGAAAGCACTCTTCGTAATATCTCTAATGTGGAGGTCAAAGGACAATGTAGGATCAAAAATTACCTCAAGGTTCCTCACTTTGTCAGTGTGATGTATGACACACGAGCCTAGGCTAAGCGTTAACTGGTCAAATTGATGCCGATGTCTCATTGGACCAAGAACCATCATTTCAGTCTTATCAGAGTTTAAAAGTAGGAAGTTGCTAGACATCCAGCTTCTCACTGATGCACGGCAATCTTCTAAGGATTTTATGTGGATGAGATTGCCAGCAGTCATCAGTATGTATAACTGAGTATCATCAGCATAGCAGTGAAAGGTAACCCCAGAATTCCGCAATATGTGCCCAAGGGGTGCTATATAAAGGGAGAAAAGCAGGGAACCTAAGATGGACCCCTGTGGATCCCCAAATTTCATGTCACTAAGGTTAGAGGTAGTGGTGTTGTACAAAACACAGTGAGAACGACTTGTCAGGTATGACATCAACTAGGCATGGGCCGGTATGAGATTTGGACGGTATGATAACCGTGGGCAAAAATACAGCAGTTTCACGGTATTATGTATAGCTTTAAAATGTGCTTTAAAACATTATGGCTATTTGTATATGAAGCGCGCGTGATTCAGGCACACTAATTCATGTGATGTCTACTGCTATGAGCACTATACCACTGATAACTTTAGAGAAAATACCTGTTGTGTGGGCCGCCAGAAGAGGAGGTACTGCTGGCCCACCACCAGAGGGCGCCCTGCCTGAAGTGCGGGCTTCAGGCACGAGAGGGCGCTGCCGCCACGGACACAGCCGGGAGTGACAGCTGTTACTCATTACTTCCTGACAGCTGTCACTCATTCTTCATCACCTCACTCCATAAAACCCAGACGTCATCTCCACCTCATCGCCGAGATTTCGTACTTCATTGAAGGTAATATCCTCAGCCGTTTTGTGTTACAATATATCTGTATATTGTGAGTGTTTGCAGGAGTACCGGTTCCTCTATCTGTGGAAGCTGAGTGAGTGCAGGACGGCACTCTTTTCCCCTGAGGAATCACTGCGGTACTCATCACATATTGAGTGAGAGGTGGAGGTGGCATTCCCACCGTTGTTGTTACTGGGTGTTCACACACCCACACTTGACTGTCTTTGTTCTCGCCAGCAGTACCAGATCTGACAGTCGGAGACGGTGATCACCTGGGAATTCGGGACTTGGCGGCTCCAGTATTCACCAGGTTCGGTGGTGGCAGAAATCGTGTGGTTCCGGCCCTTCTCAGGACAGACGTCTTCTATCCTCGAGCCTGCCCACACGTCACCTTTGTAATTTGACTGTAATCATATTCTGAGATTGTCTGTATATTCGTTGTGCACATTTCACAACATTAAATTGTAACCTTTTGGCTCATCTATTGACCGTTCATTTGCGCCCCCTGTTGTGGGTCCGTGTCACTACACTGTCACAACAATACCAAAATAATAATCAGTCTTTTAGACATGTAGCATCAGCCCTGTGGGAAACATTACTTACTTGCTTAGGGAGAAACGTGGCTGGAATAAGGTCCGGAACTCTGGATGCTCAATACTTGGCCCAGCTTCACCAACAAAGTGCTTGGAATAGATGTATTTGTCCTTCTTGACATGTTTGTCTGACAAATTTGGTCGAACACAAGCACAACTGAAGTCCACCCCTTGTACTTCTCAGTGGTTTCAAGGATGGGATAAAGTTTACTCCTTCCATGTAATCCTTTGCGGGTATCTTGAATCGCTCAGAGTCTGACACAGGCCGTAGCTACGATGCTTTGTTGCCACTGTTTTTGGCTTTAAGGGCTATTCTGCAGAAAATGAAATGAAAAAGCCGACTTGGTCCTTTTAGACAGAGGGAAAAGTTCAGTGCAGACGTTGCCTCCTTCAGCCATGATGCAGAGCTAGCTAATGTTAGCTGCCTGGTTTGCGCCAGGGGGAAGGGCAGCAGCGGCTGCCTCTGCTCTGCCTGTCAAGAATTCTCATAACCCGCTCATACCATAGGGACGATATAAAGGAAAATTTTAGTGGTTTTGATACCATGGCTTTTTCATACTGTGGTATACCGTGAAACCAGTTATCAGCCCATGTCTAACGTCAACCATGCAATGGCACTCCCAGTAATCCCAAAATAATTCTCCAGCCTATCAAGTAGAATATGATGATCCGCAGTATCACACACAGCACTGAGATCTAACAGCACCAAAACTGTAGTGGTGTTGTATTGCAAGTAGAAGATCATTCACCACTTTAGTGAGAGCCGTCTCTGTGGAATGATATTTTCTAAAAGTAGACTGCAGTGGCTCAAAAAGATTATTCTCGGTAAGGTAGTCCACAAGCTGCTGTGAAACCACTTTTTCCAGAATTTTAGAGCAAAATGATAGATTTGATATTGGCCTATAGTTTTTCAATACACTCGGGTCAAGATTAGATTCCTTAAGTCCTGGCGTCCTGTCCAGGGTGTACCCCACCTCACGCTCTGACTGCTGGGATAGGCTCCAGCCCCGTGTGAAGATGAGTGAGTGAGTGAGTGAACTCAGTCAAAAGTTCAAGGGCCTGAGGATGAATGATCTCTTGCATCTCCGGGCATCTTTACACAAAGAAGAGTGAGTTGTCGTATGAGTCTTTTGAAGTTAACAAGGCTGTTTTCCAAGTTTGAGCAGGAGCTGAACAAGAACCTTGTATAAACTGACAATGCTATAGCAACAAAGTGAAAAATGTTTCCTCAAGGTTTCGTCTAGACTTTTGTGTTAGATATGTATAATGTTCCCAGACATGAAATAAACGACCCAGTCTCACGGCAAGTCGTGATTCGGCAGCACAAAATATACATTAATCTACTGGTTTGTGATATTGTGATGAAAAGCGCCTCATTTTCGTCACGGCAGCACAAATTAATTCTAATTCATTCCGTGATGGCTGCACGAAATTAAAAGTGAAACGGGGGGTCGGGGTGGTTATGGTTAGGGTTGGGGGTAAGAGTAGCGTTAGTAATAGTGAGTTTAAAAAAGAAAACCCCGTCTCGAAAATTTGACTCATTTCGTGACGGGCGCACGAAAAAAGAAAACAAACAAAACGTCAGACTGGGCTGGAAATAAAACTGTAAAGGTGTGTTTACACATAACCAAGACGCATTATGAATGTCATTTTTCTGTCATTCGTGACACATTCCTGACATTCTTAATGTGACTTAACGCATCTGAATGTGTTTCTTAATAGTGCGTGTTGGTGCGTGATATTCTTGATATTCATGGAGCATGTTTTTGCCTGTCAAAAAATCTTCCACGAATGTCACACACCACCCTCATTTCGTCTCACGTCGTGGAGGTCACAACTGAGCGTGTTGATCCGTCTTGATGAGTAATGATCCTTAATAGAACGTGACAACGTTCGTAGTGGTTCCTGTGATGGTTCTTGGAGCCTAAACTGTCACGCGTTATTACGAACTGACACGGAAACCGTCAAGTTTTGACACGACTTGTAACGCGGCGTCACATTTCACTGCGCGCCACGACTAATCAGTTTTCTGTCACGTGCACACAATTAAACTCTGCTCCAAATGTCGTTCCACAGTTCCTGCTGAAGCTCCTCAGGACGCTCCTGCAGGTGTTTCACCTGCTGTTGTAACTGAAGAGCGGGAGAACGCGTCTGAGCCAGAAGAGCGAGAGGAGACTCATGTGCAGCCAGACATCTCTGCACCTCCTCCAGTCCGGTGGAGGAAGAAGCGCGCGCACAATTAAACCCTGCTGCACCGCATTGTTTGATTGCTGACACCAAGTCAGCTAAAAGTCTAATTTCAGTGTTCTTCAGCGCGCTCCTGCAGGTGTTCCACCTGCTGCATGTACCTGCTGTTTGGGAAAATGGGCGAGACGAGACCCGCATGAAGCCACACATCTGGTGCTGTCCTCCTCCTCCTCTCTGTGCCACTCCATGGCACAGAGCCCAACTACGCATGCAGTCACAAAGTTCTTCTGAAAAACTGGAGTGATCTGAATTCGGTTGGATGAATATGGGTGTGTGTGGTGACAATTCACCTCGTTCACAACGTGAAAGAACTTAACGATGCACTGTTACGCGCAATAGTGCGCAACAACACGGAACACTATTCTTGACCGTGCGTAATGGTTCCTGATAATTCTCCAGCAACATGTGACATTAATCGTAACGTGTGGTAACAGGTTGCAGCAGTTCCTGAGGACACCTGATGCCTCTGCCCCGAATCGTCACATTCGTGATCAGCGGCCAAGAATGTGAACTTCGTGGCATTCGTGACTTGTCGTCGTTATGTGTAAACGCAGCATAAAGGCAAATTGCCACCCAAATGGCAACGCATTCTCATTGAACCCCTGTGTGATATCGCAGGATGTGACCACTTCTGAGGACAACCTGCCATTATGCAACACAAACACAGCATCACTTCACATGGAAAGATGGTGTACTGTTTTTGTTTTCGGCTGCAATCACCGAAGCAGTCATGAAAAGTGCAGTTCCCAGTGAAGAAGGGAAGACAAGGCAAATGGGAGAGGTGGTGTTGATAAGCTTTAGCCTACACACTTTGACAGAGTACCTGTGTTCTCTTGTCTGCACAACTGCCTCGACATGTTTGAGCTCCAGGTCATAAACAAACACATGTCCGCTTTCCACTGTATCTTCACTTTTTCTTTGCATTTTCACTTTGTTTGCCGTGTAATGTGCTCAAAAACCTCAGAGAAAGTGCCTTGTTTCTGATGGGGACATACAAGGACTGTCCCCGAATGTAGGATTATTGCGTCATATGCAACATATTTTAACCCTCAAACGATACTGAGCTGTCCAACTGTCTCAGAATGCCAACTGAAATGACACCAATGTGCAGCAATATGGAAGGAAAAAGAAAGCAGCTTTCAGGGGTTGGGTCACGGGCGATATTAATAAGTAGAAGTAGCCCTAAAGGTTTGCATTGGTGTAAATTTGTTGAGTTGTATGAGCGGGAAGGGCAGCTACTACATGAACCGAAAGACGTGTTTAAGTACACACCCAGGAATGCAGAGACAGACAAATACACACTTGGCAGCTGCCCAGAACATGCAGCGGAGAGAAGATGACACACCCAAGAGGTGAACTAGAGGTTAGCGCTGCTCCGGGCTTTTCCATTTATGTACACTCCTGTTCCACTTGCTTGGAGTCTCTTTACACTTTAGGGTCAAAGTTTGATCAATTGACAGCATTTTTATACACACACACACGCACACGCACCCATGCACAAAACACCCCTGCCTGTAGTCTCCTTAAAGGTTACTTGACCGTGTGCAGATGTGTAAACACACATTTGCGCACACATTGTGCATGCCACCCTTAGAACTACAAAGCCACACCAGACTTAAACTAATATTTATTTGTACAGAACAATTATTTACTGAACTCCATTTGTCTCCTTTCTTTCCCACGCCTCTCTTTCATGTCTGCTCTCTGTATAAATTAGCCCAATACATCTAAATCTCTGTTTGTGTCTCCTGCTCTTTTTGCCTATCAGTAAGACACAACAGGATCTGGTGTACCATCACATGGTAGAGCAGGTTCCGCAAGCATGATTTTTTATGTCTGTGGAGCTCAGATAAGGTTGCTACAGCACAATCATATTGTTGATATACAGTGAGATCCATGATGTGCAAGGACAGTATTGTCTCTCTATGCAGTACACGGGTCTCCTAAAATAGCTTCCAGACTTATTGAGAATTCTTAAAAAGAGCTGTGTCACCTCACACAATAGTATAATCTGAGAAGCGTGTTGGTTGACCCCAGAATTGCCCTTAAGGGGTTTAATTTGGCAAAGGTCAAGGTCACTGGGGTCAAACATTAAAATTTTGGTTGATCTTTCTTTGTTCCCCTACTTCCTCCAGGTCCTTTGGCCAATTTAAACCAAACTTTGATAAGTAGATGACAGTCAACTACAGAATTTCACTCAAAGATTTTGTTTTGGCAAAACGCTGTCAGCTCAGGGTTCATGTCTGGGTTTGAGTTTTTCAGTCTGTTGGTCCTGCACTTGGGAAGGAGCAGTCTGTGGCTGAAGAGGCTCCTCTGGTTGCTGATGACAGTGTGCAGAGGGTGACTGGCATCGTCCATAATGTCCAGCAGTTTGTCCATTGTTCTCTTCTCTGCCGCCATCACCAGAAGGTCCAGCTTCATACCAACCACAGAGCCAGCCCGTCTGATCAGTTTGTCCAGCCTGTGTGTGTCCTTCTTGGATGTGCTGCCCCCCCAGCACACCACGGTGTAAAAGAGGATGCTGGCTACTATGGACTGATAGAACATCCACAGGAGTTTTCTGCAGATGTTAAATGAACACAGCCTCCTCAGGAAGTACAGCCTGCCCTTTTCCTTCCTGTACAGGTGGTTGGTGTAGGTTGTCCAGTCCAGTTTGCTGTCCAGCCACAGCTTGACATACTTGTAGGAATCCACAGCCTCCACCTCAGCTCCCTCGAACAGAAGTAGTCACGGTCTTGGTCTGGACTTCCCAAAGTCAATGACCAGCTCCTTTTGTCTTCGAGGTGTTGAGCTGTAGATGGTTTGTGTCACACCAGACTGCAAAGTCCTTCACTCGGCTCCTGTACTCCTTCTCTCTGTCATCCCTGATACATCCAACAATGGCTGTATCATCTGTGAACTTCTGTGATTGGTTGCCTTTTCACGCAACTAATCACATGCCACAGTGTAACTCTGTCTGAAAATGTCGTATATGTGATTTCCAACTCGGAAGAAGCTGCTGCTCAGGGGAAGGGGGAAAAAAAGAGACTTAAGGGCACACAGCCTTGCCAAAACTACAGGGAGCTGATGCAGGGTGAGAGTTAAAGAGCTGCACACTGCTACAGAGCCCCAGCAAGCTCACCCCGGTTTACAGAGAATGGTCTGAAAAAGACAAACCATCTAGTGAACGATGGTGCTCTCACAGAAAATGTCTTTTTGATGGCAGAGGTCAGAGAAAATTGACCAGACTAGTTTGATATGACAGAAGGGAACCCATAACTGAAGTATTACCGGTTACACGCAAGCAGCTGTGAACACAAAACATGTGTCAGTTAAACAGATGGATGACCACAGCAAAGAGACAACACTGAGTACCACCACTGTTAGCTCAGTAAAGGGAGTCCTTTGTGGGCATGCGCTCAGAAAAATTAAATCATGGGAAACCATTGCCTGGTCTGTTATGTCGATCTTATTGATGTTGCATTCTGTTGATAAGGGGCAGAACTGTAAAGAATCTGAAATCATTGTTGAGCTATTTAGCAATTTAAAACATTTATCTAATTAATTACAGGATTTGTAATTAATTAATCTAATTAATCACATTTTTAAACTCATATCTGATTAAGGTCCCCAAATAAAGAATTCGAATTCTAGGTCATTACAAAATTGAATGAATACACTAAGAAGAGAAGATTTGACACACATTTTTATTGGTGATTGAACCAAACAAGATAAACCTAAGTCAGGGCATCTTGTTCAAAATACATTCTAAGCTCACACAGGCAACTCAAATTACACTTTCAGTGTGTTTCATAAATGAAATCAAAAGCAGAAAAAGGTCAAGCACATCCCAGCAAACCAATTATGTCTGGTGCATTATTCAAAAATGCAGTACAAATATAGGTAAATACACTCAACAAAAATATAAACGCAACACTTTTGGTTTTGCTCCCATTTTGTATGAGATGAACTCAAAGATCTAAAGCTTTTTCCACATACACAATATCACCATTTCTCTCAAATATTGTTCACAAACCAGTCTAAATCTGTGATAGTGAGCACTTCTCCTTTGCTGAGATAATCCATCCCACCTCACAGGTGTGCCATATCAAGATGCTGATTAGACACCATGATTAGTGCACAGGTGTGCCTTAGACTGCCCACAATAAAAGGCCACTCTGAAAGGTGCAGTTTTATCACACAGCACAATGCCACAGATGTCACAAGATTTGAGGGAGCGTGCAGTTGGCATGCTGACAGCAGGAATGTCAACCAGAGCTGTTGCTCGTGTATTGAATGTTCATGTCTCTACCATAAGCCGTCTCCAAAGTCGTTTCAGAGAATTTGGCAGTATATCCAACCAGCCTCACAACCGCAGACCACGTGTAACCACACCAGCCCAGGACCTCCACATCCAGCATGTTCACCTCCAAGATCGTCTGAGACGAGCCACTCGGACAGCTGCTGGAACAATCGGTTTGCATAACCAAAGAAATTTTGCACAAACTGTCAGAAACCGTCTCAGGGAAGCTCATCTGCATGCTCGTTGTCCTCATCGGGGTCTCGACCTGACTCCAGTTCGTCGTCGTAACCGACTTGAGTGGGCAAATGTTCACATTCACTGGCGTTTGGCACGTTGGAGAGGTCTTCTCTTCACGGATGATGTGAAGGAGATGTGTTGCACTGCATGAGGCAAATGGTGGTCACACCAGATACTGACTGGTATCCCCCCCCCAATAAAACAAAACTGCACCTTTCAGAGTGGCCTTTTATTGTGGGCAGTCTAAGGCACACCTGTGCACTAATCATGGTGTCTAATCAGCATCCTGATATGGCACACCTGTGAGGTGGGATGGATTATCTCAGCAAAGGAGAAGTGCTCACTATCAGATTTAGACTGGTTTGTGAACAATATTTGAGGGAAATGGTGATATTGTGTATGTGGAAAAAGTTTTAGATCTTTGAGTTCATCTCATACAAAATGGGAGCAAAACCAAAAGTGTTGCGTTTATATTTTTGTTGAGTATATATTCAGAAATAAAATAGGGCTGAGTCTGAAATGGGCACTTCAACAGACTCTCAATTAAAAATGAATACTAAAGCTGACTCAACACAGCAATTCAAAATGAGTATTAAAAGTATAATATGCCTCTAAAGAAGGCAACATCAAGAACAAGAAGCCAGTTGGCATTTCTTTTAGGCCTATCACTAGGCCACATTTGCTGCTGAAACAGCAGGTAAGTCAGGAGAACATGACATTGTTTAACAAAAAATCACAAGCTACAGTATCTGGGGCATAACAACTCAAACCCAAAAGCCCACTACAGGATCTGGGGCTACAGTAACTCCTCAAATCAAAAGTCCACCCCTAGCCAACGTTACACAATGTGACAACTTTATGTCTCCTTGAGCCAGTTGCTCAGACAAACAAGCTTGTTTACACTGTCTGAGTGTAAGGCTGCCCTCTTCTTTTGTATGATGTTACCTGCAAGAGAAAAGAGTCTCTCACATGGCACAGAGGTCTCATGAGTAGCCAGGTATTTGCAAGCAAGAGAGGACAGCTGTCCATAGGCTCCTGCATGAGCTGACCACCACTCCAGTGGACATTGATGCATTCCAATGCAAGGCCTCGGCTCCTCCTTGTCCGAATCAGAGTCTAAAGAACACAGCAGGAGGAGGCTCTTCTTTGCTGCTGGCTCATCCTCTGTGGGTTGAGGAGCAGCAGGTTCTGCTTCTGATCCTGCCTGCAATCTCCACAATCCAGGTCCACACCTTTAAAGAGGGAAAATTATTTTTTTGCATAGGCCTTCCTAACCAATGCACTCACAAAACACTGGTCTTCTCAGTCACACACATACAGTAGTTGCAATGAACACAAACACACACACCCACATACAATACACACACACCTTCATCAGGAGCAAGAAAACTATAGATCGTAGTAACAGTCTCACCTTGTGGACACGTCTTGAATTAGGGGCTCTCTGGTTGGTCTGAGGGCAGTCTGCTGCTGGTGCAGTTTTTCTGTACTGGCAGGGCTGTGCTTGAAATGCCCCACTATTTTGCCAGGGCAGCGTCAAAGCTGTTGTCCTCAAGGCAGACTGTGATGGTTCTTTGGAGTATATGTGTGGCACATGGGACGTGCTCGAAAGGCAGCCAGCGTGCTGCTGCGACCATGTTTCTTGCACCATCAAACTGCTTGGTGCATATATCGGCATAACGGCAGGTCACCGTTTTGCTCACGGTTAATGCAAAACACTTAAGTTTCCACTCACTATCGATTAGGTGTGCTGTGACTCCCAAATACTTATGATTGCTCACCGACGTCCAGTGATCACCCATTATGCGATGTGGTAGCAGTTCTTCTTTTGCCTTCCTTTCATTACAGTACAACTGGTGAATTTTTTTTCATCACCATAGTTCTCGAAGGTAGCTTGGAAGTTGCATCCAACGACGCTATCTGAAACGCCTTGTTTAGCCCTCATCTACCACGATTGAAATTGGCCTGTAATCACCAGCAAACCACTTTGCGATCGAGTTTGACAGTTTTTCTGTGGTGGCTTTGCTCATTTGTTTTCCAAGTTCTGCAAGTGTGGGTTGTTGAAGTGAGCCCACAGTAGGAATTGCAACAGTAACAGTGGAACCTGTCCGGACGTGTTTAGCGTTTAAATGATACATCAGGCTGGAGCAGCTTCGGTGATAAGAAAATTCTTGTTTACAAAAGCTACAAATCATTGTGTTCTTGTCCCGTCTGCGTTTTTTTGTAAATAAACCCAGCAAAGATTTGCTCACCTCACTCATGTCCATTCCTGTTGTTGTCTCAGATTTTTTTTTTTTTTGTCTCCTCAGTCCTGCTTTGTTTGGTTTGACTAGTGATGCATGTGTGAAGTGACGTGCCACTGCCTACAGGTCCTTCAATGGGCCAAATTTAAAATGCTCATGTCTGAGTAAAATTCGCATTGAATTGCCACTCAAGTGTGCTATAATTAATCTTGCATTAATTTTTGTAATGCTTTAATTTGCGGTGTAATTAATTTATCTAATTAAAGCGTTAAAGTGACAGCCCTAATCAATATGCTACATTATCATTTACAGCAACAAGATGGCCCTTTCTACCTGCATGACAAGCTGCTCCTGTATACTGATCTGAAAGAGATACTGTCTGATCTACTCTTCGGAGCAGAAGGTGGTGGCAGTGCCCCGTTAAGCTGGATGCCAACTGCCATAAAGCAAGAAAATGAGGCTCTGAATCAGGAGGAAGTGCTGGGTCTTAGACAATGTGAAAAATTGTTAAATCATGGTCTCAAACTGAAACACTGCACTCTTTGTAAAGACAGAGAATAACCTTCATTCACACTTTAACAAGAATAGGGAATCATCTTCATACTACTCAACACTGGACTTGTTTGCAATCTGTGGGACACCTGGAACTGCAACAATGACGATGGGTAGGCTAAGGTAAGGCTAACTGTGTAGTAAATCCCTTCGGCTTCATCCTTGTGTTCACTTGGGATCACCACAGCAGATCCGAGGTGGATCTGCGTGTTGATTTGGCACGTTGAGGTAAACATGACACATTTAGCTGTGCATTGACGTCTGTTCAGTGGTGACAAGAAGCTATTTGCGCTTGAGTTCTTTGGCTTCATTCAGTAACATTAAATAGCCCATTATCTTCTGCTTGCTAACATGGTGTTTGCGCTATGAATAAATAATGCATTGATTAAATTAATTTTGCATCTTGTTGTGTGAAGTGGTGGCAACATGTTTCAAAAATTTATGTGACTTATAGACTGGTGTGAATGTAGTAGGTGTGATGGCTAAGTGGTTTGTGCACTTGGTTTCATTTACCAGTTTAAACCCCACCTCTGCCACATTTCTCCAAGTAATGTGGAGTTCTCAGGAAGGGCAACCAGTGTAAAAATTATGCCAAATCATCATGCAGATCAACCTTGGGTTTGCTGTGGCGACGCCGTGTTAAAATGAAGGAGCAGCCGAAGATGGATGTAATTTATGTATATTTTTTCCTCTTCATGATGCATTTTTGGACAGATGTGAGCAATACTCTGGTTTGACATATAGTCCAGAAAATATGGTGCAAGTGCATTCTGTATTTCGCAATTAAGTAGCATTTCCTAGTTTTAATTCAGGCTATAATGTTATCTAATATGGTAATATTAAAGTGTGTTGAAGTTTGTCAGGCACTTCTCTACACAGAAGTGGTGCCTTTATGTTGTGATTTTGACAAAAAGTTAAATCTCTTTTTGATGCTATTCAGGCATGGTGGCAGACTGTTAAGGGTTTTTATTACAGTATGTTTCATACACACTGGGGAAAATAAGTATTTGACCCCTTGCCAGTTTTGCAGGTTTTCCCATCTACAAAGAATGGAGAGGTCTGTAATTTTTATCGTAGGCACACTTCAGCTGTGAGAGACAGAATCTAAAAACAAACAAAAAAAAGAAAATCCAGAAAATCACATTATACGAGGTCTGTGATAAAACTAACGTACCTTTTTATTTTTTTCAAAAACTATATGGATTTGAATCACGTGCGATTACATCAGACAACCTTGAACCCTCGTGCGCATGCGTGAGTTTTTTCATGCCTGTCGGTTACGTCATTCGCCTGTGGGCAGGCTTTGAGTGAGGAGTGGTCCACCCCTCCCGTCGGAATCCCTTTGTCTGAGAACTTCCTGAGAGATTGGCGCTTTGCTTGATCAAAATTTTTTCAAAAACTGTGAGGCACATCGAAGTGGACATCATTTGAGAAATTCAGCTGGTTTTCTGTGAAAATTTTAACGGCTGATGAGAGATTATGGACTGTTGCTGTCGCTTTAATGACTGCCCACGGAGCGGGATGTCGCAACGCGCCCTGAGCCGCCGCTGTCTGTTTCGAGCTGAAAGCTTCCAAATTTAAGCCTCTGTTGACCCAGGACGTCGTGAGAGAACAGAGAACTTTCAGAAGAGGTCGGGATCAGCACTTTATCCGGACATTCCACTGTTAAACAAGATTTTGTAATGAAAGAAAGTCCGCGCGTCGGGACGCTGCCGGCGCGGTGCGGCGGCACAGGAAAAACACCTCCGTATTGATAACCATTTGTAAAAACCAGGCGGCTTTTGATGGCTTTCAGTTGAGTGAGTATCTGAGAAATTGTTTAACAGCTGGACATGTTCCAACTTGTCCTTAAGGCTTCCAACGGAGGTGTTTTTCCTGTGGCGGCGCGCGGCGCCGGCTGCGTCCCGACACGCGGACCCGTCCGCACTTTCTTTGGAGGAGTGGACCAAAATCCCTGTTGCAGTGTGTGAAAACTTCGATAAGAACTACAGGAAAAAATGTTTCTGTACCAATTGTTAAGCTCTGTTTTTCTAGGGGGTCAAATACTTTTTTGTTGTTGTTGCTGTTGATGGTGGCGCGCAGGAGTGCAGCAGCCTGACAACTCTCTCATGCTTTGGACCTACTTTTGACTTTTTTTTCCTTTACCTCAATTATGTGCCCTACGAAGTACAGCAGAGAGGAGCTACTCCAGATTGGTATGTGTTATGGTGAGGCGGACTCCAAACGGAGTTTTAACCGTAACCTTTTACTGGAGATCGCACGACCAGCAAGCAGCTTGGAGCTTACCTGGGCCAAACAAAGGAGAAGGCGGCGTAGGAAAAGGGGCTGCCGAGCCGGTGTCCAGGCTAGGTTACGGAGAGACCCGCACAGATCAGCGTTACCCAGCATCTTCCTCATGAACGCCAGGTCACTGAACAACAAGTTCGATGAGCTATCGGTCACCATCGAGGCACAGAAAATTGTGCAGGATAGCTGCATCGTCGTCGTGATGGAGACCTGGCTTCACCCCGGGGTAGCAGATGAAGCTATCGTGCTAGCAGGCCGCACAGCGTACCGAGCCGCCCGGACGAGTGATTCAGGGAAAAGCAGAGGAGGAGGAGGACTGGTCATCTACTCCAACAACAGGTGGTGTACAAATGCTACAGTGACTGAGACACATTGTTCCCCTGATTTGGAGTTTATGACACTCAGATGCCGTCTGTTTTATTTGGCCCCATGGTAACAACTGTGTACGTATCACCGAGTGCTAATGCTAACATAGCATTAAAGACCCTGCTAACAGCTGTTAGCAAACAACAGTGCGCCCACCCGGATGGCATTTTCATTGTGACTGGAGACTTCAACCATGTTGACCTAAGATCTGTGCTCCTTAAGTTTTACCAGCACGTTACATGTGGAACGAGAGGCCATAACGTGCTGGATAAGGCTTACAGTAAAATCAAGGATGCATATAAAGTCTCCCCACTCCCCCACCTCGGACAATCAGACCATCTGTCCCTGTTCCTCACCCCAGCATGCAGGCCTCTCATACAAAGAACTCTGCCTGAGGTGAGATCTGTTCGGATCTGGCCTGAAGATGCCATTCCACAGCTCCGGGACTGCTTCTAAACTACCAACTGGGACATCTTCGCACAGGAGGACCTCACGGACTACACATCCACTGTACTGCTTTATATTAATACGTGCATGGATAATGTCACGGTGGAGAAGACGGTTAGACATTATCCAAATAAGAAACAGTGTATGAACAGTGAGGTCAAACAGCTGCTGAGAGACCGGGACTCTGCTTTCAGGTAACATGGAATTGTACAGCTCAGCCAGATCCAACCTGAAAAGAGGCATAAAACGGGCAAACGCAGCATATGCAAAGAAGATCGAGGGGCACTTCACCGAGGGGAACCCCTGACGTGTCTGGCAGGGCACTGGTGACCTTGTCAACTTGAACACTTCCTCTTCTAATGCCACCACCACCAACACCAGCACAAGCCTAGCGGAGGAGCTAAATCGGTTCTTTGCTAGGTTTGAAGTTAGTGAGGAAGAGAGTGTCTCCATGCTGCCACCCGCTGACAATCTGGCCCTCACTGTGAGCACGGAAGAGGTCAGGAGGGTACTCCAGGGTATGAACCCGTCGAAGGCTGCTGGTCCCGATGGTGTCCAGGGGACGGTATTGAGGGGCTGTGCAGACCAGCTGGCAGAGGTTTTTACTACCATTTTTAACCTCTCACTGGCTGCCTGCAGTCCCGAGCTGCCTAAAATCTGCCACTATCGTGCCCATCCCCAAGAGACAGTTGGTCAGCAGTCTGAATGATCACAGACCTGTGGCTCTCACTTCAACTGTGATGAAGTGCTTTGAGAGGCTGGTGCTGAGGCACATAAAATCCTTATTGCCTCCCAGCCTTGATCAGCACCAATTCGCATACAGAGCCAACAGGTCTACAGGTGATGCCATCAACACAGCACTCCACAGTGTGTCAACATCTTGAACAGTCTGGCAATTATGCAAGGATGTTGTTCATGGACTTCAGTTCTGCTTTTAACACACTTGATCCAAGCAGACTGTTGTTCAAACTGCGCAGTCTGGGCATTGGTGAGCACACCTGCAGATGGATCAGAGACTTTCTCACCAACCATCTGCAGTCAGTCAGGATGGGGTCCCACCACTCCTCAGTGCTGACAGTGAGCACTGGGGTCCCTCAGGGCTGTGTGCTCAGCCCCATGCTGTACACATTGTACACCCATGACTGTGCACCAATCCACAGCAGCAACATCTTTGTCAAATTTACGGATGACACTACTGTGGTTGGGCTGATTCACAACAACGATGACACGGCCTACAGAGAGGAGGTCCTGAACCTCATTACTTGGTGCTCCCTAAATAACCTGGCACTTAACTCCTCAAAGACAAAGGGCCTAGATTTTAGGTGGAAGAGGGAGGACCCCCCCCCCCCCCTTCTCATTCAGGGAGGCACCATAGAGAGGGTCAGTGACTCAAGTTCTGGGAACATACATTTCTCAGGACCTTACATGGGGCACCAACATCAATGCCCTTGTGAAAAAGGCACAGCAGCGTCTGTACTTTTTAAGGTCACCGAGGAAGGTCAAACTGTCCCAGCAACTGCTGCTGTCCTTCTATAGGTGTTCTGTAGAGAGCGTCCTCACCAACAACATCTTGGTGTGGTACAGGAGCTGCTCTCAGGCTGACAAGAAGGCTCTGGAGAGAGTCAGGAAGTCATCACAGAGCATCATAGGAGCGCAGCTGTCCTCTCGGTCAGACATCTATAACATCAGATGTCTGCACAGGGCCAGAAGCATCAGCTTTGATGGTTCACACCCCGGGCACAGCCTGTTCTCACTGCTGCCCTCAGGAAAGAGGTACCGGTCCATCAAGGCCCACACATCCAGACTCAACAACATGTTCTACCCAAGTGCAATACGGGTATTGAATGCACATTAGCCTACAGTCTGCACTATTCATTGCATTTCTTTTTTTATAAAGGTGAATGCAATGAATAGTACAGACTTCTATTTATATACACCTACTGGTTCCTTTGTAAATACTACATGTATATATTCTTATTTGTCTTTTTATATTTACTTTCTACACCTTTGCACTACAGGAGTTGTCTTTTAATCAATAAAAATCATACAATGTGATTTACTGAAATTTTTTTTTTTGATTCTGTCTCTCACAGTTGAAGTGTACCTACGATAAAAATTACAGGCCTCTCCATTCTTTGTAGGTGGGAAAACCTGCAAAACTGACTGGGGGTCAAGTACTTATTTTCACCACTGTAATACTGCACCATTAAACACACATTTTTGTTATTAAGTGTGTCTTACCAGAGAACACTTGTGTGCACTGCTGCAGGATCTGATATTTGAAGACTTACCGTTATCTGACTGAGGAACCCTCGTAACTCTGTCAGCTTGCAGCCAGAAGAGTGCAGTGTGGATGGGGTTGCTCGCAGGGCTTGTTGCTGCTACACACAGACATCTCTGACATGTACACACAACACCAGTACAACAATAAAATTCTGTTAAATGCATTCATTCAAACACAGACAAGATGACAAGATTAATTACGTCATTAATTAAGAAATCACAAAAATACTGACAGTGCAATAATGAAATATTTATTAGCCCTAAGCCACTAAAATGTGAACTATAACTCAATGCTAAAATACCCTCTGCTGTATGAGCATTGTGTTCTGTATAATTTGCAGCTGTTAAAGTAATTATTAGGTTCCAAAACGTTTTAGAAGTGTTTATTTCTCACTTTCTTTTACATAATTTATGACAAAGAGGACATATTTACACACAAAACTGAGTTAGCAGCTAGCAACCAGACTGTGATGTCTGGATTGGCTGTCACCCCCACCACTCTAACACTAAACTGAACAGATTGAAGGCTAACGCATGGATGCTTATTCACCGTCTTTGGACCGATTTCCGTCTTTTTGCAAAATCTTGCCGTCTAAAAGAACTAGCAAAACCTTTAATTTTTATTTCCTCAAATCCGTGAAATGGTATTTCTGCGGAAAAACTCCAAATCGCTGAGAAATTTATCATAAAATAGTGGTGTGTTCAGGGTTCTAGCAAGCGCAAACTTGCGTTACGGCCCGTTACGCTATAATTTTGGACCGTTATGCTTATTTTGGACAGTTACGATTTTCAATACAGCGTCTGTAATCAACCGTTTCTGCAGCGCGACTCCAGTTTGAAGCGTGAATCGAAGCATTCAATGGCTCATGGTTCTTTGATTCGCTGCTCTTCAGAAGCGGTAAGTCCGCTTCTTAACCCCTCTGAAAGCCACTAAAATATCATGAGTCATTTTTGTGTGGATTAAAGTCACTAACTGGGACTCTTGTCTTGTTGCAGTGAAGAAACGAACTTCAAACGCTGCGCGGCTCTCTGCCGAGACAGAGTCCGCTCGGAATTAATAATTTCAAAATGAATCGCCGCTTTAAATAAAATGACGCCTCTTACAAACGTTGCAGTACAGACAATAAACTACAATCGACTAAAACGTTTTTCCTCCCAAAATGAGACGTCTTGCATTCTTTATAAACCTGACCTGCAGCAGAGCTGCAAGAGCTGCAGCTCATATGTATGGAAAGACATTCATGCCAATGTTTGAAAGGAAATGCTTTTGACAAAAACTAACAGATTTTATTTCTGTTTATGTCCAGAGATCAGGGATCCACCATATAGAGGTTATGTCCAGAGTTTAAGGATCCAATAACCAATTTCATATTTATTTACTTTAAGACTCAATAAAATGTTGTTCAATTTCAATTTAATCATCTTATAAAGCGCCAAATTACAACAAAAGCTGTCTCAAGGTGCCTCACACACAACAGTTCAACATAAAAAAAATTAAAATAAATAAATAAAAATAAAAACATTCAAATACCTATTTAAAAACAGAAGTAAAAGAATAAAACAACAAAATAAAAACTACTCATAAGAAAGAGAATAAAAATAGGTTTTATGTCTTGACTTAAAAATGTCCACGGACTCCAACTGCCTCACTATGTACTGGCAAACCCAGAATGAGATTGCCCACTCAACAAACTTCCCCAGCCTTCTGGACATGATGAAGGGACTTGGGCTGTCGTACCTGGCTTTTCCCCTTTGGGTACCCCTAGAATGGTCAATTTTTAGCTTGACTTTTTCAAAGCTCCCCCCCATTCTGTAGTCTCCACTACAGTACTGCAACTTTTTATTTCTCCCCATTCAATCCAAAACAATATCTGTTGAGCATTGAAAATAAACATTTATTGTAGTACACATTCAGGCTCTCCACGCACATTTTCAAGAGCACAGCCCCCCACCGGGGAAAACAGTAAAAGAGTTACACAAATTTAACATTTTATTGTGCATTATTGAATGAATAATAGTAATCAAGTGGCTTTTGAGTGCATGCTACGTCATGCTGTAGGAGATCACAAGAGGAATCTCAGGTTTATTTATTTTCACTCTATCTTTTTGGCACATGGGAAACCCAGCAGTGTTAACGAAGTGTGTCGAAATGATAGAAAACCTGCAGATTTCTTTTGTTCTTGAATGAATCGGTATAGAATGACTGATTAGATGCCATGTCAGTGTTCAGAGCAGACAAACAGGCTGACTGTATATGTATTTACTATAATAGTATGTATACATGGTAATGTCATCTGTGATGACATACAAAAGTGAATTGATCCTAAGCAGAATCTCATCTCATGTATCTTTATTTAGTCTGAAAACAATTATCTAGTCTCTAGTCTGAAAGCATTATGAAGTTAACTAGTTCTTTGAATGTTGAGATTTTAATTGCTTAGTCTTTGAGCCCAATCAAAAACAAACTAAATCAATAACGTTTTTTGCATGAGTTAGTTATATTTGTAAACTATTGTGTTGTTATATTCTGTATATACTCCTACAGGATGGTACAACATGCCATACTGCATGAGATCACAAGAAAAATTTAACAGGTGTTTCAAGTCCAAATTTAATCCAAATAATGCACCAAAATGCACCACAGGGCACTTAAATTCTTAAAATTTCTGGGGGGAATCTCCCCAGAAACCCCCACCCCACCCTTATCCGCTTCGCCGCGAGTAGTTGCTGTCTTTTAATTTACCAAGACTTTGGATTGCTGTCTTTTTTTTCATCCTAAGCATCCATGCTAACGCCTGCTAAATGTCTTTTAAATGACTGTGGAGGTATGATTAGGTTCTTAAACACAGCATTTTCAGTTTTAGAAGTGTCTCGCTCGCTTTTGCATAATTTATGACAAAGAGGATATATTTACACACAAAACTTAGTTTGTAGCTAGCAACCAGACTGTGACGTCACGGTGCAGCTCTACAATGAATGGCTGTCACCCCGGACACTCAAAAACTAAACTGAATGCTAACGTCTGGTAAATGTCTTTTAAATCACTTCAGTGGTATTATTAGGTTCTAAAAACAGCGTTTTCAGTTTTATAAGTGTTTATTTCTTGCTAGCTTTTACATAATATATGACAAATAGGTTATATTTATGCACAAATGAAACAGAGTTTCTTCCACTTAACTAGTAGCATGTGACTTCACCATGCTAACATGCGTTAAATGGTTTGTAAATCCTTCCAGAGGTGTTATCAGGTTACAAAAACAGCATTTTCAGTTTTAGAAGTGTTTATTTCTCATTGGCTTTTACATAATATATGACAGAGAGGTTATATTTACACACCAACAAAACAGAATTTCCACCTAGCTAGCAGCATGTGACGTCACCGCACTAACATCCATGAGATCATCCCATAAAATTTGGTACGGAATGTGACGTTTAACCTCTTAAAATATGTCAAGGTTAGACATCTTCGAACTTGTCCAAGGTCTGTGTCCCAAGAATGTTCCCTGTGAATTTGAAGACTGTGGCAGTAATAGAACTGGACTTAATGCTGTACACAGACAGACAGAGGGACGGACGTCAGGTCTTTGCAATACCCGATGGCCATATGTTGGCCTCGGCTAAAAATGGAAATAAACAATTAGCTGATAAATTCTCTGCTCCTACATTACTCTGCTAGCATCTAAGGTAAGGATTTATCCACATCGCATTTGTATATATTGATTATTGATTACAGCTAATAAAGTTCCCTTGAGAAAGGCCCTTAATTTATAACAGCTCCATTTTCTGTCACAAAGACCCCTTTCTCACTTTCACTCATACGGTGCATCCGTAAAGTATTCACAGCGCTTCACTTTTTCCACATTTTATGTTACAGCCTTATTCCAAAATGGAGAAAATTATTTTTCCTCCTCAAAATTCTACACACAACACCCCATAATGACAACATGAAAAAGCTTTTTGGAAATTTTTGCAAATTTATGAAAAATAAAAATAAAAAACACCAAAAATCATATGTACACAGCAAAGTCACCAGTGTTAAATTCAATTATGCCTGCTTGTGTATTTGGCTCAGGTTTAACGCTGGATTGCTTTCCTGATGCATCTCCATATTACATGTAAAATGGGTGGCCTTGAACCAGGAACCTTCCACTCTGGAAACAAGTGTGATAACCACTTGGTCACCAAGTCATCAAGTTTGTGAGCATACCCATCACCAATGCAACGGAACAGCCTCAGGTTCTGGATGGCAACCATCCAGGCACAGCATCGGTCTATTCCCACATGTCAAAAATAATCATTTATTTGCCACAGCCAGGTGAAATGTGGGTGCGGGCCACACATCACACAGCTGCATATATGCTAGCCCTAGTAAGAAATAAAACAAAACCAGAACACAGATTTGTTAGAACAACAATATGACAGAAGCAACTATAAACAGTCCAGTGGTCACAATGATGATGGCTGAAGCTTGTCCAGGTCATGACCACGAGAGTCTTAGCCAAGCTGGCCGCACTAGTAAATCAGTCATTTCACTAATGCCAGATCAGTTCAGATCAGTCAAGTCCTGTGCATTCAGTCATTAAACTGCGCTAGACCACAATTCTAGGCGATCATATGTCATGGTTATAAGTTGGATTGTCACTGCCGATTTGTGCGAAAGTTAAGTGGTATTTTTGAGAATGTTGACAAAAGACTACAGCACACCTGTCAACTCTCCCGATACCGTCGGGAGTCTCCCAATTTGGAGAGTTATCTCCCGACCTCCTGCTTCATACTTAAAATCTCCCGATATCAAAGTTCACGAGTGGATACCATAGACAGATGAACAGCGGAAAGCATCAAGACCCTCTGCGGGGGCCGCTGAGTCTGTAAAACAGAGCTGTTCATCTAGCTATTTAATTGTGATTACAATGATTTAAAAAAAATCGCATATGGTCTGATAAAAAGCAGCGGCGGCAGGTAGGCGGACGTCACTGTTATCTCCATTCGGTCCATCACAGCTTTGATGCAGACCAAGCAGACAGCTAAGAGCGCGTGGTCCAGAGGACAGCAGCAGCTTTACAGGTAGAGGGGTGGAGCCAAGCAACAAGAAATCAAGATTGACAGTCCGACAGAATTAGATTAGGATTAGATGATTTCTGGAATCAATGTGGAATGGACTCTGCTGCAGGAACAGATCCGACGAATGGCTGGATGACCCCCTCCCAGTGGACTGGATGTCTGCACGGACTCTCGTCAATTGTTGTTGTGTTGGGTTCTGTATTGTAAACCTTTTTGGTAGAATGGCCGAAGCAGTGGGTCACCCCTTTGAGTCTGGTCTGCTTGAAGTTTCTTCCTTAAATCATCAGAGGGAGTTTTTCCTTACCACTGTTCCCTGTGAGGCAGCTTTGTTGTGACTCCGTGGTATAACTCACAAACTTGTAGCTTAAAGCAGATAACCCGTAAGTTGGAGAGGAAATGGCGTCTCACTAATTTAGAAGATCTTCACTTAGCCTGGAAAAAGAGTTTGTTGCTCTATAAGAAAGCCCTTCGTGAAGCTAGGACGTCTTTCTACTCATCACTAATTGAAGAAAATAAGAACAACCCCAGGTTTCTTTTCAGCACTGTAGCCAGGCTGACAAAGAGTCAGAGCTCTATTGAGCTGAGTATTCCATTAACTTTAACTAGTAATGACTTCATGACTTTCTTTGCTAACAAAATTTTGACTATTAGAGAAAAAATTACTCATAACCATCCCAAAGATGTATCGTTATCTTTGGCTGCTTTCAGTGATGCCGGTATTTGGTTAGACTCTTTCTCTCCGATTGTTCTGTCTGAGTTATTTTCATTAGTTACTTCATCCAAACCATCAACATGCTTATTAGACCCCATTCCTGCCAGGCTGCTCAAGGAAGTCCTACCATTATTTAATGCTTCAATCTTAAATATGATCAATCTATCTTTGTTAGTTGGTTATGTACCACAGGCCTTTAAGGTGGCAGTAATTAAACCATTACTTAAAAAGCCATCACTTGACCCAGCTATCTTAGCTAATTATAGGCCAATCTCCAACCTTCCTTTTCTCTCAAAGATTCTTGAGAGGGTAGTTGTAAAACAGCTAACTGATCACCTGCAGAGGAATGGTCTATTTGAAGAGTTTCAGTCAGGTTTTAGAATTCATCATAGTACAGAAACAGCATTAGTGAAGGTTACAAATGATCTTCTTATGGCTTCGGACAGTGGACTTATCTCTGTGCTTGTTCTGTTGGACCTCAGTGCTGCTTTTGATACTGTTGACCATAAAATTTTATTACAGAGATTAGAGCATGTCATAGGTATTAAAGGCATTGCGCTGCGGTGGTTTGAATCATATTTGTCTAATAGATTACAGTTTGTTCATGTAAATGGGGAATCTTCTTCACAGACTAAAGTTAATTGTGGAGTTCCACAAGGTTCTGTGCTAGGACCAATTTTATTCACTTTATACATGCTTCCCTTGGGCAGTATTATTAGACGGTATTGCTTAAATTTTCATTGTTACGCAGATGATACCCAGCTTTATCTATCCATGAAGCCAGAGGATACACACCAATTAGCTAAACTGCAGGATTGTCTTACAGACATAAAGACATGGATGACCTCTAATTTCCTGCTTTTAAACTCAGATAAAACTGAAGTTATTGTACTTGGCCCCACAAATCTTAGAAGCATGGTGTCTAACCAGATCGTTACTCTGGATGGCATTTCCCTGATCTCTAGTAATACTGTGAGAAATCTTGGAGTTATTTTTGATCAGGATATGTCATTCAAAGCGCATATTAAACAAATATGTAGGACTGCCTTTTTGCATTTACGCAATATCTCTAAAATAAGAAAGGTCTTGTCTCAGAGTGATGCTGAAAAACTAATTCATGCATTTATTTCCTCTAGGCTGGACTATTGTAATTCATTATTATCAGGTTGTCCTAAAAGTTCCCTAAAAAGCCTTCAATTGGTTCAGAATGCTGCAGCTAGAGTACTGACGGGGACTAGCAGGAGAGAGTATATCTCACCCGTGTTGGCCTCCCTTCATTGGCTTCCTGTTAATGCTAGAATAGAATTTAAAATTCTTCTTCTTACTTATAAGGTTTTGAATAATCAGGTCCCATCTTAGGGACCTCGTAGTACCATATTACCCCATTAGAGCGCTTCGCTCTCAGACTGCGGGCTTACTTGTAGTTCCTAGGGTTTGTAAGAGTAGAATGGGAGGCAGAGCCTTCAGCTTTCAGGCTCCTCTCCTGTGGAACCAGCTCCCAATTCAGATCAGGGAGACAGATACCCTCTCTACTTTTAAGATTAGGCTTAAAACTTTCCTTTTCGCTAAGGCTTATAGTTAGGGCTGGATCGGGTGACCCTGGACCATCCCTTGGTTATGTTGCTTTAGACGTAGACTGTGGGGGGGTTCCCATGATGCACTGTTTCTTTCTCTTTTTGCTCCGTATGCATCACTCTGCATTTAATCATTAGTGATCGATCTCTTTTTCCTGGTTCTTTCCCTCAGCCCCAACCAGTCTCAGCAGAAGACTGCCCCTCCCTGAGCCTGGTTCTGATGGAGGTTTCTTCCTGTTAAAAGGGAGTTTTTCCTTCCCACTGTGGCCAAGTGCTTGCTCATAGGGGGTCGTTTTGACCGTTGGGGTTTTTCATAATTATTGTATGGCCTTGCCTTGCAATGTGGAGCGCCTTGGGGCAACTGTTTGTTGTGATTTGGCGCTATATAAGAAAAAAGTTGATTGATTGATTGATTGATTGATTGATTGATTGATTTGGCGCTATATAAACTAAATAAATTAAACTGAAATTGACAGAACAGACTTAGCCGATGACACTGTATGTGCTCTTCTTAGCTGCAACCTCAACTGAGATTGCAAGGCCAATGACTTCAAACCTACCAAAGATGAACTCAAAGCTGCAGAGAGCGCCACTTACCTCTATAACCATGAAACAAACCATAAACAAACCATGAACTTCCATGGAATTGTCACTGGACTTTTTTACTGTTTTACATAGTGTACAATAAATGAATAAATAAATAAATAATTACCTCCGCCAAGGAGGTTATGTTTTCGTTTGCGTCCGTTTGTTTCTTGTTTGGTTGGTTGGTTGGTTGATTTGTTAGCAGGATTACTCGAAAAATCTTCAATGGATTTCAATGAAATTTTTACCAGGGGTGTGTCTTGCCCTAACTTAGAAGTCATTAAATTTTGGTAATGATCTGGAACATGATCCTGATCCAGTAATTATTTTAAAAGGATTCTTTATCATTGCAGGATAGGGCCAATTTCAACATTTTTGCATCTAACTTCATGAAGACGGGTCACAAAGGCTGAACAAAAATTAAGTTACAACACAACAATAATTCAGCATTTGTTTCTCCTCATTAAATAAACTTGTAATTAGAAAATAAAAAAAAACTTGTGTAGTTCATGCAGTTTCTCTTTATAAATACATTTACTGAAGATCTAAGGGTTTAACCACTGAATCTGAAACATAACGGGAGATGCGTAAAGCGACGTAGAATAAGTCTCTTTGCCAAACGGTATTCCATGTGACGTCAGTGACCCTATGGCCTTGGCGGAGGTTTGCGCTCTCCGAGTGCTTCTACAAGTAGTTAAGATTTGATAATTAACTAGGATTAATTAATTAACTCCTTAATAAGAACAAATTAAAAAGAAAATTGCACGGTGCATGTCAGAGCTTGAGGGTGGGTTGCACATTCATGTTTCGCTCCTCTGAAAAAATCTCCCTTTCTGACATTTCCCAGAGTTGACAGGTATGTTACAGCAAAATGACAGCATTTCCACTCACTGTTGGAAAGAGACTAACGGGTTGTCATGATAAATGCCATTCAAACGAGGCTCTCGCGATAACTTTAATTTCAATAGCTATGGTGACGGAAGGGTAGGTCCCACTCAATAGTGCCATTTTGTTATTGTTTTTTTTAGTCCAATATTGCCGTGTTGTGCTCTTTATCTTTTATGCCATCCACTTGTACTGCACTATTTATTTTGAATGTATTTCTTCAGAACTTTATGTGACCCTCTGTATATGTCATTTGACCTGTAATAGCACAAAAGTGTTTCCATTCCACTTTTCCTAAATGAGGCATTTTCAGATTGCCTGAAACCCACCTCACGCAAGCGTAATGGGCCTTTCAACTGAATATGTCAGATGCGTGAAATGCGTAAAAAATCGGTCTAAAAAGCATTATTTTCAATGAGACGCGTTGCTTTTTAGATGCGTCAGAAATGTCGCGTCAAAAGCCGAGCTAAACCGACGCTTCTGACGGGAGCGCGCATTGCCACTTGTCAGCAGGCTGACACGGTCAAAGTTCAGTCCAATCCAACTTTCTATGCTCTGAGCTGTGACGTACCTTTGCGTTGTCCAATAGGAACGACGCGTCGGGCCAAAACACAGAAGACTAGTGGCAGAAACCACTGATCTGTACAAAACAGAAACGTGTCACAGGACTGCTCATTGATGGAGCAGTTTTCTGAAGAAAAATCCTTCGAAATGTTTTTTGTTGTTGTTGTTTGTTACCTCAGAATTTCTGATTACTGTTAAAAAAAAGTTTAGAACACTTGTAATTAAAATAGCTAAATAAATCAATAAATGGTTCTTTAGAAACCTTTCATCTGTAAAACCACCTGTTATTTCAGATTAGATAAATTCTTGTTTAACATAAGGAACCTCAGACATTTATTTTTAGACAAAATAACATGGGAATTTGTACATTTTTTTTTAAGTCTGGTAGATTATTTATATCTCATTTCAACCAGAAAAACAGACACTGTAAATAAATACAAATGTTTATTATAAATGCAACAGGAAATAATTTAAGAATGACTGCAGTGTGATTGTAAAGTAGGATTTCTGTGACATAAACCTCATGATGAATTTTTTTTAATGGTCATTTCAACTTGTAATTTTGCCAAAATATGTAACTGCCTTTAATGTTGTTATCAGGACAGAGTCATTTCTAAAATATGAATATGAGTGTAATAAGTGGAGGGCTTCTACCTGTGCAAATGTCTTTTGACTTTGATTCGTGGACATTTTTAATGATCCGTTCATTTATTGTTAAAATATAAAATGAAACAGCTTTTTAAAAAAATAATAAAATAGTTGTTTAAAGAGCCTTTTATTTAGAAGCAGGTGATGTTCTGCTGGATTCTCGGGACCAGATGAAGGTCTCTTCAGCAGCTTTGAACTCTGGTGGTGTTGCTGAAAAGCAGAGATGTTTTCTTTCGACTGGACTTCGTGGTGTTCAGCTCATCAATGGAAGTTTGGTTGTCTGCACAGAAAATGTTCCTGATTGGGACAAATAAAAATATTTCTTTAAATATAAAGAAACTAAACAGTTTATATCTAAAAAAAAAAAAAAAAAAAACTGAAAAAAAAGATGGAAAAAATGCCAGAAAAAAAGTTATTTAAAGTTTAAATTTGTGGTCTCCGAAAAGAGCTGTAGCTTTATTTGGTAAAAATAAGAAAGACTGAACCATTTACAAATTAAAGTGTTCACTCAGATCAACTGTGCTAAAAAGCTAAGCTAATGTTAGCTGATCAATAAACCTTCACAGCAGTTCAGTAAATGTCACGTTTTACTTTTACTTTATTCTCACCGCGATAAAGCTGCAGAAGTAAACTCCGTTGGGCAAACTGAGACTTCGCATATATCCAAGAAGTGGGAGATTTCGGACTGAGTGGGTTTGCTCCATCACCCCGGCTGCCTGCCTCGGTCTGCCCAGTGATGATGCCTGAAGGCCGGCTTCTCCGTGCGGGTCGGCCCACTGTCGCGGTTCGATCGATATCCCACCAAGTCGTCAGTCCTCCCTCGGTCGGCGTCACTCTGAAAAATAGCTGAAAAAAAGCTTCTCCCAGCAGGGTGATGGGAGAATCGTTCTACTGCTGTTTTTTAAAGCTTTTTTTGTGGTTCAGGCGATGCAAATTCAAGATGGGGATCGCTGAACTTTTTTCAAGTTGTGGAAACAGTCAGTGTGACGTGGCAATATCCGCCCCCTTGTCGCTTCCGAAGCGACGCATCTGACGTCATGTGTCGGATGCGTTAAAAACACATCTGACGGATTGGGACACGTTGACGGATTGGCCTGAAGTATTCAGTGTGAAAGGCCCTTAAGATGTTTTTGTGATATTTGAGAATTTTTCAAAAAACATGTTACCATTATACATATTTTCAATTCATTACTTTAACCTGTCCAATTTGGAGAGAAATGGAAACTCACTGACTGTGAGATTCTGATGTGTGCAACTGTGAAAGTGAGAATACAGCTTCAGTGTGTGAAGACAGGGTTTAAAAAAATACATTAAAATATGCAGTCATTATTAACATGTTTGATAGCAGATTTCCAGTGCAGATTCAATATGAGCTGAAACAATATATATTTTTAATTTGTGTGACTTTAAAAAAAGAGACAAAATCAGTGTTTCATAGTGTTCTCTCTTTCACACTCTCTACTCCAAAGAAGAAATGTTTTGAGACAAAATGGATTTTGAGCATCATGACAGTTCAGCTTACCAGCTCTCTCTCTCTCTCTCTCTCTCTCTCTCTCTCTCTCTCTCTCTCTCTCTCTCTCTCTCTCTCTCTCTCTCTCTCTCTCTCACACACACACACACACACACACACACACACACACACACACACACACACACACACACACACACACACACACACACACACACACAAAGTTTGTTAGAAAAGAATGTTCTGTGATTCCACGAATACTTTTGAAGGAACACAGGGGCGAGAGCATACAGTCCTGTCAGTCTCCTCTTCTACTGCGCACGCACAAGCGGCGCACACAGATGAGTGCACGGCTGTGTCTGGCGTGCAAACTGATGAGACTGTGTTGGAGAGCTGCGTGGTTGATGTTTTTCCCATCCTGACGTTGTGGTTTAAGACAATTAAAAAAAGGGAGTTTCCGGCGACCTGAGATCAGAGGGGAAATTTGGAGCTGTAGGGTGTGTGTGTGTGTGTGTGTGTGTGTGTGTGTGTGTGTGTGTGTGTGTGTGTGTTATGTGTGTGCTCACACTTGCACGCCAAATGGAAAAGGACTCAGACACTTGTCACAGCAGCTGGTTTTCTAATGTCAGGTGACATCAATCACAGAGCCTGACAGCACCAAATGGTGAAATAGATATGTGACAGATCTGCTGTTGGTGATAAGGCTGAGACACACACACACACACACACACACACACACACACACACACACACACACACACACACACACACACACACACACACACACACACACACACACACACACACACACACACAGAGAGAGAGAGAGACAAAAGACGCAGACAAAAAGGACAAACACATCTGTTTGTTCAAAGGAGGTGCCACTCATTTAGTGGCTTTCACTTTCGGCAACCGCTGAAAAGAATTTTCTTTGCCTCTCATCTCTGTCTGACTCTTTTTACCTCCCTCCTCTCTCTGCCCTTCATGCTACTGTCATTATTTCCAAAATATCTCAGGGGTCAGCTGAATTTATTTTCATTTTTTTTCCATTATACTCTTTTCTTCTCTTCTTTCTATCATTTCACACAGTTGTTTCTCACCTGGCTCCCCCGCTGTGTCTCTGGTTAAGGAGCTGACAACCCGACACAGTGATTCAAGTGCTTTGTTTTCATCTTTTTTTAAAAAATTCTTTTTAATGTTGTTCAGTGGAACTGTAGCAAACAAAAAAGCAAACTGCAGCTCATCAGAAGAGGTGGGCGATACCGGGAATTTTGGTATTGATCCGATACCAAGTAAATACAGGCCCAGTATCGCTGATATCGATACCGATACTGATACTTTTTCATATTTAAGCTTCATAGATCCAAAGGATCCAAAAGGCCTAGGATAGAATTTCGTCAAACACTGTTATGTGACAACAAAATACTTTATCACAATCAACATTTTTGTTTAAAAAAAAAATCACTCAACACAACTTAAAATCTCCCGAGGTAGAGGGCAGACTCAAGGAGCGCTGAGTGGGCAGGCCAGGCTGAGACTACCTGCATGGCTGTTGGCTGGCACTGCTGAGCCACATGACGGCACAACAACAAAAGACCAGAGGGGGGAGGGTGCGCTGGTCCAATGTGTGTGACACATCGCAGCGCTGCTCTTACAGACAGAGAGTAGACTTTGATGAATCTGTGTGCACAGCAGTCAGTGGGTGCGGGAGAGAAAAAAAGCTTGAGTATCGATCTTTTTACACGAGGATCGTTCAATATCAATACCAGAATTGGTATCGATATTATCGATATTAGGATCAATCCGCCCACCTCTACTCATCAGCCACCATGTTGTGGACAAGTGACAAAAGCTTTTTAAAGGAGTCATACTTGACAAATCAGTCTTTAACTTTTACAGTTAAATATGGCCGCGGATTCTTTCATATGTATGTGTGGGAGAGACAGTCCAGTCCCTCATTTTGGAAATGATGCACCTCCTTTTCACATAAAGCAACAGACACAAAAATAGACCATTTTTAAGATGTCAGATTTTTTTTTAGGCTGCATCATTTCAGTGTCTATGAAGTATTTTTGGTCATGAACTTTAAAGTTTGAATAAAGGGGTTGTGGTTCAGATTTGTGTGTGGAGAGATTTCAGATGATGTGTCGCCATGTCACCACAGGCAATAAATTTTTCATCTTCTTTTTAAATGAGCCTCTGTCAGTTGCATCAATACTCGGAAGAGGACTGGTCCAGATGTACATCAGTCAGCCATAGCATTCTGACCACTGACTATCTTGTATCTCAACTTACACAATATGAGGCAGGTGGTCACAATGTCATGGCTGATCCGTTTATGTTAGATTGGATTAGATTAGATAGAACTTTATTAGTCCCTTGGGAAGACTCCCTCAGGGAAATTGTGAGGTTCCAGGAGCACACAGGGTAAGAAGCACACAGAGTATCAAAAGTGTGATAAAAAAAAAAAACAGGTTTCAAATATAAATATAAATACACAAATATAAATACCAGACATACTGATCAATACTGGCTACTGCTGTTCCTCTCCTTCCCGTCCTCTGTCTTCCTGTTACTCCTCCTCCCCCTGAGTGAGGAGTTTTACAGTCTGATGGCCTGATGGACAAAGGAGTTTTTCAGTCTGTTGGTGTGTGAACCGACTAAGGAGAAGAGGATTTGGGTGGTGATAGCTGAAGCAGGGTGAATCCGTGAAACTAAAAGGACAGTGATAGAGGGCGTTAGCCCCTGGATTGGATGTTCATTTATGTTTATGTTCATCAAGTTTGGCATGTCTGTGTCTGTCTGTATCCTGCCAGGCAACATGTTCACAATCTGCCTTTAAGAAAGCTGGAGACCTACATTAGAGTGTTAATAAGATGCAGAATACGACACTTTAATTAACAAATTAAGAGGGAGACTAGCGAGGGGAGCCAGCAGCTGGTCTGCTCTGTGTCAGCCTGATCCCATCAGATCTCAGAAGCTAAGCAGTGTAGGATCTGGTTAGTACTTGGATGGGAGACCTCTTTGGAACACCAGCGGCTGTGTGTGTTTCTCCAGGTAAAACTGGAGTTGCGTCAGGAAGGGCATCTGGCGTGAAACTTGTGCCAATTACCAATGCGGATCTGACTGTATCCGCTGTGGGGACCCCAAACAAAAAACTGGGAGCAGCTGAATGAACAACAACAACTAGTGAGGGGAGCCACCAAGACACCCATAACAACTTCAAATGATTTAAAGCTATCTGTGGCTGTGATTGGAGAAACTGTGCACAATGCAACTGTTGCTTGTTGCATCCCCACTCCACAGAGACCAAATCTAGTCTCAACTCTTTGTTGTGCTTTCTGGCAAACTATGTCTGAAACTGAAGAAAATCCTCCTTTGTGCCACTTCCTAATGAAGCTGTATAACCCGTGATACACCTGACAAAAGCTGCACGTTGTACACTTCCCAATCAAAGGGACAGAGGCATACAACTCCTGGATGCTCCCCCCTCATGCCCTATGACTGCAGGGATAGCCTCCAGTCCCCTGTGACCCTTAACTGGAATAAGCGGTTGAAGATGAGTGAGTGAGTAATTTTAGCTACACTGTGGTGGTGTAAAGATTTCATAAATTGTGGAATGGTCTAAATCAGCGGTTTTCAAACTGTGAGGCGTGCCTCCCCTGAGGGGCACCAGAGTTCTTCGGGGGGGGGGGGTGAAGGATGGGTATCATGAACCTTTTTTTTTTTTTTTTTTTGAAAATCATTAAGAGAGAATTATGAGAATCATTTTTGCTTAACAATTCCCTTATTGATCCTTCATAGTGGCTTTTGTTTTTGAGGGTGTGCTATTGGGAAAATGATCATTTCTGTATGTTGATTGCAGACCCTGCAGCAGGTCTGTTCTTGAAGCAAGGAACCAATGAAGCAGTGCTCCGATCCACTGCTTTGTTGGTTCATTGTTTCGCTCAGGCTTCGCTGCTTTTCAGAAGCGGCAAGTAAGCATCTTAACCCCTCTCAAAACCATTTAAATATGTCAATCGTGAGTCACTTTGGTGCAGATTATTTTGTCTTGTTGCAAACAAGAAATGAGCATCGTCCTCCATTCCATCTGCACAGCTTCAAATGCTGCACCGCTCTCTGCCAAGACAAAGTTCGGTCAGAATTAATAACTTCAAAGCGAATCACCGTTTATAACAAATGACACCTCTTTCCAAACATTGTAACACAGACAACAGACTTTTTCCTCCCAAAATGAGACGTTCTGCGTTCTTTATGAATTACATCCTGATGTGCAGCAGAGTCGGCTGCAAGAGCTCAGCTCAGAGTCTATGGAGTTAGATTTGTGCCATTAATGTCTGAAAGGAAATGCTTTTAAGAAAATGACAGATTTTGTTTATTTTATTTGTGTCCAGAGATCAAGGATCCAGTGACCAACTTCATAGTTATTTACTTTAAGACTCAATAAAATGCTGTTGACATAGGGTGAAAAGGTTTGAAAAGGGTGTAAAATGTGTAAATGCATAGACAGTCCCTTAAAAACACACAAATACTTTTAAAATGTGCTTAAGATGTGTAAAAGAATAAAAAGAAACACACGGAGATATTGAAATTGTGTATATGTGTGCCTGGGGAGGGGGGCAGCTATTCATTTGTTCTCTGAGGGGGGGCACTCTCCCACACTTTGAAAAGCCCTGATCTAAATACTTACAGACCAGACTGTAGACATATACTGTATTTGCAGGTTGGTAAATCTCATTTAGATAGATTGATAGATGAATTTATTGTCATTACAACAAGTGCAACAAAATTTCTTCCCACCCAATCACCCCAGACAAAAATACAATTAATCCACAATTATTACAAGCACGGTGGCTTAGTGGTTAGCACTGTTGCCTCACAGCAAGAAGGTCATGGGTTCAATTCCCACCTGTGGCCTTTCTGTGTGGAGTTTGCATGTTCTCCCCGTGTCTGCGTGGGTTTCCTCTGGGTGCTCTGGTTTCCACCCACATCCAAAGACATGCTGGTTAGGTGGATTGGACTCTTTAAATTGTCCATAGGTGTGCGAGTGGGTGTACATGTGTTTGTTTGTCTGTTTGTGACCCTGCAACAGACTGGCGTCCTGTCCTGGGTGTACCCTGTCTCACGCTCTATGACTGCTGGGATAGGCTCCAGCCCCCTGCGACCCTTAATTGGAGTAAGCAGTTAAAGATGAGTGTGAGTGTGTGTATTACAAGTTGAACGTAATAATGGTACACATCAGAATTAGAACACACATACATATCACACATCTGACTGTTTATGTACGCTAAACTATAAGACAGTCCGTCATCCAAATTAAGGCAATGTGAATGTGTGTGGGGAGCAGCTGTGTCCCGTGCAGCCGTGTGCCTGAGGGGAAGCGACAGGGAAGGCAGGGCGGAGGCGGGGTGGTAGAGGCTATGGAGCTTCTCCTACATTGTAAGCACATTCACTGCCATATACTGTACCATATTCCACTGACTGTGCATGTCATGTGTGGCCAACGTTCAACAAATTTGAACTTTTGATGCATTGCACCTCCACCGGTAGATCACTCTACTCCTCATAAGACCACTGCAATGTGCTGCATACACAATAATGGAGGGGACATACAAAATCTTTTTTGCTGCACAGCTTTAGTGCCATTTTCTACCATGGACCAATGACTGCAACATTAGTGCCTGTGATGTTTTTTTCTCTAATCTCCTGCCATCACTGGTTTTGTGTTGGTTTATGTGAAGCAATGCTTTTCATTTTGTCAGTACTTCACAAATCACCCCATGTATACGTGTAAATAAAACATGTTTGCTTTATTTCCTGTCAGTAAGAATTATGTGCAGGGAGGCTCAGAGCAGTGCGTGAATAGCAAATGTGCGTGTTTTTCGTAATCTCGCTGTGAGTAAATGAGACTCCATGTTCGAGTCTGAGCACGTGTTGACAAATAAATAACTGTGACTGAGGCTCATCTGGTGTTTGCATATATGCATCCATGATAGATCCAGCAAATGAGACTCTTCTTGAAGCTTTATTAGCCTCTGTGTTTGCATGTTTGCCATTTCCTAAATGAGTTGGAGAGAGAGCAACCATGAGTACTTGTGCGTGCGTGACTGTACTTTCTGAGAGATGGCAGCTCAGATACCCACTGCTTACCCATCTGTCCCCACCAGCCTCAAAGCTAGATCAGAAAGAACACTGCCTCAAGTGGGCTATGTGTGTCATTGCATGTGTGCGTGTATTCTGTTGTTTCATGTGAATCTATTTGCACATCAGTCTGTGTGTTTTGCATGTGTGCTCTTATTCTTCTGTTCCCAAGGCAGCGGCTATCCATTTAAATAACTAGGTAGCACTCTGCCAGTGAATGCGTGCCAGATTAGAGTACCCCATACCAACAGCCCAAATCCACTGCCTCATCAGGACACGTCACACACACAAAAACAGGATGCTCTACACACGCATACTTGCATTTCCACTACATGTAGTCACACCAGTGTTATTGTGACCTACCAAGTTAAATTTTTCTTTTTTGTGTGTCCAAGAGTTTGGTCAAGGTCAGCAACACAAAGCTGAGGTTTCCTAAGAGACTTGCAGCAGAGATTTGTGTACAGAGTGTCTAACGGTGCCGCAAGTGTTACTGGTAGTTTACACCCGAAGCAGTTGAAGGTTTCAGGCACAGTGTCCACATCTTTTAAACTACAAATAGTGTTACACCCATGTGTGCGTCCATGGGCGCGTCAGTCTAAAAAGGAGGCATGCACAGGTACAGTGCAGGGGATTTCCTATCACAAAGCTGCAAAAACTATTTGCACCATAGACAAGCAAAAACCTGATCTAAGGTCGAGCACAGACTGGTTCTGCTATTGAAACCACACAATAATTACATAAGGGTTCATGACGTGTGCACACTGCACACAGGGATGTGCACGAGTGCATCATATGGTAGAATGGGGGGGGTGTCGATATGTATTATATACAGTAAATACAGTAGTGTTCAGAATAATAGTAGTGCTATCTGACTAAAAAGATTAATCCAGGGTTTGAGTATATTTCTTATTGTTACATGGGAAACAAGGTACCAGTAGATTCAGTAGATTCTCACAAATCCAACAAGACCAAGCATTCATGATATGCACACTCTTAAGGCTATGAAATTGGGCTATTAGTAAAAAAAAAAGTAGAAAAGGGGGTGTTCACAATAATAGTAGCATCTGCTGTTGACGCTACAAACTCAAAACTATTATGTTCAAACTGCTTTTTTAGCAATCCTGTGAATCACTAAACTAGTATTTAGTTGTATAACCACAGTTTTTCATGATTTCTTCACATCTGCGAGGCATTAATTTTGTTGGTTTGGAACCAAGATTTTGCTCGTTTACTAGTGTGCTTGGGGTCATTGTCTTGTTGAAACACCCATTTCAAGGGTATGTCCTCTTCAGCATAAGGCAACATGACCTCTTCAAGTATTTTGACATATCCAAACTGATCCATGATACCTGGTATGTGATATATAGGCCCAACACCATAGTAGGAGAAACATGCCCATATCATGATGCTTGCACCACCATGCTTCACTGTCTTCAGTGTGAACTGTGGCTTGAATTCAGAGTTTGGGGGTCATCTCACAAACTGTCTGCGGCCCTTGGACCCAAAAAGAACAATTTTACTCTAATCAGTCCACAAAACATTCCTCCATTTCTCTTTAGGCCAGTTGATGTGTTCTTTGGCAAATTAGAACCTCTTCTGCACGTCTTTTATTTAACAGAGGGACTTTGCAGGGGATTCTTGCAAATAAATTAACTTCACACAGGCGTCTTCTAACTGTCACAGCACTGTCTTTGATCATGCTGGAGCTAATCAGTGGGTGAGCCTTTGCCATTCTGGTTATTCTTCTATCCATTTTGATGGTTGTTTTCCGTTTTCTTCCACGCGGATCTGTTTTTTTGTCCATTTTAAAGCATTAGAGATAGTAGATGAACAGCCTATAATTTTTTTGCACCAGCGTATAATTTTTCCCCTCTCCAATCAACTTTTTAATCAAACTACGCTGTTCTTCTGAACAATGTCTTGAATGTCCCATTTTCCTCAGGCTTTCAAAGAGAAAAGCATGTTCAACAGGTGCTGGCTTCATCCTTAAATAGGGGACACCTGTTTCACACCTGTTTGTTCTACAAAACTGACAAACTCACTGACTGAATGCCACACTACTATTATTGTGAACACCCCCTTTTCTACTTTTTTTTTTTTTACTAATAGCCTAATTTCATAGCCTTAAGAGTGTGCATATCATGAATGCTTGGTCTTGTTGGATTTGTGAGAATCTACTGAATCTACTGGTACCTTGTTTCCCATGTAACAATAAGAAATATACTCAAAACCTGGATTAATCTTTTTAGTCAGATAGCACTACTATTATTCTGAACACTACTGTATATGTAAGTATATGATATATGTAGTATGCTGCCTCTGTGATGAGCTCACTAGTGCCCTATAAAATCACCCCCCCTCCCCCACCTAAAATAAATACCTCATGTCCTCCAAAGAAGATGCATTGATTGGGGAAAAAACCATTACCAAAGACAAATGATCTAGAAAGATGGGACTGGGTTTAGGAGTGTCACAGCCCCAAAGCACACCCAAAATATCTGGTGAAAGGCATGTGTCAACAACAACTGCATGTGAGCTGAGATGGTTGAGTTTGCCCTCAATGTCCAACATGTTTGACACGGATTCTGAACTACTCTCCTTAACTAACACACAACCGTTGCACCATGTTAAAAACATAATGTCTCTAAGCTATATGAATAAAGCAGTTATGATCTGGAGGGTGACCTTTCATGGCCATCCAATGTCAGATGTCATGTGACCAATGCAAAGGTGATGTATGACTTCATATTAGTGTTTAAAAGTAACCATAAGTATATCTTTAACCAATTTCAGGAAATAGCCATTCTAAACATATGCCGTAATAAAATCAAACACTGGGCTTAAATGTTTATCTTTGTGTGACTGTGACACCAACATTCTCTAATTCAAATCAGATTGTCTTTGCTTAACACTCCATAATACTACCAAGTTTGGACCAAATCAAATCAAAATTCTTGCAGTTATTTTCTTCATGCATGGATGTTCGGGCAACACACAGGACTGAAAACAGTCACTGATGCTCTGAAGCTGCGTGTGGACGTAATGAACTTTGAAGGGTTGTCAGATCCACAATTTTATTGACAACATATGCAAGAAATCTTCTAGTAAAACAAAAACAATGTGATGAAAGCCATTATTTTGGATGTTGGCATTTGATTAAAAGGTTTGATGCTCTGACTGTCATATCGTATGCATCATTAAAAATAGGGCAGCAACCTCCTTGCAAATAGGAAAAACGGTGGTCCCATGGTGAATGCAGTGAATCATGTTGCAGCAAGACAACTGGACAGGCCTTCAAACCGACTCGAGCTGAGCCGCAGACACATTGCTCGAATGTTGCAATCAATTAAAAGCAGTCTGCAAGCCATACATAGAACTGATGCACAGATAAGCGTTAGCATCATCCAAAACCAATACTGTGCATAAATCATCCACTTGCCACACACCCGATCAGACGGTGACACTGGTGCTCCCACTGCAGCTCACTGTGAACTGTTGTGACTGGAATTTGCTGCTCACTGTCAATGGTGCTGAAAACGAGAGAATAAAAACAGAAAATAAATTCTCCCCCACCTTCAGTGCAGTGGCCGGCCGCCCATCTGCCCGCACACACACATACACGGATAGAGCGTATATGAATGAGTGTGTGTTTAAAACCAGATCTGTTTTTTATGACTGCAGTTTATTGATGAACATACGTTTGTACTTGGCATGTGGAGATTAATCAATACAAATCGGTATCTAGATACAAAGGTGTGAGATGCGAGTACATTGATTTAATTTATACTCCTGTGCGACTTATGTATGGGATTTTCCTCTTCAAGAGATATTTTTTTTAACAGGTGTGACTTATACTCCAGTGCGACTTACACTCCAGAAAATACAGTAAAAATGATTTTACTCCACCACGATTCATTTCATCCACCTGTGACCCACCCGCAATTAATCAGAATGTTTTCCTCTTCCTTCTGGAGAGCCGTGATGTGATGTGATGTGATATGGCTCTCTCATCACCACAGCCGCAAGGGGCCTGGCATCCAGTTTCAAAACCACAAACCGATGGTTGCGTGTAGACAGATTTGCAACAAACTGCAACAGATTTGCTTGGTTCCTCTATTTGTCTGAGTCATTTGGTGTACTATTGCATGTAGATTTTATGTAATTTCCAACTTGACCCCATTCACCCACACAACCATATAGTGGAGCAGATAACTGTAACAGTTGTTCATTTCTGGAAACAAGCACCAAAATCATGAACCGGTTCTTTTTGAGAATCATTAAGAAATGATTCCATCCACCGACATCAATACATTTTTGCTTAATAATTTCCTTATCGGTTCTTCAGCGACAAGTCCACTTCTTAACCCCTCTCAAAGCTGAAAATGTCAATCGTGAGTCGCTTTTGTGCTGAGTAAAGTCACTAACTGGGACTCTTGTCTTGTTGCAGGCAAGAAACGAGAATCGTCCTCTGTTCCATTTGCACAGCTCCAAACGCTGTGCTGCTCTCTGCCGAGACAGAGTCCTGTTGAAATTAATAACTTCAAAGTGAATCACCGTTTAAATTAAATGACACCTCTTTCCAAACGTTGTAACACTTTAAACAGACTTTTTCCTCCCAAAACGAGACGTCCTGCGTTCTTTATGAATGACATTGATGTTAACTTGCAGCGCAGCCGGCTGCAAGGGCTTAGCTCAGAGGTATGGAGTTAGATTTGTGCCATTAATGTCTGGAAGGAAATGCTTTTGAGAAAAACTACAGATTTTGTTTATTTTTCTTGTTTTATTTCTATTCAATAACATTTTATTGACATAGAAAACCTATAAAGCCTACTTTTAGTACACATAAAATTCACAGGAGGTATTGATAAGGGACTCGATAAGGGATCGGATCAATAAGCGAAATTGATAATGGCATCGATATCGATAAAATCTTATCAAGACCCATTTCTTATTATTTATGTTCAAATGTGTTAGTTATGCCAAAGATGTTTAAAAACACAGAGAGATGTTTAAATGTTTTAAAAAACGATGTTTGCAATATGACAAAAGATAAAATAGAATAGAAAGTTCTTTAAAAACATGTTTAAAATGTTTACAAATGCTGTAAAATATGTAAATGTATAGACAATTCCTTTAAATGCACAAATACTTTTAAAATGTGCTTAAGATGTGTAAAAAAATAAAAGGAAACATGCGAAGATATTGAAATTGTGTGCATGTGGGGGGGCAGCTATTCATTTGTTCTCTGAAGGGGAGCCCACTCTCCCACACTTTGAAAACCCCTGCCTTAGACATGACTCTTTTGTAAAAGCACGTTAGTCACCTACATTTTCAATAGGCAGCCAGATAGGGGTCAAAATTTAAAAATGCTCCAGTCATATTGAAAACTATACCATATTATTTGTCTGAACACAAACATAACAAAAAGGTATAGTTTCAACTATCTATGACTGAATGTTATGGGGTAAAAACAATAAGAATGGTGACAAAGGTGAATTTCAGTTGGTACAGGGGCCAAAAGTTAAAGTTGCTATAATTTTGGTAAAAAAGTGATGCAAATTATTGGTTGAGTTAATAGGGTTGTAAAAAGGAATATGTGTCATGCTTAGTTCATGTTAGAATGTAACATGTATCACATGTCATAGAATCCAGTGGATGTTGATCTTGTTTGACCTTTACTTTGGAGACCAAGCATTCAACACAGTCAAAACTATTCCGAGTATTGTGTGCAGGCCTGGGCGCCATATCTTGCCACTAAGCTGGTTCCTGAGTTGTACAACCCCACTTCCAATGAAGTTGGGACGTTGTGTAAAATGTAAATAAAAAACAGAATACAATGATTTGCAGATCCTCTTCAACCTATATTCAATTGAAAATACCACAAAGACATTTAAGATATTTAATGTTCAAACTGATAAAATGTATTGTTTTGTGCAAATACAGTATTTGCTCATTTTGAAATGGATGCCTGCAACATGTTTCAAAAAAGTTGGGACAGTGGTATGTGGTATGTTTACCACTGTGTTACATCACCTTTCCTTCACTCAATAAGTGTTTGGGAACTGAGGACTGAGGACTGGGTATGATTGGGTATTAAAGGAGCATCCCCAAAAGTCTCAGCTGTTCACAAGAAAAGATGAGGCAAGGATGACCACTTTGTGAACACCTGCATGAAAAAATAGTCCAACAGTTTAAGAATAATGTTTCTGAACATTCAGTTGCAAGGAATTTAGGGATTCCATCATCTACAGTCCATAATATAATCAGAAAATTCAGAGAATCTGGAGAGCTTTCTCCATGTAAGCGGCAAGGCCAAAAACTAACATTGAATGCCCATGACCTTCGATCACTCAGGCGGCATTGCATTAAAAACCAACATCATTGTATAAAGGATCTTACCGCGTGGGCTCAGGAACACTTCACAAAAGCATTGTCAGTTAACACAGTTTGTCACTACATCTACAAGTGCAAGTTAAAACTCTACCATGCAAAGCGAAAGCCATACATCAACAACATCCAGAAATGCCGCCGCCTTCTCTGGGCCTGAGCTCATTTGAAATGGACAGACGCAAAGTGGAAAAGTGTGCTGTGGTCTTATGAGTCCACATTTCAAATTGTTTTTGGAAATCATGGACATCGTGTCCTCTGGACAAAGAGGAAAAAGACCATCCAGATTGTTACCAGCGCAAAGTTCAAAAGTCAGCATCTGTGATGGTATGGGGATGTGTTAGTGCCCATGGCATGGGCACTAACACATCTGTGATGGCTCCATCAATGCTGAAAGGTACATCCAGGTTTCGGAGCAACACATGCTGCCATCCAAGCAACGTCTTTTTCAGGGACGTCCCTGCTTATTTCAGCAAGACAATGCCAAGCCACATTCTGCACGTGTTACAACAGCGTGACTTCGTAGTAAAAGAGTGCAGGTACTAGACTGGCCTGCCTGCAGTCCAGACCTGTCGCCCATTGAAAATGTGTGGCGCATTATGAAGTGCAAAATACAACAATGGATTGAACAACTGAAGTTGTACATCAAGCAAGAATGGGAAAGAATTCCACTACAAAGCTTCAACAATTAGTGTTCTCAGTTCCCAAATGCTTATTGAGTGTTGTTAGAAGGAAAGCTGATGTAACACAGTGGTAAACATACCACTGTCCCAGCTTTTTTGAATCATGTTGCATGCATCCATTTCCAAATGAAGAAATATTTGAACAAAAACAATAAAGTTTATCAGTTTGAATATTAGATATCTTGTCTTTGTGTTGTTCAATTGAATATAGATTGAAGAGGATTTTCAAATCATTGTATTTGTTGGGAAGGTGTCGTAGCACAGACCCACAACAGGGGGCGCAAAGGAACGGACAATGAATAAGCCAAAAAGTAACAATTTAATGTTGTGAAAACACACAACTAAACACACAAGATCTGTAAAGTCAATTAACACCAGGTGACGTGTGGGCAGGCTCGAAGATAGAAGACCCCCGACGAGAGATGAGCCGCGTCCCACACGGCTTCCACCACCAACGGCCTGAAGAACACCGGAGCCGCCAAGCTCCCGAGTCCCCAGGTGGCCCTCTGTCTTCGGCTGTCGACCCTGGTACTGCTGGCAGAAAACAAAGACAGGATGGATGAGTGTGAATTCGCACACTCAGTAATCCACAGTCTGCACTCAGTTAGGAGGGAGCACCTCCCACCTCCAATCACACACTCGTGCAGCTCCTGTTTTTAACCACTTATCTGGTTTGGGGTGTGAGGCGAAGCCGTCGCTGTCACACCAAACGCCAATCCCACAGATAAGGCAGACACAACAGGATAACGGCTGCAAAAGAAGTTCAGATTATCACTCAATGATTTGAGTCATCAGAGAAAATTACCTCTTCGGTAGTTTGATTTCTCGGCGAGGATTGGAGTTGCAGTCGGCCTTTATGGTGATGATGATGATGATGAATGAGTGACAGCTGGTGCTGAGGATGAGTGACAGCTGTCACTTCTTCTGGGTTCTGGCGCCCTCTCGTGCTTGGAGCCCGCACTCCAAGCAGGGCGCCCTCTGGTGGTGGTGGGCCAGCAGTACCTCCTCTTCAGCGGCCACATAACAGGGCCCCCCCCCCAACGGGCGCCTCCTGGCGTCCCGACCAGGCTTGTCCGGGTGTCCTCTTGTAAAAATCGGCCAGGAGGGCGGGTCCAGGATGAAGCTCCTCTTCACCCAGGAGTGTTCTTCAGGTCCATACCCCTCCCAGTCCACCAGATATTGGAACCCCCGGCCCTTACGACGGACGTCCCAGGAGCCTGCGGACTGTCCAAGCAGGCTCCCCATCAATGAGCCGGGCAGGAGGCGGCGTAGGTCCAGGAGCACAGAGGGGCGAGGTGTGGTGTGGCTTGAGGCGGGACACATGAAACACAGGGTGGATCCGCAGTGAAGCTGGGAGTTGGAGCTTCACTGCGGCCGGGTTGATGATTTTGAGGATTCTGAAGGATCCTATGAATCTGTCCTTCAATTTTGGGGAGTCCACACAGAGGGGGATGTCCTAAGTTGAGAGCCACACCTCCTGCCCGGGCTGGTATGTGGGGGCCGGGGAACGCCGGCGGTCTGCATGGGTCTTGGCCCTCGTCCGGGCCTTTAACAGGGCAGAGCGGGCGGTCCGCCACACCCGGCGGCACCTCCTGAGGTGGGCCTGGACCGAGGGCACACCCCTCCACCAGCGGGAACAATGGGGGCTGGTACCCCAAACATGCCTCAAAAGGGGAGAGGCCGGTAGCAGACGAGACTTGGCTGTTATGGGCATACTCGATCCAGGCCAGATGGTGACTCCAGGCCGCCGGGTGCGCGGAGGTGATGCAGCGAAGGGCCTGTTCCAACTCCTGGTTAGCCCGCTCTGCCTGGCCGTTTGTCTGGGGGTGGTACCCGACAAGAGACTCACGGTGGCCCCCAGCTCCTTACAGAAACTTCTCCAAACCTGCGAAGAGAACTGGGGACCACGATCTGATACAATGTCCGATGGTATCCCATGCAGCTGCATGACGTGGTGGACCAGGAGGTCTGCCGTCTCCTGGGCCGTCGGGAGCTTCGGGAGGGCCACGAAGTGGGCCGTCTTGGAGAACCGGTCCACTATCGTGAGAATGATGGTGTTGCCCTGGGACGGCAGGAGGCCTGTGATGAAGTCCAGGCCGATGTGAGACCAGGGGCGGTGAGGCACCGGCAGGGGTTGGAGGAGTCCCGAGGTCCTCCGATGGTCTGCCTTGCCCCTGGCGCAGGTGGTACAGGCCTGGACGTAGTCCCGAACGTCGGTTTCCAGGGACGCCCACCAGAAGCACTGCTGGACCACTGCCACGATCCTACGCACTCCAGGATGACAGGAGAGCTTGGATCCGTGACAGAAGTCCAATACGGCAGCTCTTGCCTCTGGTGGGACGTACATTCTGTTCTTGGGGCCGGTCCCCGGGTCCGGGCTCCCGTTGCCAGGGCCTCCCGGACGGTCTTCTCCACGTCCCAGGTGAGGGAGGCCATGACAGTGGACTCGGGTAGATGGTCTCGGTGGGGTTTCACAGCCCCGCCTTGGCTTCTTCTTCGTGCACCCGGGACAAAGCATCCGATTTTTGGTTTTTGGTCCCGGGGCGGTACGTGATCCGGAGTCAAAGCTCGAAGAACATGGAGACCGAGCGGGCTTGCCTAGGGGTCAGCCGCTTGGCGGTCCGGATGTACTCCAGGTTCCGATGGTCCGTGAAAACCGTGAAAGGCAACAACGCCCCCTCCAGCAGGTGTCTCCACTCTTCAAGAGCCTCCTTCACTGCGAGGAGCTCCCGATTGCCGACGTCATAGTTCCGTTCAGCTGGGGTCAACCTGCGGGAAAAATAGGCACAAGGATGGAGAACCTTATCAGCCTCCACGCTCTGGGACAGCACGGCTCCTATCCCTAAGTCAGAGGCGTCCACTTCCACTATGTACTGGCGATCAGGATCAGGCTGCACCCGAACTGGTGCAGTCGAGAACCGGCGTTTCAACTCCTTGAACGCGGCTTTGCACCGATCCGACCAGGTGAAGGGGACCTTGGTGGAGGTCAGGGCAGTCAGGGGGCTAACTACCTGACTGTAGCCTTTAATGAACCTCCTGTAGAAATTTGCAAAGCCGAGGAACTGCTGCAATTTCCTGTGGCTTGTTGGTTGGGGCCAATCTCTCACCGCCGCAACCTTGGCCGGATCAGGGGCGACGGAGTTGGAGGAGATGATGAACCCCAAGAAGGACAAAGAAGTGTGGTGGACCTCGCACTTCTTGCCCTTAACAAACAGCCGGTTCTCCAACAACCGCTGTAGGACCTGACGTACATGCTGGACATGGGTCTCAGGGTCCGGGGAAAAGATGAGTATATCGTCCAGATATATGAAGATGAACCGATGCAGGAAGTCCCGCAAGACGTCATTTACCAAAGCTTGGAATGTCGCGGGGGTGTTAGTGAGGCCGAACGGCATGACCAGGTACTCAAAGTGACCTAACGGGGTGTTAAATGCCGTCTTCCATTCGTCTCCCTTCCGGATCCGAACCAGGTGGTACGCGTTTCTAAGATCCAATTTTGTGAAAATGTGGGCTCCATGCAGGGGCGTGAACACTGAATCCAACAGAGGTAACGGGTATCGGTTGTGAACCGTGATCTCGTTCAGCCCTCTGTAATCAATGCATGGACGGAGTCCGCCGTCTTTTTTGCCCACAAAAAAGAAACCAGCACCCATCGGGGAGGTGGAGTTCCGGATCAGCCTGGCAGCTAAAGAGTCCCGGATGTAGGTCTCCATTGATTCGCGTTCCGGACGTGAGAGGTTGTACAACCTAATGGACGGGTACTCAGCGCCGGGACCAAATCGATGACACAATCGTACGGTCGGTGCGGGGGGAAGAGTGAGCGCCAGATCTTTGCTGAAGACGTCAGCAAGATCGTGGTACTCCTTTGGCACCGCCGATAGATTGGGGGGAACTTTAACCTCCTCATTAGCCGTCATGCCGGGAGGAACCGAGGATCTTAAACACTCCCGGTGGCAGGTTTCGCTCCACTGCGTCACAACCCCGGACGGCCAATCTATCCGGGGATTGTGCTTCACCATCCATGGAAATCCCAAAATCACTCGGGAGGTAGAAGGTGTTACATGGAACACGATCTCCTCCCTGTGATTTCCAGACACAACCAAGGTCACAGGCTGTGTCTGATGTGTGATTAACGGAAGCAGGGTGCCATCTAGTGCTCGCACCTGCAATGGTGCCGGCAGAGCCACCAGGGGGAGCCCTACTTCCTTTGCCCATCTGCTATCCAGCAGATTCCCTTCCGACCCCGTGTCTACCAGTGCTGGGGCGTGAAGGGTTAGATCCCCACAAAGGATCGTTACTGGGATTCGTGCAGATTTGCGGGGTTTCCCCGCGTGCGTGTTATGGCCCACCCTTAGCCCAGTTTCTAAGGACGGGCGTTGTAGTTTGACCGTTTGGGGCAGTCCTTCTGCATGTGCTCACAAGAGCCGCAGACAAAACACTCCCCGCGGGCCAGCCTCCTTTGTCTGACGTTTGTCTTAACTTTGGCCCTGCTCGTGTCCATAGCCTCCTCAGCAGGGGGAGCTGTAGCCACACGGAGCTCTCTGGCAGTGAAGTGTGGGGACAACGTCACCCTTTCGGAACCGGAAGGGGGAGGGACGGCTCGTGCCCGGTCACGCCCCCCGGCCTGCTCCGGACGATGCTCATTCAAACGGTTGTCTAAGCGTATAACCAAATCGACAAGCCCGTCAAAATCCCGCGGTTCCTCCTTAGCCAGCAGGTGCTCCTTCAGGACCGGAGACAGTCCATTTACGAAGGCGGCGCGGAGCACAATGTTATTCCAGCCGGACCTCGCTGCCGCGATGCGGAAGTCGACTGTATACTTGGCTGCGCTGCGACACCCCTGTCTCATTGACAGCAGCACGCTCGAAGCGGTCTCGCCTCTGTTGGGATGGTCAAAAAACCTGTTGAACTCCCGTACAAACCCAGCATAAGACGTTAGGAGCTGTGAATTCTGCTCCCAAAGCGCCGTAGCCCAGGCGCGTGCCTCTCCTCGAAGCAGATTAATAACATAAGCCACCCGGCTGGCGTCTGACTCGTACATGACAGGACGCTGTGAAAAGACGAGCGAACACTGCATGAGGAAGTCTGCGCACGTCTCAACACAGCCTCCGTACGGTTCCGGAGGGCTTATGTATGCTTCAGGGGACGGTGGGGGGGGGGGGGTCGTTGAACGACCAGTGGAACGTCTGTTACGGGCCCAGGACCAGCAAGAGGAGTGGCTGCAGCAGCACCCTGATCGCGCGCTTCCACCCTGGCGGTGAGAGCCTCCACCCTCCGGTTAAGGAGAACATTCTGCTCGGTCACTAAATCCAGCCGAGCCGTGAAGGCGGTTAAGATCTGCTGCAGCTCACTCAACACGCCTCCCGCTGACGCCTGCACTCCTGGCTCTTCCATTGACCGTTCAAGCTCGGGTTGACGCCCCTCGGAATCCATGACGAATGGCCGAGAAATCCTGTTGGGAAGGTGTCGTAGCACGGACCCACAACAGGGGGCGCAAAGGAACGGACAATGAATAAGCCAAAAAGTAACAATTTGATGTTGTGACAACACATAACTAAACACACAACATCTGTAAAGTCAATTAACACCAGGTGACGTGTGGGCAGGCTCGAAGATAGAAGACCCCCGACGAGAGATGAGCCGCGTCCCACACGGCTTCCACCACCAACGGCCTGAAGAACACCGGAGCCGCCAAGTCCCGAGTCCCCAGGTGGCCTCTGTCTTCGGCTGTCGACCCTGGTACTGCTGGCAGAAAACAAAGACAGGATGAATGAGTGTGAATTCGCACACTCAGTAATCCACAGTCTGCACTCAGTTAGGAGGGAGCACCTCCACCTCCAATCACACACTCGTACAGCTCCTGTTTTAACCACTTATCTGGTATGGGGTGTGAGGCGAAGCCGTCGCTGTCACACCAAACGCCAATCCCACAGATAAGGCAGACACAACAGGATAACGGCTGCAAAAGAAGTTCAGATTATCACTCAACGATTTGAGTCAGCAGAGAAAATTGCCTCTTCGGTAGTTGATTTCTCGGCGAGGAGGTGGAGTTGCAGTCCGGCCTTTATGGTGATGATGATGATGATGAATGAGTGACAGCTGGTGCTGAGGATGAGTGACAGCTGTCACTTCTTCTGGGTCTGGCGCCCTCTCATGCTTGGAGCCCGCACTCCAAGCAGGGCGCCCTCTGGTGGTGGTGGGCCAGCAGTACCTCCTCTTCAGCGGCCCACATCACAGTATTCTGTTTTTATTTACATTTTACACAACGTCCCAACTTCATTGGAATTGGGGTTGTAGCAAGTGCACTATGAGGAAAGACTGGCTGAATTAGGTCTAACTACTTTAGAAGACAGATGTATTAGAGACATTTCAATTGAAATGTACAAAATTTTGCATGGTTTTGAAAATGTAAAGTCTGAAATTTTTTTTGATTGGAGAAGATATGCTGGTTTGAGAGGGCATGAGCTGAGCCTTGAGGTTGAACAGTCTAGCCTAAACCCTAGAAAAAATTTGTTTAGCAACAGAGCAATTGTACTGTGGAATTCATTGCCTAGTGAAGTGCTCTCACCAAACGTTAATGCTTTTAAGAAAAATTATGATTCGTACTATACTAGTAACACCACCAATCAACTAGCTTCGGTTTTAATGTATTTATTTTTTTAAGGTGTCTATTTTAACTTGTTATTATGTATTTAAATGGTTCTAATGTTTTATTTTGAATGTATTTATTTTACTTGTCATGATGTGTCACGATATACATTTTGTATATTTTTACTTTACACAACAAAATGAATTATGAATTATATAATGATTCCATTTATTAATCCTATTAGCACAACCAATAATTTGCACCATGTTTTTACCAAAATTGGAGTAACTATAACTTTTGACCCCTCGACAAAGTCAAATTGACCTTTGTCATCATTCTTGCTGTTTTTACCCTATAACTCCATAACATTCAGTCACCGATAGTCCAAACTATACCTTTTTGGAATCTTTGGAATCAGACAAATAATGTGGTATACTTTTCAATATGATTGGAGCATTTTTAAATTTTGACCCCTCTCAACTGACCCCTACCTGGCTGCCTATTGAAAATGTAGGTGGCTAACGTGCTTTTACGAAAGAGTAATGTCTAAGGAGTATTTGTGCCAAATTCGGTGCTTGTTTCACCATTTGAAAGATTCCTCTGTAAATATCCTGATAGCTGCTTCACTAATAGTACGCGGCTCACCATCGGAGTCCATCTTACAGTCCATCTTTTTTTTTTTTTGCCATCTGATTGTACAGCTGACTGTGTGTAGCTGCAGACCTGGACACCATCTTTGATACACCGATTTCAGAGTTTAATGGTTGCAAAGTAATAGCAAGGTGATTGCAGATGGTCACACTGCTGTCTCCAACCACTAATTTTCCTGGTGTGTTTGAGGCCTTACACATTGGAGACTGACAACAAAATATCACACCATAAATCAATCAATCAATCAATCAATCAATTTTTTTATATAGCGCCAAATCACAACAAACAGTTGCCCCAAGGCGCTTTATATTGTAAGGCAAGGCCATACAATAATTATGTAAAACCCCAACGGTCAAAACGACCCCCTGTGAGCAAGCACTTGGCTACAGTGGGAGGAAAAACTCCCTTTTAACAGGAAGAAACCTCCAGCAGAACCAGGCTCAGGGAGGGGCAGTCTTCTGCTGGGACTGGTTGGGGCTGAGGGAGAGAACCAGGAAAAAGACATGCTGTGGAGGGGAGCAGAGATCGATCACTAATGATTAAATGCAGAGTGGTGCATACAGAGCAAAAAGAGAAAGAAACAGTGCATCATGGGAACCCCCCAGCAGTCTACGTCTATAGCAGCATAACTAAGGGATGGTTCAGGGTCACCTGATCCAGCCCTAACTATAAGCTTGAGCAAAAAGGAAAGTTTTAAGCCTAATCTTAAAAGTAGAGAGGGTGTCTGTCTCCCTGATCTGAATTGGGAGCTGGTTCCACAGGAGAGGAGCCTGAAAGCTGAAGGCTCTGCCTCCCATTCTACTCTTACAAACCCTAGGAACTACAAGTAAGCCTGCAGTCTGAGAGCGAAGCGCTCTATTGGGGTGATATGGTACTACGAGGTCCCTAAGATAAGATGGGACCTGATTATTCAAAACCTTATAAGTAAGAAGAAGAATTTTAAATTCTATTCTAGAATTAACAGGAAGCCAATGAAGAGAGGCCAATATGGGTGAAATATGCTCTCTCCTTCTAGTCCCCGTCAGTACTCTAGCTGCAGCATTTTGAATTAACTGAAGGCTTTTTAGGGAACTTTTAGGACAACCTGATAATAATGAATTACAATAGTCCAGCCTAGAGGAAATAAATGCATGAATTAGTTTTTCAGCATCACTCTGAGACAAGACCTTTCTGATTTTAGAGATATTGCGTAAATGCAAAAAGCAGTCCTACATATTTGTTTAATATGCGCTTTGAATGACATATCCTGATCAAAATGACTCCAAGATTTCTCACAGTATTACTAGAGGTCAGGGTAATGCCATCCAGAGTAAGGATCTGGTTAGACACCATGTTTCTAAGATTTGTGGGGCCAAGTACAATAACTTCAGTTTTATCTGAGTTTAAAAGCAGGAAATTAGAGGTCATCCATGTCTTATGTCTGTAAGACAATCCTGCAGTTTAGCTAATTGGTGTGTGTCCTCTGGCTTCATGGATAGATAAAGCTGGGTATCATCTGCGTAACAATGAAAATTTAAGCAATACCGTCTAATAATACTGCCTAAGGGAAGCATATATAAAGTGAATAAAATTGGTCCTAGCACAGAACCTTGTGGAACTCCATAATTAACTTTAGTCTGTGAAGAAGATTCCCCATTTACATGAACAAATTGTAATCTATTAGACAAATATGATTCAAACCACCGCAGCGCAGTGCCTTTAATACCTATGGCATGCTCTAATCTCTGTAATAAAATTTTATGGTCAACAGTATCAAAAGCAGCACTGAGGTCTAACAGAACAAGCACAGAGATGAGTCCACTGTCCGAGGCCATAAGCAGATCATTTGTAACCTTCACTAATGCTGTTTCTGTACTATGATGAATTCTAAAACCTGACTGAAACTCTTCAATAGGACCATTCCTCTGCAGATGATCAGTTAGCTGTTTTACAACTACCCTTTCAAGAATTTTTGAGAGAAAAGGAAGGTTGGAGATTGGCCTATAATTAGCTAAGATAGCTGGGTCAAGTGATGGCTTTTTAAGTAATGGTTTAATTACTGCCACCTTAAAAGCCTGTGGTACATAGCCAACTAACAAAGATAGATTGATCATATTTAAGATCGAAGCATTAAATAATGGTAGGGCTTCCTTGAGCAGCCTGGTAGGAATGGGGTCTAATAAACATGTTGATGGTTTGGATGAAGTAACTAATGAAAATAACTCAGACAGAACAATCGGAGAGAAAGAGTCTAACCAAATACCGGCATCACTGAAAGCAGCCAAAGATAACGATACGTCTTTGGGATGGTTATGAGTAATTTTTTCTCTAATAGTTTAAAATTTTGTTAGCAAAGAAAGTCATGAAGTCATTACTAGTTAAAGTTAATGGAATACTCAGCTCAATAGAGCTCTGACTCTTTGTCAGCCTGGCTACAGTGCTGAAAAGAAACCTGGGGTTGTTCTTATTTTCTTCAATTAGTGATGAGTAGAAAGATGTCCTAGCTTTACGGAGGGCTTTTTTTATAGAGCAACAGACTCTTTTTCCAGGCTAAGTGAAGATCTTCTAAATTAGTGAGACGCCATTTCCTCTCCAACTTACGGGTTATCTGCTTTAAGCTACGAGTTTGTGAGTTATACCACGGAGTCAGACACTTCTGATTTAAAGCTCTCTTTTTCAGAGGAGCTACAGCATCCAAAGTTGTCTTCAATGAGGATGTAAAACTATTGACGAGATACTCTATCTCCCTTACAGAGTTTAGGTAGCTACTCTGCACTGTGTTGTTATATGGCATTAGAGAACATAAAGAAGGAATCATATCCTTAAACCTAGTTACAGCGCTTTCTGAAAGACTTCTAGTGTAATGAAACTTATTCCCTACTGCTGGGTAGTCCATCAGAGTAAATGTAAATGTTATTAAGAAATGATCAGACAGAAGGGAGTTTTCAGGGAATACTGTTAAGTCTTCTATTTCCATACCATAAGTCAGAACAAGATCTAAGATATGATTAAAGTGGTGGGTGGACTCATTTACTTTTTGAGCAAAGCCAATAGAGTCTAATAATATATTAAATCCAGTGTTGAGGCTGTCATTCTCAGCATCTGTGTGGATGTTAAAATCGCCCACTATAATTATCTTATCTGAGCTAAGCACTAAGTCAGACAAAAGGTCTGAAAATTCACAGAGAAACTCACAGTAAGGACCAGGTGGACGATAGATAATAACAAATAAAACTGGTTTTTGGGACTTCCAATTTGGATGGACAAGACTAAGAGACAAGCTTTCAAATGAATTAAAGCTCTGTCTGGGTTTTTGATTAATTAATAAGCTGGAATGGAAGATTGCTGCTAATCCTCCGCCCCGGCCCGTGCTACGAGCATTCTGACAGTTAGTGTGACTCGGGGGTGTTGACTCATTTAAACTAACATATTCATCCTGCTGTAACCAGGTTTCTGTTAGGCAGAATAAATCAATATGTGGATCAATTATGATATCATTTACCAACAGGGACTTAGAAGAGAGAGACCTAATGTTTAATAGACCACATTTAACTGTTTTAGTCTGTGGTGCAGTTGAGGTGCTATATTATTTTTCTTTTTGAATTTTTATGCTTAAATAGATTTTTGCTTGGTTATTGGTAGTCTGGGAGCAGGCACCGTCTCTACGGGGATGGGGTAATGAGGGGATGGCAGGGGGAGAGAAGCTGCAGAGAGGTGTGTAAGACTACAACTCTGCTTCCTGGTCCCAACCCTGGATAGTCACGGTTTGGAGGATTTAAGAAATTGGCCAGATTTCTAGAAATGAGAGCTGCTCCATCCAAAGTGGGATGGATGCCGTCTCTCCTAACAAGACCAGGTTTTCCCCAGAAGCTTTGCCAATTATCTATGAAGCCCACCTCATTTTTTGGACACCACTCAGACAGCCAGCAATTCAAGGAGAACATGCGGCTAAACATGTCACTCCCGGTCCGATTGGGGAGGGGCCCAGAGAAAACTACAGAGTCCGACATTGTTTTTGCAAAGTTACACACCGATTTAATGTTAATTTAGTGACCTCCGATTGGCGTAACCGGGTGTCATTACTGCCGACGTGAATTACAATCTTACCAAATTTACGCTTAGCCTTAGCCAGCAGTTTCAAATTTCCTTCAATGTCGCCTGCTCTGGCCCCCGGAAGACAGTTGACTATGGTTGCTGGTGTCGCTAACTTCACATTTCTCAAAACAGAGTCGCCAATAACCAGAGTTTGATCCTCGGCGGGTGTGTCGTCGAGTGGGGAAAAACGGTTAGAAATGTGAACGGGTTGGCGGTGTACACGGGGCTTCTGTTTAGGGCTACGCTTCCTCCTCACAGTCACCCAGTCAGCCTGCTTTCCCGGCTGCTCGGGATCTGCCAGGGGGGAAACTAACGGCGGCTAAGCTACCTGGTCCGCACCGACTACAGGGGCCTGGCTAGCTGTAGAATTTTCCACGGTGCGGAGCCGAGTCTCCAATTCGCCCAGCCTGGCCTCCAAAGCTACGAATAAGCTACACTTATTACAAGTACCGTTACTGCTAAAGGAGGCCGAGGAATAACTAAACATTTCACACCCAGAGCAGAAAAGTGCGGGAGAGACAGGAGAAGCCGCCATGCTAAATCGGCTAAGAGCTAGTAGCTACGCTAAGCTAGCGGATTCCTAAAAACACGCAAAGTGAATAATGTGTAAATAATTTAGAGGTGATTCAGCAGAAGGAGTGCTTTAGTTAAGGCACGTAAAGATTACACTGGGAAACAAATCGTAATCTAGATAACTAGATCAATCTAACTGCGCAGATTAAACAGCTAACAGATACAGAAAAACACCGCTGTGCTCCGGAACAGGAAGTGATACAATACCGCAGTGAGAGCCAACCACCAGTAGAGGCAAGCATAAATCTGTCTTCTTAATCAGAGGGCAAAAACCACCAGGGTGCAGACTCTCTGCAACAATGTCATTCATAACAGTAATGAAATTAAATCTGGCACAGTTTGCTTCTCTGTTGGGGAACACCTTCCACCACTCCCTGTTCCACAGAAACAGGGTTGATTTTACACAACCACGGAAATAATTATTTCTCACACTGTAATTATAAAGAGAATGCATCACTCTGTCATGAGAAATTTCTAACTATGGACACACTGTCTCTTTAAAATGTGACACTTTGTGCATCGTGCACAAGATTAATAATTTATTAATGACACTTGAGTAAAGAGGATAAAGAGTGGAAATGTGGTTAGCCCAGATGACTTACCAGTGGAGGCATTTTTAATTTTTGAAAGAATAAGGGTGATGTGTAGCACTGCAATAAATATTAAGTCATTAATTTGATCAGCCACAGCATGAAGTCACATGAAAGAGTGGTGAGAAAAGAGGTAAAGATCTGTGAACAAAAACATGGTTCAATCCTAAAAAAGAGCACTACAGATGATGTTTATTTTGCTAACACTGATTGAGAAACATAGAGAAGGCCAGAAGGAGTTCATATGTGTGTTTGTGCATTTAGAGAAAACTTATGACAGGATGCCAAATGAAGCGTTGTGGTTTTCTATGGAATGGAAGTATGTGGGAGTGCTGCAAGATACGTATGAGTACAATGTGACAGCAATAAGATGTGAAGTAGGTATGATAGATGCATTGAAGTTAGGGGTGGGACTTTCTTGTTTGCAACGTCGATGATGGACAGGTTGGTGGACAAGATGAGACTGGAATCTCCATGACAACATGATCTGTATAGTGAGAGTAGGGCGCAGGTTGAGCTGAACCTGCAGAGGTGCAGGTATACTCTGTGTCATGATCTGTGCACCTGTGCACATTCCTGTGAGTGACACGGATGTTTGTGCTCCCCTGGCTGTTTATTTGGTTCCTCGTTTCTTTAAGTCTTGTGGTTTCCCTTGTGTGTTTACTCTTATCTGCCAGAGTGCTCAGTTTTCCTGTGCAGCCACATGCGTAGCCATGTGCTTGGCCTCTTCCTCTGAGTTTCACCTTAGTTTCCTTGGTGCCTTTTCCTCTGTTAGAGTTTACCTGTGATGTTTCCGTTGTTTGCCCCTACATCTGTTTCTCAGCCCTTTCTGTGTTGCGTGTGGCTGCGTTATTGGGTTTTATGTTGTCACCACTGCACTTTATCTCCTTGTGTGCTCTCCGTATTTTCCTGTCTGACAGCCTTTTTTAATGTCTCTCTTTCAGTTTGTGTCTGTTTAGTATTTTCTCTGTGCTGATTTCCACATTCCCTCATGTGGCTCATTAGGGAGCTAATTAGCCTACTCCCATTAAAAGAGCTTTCTCAGGACACTCAGGATCAGATAGTCACAGTTGTGGGTCAGATACTGAGAGTGGACTCCACATCTCATACCTGTTATCTCACGTGTGTTCCCTGTGTTTAGCCCCGGTCACAACCCACCATGCGTTTTTTTTTCACTGTACATTTTCTGCGGATGCCACGGCCACTACGTTTTTGTGAAAACGTATGGAGGCAGTAGCAAGAGGAGGGAGGGAGTACGTTCAAAGCTGGGGAGTGTCTGTGTTGCTGAAGTTTGGAAATAAAGTGAGAAGCTGCGTTGTGCATGCAAGTCTGTCGGCCTCCATAGTATGTGGTGAGTGCCGTAATCCATACTGCCTATGTATGGATTTGGTTAATTCAATAGTAATTGAATGAAAATGTGCTGCTTTGAATCCGTACTGAGGCAGTACTCACAACGTGCGTCATCTGTACTGCTGGTGAATCCGCAGCCTGACCGCAGCGAAAGTTCTGCATGCACTAAAACCTCTACGGCGTGTCTGCGTGTGTCTGCGTGCTCCTAAATTCGTACTGAGGCAGTACAGTCACTTGCCCAGTTCCGGATCATTGCCAGTTCTGGATCACTGCTGTAGTTTTTGTGCCGCCGTTTCTCCTAATCAGCACGAATAAGCTAATAATTGGTACCAATGGAAAGATTGATGTTTTGTCTACAAACGACCACAAGCTCGACCGGATCCAGCCGTCCTTCTGATCAGCAGAGGAATCAAAACATCCCGGTGTCTGCGGTGTGCGTGTTTTTTCGGACTCACTCATTCCTGCAAGTTTGAAAATAACGATCTCTAAAACGTAGCAAAGGTGAGTTAGCCATTCGGTGTTTTTGGTTCTAGAGTGGGAAAATACTTACTTACTTGGGTAGAAAATGTCAGTGTGTTTTGTCTTGCTGTTTAATTGCTACGCACATTTATCTCCGACGCGAAAATTTGCCAGTTCCGGATCACTTGAAGCAGCAGCCTCGTGTCTGTAGTTGTGAGCCGTGTGGACTTTGGGGGTCATCTCGACATCACGAATGGACATGAATGTGGGGGCTTTTACTTTTTAATTCGGGAGAAATCTCACCTCCACACTTCATTTTTTGCTCGTAAAAACGTATAATGGCGCTTTTCGAAACAAAGTAAATTCTCATTTAATAAGTATTATTTCTATCATTTTGTGTTCAAAACACATTCTCGGGCACAGTGTGTATCATTCTGCATTAGAAGGGCTCCAGCCAGATGCCAGGAATGAACCCAAAGTGACACAGAGTGTTGTGATCCGGAACTGGCAAAAGTGATCCGTTTCTGGCAAATGTTCGCGCCACACATAATGTGGCTTCACACTTTAAGTAGAAGCGCTACTCCACCCAGACTTTTTCAGCTAAATAACATCCAAATACCCAATACAACAATACACAATAAAGGACATTCAGTTGCATTATGGCTCCGTATAGCGGGACTTTAAAAAAGGTGATCCGGAACTGGGCAACCGTCTGTACTTATGACGTACGGATCTCCAAATTTAGCCCACGTTTTTGCAAGTAGACTGCACGCCCGTGCCTCCTGCATGATATTGTCTTCAGGTGTCCTACCAACAAAGAGAGGTAGTCTCCAAATGAATGACTGTTGTTTGAATTGTCTTCAGCTGAAACAATCTTTTAAAAAGTGTAATTATTCACTGTTACAATCAGAGTTATTACGTCCTCCATGGGCGTAATAAAATCATCCGTCTGTCTCTCTGTTAGCAGGATTACATCAAAACTACAGCACGGATTTTGACAAAATTTTCACCAGATGGATATTAGGCCAAGGAAGAACCCATTACATTTTGGAAGTGATCTGGATCCAGATTCTGGATCAGGTTTCACTTTACGTAGGCTTTGAAGGATTACGTCAAAACTACTTCACAGATTCTGACCAAATTTTCACTATTGATACATATCAGGCCATGGAAGACTCCATTATATTTTGGAGGTGGTCTGGATCTGAATCCGGATTCTGGATCAAGATTTCACTTTATGTAGGCTTTGAAGGATTATGTCAAAACTACTTCACGGATTCTCACCAAATTTGCACCACAGATAGATATTAGACCATGGAAGACTGCACTGAATTTTGGAGGTGATCCAGATCCGGAATGACGGACGTCAGAAATCTCTGATTGCTCTTGTTTCTTACTGAATTTATACCCCATCACACATATGCTGATTGAGGCTGAATTGAGGCTCGGTGCAGCTGAACAGGATGTCACCACTGTAATACATGTATTATTACTTGTTCACCTCATAAGTCTGTAGCAGGTATGATAGGGAAATGTTTCCTCAGCCCATGACAACGCAAATACACATGCAACTCACCTCTAGTACGGCCCCAGGAGCAGCACAGACAGCTGGTGAAGTCCCTTTCACCCAGCTGCGCTGTGTGCAACATCGATCTGCTCACAAATGCATCATCCACCTCTGGCATAAATAAATGTGAAGCGCCGTCCCGCACTGATAATCCAACTATAGTTGTGTTAAGATATGTATCAAGTAAAATGGCCACAACACAAGAGTTAAAAAAAGACAGAAGAAAAGGTTCGCTGGCTGCATCTGAAGAATGCTGAGCACATGGGGGAAGTTGGTGCACTGCCAGCACAGTCCAGCAGTTATGGAGTCCAGTTGGACAAATAAAATCTTGCAATGCAAGTATATGATTGTGACCACAGGACCTTTGTGGCCGGGACGGCAGTGGGATCGAACCCAGATGGCTTGCACTAAAAACCATTCCTCTACCAGGTCAGCCAAAGGGGAATTCCCCATTAGCCAAGCTAGCGGGAACGTCTTTTCAATCAGGACCCGGGACCTTCATCCCGCTACATACTGATCAAACAGCTAAAGGGATTTTTCACTGGACTTAACAACAGTAGATGATCACTGACAGCTGTCAGTGTTTTTGTGTGCAGTCTGGATGGACAGCTCCTGCGGGTCGTACAGCCATTATGAACACACATACACGCAGCCAAGCGAACATTTCGGCCACACACTCACACACTGGCTTGATCACCTGTTCTACACATGCAGGCACTCCATAGACATGACTCTTCAAAAGAGTCATGTCTAAATAGTATGTCTGACAGTTTTGGTGCTTGTTTCCAGAAATATTTTGTGTTTTACTACCAGTTCCTGTGCTGCCCTACAAGTGTCTCTTTGTTAAATAAACTATTCTTTTGCATTACTCTCATGTTTTCCTGTGTGGGCTCCTGCAAAGGGGTCTTCTGTCTCCAGTGAACCATGGCCCATGACACTCTGGAGAGAAGGAAAATGAAAGTCAGTGGGAGCAGGAAGGAGTTCATGTGTGTGAATGAGGGGAAGCATGGTGGAATGTTGAAGATACAAATAGAGATGAGTTTAAATACTTGGCATCAACTATTCTGAGTAATGGAGAATGTGGTCGAGAGGTAAAGTGCAGGCAGGGTGGAGTGGGTGGAGAAAGGTGGCAGGAGTGATTTGTTATTGAAGGATATCTGCAAGAATGAAGGAGAAAGTTTATAAGACAGTCGTGAGACCAGCTGTGTTATACACCTGTGAGACAGTGGCGCTAACAAAGACAGGAGGAGTGATGAGGACAAACAGGATTACATATGAGCATATCAGAGGGACGGTTCAGAGACAAAGTCAGAGAGGCAAGACTGAGATAGTCCAGGTATGTGAAGAGAAGTGGCCGAGGGTATATCGAAAGTAAGTTGGTAAAGTTAGACCTTACTTATGTGAAGTGCCTTGAGGCAAGTTTGTTGTGATTTGGCGCTATATAAATGAAATAAATTGAATTAAATTGAAAATAAAGATGCTGAGGATGGAGCCACCAGGGTGGAGGACAAGAGGAAGGCCAACGAAGGGGTTTGCAGATGAGGTGAGGGTCAATATGCCAACGGCTGCTGTGACCGAAGAAGGACAGGGTTGAGATGGACAGGGATGATCTGCTGACCCCTTAGCCAAATAAAGAAGGAAAAGGATCGTACGTGAAACTGATTCTGTCAGAAGAGTGTTTGGGAAATCTGTTTTAATTTTATAACTTCAACAGCAACCACATCCAGCGTGCGTCAGAAACCATGCATGCTAAGACTGGGCCTGTTCAGTCATCTCCATGTCCACCATTCTGTCCAGGAAATGGTTAAGAGACAATCTTCCTTGCCACCGAAAGATTGCCACGAGTCAATTTCCACAGTGTCCAACTGTCCGCAAGCAACGATCCGATAATTTTCCAACATCTCCCCTCAGATTTGCAGTACATTGAATTACTTTTTGTCCCTCTACACTATTTATGGATACATCTGCAGAATCAGGCCACAGTCTCAACTTGAAAAATTTCCCTTCCTGGCACATAAACTACACTGTCACCATAGTGGATTTCCTGCACTAATTTCCCGGCGAGGCTAATGAATTTCACATCCACATTAATAATAGCCCTTGCAGGTTCTCCAAAACACATGTTCCATGGCCTGCTGTAGAGTCCTAATGCAGTGGTGGGCACAGCTAACCAAAAAGTTAGCTTCGATAACCATTAATCAGATAACTGAAAAGTTATCTTTTATGACAATAAACCGATAAACTGCTAAAAAATGTATCTTTATTACAGATAACTGATAACCGATAACTATTAGTATTGATTTGGACGTGGCCACATCAAATTACACTGTTGGCCTCTGATAAACCAGTTTCACTTCAAGGATCACAAACAAAAAGAACGCACAAAAAATGAATAAATAAAAAAAATAAATCCCCAAACACTGTCGTCATCTTTCAAAAGCAGTAAAACACAGTATTAGAAGTCACAGTTTATCTCAGTATTACATACACCGTCATTTACGAGCTAAAGCTGCCACTTTTTTCGCATGCTTTGAACCCTGCGGCTTAAACAACCGAAATACAATCCATTAATGCATTGATTGGCAGAGTAAAATACACATAGTAAATATACATTTTTACCTGTTAGTTCAGTGGGGATCATCTGATAAATAATCCACATAAAACGTCCTTTTTAAAATCCAAATCAGGTCTAAACGTGAAGAAAAGTCCCTCCCTCTGTACACACAGCTGCGCCGTGAGAGCTCCTCTGCCCCACCGAGTCTTGGCAATTAAATTACAGCCACAAAGAAATAAATAAAATAATGTTAAAAATTTGTCTGTTTTGTTTTTTGTGTCGGTGGACGACACACTGTAACAATTAAAGTGAAGCTGAACTACACTACCCACAATGCTCCCCTGCGTCGACCGGCCCAATCATGTTTTGCGCTTGATGATGTCATCAGCAAGCAACAGGTAGCCATTCTGCTCCATGGAAATATAGACCTGGAATGGACGTGCACATGGAAATATAGACCTGGAATGGACGTGTGCGCGTCAATCTATTAGCGTCGCTCAGGACAGGAAGGCGCCATTGCTAAGGGTGGAGATGCGCAGCTCATCAATAATAAACTGACTGCTTTTTTTGCACTAGCGTCGCAATTTCTAAACAGATTATAATAAATGTAGGCTTGTTTTAAAGCCGTTTGAAAACTCTTTCCAATGAACCTATGCATGTGTGGGTGAAAAAAAACGTATGTAAAATGCAGAAATTTGGGGAAATTATGACAAACTGTGCTGCTTTTCTCTCTCTATTGTTGCTATTTGTTAACAGATTATAATAAAAGTAGGCTTGTTTTAAAGCCCTTTAATTGCTCTTTATAATGAACCCATACATGTCTGGGTAGAAAAAAATGTTTTATGTAACGTGTGGAAATTTGGGGAAAATATGCCATTCTGTTCATTTACTGTGATTTTTTTTTTCCTGTCATAATTCTCAATGGATTTTTATAAATCAAATCAAATCAATTTTATTTATATAGCGCCAAATCACAACAAACAGTTGCCCCAGGGCGCTTTAAACAAAACTGGGACATTTTCTTTGAATCCTGTCTGGATGGAGATGAACTCACTGACACCATCACATCTTATATTAAGTTCTGTGAGGATAATGTGTCAGAGACTAAAACTGTGAAAATATTCCCAAATAACAAACCCTGGGTGTCCAAACAATTGAAAATCTGTCTTAATGAAAAGAAGGCAGCCTTCTGCTCTGGTAATGTGCAATTAATGCAGGAAAAAAGGAGACAGCTGAGAGGGAATATATTTAAGGCAAAAATTGAGTACAAGAATAAAGTAGAAAGTAAATTTTTCAGTGGCAATATAAAACAAGCCTGGGAAGGTCTAAATACACTGATGGGCAAAACCAGTAAGAAATGTGATGCTCTTACAACCATTAATCAATGTTTTGTTGATGAGTTAAACCGTTTCTTCTGTAGATTTGATAAAGTGGATGATAAACAGGAATGTGATGAGATCTGTAAAAATCTTCCTGCAGGAGCCCCCACAGCCATCACTGAGGATGACGTGGCTAAAAGTCTTTCTAAACTGAAGCCAAACAAGGCCACTGGCCCAGATGGCCTGAAAGCCCGTCTGCTCAAAGACTGTGCTCCTCAATTAAAAGGAGTCTTTTCCAGATTGTTTAATTCCCTTCTTGTCACAGGAGTGCCCAAATCTTGGAAATTCTCCATAATAAGGCCTATACCAAAAAAGCCAGGATTTTCGGCCCATTGCCATAACCTCCATATTATGTAAAACTATGGAGAGAGTTTTAGTTGACGTCCTGACCACCATAGTGGTCAGTGAACTAGACCCTCTGCAGTTTGCCTATAAGAGGGACAGAGGAACTGATGATGCCGGATTGATCTTGCTGGACATGATCTCAAAGCAGCTTTCACTTGCTAAAGCATACGCTCGGGTTTTGTTTGTAGACTTCAGTGCAGCTTTTAATTCTATGAAATTACATATTCTTCTGAAAAGGCTGGCTGATTTAAATGTTGAAAAGGGCCTGATGCTCTGGATCAGAGACTTTCTGTCTTGTCGCCCTCAAAGAGTTTGTGCTAACAACATTCTCTCAGGAGAGCTCATCATAAGCACTGGCTGCCCACAGGGTAGCGTTCTTTCACCTCTGCTCTTCTCTCTTTTTACAAATGAATTTGCAGTTAATGACACAAACTTTAAACTGATTAAATACGCGGATGACATGGCCCTAGTCGGCCTGCTACAGAAGTGTGACTCCTCTGGCGAAGCCTCCTATCTTGCTCACACTAAGGCTCTTGAAGCTTGGTGTCTCGACAGCCAGCTGGAAATCAATGTGTCTAAGACAAAGGAGCTTGTTTTTCACACAAAGCAAGAACTGACCGTGCAGCCAGTTTCACTCGATGGCCAGCTTGTTGAAACGGTTGAAACTTTTAAATATCTTGGTACAGTTCTTGATAGTCACTTGAGCTTCTTTGAAATCACTGATTTTATCTTTAAGAAATGTTCACAGCGACTCAGTCTTCTCAGAAGATTGAGTTGTCTTGGTGTTAATCCGCAGATTTTAGAGCTTGTGTATTCTGCACATATTGAGAGTATTTTAACATTTCATCTATGTGTTTGGTTTGGTCACTTGAGTTGGAAATGTAAGGACAAATTAAACAGAATTGTAAAAATGGCGGGGAAAATTGTGGGAAAACCCCAGAAGACTCTGGCCCACATTTACACTGACAGGATGAGGAGGAAAGCTCAGAGAGTCCTGGCAGACGGCTGTCATCCTCTGTCCTGTCAGTTTGAGCTCTTGAAGTCTGGGAGGCGATACAGAGCTCCTCTGGCCAAAGGTTCTTTCAAAAAATTTTTTATACCAAATGCCGTCACCATAATGAACTCAAAAAAGTGACCACTCCACAAATTAAACCTGAACTGCTTTACTTCTGTTTTATTTGATTTTATTACATCTTACTGTACGTTTTATTTATCTTACTAGGTCTTATTCTATTTCTTCTTTTACTTCCATGTATTTTATGTATCTTATTTTTGTTTTATTTGTGTGTTTGTATGAATGTTTTATGACTGTTTTTTGTCTTTTTTGTGCTGGTGAGCCGAAGACAATTTTCCACATCGGTGGACAATAAAGAATTATTCTATTCTATTCTATTTATATTGTCAGGCAAAAGCCATACAATAATTATCAATCAATCAATCAATCAATTTTTTTTAATGTAGCGCCAAATCACAACAAACAGTTGCCCCAAGGCGCTTTATATTGTAAGGCAAGGCCATACAATAATTATGTAAAACCCCAACGGTCAAAACGACCCCCTGTGAGCAAGCACTTGGCTACAGTGGGAAGGAAAAACTCCCTTTTAACAGGAAGAAACCTCCAGCAGAACCAGGCTCAGGGAGGGGCAGTCTTCTGCTGGGACTGGTTGGGGCTGAGGGAGAGAACCAGGAAAAGACATGCTGTGGAGGGGAGCAGAGATCGATCACTAATGATTAAATGCAGAGTGGTGCATACAGAGCAAAAAGAGAAAGAAACAGTGCATCATGGGAACCCCCCAGCAGTCTACGTCTATAGCAGCATAACTAAGGGATGGTTCAGGGTAGCCTGTGGTACATAGCCAACTAACAAAGATAGATTGATCATATTTAAGATCGAAGCATTAAATAATGGTAGGGCTTCCTTGAGCAGCCTGGTAGGAATGGGGTCTAATAAACATGTTGATGGTTTGGATGAAGTAACTAATGAAAATAACTCAGACAGAACAATCGGAGAGAAAGAGTCTAACCAAATACCGGCATCACTGAAAGCAGCCAAAGATAACGATACGTCTTTGGGATGGTTATGAGTAATTTTTTCTCTAATAGTTAAAATTTTGTTAGCAAAGAAAGTCATGAAGTCATTACTAGTTAAAGTTAATGGAATACTCAGCTCAATAGAGCTCTGACTCTTTGTCAGCCTGGCTACAGTGCTGAAAAGAAACCTGGGGTTGTTCTTATTTTCTTCAATTAGTGATGAGTAGAAAGATGTCCTAGCTTTACGGAGGACTTTTTTATAGAGCAACAGACTCTTTTTCCAGGCTAAGTGAAGATCTTCTAAATTAGTGAGACGCCATTTCCTCTCCAACTTACGGGTTATCTGCTTTAAGCTACGAGTTTGTGAGTTATACCACGGAGTCAGGCACTTCTGATTTAAAGCTCTCTTTTTTAGAGGAGCTACAGCATCCAAAGTTGTCTTCAATGAGGATGTAAAACTATTGACGAGATACTCTATCTCACTTACAGAGTTTAGGTAGCTACTCTGCACTGTGTTGGTATATGGCATTAGAGAACATAAAGAAGGAATCATATCCTTAAACTTAGTTACAGAGCTTTCTGAAAGACTTCTAGTGTAATGAAACTTATTCCCCACTGCTGGGTAGTCCATCAGAGTAAATGTAAATGTTATTAAGAAATGATCAGACAGAAGGGAGTTTTCAGGGAATACTGTTAAGTCTTCTATTTCCATACCATAAGTCAGAACAAGATCTAAGATATGATTAAAGTGGTGGGTGGACTCATTTACTTTTTGAGCAAAACCAAAAGAGTCTAATAATAGATTAAATGCAGTGTTGAGGCTGTCATTCTCAGCATCTGTGTGGATGTTAAAATCGCCCACTATAATATCTTATCTGAGCTAAGCACTAAGTCAGACAAAAGGTCTGAAAATTCACAGAGAAACTCACAGTAACGACCAGGTGGACGATAGATAATAACAAATAAAACTGGTTTTTGGGACTTCCAATTTGGATGGACAAGACTAAGAGTCAAGCTTTCAAATGAATTAAAGCTCTGTCTGGGTTTTTGATTAATTAATAAGCTGGAATGGAAGATTGCTGCTAATCCTCCGCCCCGGCCCGTGCTACGAGCATTCTGACAGTTAGTGTGACTCGGGGGTGTTGACTCATTTAAACTAACATATTCATCCTGCTGTAACCAGGTTTCTGTAAGGCAGAATAAATCAATATGTTGATCAATTATTATATCATTTACCAACAGGGACTTAGAAGAGAGAGACCTAATGTTTAATAGACCACATTTAAATGTTTTAGTCTGTGGTGCAGTTAAAGGTGCTATATTATTTTTTCTTTTTGAATTTTTATGCTTAAATAGATTTTTGCTGGTTATTGGTAGTCTGGGAGCAGGCACCGTCTCTACGGGGATGGGGTAATGAGGGGATGGCAGGGGGAGAGAAGCTGCAGAGAGGTGTGTAAGACTACAACTCTGCTTCCTGGTCCCAACCCTGGATAGTCACGGTTTGGAGGATTTAAGAAAATTGGCCAGATTTCTAGAAATGAGAGCTGCTCCATCCAAAGTGGGATGGATGCCGTCTCTCCTAACAAGACCAGGTTTTCCCCAGAAGCTTTGCCAATTATCTATGAAGCCCACCTCATTTTTTGGACACCACTCAGACAGACAGCAATTCAAGGAGAACATGCAGCTAAACATGTCACTCCCGGTCTGATTGGGGAGGGGCCCAGAGAAAACTACAGAGTCCGACATTGTTTTTGCAAAGTTACACACCGATTTAATGTTAATTTTAGTGACCTCCGATTGGCGTAACCGGGTGTCATTACTGCCGACGTGAATTACAATCTTACCAAATTTACGCTTAGCCTTAGCCAGCAGTTTCAAATTTCCTTCAATGTCGCCTGCTCTGGCCCCCGGAAGACAATTGACTATGGTTGCTGGTGTCGCCAACTTCACATTTCGCAAAACAGAGTCGCCAATAACCAGAGTTTGATCCTCGGCGGGTGTGTCGTCGAGTGGGGAAAAACGGTTAGAGATGTGAACGGGTTGGCGGTGTACACGGGGCTTCTGTTTAGGGCTACGCTTCCTCCTCACAGTCACCCAGTCAGCCTGCTTTCCCGGCTGCTCGGGATCTGCCAGGGGGTAACTAACGGCGGCTAAGCTACCTTGGTCCGCACCGACTACAGGGGCCTGGCTAGCTGTAGAATTTTTCACGGTGCGGAGCCGAGTCTCCAATTCGCCCAGCCTGGCCTCCAAAGCTACGAATAAGCTACACTTATTACAAGTACCGTTACTGCTAAAGGAGGCCGAGGAATAACGAAACATTTCACACCCAGAGCAGAAAAGTGCGGGAGAGACAGGAGAAGCCGCCATGCTAAATCGGCTAAGAGCTAGTAGCTACGCTAAGCTAGCGGATTCCTAAAAACACGCAAAGTGAATAATGTGTAAATAATTTAGAGGTGATTCAGCAGAAGGAGTGCTTTAGTTAAGGCACGCAAAGATTACACTGGGAAACAAATCGTAATCTAGATAACTAGATCAATCTAACTGTGCAGATTAAACAGCTAACAGATACAGAAAAACACCGCTGTGCTCCGGAACAGGAAGTGATACAATACCGCAGTGAGAGCCAACCACCAGTAGAGGCAAGCAAGAGTCACAAAACCCAGAAATTACAGAAAAACCCCAACGATCAAACGACCCCCTATAAGCAAGCACTTGGCGACAGTGGGAAAGAAAAACTCCCTTTTAACAGGAAGGAACCTCCAGCAGAACCAGGCTCAGGGAGGGGCAGTCTTCTGCTGGGACTGGTTGGGGCTGAGGGAGAGAACCAGGAAAAGACATGCTGTGGAAGAGAGCAGAGATCAATCACCAATGATTAAAAGCAGAGTGGTGCATACAGAGCAAAAAGAGGTGAATAAAAAGAAACACTCAGTACATCATGGGAACCCCCCAGCAGTCTAAGTCTATAGCAGCATAACTAAGGGATGGTTCAGGGTCACCTGATCCAGCCCTAACTATAAGCTTTTTCAAAAAGGAAAGTTTTAAGCTTAATCTTAAAAGTAGAGAGGGTGTCTGTCTCCCTGATCTGAATTGGGAGCTGGTTCCACAGGAGAGGAGCCTGAAAGCTGAAGGCTCTGCCTCCCATTCTACTCTTACAAACCCTAGGAACTACAAGTAAGAAAGAAAAAGAAAATACTGGAAAATATAGCAAAATATTAGTTATTCAATAATATCACGTATTTAACAAATAAACCAAATTAATTAACTAAAGTAATTAATTTTAAAACAAACAGATATGGCGTGTGTCTGTGTTCAAGGGATTTGATAGGTTGAGGGTTGCGCTTTTCAGTGCGGCAGAGGGCGGTGCGTTTCCAACGCGTCGTGACGTCAGACGTGTCGCTTCGGAAGCGGCAAGAGGGCAGAGATTGCTACGTCACACTCTGGCTGTTTCCACAATCTGAAAAAAGTTCAGCGATCGCCGTCTTGAACTTCGGTCGCCTGAACCACAAAAAAAACTTTAAAAAACAGCAGTAGAAAGATTCTCCCATCACCCTGCTGGGAGAAGCTTTTTTCAGCTACTTTTCAGAGTGACACCGACCGAGGGAGGACTGACGTCTTGGTGGGATATCGATTGAACCGCGACAGCGGCCGACCTGCACGGAGAAGCCGGCCTTCAGGCATCATCACTGGGCAGAGCGATCCAGGCCGCCGGGGTGATGGAGCAAACCCACTCAGTCCGAAATCTCCCACTTTTTGGATATATGCGAAGTCCCAGTTTGCCCAACGGAGTTTAGTTCTGCAGCTTTACTGAGGTGAGAATAATGTAAAAATAAAATGTGACATTTACTGAACTGTGAAGGTTTAATGATCGGCTAACGTTAGCTTAGCCTTTTAGCACAGTTGATCTGAGTGAACACTTTAATTTGTAAATGGTTCAGTCTTTTTTATTTTTACCAAATAAAGCTACAGCTTTTTTCAGACACCACAAAAGCTCAACTTTAAATAACTTATTTTTTCGGGTGTTTTTTCCATCGTTTTTTGCCGTTTTCCCCCCTTTTTTATGTATAAACTGTTTAGTGTTTCTTTATATTTAAAGAAATATTTTTATTTGTCCCAATCAGGAACATTTGCTGTGCAGACAACCAAACTTCCATTGATGAGCCGAACACCACGAAGTCCAGTCGAAAGAAAACATCTCTGCTTTTCAGCAACACCACCAGAGTTCAAAGCTGCAGAAGAGACCTTCATCTGGTCCCAAGAATCCAGCAGAACATCACCTGCTTCTAAATAAAAGGCTCTTTGAACAGCAGCTATTTTATTATTTTTAAAAAAGCTGTTTCATTTTATATTTTAACAATAAATGAACGGATCATTAAAAATGTCCATGAATCAAAGTCAAAAGACATTTGCACAAGTAGAAGCTCACCACTTATTGTGCTCAAATTCATATTTTAGAAATGACTCTGTCCTGATAACATTAAAGGCAGTTACATATTTTGACGAAATTAAAAGTTTAAATGACTATAAAAAAAATTCATCATGAGGTTTATGTCACAGAAATCCTACTTTACAATCACACTGCAGTCATTGTTAAATTATTTCCTTTTGCATTTATAATAAACATATTTATTTAGTGCTTGTTTATCTGGTTGAAATGAGATATAAATAATCTACCAGACTTAAAAAATATACAAGTTTCCATGTTATTATATTTGTCTAAAAATAAATGTCTGAGGTTCCTTATGTTAAACAAGAAATTATCTAATATGAAAAAACAGGTGGTTTTAATTTACAGATGAATGGTTTCTAAAGAACCATTTATTGATTTATTTAGCTATTTTAATTACAAGTGTTCTAAACTTTTTTTAAACAGTAATCAGAAATTTTGAGGTAACAAACAACAACAAAAAAACATTTCCAATGATTTTTCTTCAGAAAACTGCTCTCTAAATGAGCAGTCCTGTCACACGTTAATGTTTTGTATAGATCAGTGGTTTCTGCACCAATCAGATTGGTCCAATCCATTTTGTACAGATCAGTGGTTTCTGCCACAAGTCTTCCGTGTTTTGGCCCGACGCGTCGTTCCTATTGGACAACACGAAGGTACGTCACAGCTCAGTGTCGAAAGTTGGCGCACCTCATCTCGACAGAACACCGGCTCTGTGGTTTGCAGGAGATCACTTGACCGAGGATCTATACGTTCAAATAATAATTAAAAAAATACTGTCATCACTCTTTACTCTTAGTCAGTCTCTTACAACGGTGTAGCTTAAATACACAAGCTTTCCACGAGCGCACCAAATTCATTACGCACGCTCAGAGGCATGTCTCCTCCGGGGTGCACTTTTTTTTTAGGGGGGGGGGGCAGGAGCGACCCCGCCCCCTGTGATAAACTCATCGCCCCCTTAATATTTTTTTCTGGCGCCGGGACTGGTGAAGCACTCTTTTGGGGTGATATGGTACCATGAGGTCCCTAAGATAAGATGGGACCTGATTATTCAAAACCTTATAAGTAAGAAGAAGAATTCTATTCTGGAATTAAAAGGGAGCCAATGAAGAGAGGCCAATATGGGTGAAATATGCTCTCTCCTTCTAGTCCCTGTCAGCACTCTAGCTGCAGCATTTTGAATTAACTGAAGGATTTTCAGGGAACTTTTAGGACAACTTGATAATAATGAATTACAGTAGTGCAGCCAAGAAGAAATAAATGCATGAATTAGCTTTTCAGCATCACTCTGAGACAAGACCTTTCTAATTTTAGAGATATTGCGCAAATGGAAAAAAGCAGTCCTACATATTTGCTTAATATGCGCATTGAAGGACATATCCTGATCAAAAATGACTCCATGATTTCTCACAGTATTACTGGAGGTCAGGGTAATGCCATCCAGAGTAAGTATCTGGTTAGACACCATGTTTCTAAGATTTGTGGGGCCAAGTACAATAACTTCAGTTTTATCTGAATTTAAAAGCAGGAAATTAGAGGTCATCCATGTCTTTATGTCTGAAAGACATTCCTGCAGTTTAACTAATTGGTGTGTGTCCTTTGGCTTCATGGATAGATAAAGCTGGGTATCATCTGCGTAACAATGAAAATTTAAGCAATGCTTTCTAATAAGACTGCCTAAGGGAAGCATGTATAAAGTGAATAAAAAACTCCTGTAACAGTGGAATGTGCCGAAAAAGTGCTGATGTCCACGTCTTCTTCCATTTCTGTGGTAGTCAGACGACATCCCGGATCAACACAGCCTTCACTTTGGAAATGATCTGGTCGTTTCAGCCTGTCGATCGGCGCTCGGAGCGCGGCGCGCTCTCAGCCGCTGTGGGCGGTCTTTAAACCGACTGTAACACTCCTTAATCTGTGTAATCCCCATAAATCGTCCCTGAAAGCCATCTGAATTTTCCAAATGGTGTCCACCTGGATGTCTCTCACAGTTCCTGGAAAAATTTGATGCAGCAAAGCTCCAAATCGTTCAGACATTTTACTTGCAATAAAAATTCGAAGAGGGGGGTGGACCACTGCTCACACAATGCCTGCTCACAGGCGAATGACGCAACCGACAGGCGTGAAAAACTCACGCATGCGCACCAAGGTTCAAGCTTGGCTGATGCAATCACACGTGATTCAAATCCATATGGTTTTTGCAAAAAATAAAAAGGTCAGATAGTTTTCTAACAGACCTCGTATATATGATTTTTACTAACATTTTATTACAAGTAGATATAAAGCCATTCCGAATTTATGACTTTTGACAGTCAGGGTAAAAAGTACCACCCCCATCCCCTCCAACCACACTGTTAAAATTTAAATGCCGCCTGTGACCACTATGTACATATCATATTAAACAACAGCTGCAAGTATATATATATATATATATATATATATATATATATATATATACACACTCAACAAAAATATAAACGCAACACTTTTGGTTTTGCTCCCGTTTTGTATGAGATGAACTCAAAGATCTAAAACTTTTTCCACATACACAATATCACCATTTCCCTCAAATATTGTTCACAGACCAGTCTAAATCTGTGATAGTGAGCATTTCTCCTTTGCTGACATAATCCATCCCACCTCACAGGTGTGCCATATCAAGATGCTGATTAGACACCATGATTAGTGCACAGGTGTGCCTTAGACTGCCCACAATAAAAGGCCACTCTGAAAGGTGCAGTTTTGTTTTATTGGGGGGGATACCAGTCAGTATCTGGTGTGACCACCATTTGCCTCATGCAGTACAACACATCTCCTTCGCATAGAGTTGATCAGGTTGTCAATTGTGGCCTGTGGAATGTTGGTCCACTCCTCTTCAATGGCTGTGCGAAGTTGCTGGATATTGGCAGGAACTGGTACACGCCGTCGTATACGCCGGTCCAGAGCATCCCAAACATGCTCAATGGGTGACATGTCCGGTGAGTATGCCGGCCATGCAAGAACTGTGTACAGATCCTTGCAACATGGGGCCGTGCATTATCCTGCTGCAACATGAGGTGATGTTCTTGGATGTATGGCACAACAATGGGCCTCAGGATCTTGTCACAGTATCTCTGTGCATTCAAAATGCCATCAATAAAATGCACCTGTGTTCTTCATCCATAACAGACGCCTGCCCATACCATAACCCCACCGCCACCATGGGCCACTCGATCCACAACATTGACATCAGAAAACCGCTCACCCACACAACGCCACACACGCTGTCTGCCATCTGCCCTGAACAGTGTGAACTGGGATTCATCCGTGAAGAGAACACCTCTCCAATGTGCCAAATGCCAGCGAATGTGAGCATTTGCCCACTCAAGTCGGTTACGACGACGAACTGGAGTCAGGTCGAGACCCCGATGAGGACGACGAGCATGCAGATGAGCTTCCCTGAGACGGTTTCTGACAGTTTGTGCAGAAATTCTTTGGTTATGCAAACCGATTGTTTCAGCAGCTGTCTGAGTGGCTGGTCTCAGACGATCTTGGAGGTGAACATGCTGGATGTGGAGGTCCTGGCTGGTGTGGTTACACGTGGTCTGCGGTTGTGAGGCTGGTTGGATGTACTGCCAAATTCTCTGAAACGCCTTTGGAGACGGCTTATGGTAGAGAAATGAACATTCAATACACGAGCAACAGCTCTGGTTGACATTCCTGCTGTCAGCATGCCAATTGCACGCTCCCTCAAATCTTGCGACATCTGTGGCATTGTGCTGTGTGATAAAACTGCACCTTTCAGAGTGGCCTTTTATTGTGGACAGTCTAAGGCACACCTGTGCACTAATCATGGTGTCTAATCAACATCTTGATATGGCACACCTGTGAGGTGGGATGGATTATCTCAGCAAAGGAGAAGTACTCACTATCACAGATTTAGACTGGTTTATGAACAATATTTGAGGGAAATGGTGATATTGTGTATGTGGAAAAAGTGTTAGATCTTTGAGTTCATCTCATACAAAACGGGAGCAAAACCAAAAGTGTTGCATTTATATTTTTGTTGAGTGTATTAAAAGGCCTTTATCACGCAACATCAACGTTTGAGCTTGTAACAAAGGTATGTTATATTCTCGTCAAAAACATACCTGGAGTAGTGTTTTGTTTTATTTTGTACATACATACATCACCGACACACCACAAAGAGATTTCCATCAGGTTTCACCTGATTATGAGCATTTTTAGATGCCTACAGCAACTATCTCAACCACTGACAACATATTACAGTAAGAGTCCACAAAAGTATTTTAAAGGCCTGACTAAAGTGTAATATGTTATATTTAATAAGATATTTCATGAATAAAGACAAAAATGTGAAGTCTACTGCATTTTATTTTTATTTTTTTCTTGTGTAAAAACACAGCTTAGATGTGGTTTGACCAAAACAAATTGTCATTAAACTTAAATAAAACAGGGATGAAGTGGAGGTGTAAGAGTCACTAGGTGTTCACAGGAATTATTTATGTTCATTGTTAGTTGGTTTAATCTTTTCTGTTTTGTTTCATCAGATTCTTTTTGTCTGTTTCTCTAAAACTGTATTGTGGCATTATTAGTTATTATTACTATTATTGTTGTTGTTGCTATTATTATTATTGATATATAAATAAAAATAAATGAATAAAATATTACAATTTGTAATACATTTGACTCTTTTACGACAACAAATGCTGAGCCATGAATTATTATACAGAAAACAAATGTGCTGGCAGCTGCAACAGCTTAATGCTAACTTTAACATTGAAAAAGCCATAGACATGCTAACGTGTTAGCATTGGTCCCGTTTTTAAGTTATAAAATACATCTATCAACTGTTTCAGAAGACCATAACAGGTCAGATTAACATAAAAAGGTAAATATTACTCACAGACATATGCTCTTTGGGGTTTTAGTGGGGAAAAATTAAGATTAAGCGAAATAAAACACTGAATCAACAAAGCACCAGATCAAAGCACTGCTTTGATCTGCGAATCATTGCTTCGATTGGTTCAAGGTTCAAAGCAAAGCCACGCTGCAGAAACGGTTGATTTATATGGAAGAAATGAAACATTTGCGGTAAAACAGTTATTTAACAACTAACTGATGACTAAATTAGTTATTTTAATAATCGATTAAATTGATTAGTTGTTTCAGCACTACTAAATACCTCCTCTTTCTGTCAGATCCCGTTTGGGATGTGTGTGTGTGGGGCAGCATGTCGCCTGTGCGCCTGGACTAAACCATTGTATAACTGTGCAGGGGTGGAAGGGCCCTCAGATCTTTCAATATTACTGTTAAAGCAGAATTATGTTTTGCAACATTTATACATTCATTCTAATTCTATTCTTTTACAACATAAATTGTATGGACATTAATAATAACATGCAACACAAAAATGTATTTAATGCCAGTTTTTTGTGGCCTCCCCCATGCTCTGGGCCCTGGGTACATAGTACCCTTTACCCCCCCCCAGTCCGATGCCTCTGGTCCTTGGCACATTTTGACTGATCTGGCATCATTTTCGCGGCCGGACTGCCTCCTCAGTGACCGGACTGAACTGTGCTCTTGTAGTTAAAACAAGGTTGTAATCATTTCTTTTTATTTCTGCTACCTGTCTATCACTTCTGTTAGTTTTTAAGTGCAACAGCTATGAATTGTAGCTCATTATTTTACTCCTGTTTGAATCCTAGGAGTTGTAGCTTGCACTAGCTTTTTGCTACATGTTTAGGTTCTCTCGGTGCACAACACTTTATATTAATCTTGCGCAGTCTTCTTAGAAAACCGTGGCCATAAATTACAGCAGCTTTCAATTTAGTGGAGTTAGACGTCACAGGCACTCCAAATGAGCTTAGTGTCGAGCCGGCTAGAGCATCCATTACCACTAGCTTAGCTCCACCAGCTAAAGATGATGGCTTTCAGAATGTTGTTAGGCGGAGGAACTCATGTAAGGCTTGGTGCCAGGTTCTGGTACCTGGTTCACAGTCGCTGCTGCTGATTGTGAACTGTTTTTCAGCCTTGGACATGCCTGGTGATAGCCCTCCAAACCCATGGGTGATTTCTACCACTATCTCCAGGCCAAAACGCTGTGCGTTAGTGATAGGGGATTCTATCACCTGCAAAGTATGATTCCTGATGCCAGCTGACATTAAGTGTATTCCTGAGGCAAGAGCACCCGACATTTCATTTCACTTTAGGGTGCTGACGTTGCACAAGGATAGTCAGATAAAGGAACATGACAATAGATATAGCCACATAGTTATTCGTGTCGGCGCCAATGATATTAGGATGAGTCAATCAGAGGTCACAAAAATGGCCATAGAGAGGACTTGTGACCTTGCAAGAAAGATGTGTTGGCATCAAATGAGCACCGCAGTCTCATTTGCGGGTGCGGGCGCGAAAGGGGTAAAATATGACGCATATGACATAATTTCTCTCCTTCCGGGGGACAAACCATGGCATTTTCAATGGGTTTTTGGGCACATTACAAGCAAACAAAGTGATAATGCAAAGAAAAAGTGAGGATGCGGTGGGAAAGTGGACATATGTTGCAGTTTGTTTATGACCTGGAGCACAAACGTGTCGAGGTGGTTTTGCAGACGACAGAATGGAGCTACTCTGGTTAGCTGTGTAGGCTAACACTTACTGACACAACGTCTCCCATCTGCCTCATCTTTTCTTCTCCACTGGGAACAGAAAAAAATACTTTTCACGACTGCTTTGGTGCTTGCAGCCAAATACAAAACAGTACACCATTTATCTGTGTGAAGTTATGCTGTGTATATATTGCACAACGGAGCGGACGTCCCCCTAAGTGGTCAAATCCTGCAATATCACCCAGGGTTCTAATGAGACTGCGGTGCCCTATTAATAGTCTCTGGTCACCTCCCCTCTCGGGGTAAAACCATAAGGTGTTTAGCAGGCTGACATCGTTGAGTTGGCAGTTCTGGGATTGCCGTGGCTTGTTGATGCTGGACGGTCTTCACCCCACCATCTAATCTGCAAACATAGAGTTCTACAGGGAGGGTCACATTAGGACAGTGGTAGGCACAGTTCAGTGAATCCGATAGCAGATAATTGTCAAAGCAAATGTTTTTGCTATCGGATTAGCTTTTCAGACAAGTTTTAAAACCATCATCGGCCCAATTATCTTCCGATAAATTTTGTTCTAATAACTTTCAGTCAGATAACATTTTCTTTGCTGGTAAAGTTTAACAGTCAAAAATGTTTGTAAACCCTAAAATCAAACATTTTAGTCCATTTGTTGTGTGTTTGTAGCCACTGAGCAGACCATGGAAATATAGACCTGGAATGAACATCATGTGACTAGTGGCATGCCGCAAGGCGGCCATTACTAAGGGTGAAGAGAGTGCCTTGAGCCAGTTAAGGCACCTGTTACAGAAGCAAAATGAGAGGAAAAAAGGCAGCCAGTGCTTCACCATCAACTGCACTAAAATGAACTGTATAATAGCCTTAATGTAGAGAAATTATGTAAAACAAATGTCTATTTTAAAGTCATTATGTCGCAATTTAATATCGATATACTGAGACTATAACTCAGTGCCATAAGTTCTTTTCATTAAGCTGCGTTCACATGCATACAAATACGGAAACAAAAATGTTAATATATATATATATATATATATACACTCAACAAAAATATAAATGCAACACTTTTGGTTTTGCTCCCATTTTGTATCAGATGAACTCAAACATCTAAAACTTTTTCCACATACACAATATCACCATTTCCCTCTAAATCTGTGATAGTGAGCACTTCTCCTTTGCTGAGATAATCCATCCCACCTCACAGGTGTGCCATATCAAGATGCTGATTAGACACCATGATTAGTGCACAGGTGTGCCTTAGACTGCCCACAATAAAAGGCCACTCTGAAAGGTGCAGTTTTATCACACAGCACAATGCCACAAATGTCGCAAGATTTGAGGGAGTGTGCAATTGGCATGCTGACAGCAGGAATGTCAACCAGAGCTGTTGCTCCTGTATTGAATGTTCATTTCTCTACCATAAGCCGTCTCCAAAGGCGTTTCAGAGAATTTGGCAGTACATCCAACCAGCCTCACAACCGCAGAACACGTGTAACCACACCAGCCAGGACCTCCACATCCAGCATGTTCACCTCCAAGATCGTCTGAGACCAGCCACTCAGACAGCTGCTGAAACAATCGGTTTGCATAACCAAAGAATTTCTGCACAAACTGTCAGAAACCGTCTCAGGGAAGCTCATCTGCATGCTCGTCGTCCTCATCGGAGTCTCGACCTGACTCCAGTTCGTCGTCGTAACCGACTTGAGTGGGCAAATGCTCACATTCGCTGGCATTTGGCACATTGGAGAGGTGTTCTCTTCACGGATGAATCCCAGTTCACACTGTTCAGGGCAGATGGCAGACAGCGTGTGTGGCGTCGTGTGGGTGAGCGGTTTTCTGATGTCAATGTTGTGGATCGAGTGGCCCATGGTGGCGGTGGGGTTATGGTATGGGCAGGCGTCTGTTATGGATGAAGAACACAGGTGCATTTTATTGATGGCATTTTGAATGCACAGAGATACTGTGACAAGATCCTGAGGCCCATTGTTGTGCCATACATCCAAGAACATCACCTCATGTTGCAGCAGGATAATGCACGGCCCCATGTTGCAAGGATCTGTACACAATTCTTGGAAGCTGAAAATGTCCCAGTTCTTGCATGGCCGGCATACTCACCGGACATGTCACCCATTGAGCATGTTTGGGATGCTCTGGACCGGCGTATACGACGGCGTGTACCAGTTCCTGCCAATATCCAGCAACTTCGCACAGCCATTGAAGAGGAGTGGACCAACATTCCACAGGCCACAATTGACAACCTGATCAACTCTATTCGAAGGAGATGTGTTGTACTGCATGAGGCAAATGGTGGTCACACCAGATACTGACTGGTATCCCCCCCAATAAAACAAAACTGCACCTTTCAGAGTGGCCTTTTATTGTGGGCAGTCTAAGGCACACCTGTGCACTAATCATGGTGTCTAATCAGCATCTTGGTATGGCACACCTGTGAGGTGGGATGGATTATGTCAGCAAAGGAGAAATGCTCACTATCACAGATTTAGACTGGTCTGTGAACAATATTTGAGGGAAATGGTGATATTGTGTATGTGGAAAAAGTTTTAGATCTTTGAGTTCATCTCATACAAAACGGGAGCAAAACCAAAAGTGTTGCGTTTATATTTTTGTTGAGTGTAATAACTCACTTAAAGAAATAATGGCAAAACTCACATGTAAGTAAAAAAAAAAAAAAAAAAAAAAAGATTAATCGAAAAAATAATCGACCGATGAACTGATTAGTAAAATAATCGTTAGTTGCAGCCCTAGTGTTTAGGCTGAAATAAAATATGTCTTTCCTAAAAAATCAAAGTCTGGATTTCAAAAAAGAAGAGAAAATAGGACAGGGAAAGAAAACTAAATGAGGGAAAGCAGCTGCTAACCAAATTCTTTGAAAAGACAGGTGAGCTTGAAAGCTAGCTATATTGAGTTGGGGGGTCTGGGAGACCAAATTGCACCATTTAAAATGGTGCAATTTGGTCTCCCAGACCCCCCAACTCAATATTGCTCCCCAAACGGTTCTGACTCTCAGGTGTGATCTAACGTATACATGATTTAGACCTGGTTTGACTACGCATTAGAAATTTGGTGTTTGCGTTAATAAAAAAGAACATAACGCCCCTGCCAAGGACTAGGTAATCCTCAACACATTTTAGTCATGCTGGGGTGTGCACAAAGGGAAGTATACTGTACATGCAAGTCATACACCTCCAAAGTGAACTGAAGAGTAGTTAGGTGGGGCTCTTAGGGATATTTGGATCGGATTCTTCCAAAAGCACCAAATTTGGTCCACATGTTGTCCATTTTTGATGAGCAGCAAGATTACCGACCCCCGGGGCTGCCATACTGACAAAATCCAATATGGCCACCAGCCGGGTAAGACTTAAATCAAAGATAAAAAATCAGAAAGGCTATAAGCATGTGTAATATATCTTTTCAGGGGTTTTTCAGTTCAAGGAATCAGATTCTTATATTGTTTTGACATTTTGAGGTCACAGACACCCCTCAAGGTCACCATAAAGGTCATCATACTGCTCATGCTGGCTGATTGTGCACGGATGGTTGAGGAGTTTTAGGCCATCAACGACCCACCATCATCATCCAGTGCTCATCATGAGGAAGGACACAGCTTGCAAGTCAAGTTTCAAAAGGATATACAATCATTTGTTGAGGTAGTAGAGCAGAGCTAAAAATCAAGAGCTTGTAGCACTAGATACACAGAAAGTCATGGAACAGGCCGTAGCTACGTCTCTTTCTCAAATCCGTTAAGCTGGCCAAGCCCTTCATGCAGCATATGTCACTAAAAGTAGTTCTTATTTCTGACACCATAGCACACAAGCCTGACTGTATGTATTGGCAGTAACAGTTAACACTGTCAACTGTCAGGGACTACAGATGGAAATTAGCCCATGGCTATAATCTGACATATGTACACTTTATGTGTTCATCAATATGTGTTGTCCCTTTTAAATAAATAAATGAAATGAAATTGGCAATTATCTTGAATTTTGAACATTTAAGTAGACATAGTAGCATGGCAGCCTTCATATAGCATTTTGTCAGCTGATTGTTGTTCAAACTTTTTTTAAATAAAAATGTTGCTCAATAATATTCTTTGTGTGTTTTAGTAGTCACTGCTTATCTTTGAACTGTGAGCCCAAATGGAGCAACAATGACCTCAAATGATTAAAAAAAAGATCAAAATCAGACTTCCAATGACACACTATGTAATAACTGATATTGATCCTCGATATAGTCATTTTTCCTTTTTGCATAAAATACACCTCTTCTTCATATGACCACTATCCCATCCAACAAAATGAGGCATATCATGTACAACCCCTGGCAAAAATTATGGAATCACCGGCCTCAGAGGATGTTCATTCAGTTGTTTAATTTAGTAGAAAAAAAGCAGATCACAGACATGACACAAAACTAAAGTCTCTGAAGAGAACATGTAAATTTCCACAGTCATTGATGATATGGGGCTGCATGTCAGGTAAAGGCACTGGGGAGATGGCTGTCATTACATCATCAATAAATGCACAAGTTTATGTTGATATTTTGGACAATTGAAAGGATGTTTGGGCATGATGAAATCATTTTTCAAGATGATAATGCTTCTTGCCATAGAGCAAAAACTGCAAAAACATTCCTTGCAAAAAAGACACATAAGGTCAATGTCATGGCATAGGGTCTTTGTCAATGAACAGATCTGATTTGATGCAGGTGTTAATTTGGGGAATGAAAATTTACAGGGTGATTCCATAATTTTTTCCTCAGAAATGAGTGATTCCATATTTTTTTTCTCTGCTTGGTCTAAAAAAGTAACCGTTACTGACTGCCACAATCTTTTTTTCTTGATTTCTTATAGTGTTTCTTAAAGCCAGAAAGTTGCCATTTGAAATGACTTTAGTTTTGTGTCATGTCTGTGATCTGCTTTTTTTCTACAAAATTAAACAACTGAATGAACATCTTCTGAGGCCGGTGATTCCATAATTTTTGCCAGGGGTTGTATATGATGAAATAAACAATAAAAATTATAAATGTGACCCTAAAATGTCCTTTCAAGTGACCTTGAGGGGTGTCTGTGACCTCAAAAGGTCAACACTATAAGAATCGGATTTCTTGACCTGAAAAACCCCTGAATAGATGTATTACACATGCATATAGCCCTTCAGGTTTTTTTTTTCATCTTTGATTTAAGTCTTACCTGGCTGGTGGCTAGTGATGGGTATTGATAAGATTTTATCTATATCGATTCCGCTTATCGATCCGAAACCTTATCGATACCTCTTGTGAATTTTTTGTGTACTAAAAGTAGGCTTTACAGGTTTTCTATGTCAGTGGGTCAAAGAGCTTTTTCTTATTGTGCACCCGCTCTGTGGAATGGTCTTCCTGCGACCATGAGGCAGTCGGAGTCTGTGGACATATGTCAAGACTTAAAACCTATTTTTATTCTCTTTCTTATGAATAGTTTTTTATTTTTTTTATCTGTTTTATTCATTTACTTCTGTTTTTTATTATGTATTTGAATTTTTAAATTTTTATTTATTTATTTAAATTTTTATGTTGAACTGTTCTATGTGAGGCGCCTTGAGGCGGCTTTTGTTGTGATTTGGCACTTTACAAGCTGATTAAATTGAACTTGAATTGAAATTGAACAACATTTTATTGAGGCTTAAAGTAAATAAATATGAAATTGGTCACTGGATCCTTAAACTTTGGACATAATAAACTCTACATGGTGGATCCTTGATCTCTGGACATAAATAGAAATAAACAAAATTTGTCCTTTCAGACATTATTGGCATGAATATCTTTTCATATATCTGAGCTGAGCTCTTGCAGCTGTGCTGCACATCAGGATGTAATTTATAAAGAATGCAGGACCTCTCATTTTTGGAGGAAAAAAAAACGTTTTAGTAGATTGTAGTTTCTGGTCTGTATTACAACGTTTGTAAGAGGTGTCATTTTATTTAAAGTGGCAATTCATTTTGAAGTTATTAATTCCGACCGGACTCTGTCTCAGAAGAGAGCTGCGCAGCGTTTGGAGCTGTGCGAACGGAACGGAGGATGATTCTCATTTCTTGACTGCAACAAGACAAGAGTCCCAGTTAGTGACTTTAATCCACACAAAAGTGACTCACAAAATTTTAATGGCTTTGAGAGGAGTTAAGAAGAGGACTTGCCGTTTCTGAAGAGCAGCAAATCAAAGAACCAACAAGCTAGTGGATCAAAGCATTGCTTCATTGGTTCACGCTTCAAAGTGGTGTCATGCTGCAGAAATGGTTGATTACAGAGCCGCTACAGGGTCTGTAATCACCGTAGAGGAATGATCATTTTCCCGACAAACACACTCAAAAGCAACGGCCGCTCTGACGGACCGATAAGGGAATTGTTAAGCACAAAGGCTATTGATATCGGTGGATCGAATAATTTCTTAACAATACTCAAAAAGAACCGGTTCTTGATACCCAATCCTACTGGTGGCCATATTGGATTTTGCCAATATGGCAGCTCCAGGGGTTGGTCATCTTGGCGCCCATCAAAAATCGAAAGAGTATTGTTTGGACAACATGTGGACCAAAATTGGTGCTTTTGGAAGAATCTGAACCAAATGGTTGCTTTGATGACCTAAGGGCCCCACCTAAGTGTAACTGATAGAAAAACCAGTGTAAACCAATCATAGGAAGTTTTATGAAGAGCGTGGAGTCTGCCCACACTTAGGGAGTGAACTAATTGGATATTTTATCACCAAACTGATGACAGATACATTAAATACATAGGGGGCACTCTCATAGCATTTTGCTAAGTCGCTGTATAAACCCCTGTATAAATCCCTTTGTTAACTGTGTGGAATCCAGAACCCAGGTTTCAGGTGTGTGACAAACCAAGCCCAATATCACAACTCAAAATGTACTCCTGGGAAATCATATACACTACTTTTAAATTCCAATAACTTTAACATTACACCTGGCTGGCAGCATTGCAGATGCAGTGCAGATTGTCATCAGATGAAATCAGTATTCAAATCCAGTTGATGGTTGTACGGAGCACAAAAATACATCTAGTTCATTGCATGTGCTGTTCATGTGTGGGGTATGCATGATATGTGTGTTCATCACTGTAAATATGGGTGTGTTTGTGTGCATACGATGGTATTTTCACCCACTGTGTTTGGGCATGTGATGAGTTAAAAGGCTCTTTTGATCAACATTATGGCAGCACATTCAAAGCCATCAGACAAAAAGGAGCATATACCCAAGGGCAGATAGAAGCTGAAAGCCTGTTTTGGGGCTTGCTGGTGGGAAATTCAAGATCTTTAAAGACAACTGTAAACAGTTTTATATGATCAGTCAACACTTCATCAATTAGCTATAATCCTTTAATATTCACTGGATGTATCACTAATGTTATATGTTCAAGATACGTCGTAACCGTGTCAAGGATACCGTAACGACTGTTCATCAAAACAGCACGCAGGCATACATACAGTGCACACAGTGACATCATATTACAGTTAACCCAGTTATGTATGTGAAACGTGCATTCATTCTTCACCTTCTCAATTTTAATTGAAAATTGTGAAAGTCTTTGTGTTTCAGTTGTGTGCACTGGTTGCTATGTTACGCCTCCAACTGGTTATTGTTGATTTGCAAACACACTTTGTCATCCAGTGTGTCTGTGTGTGCATGCACAAGCATAACTGTAATAAAGTGATGTTTGTGTTTATCTTGTTGTCAGGAGTCCCATAGTGATGCTAAGATTATGGCGGTGCATAGAGGTCACCAAACGACACACTTAAAACACACACAGCATGGACACAGCAGTGTCTGTCTGTTTGAGGGAGTAATGTGAACATAAAGGTGGATCTGTGTTAATGTCTCAGATGATCTTTAAAAGGTTATCTGACACTTTCATGAAATACACACACACACACACACACACACACACACACACACACACACACACACACACACACACACACACACACACACACACACACACACACACACACACACACACACACACACACACACACACACACACACACACACACACACATATAGCCAGAGGAGAACACGTGCGGCATAGTCATTTGTGTACTGTTTCCACGGTTGTCAGTGGAGACCAGAAATTAAAATAAAACCACAAGTCCAAAACTAATTTGCCATAAAGTACTCCCTTGTAACGAGTGGATGCCTTCCTATTTGTCATCCATCATTTGTCACTCCTTCATGCATGCCTGTAAGTTATCACAGTTAGAATACAGCCCCAGGTGTGTGTGTATTTTCATAGAGCTTGAAAAAGTATTCGGTATTCATTACTGAGGTCTGAATAAAGGTCAGACTTTTATCCAGACAAGATAATAATTTAGCTTATTTTCACAAGTGAAAAACGCAAGTAGATTTCTTCATCGTCACCTAAATTTATTAGAAATAGTGCACAATATATTTACCTGAGGCCAAAATATTAACATGTCATTATATTTTATTATACTATTCAGTAAAGTAATTTAAAGTCAATTGAATTTCAATTGAGTTTATTTGTTACACAGCCAAATCACAATATTAGCTGCCTCAAGGTGCTTCACCAGGGTAAGGTAACCTTACCCACCTCCCTGAGCAAGATAACAACATAAACAACAGGTATGAAAACACTCCCTCAAGTAGGAAGAAACCTCAAGCAGATCAGACTCAGAGGGGTGACCAACCGCTTTGGCCATACAATCAAGAACAAAAAAAAATGTAAAATCAACCTAACACAGCAATGAACTGTCAAACATGCAAGGAAAGATGGTGGAACTAAGCATTCAGGAAATTATAAGGTCTGAGTGGTCATTAGGTCAGAGTGACCTAATTAATAATCCAATAAACTGTGACCTGGACTCAGATAAGCACCTGAAAATGAATGAATGAATAATCCAATAATCAAGTGGTGAAGATCATGGACCAGTGAAGTGGGATGATACAACTGTTAACTGGCAGTTTTGTTCCAATCCCCCTCCCCCCAAAAACAATTACAAGTCCACCCACCAAATTCCACATTAATGCAAAGCAGGCCATGTCCATCAACCAGTTGTAGTCCAATGAAGGTAAATCCAGTCTTCATGAGTCCTGCACCACAGAGGTGGAAGACTGCATACTGAGGTAGAAGAGACTGACAGAAGAACCATTTGATGCTCCTCTTCTAATATCCATCTCAGGGCTATCAGTGATGTCAGAGAACAGAACAGAAATTAGTTAGTGCAACAGAGAGGGTCCTAACATGATCACTAACAACGTAGCCCTTAGTTTCACTAACAGTCCCAGGATTTAGAAAATGACTCAATCTTGTAAAATAATTGAATATGACTATTTTAATGATCATGAATAGTTTGAAATTATACACAGCAGAGTTTGTGTGTTTGGTGTGAAAGGCCCAAAAGAGTTCTCACTTGGTCAATTTCAATTTAATTCAATTTATTAATTTATATAGCACCAACTCACGACAAAGTCACCCCAAGGCGCTTCACACAATTCACAACAACACAAATTAATCTAATTTGATCTTCAAAGCTCCCTGTTAACAACTATAACTACTCTCTCACAAGGGGGGGCGGAGGGTGATGGTCAAATGGTGGGTTTGTGACCAGAGGATAGTTGGTTCAGACTCAGCAAACCACCCAGGTCCCTTGGGCAATGTCCTTAATGCCAAATTTACTACCAGTGTGTAGTGAGTGCCTTGCATGGCAGCACCCTGACATCAATGCGTGAATGTGAGGCATCACTGCAAAGTGTTTTGACCACAAAGTCCTATATACAGTAAATGCAGTCCATTTACCATCACAAGTCAAAAATGTGGTTATTATTATTATGGATGCTGAGTTCACTTTCCAAAGCCATATTAGAAAAAAGCCCACTTTTTTGTTTAATAATTGCAATCATATTTTTAAAGCTAAATGCTTTCTGACATGCATAAATAAGTCCCTTTGGTTGCTTCCTTGTTTCCTCACCCACTCAGGGTCACCACGGCAGATCCAATGTGGATCTGCAAATTGATTTGGCACAAGGTTTACGCCAGATGCCTTTCCTGATGCAACTCCACTAATTAATTACTTAATTAATTTTCTGCTACTTATCCAGGACCCAAGTATTATTATTATTATTACAAGACTGTCCTGATTAAGATATCCATAACAACACCAAAAAGCATAATTCAGTTGAAAATGCTACTACTTCAGTTTTACAACCCCAATTCCAATGAAGTTGGGAGGCTGTGCGAAATGTAAATAAAAACAGAATACAATGATTTACAAATCCTCTTCAACCTATATTCAATTGAATACAGCACAAAGACAAGATATTTAATGTTCAAACTGATAAACCTTTTGTTTTTGTGCAAATATTTGCTCATTTTGAAATGGATGCCTGCAACACATTTCAAAAAAGCTGGGACAGGTCCAACAAAAGACTGGGAAAGTTTATCAATGCTCAAAGAACACTTGTTTGGAACATTCCACAGGTGAACAGGTTAACTGTAAACAGGTGAGTGTCATGATTGGGTATAAAAGGAGCATCCCCAAAAGGCTCAGCCGTTCACAAGCAAAGATGGGGTGAGGATCAGCACTTTGTGAACAATTGCTTGGAAAAAATAGTCCAACAGTTTAAGAACAATGTTTCTCATTCTCAACGTGTTTTGTATAATAACACTACCTCTAACCTTAGTGACATGAGATTCAGAGATTCGAAATCCTACGTGCTGGCCCAGGTTTGGCAGTCACAGGATTCGGGACTTCTCTGTGTTCCCAGGGTGAAGAAGAAGTCAGTGGGTCAAAGAGCTTTTTCTTATCGTGCACCCGCTCTGTGGAACGGTCTTCCTGCAACTGTGAGGCACTCGGAGTCCACGGACATTTTTAAGTCAAGAATTAAAACCTATTTTTATTCTCTTTCTTATGAATAGCTTTTATATTTTATTTGTTTTATTCTTTTACTTCTGTTTTTAATTATCTATTAGAATTTTTTAATTTTTACTTATTTATTTTCAATTTTATATTGAACTGTTCTGTGTGAGGCACCTTGAGCTGGCTTTTGTTGTGATTTGGCACTTTATAAGATGATTAAATTGAACTGAATTAAAATTGTTTCTCAGTGTTCAATTACAAGGAATTTAGGGATTAGATCATCTACATCTACAAGTGCAAGTTAAAACTCTACCATGGAAAGCGAAAGTCATACATCAACAACATCCAGAAACACAGCTGGCTTCTCTGGGCCTGAGCTCATTTGAAATGGACAGACTCAAAATGGAAAAGTGTGCTGTGGTCTGATGAGTCCACATTTCAAGTTGTTTTTGGGAATCATGGACAGCATGTCCTCCGGACAAAACAGGAAAAAGACCACCCAGACTGTTACCAGCGCAACGTTCAAAAGTCAGCATCTGTGATGGTATGGGGGGCATGTTAGTGTCCATAACATGGACAACTTACACATCTGTGATGGCACCATCAATGCTGAAAGGTACATCCAGGTTTTGGACCAACACATGCTGCCATCCAAGCAACGTCTTTTTCAGGGACGTCCCTGCTGATTTCAGCAAGACAATGCCAAGCCACATTCTGCACGTGTTACAACAGCGTGGCATCAAAGTAAAAGAGTGCGGGTACTAGACTGGCCTGCCTGCAGTCCAGACCTGTCACCCATTGAAAATGTGTGGCACATTATGAAGCACAAAATACAAACAACGGAGACCCAGGACTGTTGAACAACTGAAGTCGTACATCAAGCAAGAATGGGAAAGAATTCCACCTTCAACAATTAGTGTCCTTAGTTCCCAAACACTTATTGAGTGTTGTAAGAAGTAAAGGTGATGTAACACAGTGGTAAACATACCACTGCCCCAGCTTTTTTTAAACGTGTTGCAGGCATCCATTTCAAAATGAGCAAATATTTGCACAAAAACAATCATGTTTATCAGTTTGAACATTAAATATCTTGTCTTTGTGGTGTATTCAATTGAATATAGGTTGAAGAGGATTTGCAAATAATTGTATTGTTTTTATTTACATTTTACACGTCTCAACTTCATTATATGATCAGATCACAACTGTCCTCAGGCCCCTACATTTAAAAACTGATTTTAAAATTGACCTAGTGTTGCCCTGCATGGCTGTCCTCCACATCACCTCTCTGATCCACTTGTCAGTTATTAGCCTCTCATACCTTCCTGTTACTTCGATCAGACTGGCTGATTGTTCAGAAGGTTGATTCTAAATTTGGCGAGGCTGTCTTTAGTTTTTATGTTAACAGCTGTTGGAACAGTTTGCCAGTGTAATAGCAAGCTGTCAGATTTTTTTCAACCAGCTCTAATGTTAAAATCTTAAAAAACAAACAAACATTCTCTTTTAGCAGTGCTTTTAGAGTCTTACACCTTAACTTAGTTTTGTTTGACAGATTTAACTCGTGTGCAGACAAGTTTCATGTGATAACTCTGTGAATATATTGATTGTTTTTGATTCCTTCTTGTGTGTATGCACATGCATGTACTGGCTATGAGCCTGACATTCCAATTAAGTGCACTGTGTTTAATCTGGCATGAAATCCAACCATTTTGCATACACACTTACTCCTTTTAAGGGTCACAAGGGTGCTGGAGCCCATCCTAGCAGTCATAGGGCATGAGGCAGGGTACACCCTGGACAGGACACCAGTCTATCACATGGACACATATAGACAGAGAAACACATTCACACCCGCACACACACCTATGGCCATTTTAGAGTCACCAGTTCCCCGAACCTGCATGTCTTTGAAAGTGGGTGGACAATTATATATATATATATATATATATATATATATATATATATATATATATATATATATATATATATATATATATACATACATACAACCCCTGGCAAAAATTATGGAATCACCAGCCTCGGAGGATGTTCATTCAGTTGTTTAATTTTGTAGAAAAAAAGCAGATCACAGACATGACACAAAACTAAAGTCATTTCAAATGGCAACTTTCTGGCTTTAAGTAACACTATAAGAAATCAAGAAAAAAAATTGTGGCAGTCAGTAACGGTTACTTTTTAGACCAAGCAGAGGGAAAAAAATATGGAATCACTCAATTCTGAGGAATAAATTATGGAATCACCCTGTAAATTTTCATCCCCAAAACTAACACCTGCATCATATCAGATCTGCTCGTTAGTCTGCATCTAAAAAGGAGTGATCACACCTTAGAGAGCTGTTGCACCAAGTGGACTGACATGAATCATGGCTCCAACACGAGAGATGTCAGTTGAAACAAAGGAGAGGATTATCAAACTCTTAAAAGAGAGTAAATCATCATGCAATGTTGCAAAAGAAGTTGGATGTTCACAGTCAGCTGTGTCTAAACTCTGGACCAAATACAAACAACATGGGAAGGTTGTTAAAGGCAAACATACTGGTAGACCAAGGAAGACATCAAAGCGTTAAGACAGAAATCTTAAAGCAATATGTCTCAAAAATCGAAAATGCACAACAAAACAAATGAGGAACGAATGGGAGGAAACTGGAGTCAACGTCTGTGACCGAACTGTAAGAAACCGCTTAAAGGAAATGGGATTTACATACAGAAAAGCTAAACGAAAGCCATCATTAATACCTAAACAGAAAAAAACAAGGTTACAATGGGCTAAGGAAAAGCAATCGTGGACTGTGGATGACTGGATGAAAGTCATATTCAGTGATGAATCTCGAATCTGCATTGGGCAAGGTGATGATGCTGGAACTTTTGTTTGGTGCCGTTCCAATGAGATTTATAAAGATGACTGCCTGAAGAGAACATGTAAATTTCCACAGTCATTGATGATATGGGGCTGCATGTCAGGTAAAGGCACTGGGGAGATGGCTGTCATTACATCATCAATAAATGCACAAGGTTACATTGATATTTTGGACACTTTTCTTATCCCATCAATTGAAAGGATGTTTGGGGATGATGAAATCATTTTTCAAGATAAAAATGCATCTTACCATAGAGCAAAAACTGTGAAAACACTCCTTGCAAAAAGACACATAGGGTCAATGTCATGGCCTGCAAATAGTCCGGATCTTAATCCAATTGAAAATCTTTGGTGGAAGTTGAAGAAAATGGTCCATGACAAGGCTCCAGCCTGCAAAGCTGATCTGGCAACAGCAATCAGAAAGTTGGAGCCAGATTGATGAAGAGTACTGTTTGTCACTCATTAAGTCCATGCCTCAGAGACTGCAAGCAGTTATAAAAGCCAGAGGTGGTGCAACAAAATACTAGTGATGTGTTGGAGCGTTCTTTTGTTTTTCCTGATTCCATAATTTTTTCCTCAGAATTGAGTGATTCCATATTTTTTTCCCTCTGCTTGGTCTAAAAAAGTAACCGTTACTGACTGCCACAATTTTTTTTTTCTGATTTCTTATAGTGTTTCTTAAAGCCAGAAAGTTGCCATTTGAAATAATTTTAGTTTTGTGTCATGTCTGTGATCTGCTTTTTTTCTACAAAATTAAACAACTGAATGAACATCCTCCGAGGCCGGTGATTCCATAATTTTTGCCAGGGGTTGTATATACATACATACACATTTGTATGCAAAAAGATCGGGCACCCCTGATGAAGGGGTTCCTCACAGTGGAAACTGACGATCTGTGATGTGATTTTAAATGGGCTGTCCATGCTCGGAAACCAACAAACCTGACTGAACTGGAGATGTTTTGTAAAGAATAATGATCCAGAACACCTTCAACCAGAATCCAGACTCTCTTTGGAAGCTATAGGAAGCATTTAGCAGCTGTTATCTCTACAAAAGGAGGATCTACTAAATAGTGATGTATTTTTTATGTTGGGGTGCCCAAATTTATGCACCTGCCTAATTTTATTTAAAGAATTATTGCACACTTTCTGTAAATCCTATTAACTTCATTTCACTTCTCAAATATCACTGTGTTTTTCTGCTATATGATATATTTAACTGAAATTGCTGATCCAAACACCCAATGATTTATAAAGGGAAATCATGGAAATCATCAGGGGTGCCCAAACCTTGCATAAAACTATATATATATATATATATATATATTTATATATATATGGGCAGCACGGTGACTTAGTGGTTAGCACTGTTGCCTCACAGTGAGAAGGTCGTGGGTTCAATTCCTGTGGCCTTTCTGTGTGGAGTTTGCATGTTCTCCCCGTGTGTGCGTGGGTTTAATCCAGGCGCTGTGGTTTCCTCCCACATCTGAAGACATGCGGGTTAGGTGGATTGGAGTGTTTAAATTGTCCGTGGGTGTGTGTGGGTGTGTCTGTGCTTCTTTGTCTGTTTGTGGCCCTGCGACAGACTAGCGTCCTGTCCTGGGTGTACCCCGCCTCTCGCTCTGTGACTGCTGGGATGCTGAGACCCTGAAGCCCCTATCACATATGGCAAGAATGTACAGGAACCATGCCCAACATGGGAAATATTGCCATAATCCTACATAGTCAGGAGAAAAAGAGGCGTGATCAGCCATTTCAGAATGCATTGGGAGTACCTCGTCCACACCTGCGCGATGGCATCCTAAGCGCATGTAGACATCAGGTAGATGACACAGACTGCTGTCAGATGGCCATAAAAGGCGCTGCAGACTGCCCGATGTCCAAACGTCTGGATAGCAAACACGGGACCGGACTGGGAGTGAACGCTGTGTTCCTCAAGCGCACATGCGCGCAAGTGCGCAGCGCGCATGTGTCCAGTAATTCGACATGGGTCTGTGTGTGAACACAGCAGGAGTGAAATCACTATGTAATCATCATGATTATTCAGGCTTATTGAAACGTATGATGCATTGGGTTTTTTGTTTGTTTGTTTGTTTGTTTTTCCTGAATATCTGCCGGTTACAAAGATTCGGAGATGGACATATGTTGATCGCATCACATAAGAAATTGACTTGAAATCTGCATTTAAACCATTTTAAAACCATATTACATTTGGAGACATAAAAACTGCCCAGGTTGACTGTGTGTACTGCAGTAAGTCATGAAGTGGACACAGATGGAGAAACCTTCAGGCAGTACCTGAGGTTACGTCACTTTTATGACTAAAAATAGCTCTGAATCTTTGTGCATTTTTCAGATGCTGTGTGGCTAATTTTATTTTTATCAGCTACATCAGTACCTGCACAAGTTAAAGAATTGGAAGTAAAGATTCATAATGTGGTATATCATTTTTTAAAAGATAGTGTTGATTGGAGTGTGATAACCCCTTTAAACAACCTGCATACACTTTCTTATTTTTATTCTGCATTGAATGAAGGCATTAGGATTTGAACTGGCAATGTAAGTCGGTGTTGAAAACATGATTCAGTAGTGCATGGACAAACCTTTTGATATTTGTCATGTGCTCAGAAATACACAGAACTGCAAATGATACTTGGCCAGGACAAAAATAGGTATGTCAACAGATCACATTACTTTTCATTATCTGTTATCTGTTAAGGGGAAAACAGTGATTACATGTCAGAAATACAATTACTAAATAAACTCATACTTTTGAATATTAACTTTTGGTGGTGGTGGTGTGTGTATGTATGTGTGTGTGCACACATGGTCATGTGTTTAGTGGTTGTGTTACTGTTTTGTTACTCCACTGGACAGTGGTTGAATGTTTTGGGCTATTCATAGCTCTCCCATGAGACGTGACATCCAGTCATTTCCAACATATTTCCCACAAACGTCAGTTATGCTTTGATGACCATTTAATTATAGACGTGTTATTTGATTACCGGTACTTCACATATGATGTAAGTCACAGGAACAAGACTCTTCTGTGTGTGAAATTTGTGACTGTGTGTAGGCATTCATGCATTCAGTCACAATGTGAGCAACTAACAACTACGAGAAATGATAGCATATTAACAGCAAAAGAGCATCTCTCCCACAGACAGCTGCACACAGATGGCCTCATTTTATTGCCTAGTTCACAACACATTTTCTTAACATAATTCAACATGACATAAAGCCTAAAGTATTTTTAATACAAATCAAAACTTTGGAAGAAGTGAATGTTTAAACAATGCATAACTAATATGGCAAACTGGCAGGACAATGAAGAAAATAAGTCTAAAGTCACTCTTAGTGACACCATTCTATGAAAAATCTTAGAATTCCTCGAATTCTTAAATTTTTTTTTAGAATTTTCCCTTGGTAAGATAAATGTTCACAAAGCATCTTAGGATTTAAGAGAGCACCTAAGGTGCCAAACTGTTAAGAGTAGGGAGGAGGACTTTTAAGAAGCCTAAGAGTATCTTAAACAGAGAAGATGGCAGAAAACCAGAGAGGAAGGAGAGATATTCTCCGTATGTTGGATGGCAGTGATTCAGTAACGTTACTGGCTTGACGGTGTAGGGATAATATTTGTGGTTGACGTCATCATGAATGAGCTTACTTTTCCCACACAGTGTAGTCATGTAATAAAGCCTGAGATGAAGTCAACCCCGCCTCCTCACAAAGATAAAAGCTTCTGTCCACTCCTTGCTCAGATTTGCTCTCAGATACTTCCTGGATCACTCTTAGGCTAAGATTCTTTGTCAGGAATTTTTAGGCTACGTTAGGAGCTCTCTGAGAGTATTCTGAGATGCTTCATGAATATGGGCCCAGGTTTCAAAAATGTCAGTTCAGCTATCCTGAACATAAAAAATTTGGGTTTATTTTTAGCTGTTAGTGTCCTCTTTGTATATGATGGTTGCTTTCTTACAGTGAAAATGCCCTCTGTTGTATGTGATGGATATGCATTTCATCCACTTCTCTGATGTTCATTGAAGGTTTTTCCATTGCTGTCAGAGTACATGTGATGTTCTCCTCAACAAAAATGCTTTTTACAGTATTTAAGATCAGGTGGTGCATTTCAGTAATCACACATACCACTGTTAGCATGCTGCCAAACAATGTGTTCAACTACATACAAGGAAAAACTCAGGGTTGAAGTAGCTTGGCCAAGGGACTGAAGTGATTATTATGTCTGATGGTATTTGAACCCAGTATCCTTGGATCAAACATCCACCTGTCTAACCTCTAGATTAACACCTAAAGGTAACAAGGAATTTTTTTTAAACAAATCTCATCTGCTACATAATCAGAAAGAAGCCAAACAAGGAGGAGGTTGTGAAGGGTGCTGCCTTTATTACTGTTGCTCGGCAACAGTCCAGTCAAAAGCGGACAGACCCACATGCCTACCCTTTTCTGTGTGTGCATGTGTGTGTTTTTTTGTTTTTTTTTGGGGGGGGGGGGGGGGGGTGGCATGATTACTGTTGCTAGGTACCAGGCCTTCAAACTTGGACATCCCAACACACCCACATACATATCCATCCTATACCTATACCCGGTTAATCCAGTTTAGGGTCACAGGGGAGCTGGAGTCTATCCCAGCAAACAGTGGGCATGAGGCAGTGGTGTATGAGGTTTGTCCGAAAAGTATCCGACCTTTTTATTTTTTTCAAAAACTATATGGATTTGAATCACGTGTGATTGCATCAGCCAAGCTTGAACCTTCGTGCACATGCGTGAGTTTTTTCACTCCTGTCGGTTGCGTCATTCGCCTGTGGGCAGGCTTTGAGTGACGAGTGATCCAACCCCCTCGTCGGATTTTTATTGTCAGGGAAATGGCTGAGAGACTGCCGCTTTGCTCCATGAAAATCTTTTCAGAAACTGTGTGAGACAGCCAGGTGGAAACCATTCGTAAGATTCAGATGGCTTTCGGTGAAGGTTCTATCGGCGTTACACGGATTAAGGATTATTACAACCGGATTAAAGACGGCCCACAGCGGCTGAGGGCACGCCGCGCTACAAGCGGCCATCGACAAGCTGAAATGACCAGATCATTTCCAAAGTGAAGGCTGTGTTGATCCGGGACGTCGTGCGACTACCAGGGGAATCGCAGAAGAGGTGGACATCAGCACTTTTGTGGCACATTCCACTGTTACAAGAGATTTTGTAATGAAAGACGTGCGGAGGAATTCGCACGTCGGCATGGAGCCGCTCATGGCGCACAACAAAAAACACCTCCGTGTTGGAAGTCTCACAGGACATGTTGTGGCATGTCCAGCTGTTACACAATTTCTCGGATACTCACTCGACTGAAAAGCCACCGAAAGCCGTCTTAATCTTTCGAATGGTTTCCTACACGGAGGTGTTTTTTGTTGTGCGCCATGAGCGGCTCCGTGTCGACGCGCGAATTCCTCCGCACGTCTTTCATTACAAAATCTCCTGTAACAGTGGAATGTGCCGCAAAAGTGCTGATGTCCACCTCTTCTGCAATTCCCCTGGTAGTCACACGACGTCCCGGATCAACACAGCCTTCACTTTGGAAATGATCTGGTCGTTTCAGCCTGTCGATGGTGGAATTGGGGCTGTCAGTAGCCTGTAAAAATCCATAAATTAATCCATAAATTAATGGGGCTATTAAGATAACGGTTCCGGAGCTGATGCCACTTCCTCCTTCTTCTCTGATGTTGGCACTCACCAGGAGGTTTGTGGTTTTTAGTGCCACGCAGTTCAAAATCTGAATATTTATCTCTTCAAGAACTGCGCACCAGAAAATGATCAATTTCAACCTGTTGTTTAATTTTAGTCTTAAATATTCATGAAAACATGGCATTATGTGTCACTTATACTTTAAAGTTTCCAATTCACCTAACATGCATGTCTTTGAATGTTGGAAGAAGCCCGAGCACCCAGAGGGAACCCATGCAAACATGGGGAGAACATGCAAACTCCACACAGAAAGACTCCAGGTGGGATGCGATCCCACAACCTTCTTGCTGTGAAGCAACAGTGCTAAGCACGAAGCCACCATGCTGCTCCCCACATACATATGACTTTTATATATATGAAGAGGTAAAAACATGAAAGGAAGCAATCGCTGACAATTATTAATCTTTCTTTAACTTCTGGATCTGTTCCTAAATGTTTCAAATCTGCAGTGATTACTTAAGAAACCTAATCCTGACCCTAGTGTGTTGAAAAACTATCGGCTGATATCAAATCTATAATTTTGCTCTAAAATTCTGGAAAAAAAGTGGTGTCATGGCAGCTCGCGGACTATTTTACTCAGAATAATCTATTTGAGCCACTGCAGTCTGCTTTTGGAAAATGTCATTCCACAGAGACACCTTTCACTAAAGTGGTTAATGATCTTCTGCTTGCAGTGGATTCGGACACCACTATGGTTCTTGTGCTGTTAGATCTCAGTGCTGCATTTGATACCATGGATCATCATTTTCTACTTGATAGGCTGGAAAATCATTTTGGGATTAATGGGAGTTCCCTTGCATGGTTGACGTCATACTTGACCTGTTCTCCCTGCTTTTATACAGTAACACTACCTCTAACCTTAGTGACATGAAATTTGGGGTTCCACAGGGGTCCATCTTAGGCCCCCTGCTTTTCTCCCTTTATATTGCACGCCTTGGGTACATATTGCAGCGCTTTGGGATTACCTTTCACTGCTATGCTGATGATACTCAGTTATACATGCCGATAACTGCTGGTAATCCACATCCACATAAAATCCTTAGAAAATTGCCTTGCATCAGTGAGAAGCTGGATGTCTAGAAACTTCCTACTTTTAAACTCTGATAAGACTGAAATGATGGTTCTTGGCACCTCCCTACCTAGCTGACCTAATTAACCCTTAGTACCGACCCATGCTTTGCGTTCTCAGGGTGCAGGTCTGCTTTGTGTCCCTAGGGTGAACAGCCATCAACAGACACAACAGGCACTGATCAACAACAACAGTCACTGACAGACAAAGACAGGCATGTGCATGTTTCCTCCTGTTGTCATATCACATTCACAACACAGTGTGGCTACTGTTTAGCTGCAACATGTACTTATGACATTTCCTGCAAGTAGACAACATATGAAATGTTTATTGTAACAGCACCATTCCAGAGAGAACACACATCAAAAAATGTAAAAACTCCTTCCAATGTTCTTTTTAAATAATAACTTTTTATAATAACAATTGCGTTCTTTATACTAAGATGCTGAGTGTGTAGACGACACTGGGAAATAGTTGTATAACAAGTCCTGTGTCAGAATGTCCCACGCGCACATGCGTGCACACACACATAGGCACATCTAATTTGTCTGAGAGTGTTTGCGCATTTTTGTGTTAAAAGCATGACTCACAGGATAACTGTGCACATGAAGCCTGCCATTAAAGATCATTTCCCACCAGGGATGGGAAGCACAGACAAACGAGCACAAGCCTCACCTTTCTTCCAGCTGTTGGCGGTATTTTCTCAGCTCATCTGACTTTTTATTGGCCTTTTGAAGCGCATCACTCAGAACTTTCTCTCTCTCTTCACTTTTCTTTTCCAGCTCTTCTTTCTGCTTCTCCAGCCTCACTGCCTCCATTTCTCCCAGTTCTCTTCTAAGTTGTCTCTCTTTTTTTTCAGTGGTTTTCTGACACTCTTCCTCCATCTTTCTCATATTCTTCAAGTTCCGTCTTTCAAAATCCTCTCTCATCACTCTCTCTGTCTCTTTGTGCTTTTCTTCCAGCTCTTCTGTCAGACATCAGTCTCAACCTTCTGTTCGTCTCAGCACATCCAGATGAAGTGCCCTCTCTCACTCCAGCTGGCCCTGCTCCAAAGCCTCTCGCTGGGCCTTTTCTCGCTCACCCGTCTCTCTTAGTTCCTGGAGCTCAGCCTCCATCTGAGCCAATTTGGTCTTCAGCTGATGGAACTCATGAAAAATGAGGTAAATTATGCCACATTAATGGCAAACTGTCTCATCACGCTCCATCGGAGGACACAAACACAAACAAGAGCAATCATAGATTTCTGACATCTACCAATCCATATCACCTCCAAAATTCAGTGGAGTCTTCTCTACCCTAATATCTATCTGTGGTACAAATTTGGTGAGAATCTGTGGAGCTTTGATGTAGTCCTTAAAAGCCTATATAAAGTGAAATTTTGATCCAGAATCTGGATCCAGATCCAGATCACTTCCAGTATCTATTTGTGGTGCAAATCTGGTGGGAATCTGTGAAGTAGTTTTGATGAAATCCTTAAAAGGCCAATAAAGTGAAACTTGATCTGGATCCGGATCACCGACAAAATATAATGGAGCCTTCCATGCCCTAATACCTACGTATGTGTTGTGCAAATTTGGTGAGAATCCGTGAAGTCATTTTGATGTAATTCTTCAAACCCAAGATGAAGTAAAACTTGATCCAGAGTCCGGATCCAGCTCACCTCCAAAATTTAATAGAGTCTTCCTGTCGCGGTCTGAATAGGCATGACGCAGAAGGTGGATGGACGCAAATGCAAATGAGAGTAAAAAAGGCTTTATCTCTAAAAGACAGGCTGGGATTCGGTACACGGGTGGACAGTCAGAGAGACGGTTACAGACAGGTGACAAGCTGAGGCAAGGTCAAAAACATGCACTGGTCAAAACACAAGGAGGCAATGGTCATAGGCTGAGGCAAAGAGCAAGGTCAAAAGCAGAACACGGTCAAAACATGGCAGGGCATATCAGGGCAAGACAAAAAGGCTGGCACGAGGACTAGAAAGCACAACAAATTGGCGAAGACATGGGGGACAGTGAAGCTTAAATACCAGGCAGGGCAATCAGGGTGTGAACGAGAGACAGGTGTGGGAAAGGTTCAGGAAGTGGCGTGGTCAGACAAGACAGAGGTGAGACAGGAGTAGAGTGACAGGTGGCATGATAATGGAAGCAGACTCAGAGTGACTGAAAATCAATCACCAACCAACTTATGAAAAATGAAATGCCTAATGCAAAGAGGAAGCAAATATCAAAGATGAAAAAAACTACCAACATGAACAGAAAGTGATCAGCAAGAAAATAAAAGCAGAGACCACACTAGAATGGGACTAAACAAATGGCAAAGGTTTAACAGAAGATACAACGAATGACTCCACAAAATAAAATGATATACAACCCCTGGCAATAATTATGGAATCACCGGCCTCGGAGGATGTTCATTCAGTTGTTTAATTTTGTAGAAAAAAAGCAGATCACAGACATGACACAAAGTAATTTCAAATGGCAACTTTCTGGCTTTAAGAAACACTATAAGAAATCAGGAAAAATAATTGTGGCAGTCAGTAATGGTTACTTTTTTAGACCAAGCAGAGGAAAAACATATGGACTCACTCAATTCTGAGGAATAAATTATGGAATCACCCTGTAAATTTTCATCCCCAAAACTAACACCTGCATCAAATCAGATCTGCTCGTTAGTCTGCATCTAAAAAGGAGTGATCACACCTTGGAGAGCTGTTGCCCCAAGTGGACTGACATGAATCATGGCTCCAACATGAGAGATGTCAATTGAAACAAAGGAGAGGATTATCAAACTCTTAAAAGAGGGTAAATCATCACGCAATGTTGCAAAAGATGTTGGTTGTTCACAGTCAGCTGTGTCTAAACTCTGGACCAAATACAAACAACATGGGAAGGTTGTTAAAGGCAAACATACTGGTAGACCAAGGAAGACATCAAAGCATTAAGACAGAAAACTTAAAGCAATATGTCTCAAAAATCGAAAATGCACAACAAAACAAATGAGGAACGAATGGGAGGAAACTGGAGTGAACGTCTGTGACTGAACTGTAAGAAACTGCCTAAAGGAAATGGAATTTACATACAGAAAAGCTAAATGAAAGCCATCATTAACACCTAAACAGAAAAAAAAACAAGGTTACAATGGGCTAAGGAAAAGCAATCGTGGACTGTGGATGACTGGATGAAAGTCATATTTAGTGATGAATCTCGAATCTGCATTGGGCAAGGTGATGATGCTGGAACTTTTGTTTGGTGCCGTTCCAGTGAGATTTATAAAGATGACTGCCTGAAGAGAACATGTAAATTTCCACAGTCATTGATGATATGGGGCTGCATGTCAGGTAAAGGCACTGGGGAGATGGCTGTCATTACATCATCAATAAATGCACAAGTTTACGTTGATATTTTGGACACTTTTCTTATCCCATCAATTGAAAGGATGTTTGGGGATGATAAAATCATTTTTCAAGATGATAATGCATCTTGCCATAGAGCAAAAACTGTGAAAACATTCCTTGCAAAAAGACACATAGGGTCAATGTCATGGCCTGCAAATAGTCCGGATCTTAATCCAATTGAAAATCTTTGGTGGAAGTTGAAGAAAATGGTCCATGACAAGACTCCAACCTGCAAAGCTGATCTGGCAACAGCAATCAGAAAGTTGGAGCCAGATTGATGAAGAGTACTGTTTGTCACTCATTAAGTCCATGCCTCAGAGACTGCAAGCTGTTATAAAAGCCAGAGGTGGTGCAACAAAATACTAGTGATGTGTTGGAGCGTTCTTTTGTTTTTCATGATTCCATAATTTTTTCCTCAGAATTGAGTGATTCCATATTTTTTTCCCTCTGCTTGGTCTAAAAAAGTAACCGTTACTGACTGCCACAATTTTTTTTCCTGATTTCTTATAGTGTTTCTTAAAGCCAGAAAGTTGCCATTTGAAATGACTTTAGTTTTGTGTCATGTCTGTGATCTGCTTTTTTTCTACAAAATTAAACAACTGAATGAACATTCTCCGAGGCCGGTGATTCCATAATTTTTGCCAGGGGTTGTACACAGCATAAAACCAGTAACAAAAGTAATACGCACAGAAAAGAGATAATCAGAACAAAACCAAAACGAGACTTAACAAGTGACTGAAATACAAAGACCAGATACATATAACCCTTGACTGAAATCATGGGAAACAGAAAAGCAAAGACAAATGTCTCACATATGAAAAAGGCAAAACAGCCCATATCCGGGGCAAAACATGACAGGACCCCCCCAACGTCCAAAACTGAAGGCCAACAATGACCAAACCCCAAAGGGGCAACCACCCCCAAACCCAGGTGGGAGGCGGGGTACCGGCAGGTAGTCAATAGCCCCCCAGGAGCCAGGCAGGAATCCCAGAGGCATACTTCCAACAAAGGGCACACAGGGTAGGTGGCCGTACGGCCAACAGAAAATGGAAAAAATGCCCAGAGGGCGACCGGGTGGCAGGCAAAGGACAAAGTGAAAGGGAGGACTATCAAATGTAAAGAACATGGGGTGGCCATGGCGATAGCCGGATAATGTGGGAGTCATGCGGTCTGTCATGTAACCCACAGGGGTCCACAGCAGAGACGAGATGAAAACTGCATGGCCGGGGAGGTCGATGGCAGAGTCAGGAGGACAGCCAGTAGGCCTAACTAAACACATAGGTACTCAAGGGGGTTGGCCCTGAGAACAGGGACCTGGATCATTACTGGACTTAACCGGAACACGACATCCAACTTCACCAACCCCGTGGTGATGGGTGGGGTGAGACTGGTGAAATAAAAGGGCAACCAATAGAAGACAACCCCGCAGAGCAATTGAAAAAAACACAAACTGACAAAGAACACTGAGAACAAAAACCAAGCAATCCCATAACACAAAAAACAAAGTAACCAATAAAGAAAACACTGAGGGGCATTGATGGATGCCAGACTAGAATAAGATGTTCATGAGGGAAGAGACTGTTTAATAAAAGAATGCCAAAAGTAAAAAAAAAAAACACACAAACCAACCTCAGAGACCGAGCAAAAACCCACAACCAGATGCAGGGTTTGGGTGAGGACCTAACCAACTCATGATGTGTGCGGTCGACTTGTCTAATAAACAAATGCACACAGTGCGGGGGGAAATGGGGAAGAGGTCCAAAGAGCAAACTATCCTGAATAAAGAGTATACAAGAACATGAAACCAACAAAGCAAAACATTACGAGGGCCCAGGAAGACAAACAAAGTAACAAAAGCATTACATGGGGCAGAACACTGTTTAACCAACGTATGTAAAAAATGAAGAAACCAATAAAACAAATCTTGGGGGTAAGAAAGAACAGACAGACCCAGAAAAGGATAGAGCAATGTGCTAATATTGGCACGGTGTGAGGTGATGACGAGCTTGATTAAGTAATTTAAAAGGAAAAAACCCTGCCACACTCTAAAACATTGCAACTGCATTTAGTTATGTCCACTTGCTACCTCTATTTAACATAAAAAGCTCTTACAAGTTTTGGATGTTGAACTCAACTTTACAACTCAACTCAACTTGTAAAGTTGAGTTCAGCATCCTAAACTTGTAAGAGCTCTTTATGTTAAATAGAGGTAGCAAGTAGACATAACGAAATGCAGCTGCATGTTTTAGAGTGCACAAAGAGACTCCATGGGAACCGTAAGGCACAAATAAGTTAACCAGATATCGATACGGGGAAATAAATTGTTTGACAAAGGATGGCAATAAGTGCCAATACCAACAAAACTGACTTGGAAGATGACAAAAAATAAAGAACTTAATGAGAGAAAACTCAAACAAAATCTGACGGGGGTGCAGGAACATGTTAACCAGGAATACAATCTATGAAAGGGGCAGAGAAATAAAGCAAACCCGAATCACAAAATGCAGGAGATGATAATGAAGGTGCTAAAGTCAAATGGAAACATGACCAGACTCTGAAAGGAGGTACTGGACTGCGTGCCCAGTGGGCTTAACAGATGGAGGGCACAGCTGAAAGGCAAAATCAAACAATGAAATGATGTCCACTTAACTGTCCTGCGGGCTGTGGAATTGAAGGTCATCTTCAAGGACACCACCATGGTTACTGAGGCACGTGTGCGGTAGATGATTCTGTGGGCGCGGCACATGATCTCGGAGGTGTGCGCCCCACCGATGCCTTTAAAGACGTGCTCGCTGATGTAGTTTCAGCCGGCTGGACAGGGGACACAAGCGGCAGTTCCTCTTGAAAATGTGACGCGCTCGCTGACGTTGTTTCGGCCAGTTGGACGAGGGACACGAGTGGCAGCTCCTCTTGAAGGGGTGGCATGCTCGCTGATGTTGTTTCAGCCTGCTGGATGAGGGACACGAGCAGCAGCTCCTCTGGTACATGTGGCACGTTCGCTGACGTTGTCTTGGTCGGCGGGATGAGGGACGGAGCGACGACTCCTCTTGGTATGGTGGACTGCATGCTGTGACCGCTCGGGGCTTTGGTGGGGTTGGAATCGGAGGACGAAGAGGCATAACCAGTGGAGATGCAGCACATGGCCGCAGAGCTGGTCTTTCACACAGACGCAGCACAGTCATCTTCCACATTGCCGGACGCTGTGGAGCTGGTGTAGGTAACAGATGGGCCATGGTCAGTGTGGGTGCTGATTGCTGGCATGGAACTGGTGCGGTGGAGTGTGGCAGTGAAACTGCGGCGGCGGACAACATGATTGACCGTGGCGTGAAGGAGCAGGACTCCAGATGGTCGGCTTCAAACAAGAAGTCCATGGGGTCTTCAATGTAGGGAGGAACTTGACCTTGCTTAAACAGAGTTTTAATGTTGTCAAGCTCTGGATAGGCTGACAAGATTTCGGGCTGTGCCTGCAGAATCCAGTCTAATGCAGAAAAAATTTGTTGCTGGTCCTGCTGCCTGTATGGTCCAAATATTCAAATATTCATTCTTGTATCTTAAAAAGTAACAGAGGCAGTGCTCTGGAGCACCATCCCCTCTGACTCACAGGAAGAATCATCACCATCATCAATGTCGCTCCAGTCTGAATCACAGTCTGAGCTTGGTGGGCTGGATGACAGGTGCAGTTCAGGCTGCCGCACCCAGACCGGGAGGCTCCCTGCAGCAAACAAGCTGTCCAAATCCTCCAATGTGGGGAAAAATCTCTTGTTCTTGTTCCTCTGCATGAATGCCTTAGTAGATTTTTAGCAGCGTTTATGGTGGTTGTCTTGTTGAAAAATCCAGCCCCGGCGCAACTTCAACTTTGTCACTGATTCATGAACATTGTTCTCAAGAATCTGCTGATATTGACTGGAATCCATGTAACCCTCATCTTTAACAAGATTCCCAGTACCTGCACTGGCCACACAGCCCCACAGCATGATGGAACCACCTCTAAACTTTACTGTAGGTAGCAAGTGTTTTTCTTGGAATGCTGTGTTCTTTTTCAGCCGTGCATACCGCTCCTTGTTATGTCTAAACAACTCAATTTTAGTTTCATCAGTCCACAGCACGTTAATCCAAAATGAAGCTGGCTTGTCCAAATGTATTTTAGCATACCTCAAGCGACTCTGTTTGTGGCATGTATGCAGAAAAGGCTTCCTCTGCATTATAGCATCAGGCAGCATCTCTTTGTGTAAAGTGCACTGTATAGTTTCACAGAGACACTATCTGCAGCAAGATCATGTTGTAGGTCTTTGAAGCAGGTCTGTGGGTTGACTATGACTGTTCTCACCATCCTCCGCTTCAGCTTATCTGAGATTTTTCTTGGCCTGCCACTTCGGGCCTTAACGAGTACTGTACCTGCGGTCTTCCATTTCCTCAGTATGTTCCTCACAGTATAAACTGACAGCTGAAATCTCTGAGATACTTTTTTGTATCCTTCCCCTAAACCACGGGTGGCCAAATTCAGTCCTCGAGAGCCACCTTCCTGACACTCTTAGTTGTCTCCCTGCTCCAACACACCTGAATCCAATGAAAGACTCATTAGCAGACTTTTAATGAGCCTTTCATTGGATTCAGGTGTGTTGGAGCAGGGAGACAACTAAGAGTGTTAGGAAGGTGGCTCTCGAGGACTGAACTTGGCCACCCCTGCCCTAAACCATGATGTTGAACAATCTTTGTTTTCAGGTCATTTGAGAGGTGTTTAGAGGCTGCCATGTTGCCACTCATTAGAAGAGATGCAAAGAGGGGAAACATTTGCAAATGGCCACCTTAAATGCCCTTTCTCGTGATTAGATTCACCTGTGTAAGGAGGTCAAGGGTCAATGAGCTTACCAAACCAATTTTGTGTTCCAATAATTAGTGCAAAATGTATTCAAATCAATAAAATGACAAGGGTGCCCAAATTTAAGTACCTGCCCAATTTGTTTAAATAATTATTGCACACTTTTTGTAAATACTAGAAACTTCATTTCACTTCTCAAATATCAGTGTGTTCGTCTGCTATATGATATATTTAACTGAAATTTCTGATCCAGACAACCAATGATTTATAAAGGAAAATCATAAAAATCATAAGGGTGCCCAAACTTTTACATACAACTGTATCTTGTACCCTCAAGTGACTGATTCTTACACTTATCGGCTGCACTATATGTGAAAATCTGAAAAAGACAAATGTGGTTTATTGCCATCTGCCTTTCTGCTTATCCTTTAGTGTGAAAAAGAAGACAGCAGAAAAAAAAGACACAACGCACAGTGTCAGTGAACAGTCACACTCTGACCACTGAATGACAGGTGATATCAATCAATCAATCAATTTTTTATATAGCGCCAAATCACAACAAACAGTTGCCCCAAGGCACTTTATATTGTAAGGCAAGGCCATACAATAATTATGTAAAACCCCAACGGTCAAAACGACCCCCTGTGAGCAAGCACTTGGCTACAGTGGGAAGGAAAAGCTCCCTTTTAACAGGAAGAAACCTCCAGCAGAACCAGGCTCAGGGAGGGGCAGTCTTCTGCTGGGACTGGTTGGGGCTGAGGGAGAGAACCAGGAAAAAGACATGCTGTGGAGGGGAGCAGAGATCGATCACTAATGATTAAATGCAGAGTGGTGCATACAGAGCAAAAAGAGAAAGAAACAGTGCATCATGGGAACCCCCCAGCAGTCTACGTCTATAGCAGCATAACTAAGGGATGGTTCAGGGTCACCTGATCTAGCCCTAACTATAAGCTTTAGCAAAAAGGAAAGTTTTAAGCCTAATCTTAAAAGTAGAGAGGGTGTCTGTCTCCCTGATCTGAATTGGGAGCTGGTTCCACAGGAGAGGAGCCTGAAAGCTGAAGGCTCTGCCTCCCATTCTACTCTTACAAACCCTAGGAACTACAAGTAAGCCTGCAGTCTGAGAGCGAAGCGCTCTATTGGGGTGATATGGTACTACGAGGTCCCTAAGATAAGATGGGACCTGATTATTCAAAACCTTATAAGTAAGAAGAAGAATTTTAAATTCTATTCTAGAATTAACAGGAAGCCAATGAAGAGAGGCCAATATGGGTGAGATATGCTCTCTCCTTCTAGTCCCCGTTAGTACTCTAGCTGCAGCATTTTGAATTAACTGAAGGCTTTTTAGGGAACTTTTAGGACAACCTGATAATAATGAATTACAATAGTCCAGCCTAGAGGAAATAAATGCATGAATTAGTTTTTCAGCATCACTCTGAGACAAGACCTTTCTGATTTTAGAGATATTGCGTAAATGCAAAAAAGCAGTCCTACATATTTGTTTAATATGCGCTTTGAATGACATATCCTGATCAAAAATTACTCCAAGATTTCTCACAATATTACTAGAGGTCAGGGTAATGCCATCCAGAGTAAGGATCTGGTTAGACACCATGTTTCTAAGATTTGTGGGGCCAAGTACAATAACTTCAGTTTTATCTGAGTTTAAAAGCAGGAAATTAGAGGTCATCCATGTCTTTATGTCTGTAAGACAATCCTGCAGTTTAGCTAATTGGTGTGTGTCCTCTGGCTTCATGGATAGATAAAGCTGGGTATCATCTGCGTAACAATGAAAATTTAAGCAATACCGTCTAATAATACTGCCTAAGGGAAGCATGTATAAAGTGAATAAAATTGGTCCTAGCACAGAACCTTGTGGAACTCCATAATTAACTTTAGTCTGTGAAGAAGATTCCCCATTTACATGAACAAATTGTAATCTATTAGATAAATATGATTCAAACCACCGCAGCGCAGTGCCTTTAATACCTATGGCATGCTGTAATCTCTGTAATAAAATTTTATGGTCAACAGTATCAAAAGCAGCACTGAGGTCTAACAGAACAAGCACAGAGATGAGTCCACTGTCTGAGGCCATAAGAAGATCATTTGTAACCTTCACTAATGCTGTTTCTGTACTATGATGAATTCTAAAACCTGACTGAAACTCTTCAAATAGACCATTCCTCTGCAGATGATCAGTTAGCTGTTTTACAACTACCCTTTCAAGAATTTTTGAGAGAAAAGGAAGGTTGGAGATTGGCCTATAATTAGCTAAGATAGCTGGGTCAAGTGATGGCTTTTTAAGTAATGGTTTAATTACTGCCACCTTAAAAGCCTGTGGTACATAGCCAACTAACAAAGATAGATTGATCATATTTAAGATCGAAGCATTAAATAATGGTAGGGCTTCCTTGAGCAGCCTGGTAGGAATGGGGTCTAATAAACATGTTGATGGTTTGGATGAAGTAACTAATGAAAATAACTCAGACAGAACAATCGGAGAGAAAGAGTCTAACCAAATACCGGCATCACTGAAAGCAGCCAAAGATAACGATACGTCTTTGGGATGGTTATGAGTAATTTTTTCTCTAATAGTTAAAATTTTGTTAGCAAAGAAAGTCATGAAGTCATTACTAGTTAAAGTTAATGGAATACTCAGCTCAATAGAGCTCTGACTCTTTGTCAGCCTGGCTACAGTGCTGAAAAGAAACCTGGGGTTGTTCTTATTTTCTTCAATTAGTGATGAGTAGAAAGATGTCCTAGCTTTACGGAGGGCTTTTTTTTATAGAGCAACAAACTCTTTTTCCAGGCTAAGTGAAGATCTTCTAAATTAGTGAGACGCCATTTCCTCTCCAACTTACGGGTTATCTGCTTTAAGCTACGAGTTTGTGAGTTATACCACGGAGTCAGGCACTTCTGATTTAAAGCTCTCTTTTTCAGAGGAGCTACAGCATCCAAAGTTGTCTTCAATGAGGATGTAAAACTATTGACGAGATACTCTATCTCACTTACAGAGTTAAGGTAGCTACTCTGCACTGTGTTGGTATATGGCATTAGAGAACATAAAGAAGGAATCATATCCTTAAACCTAGTTACAGCGCTTTCTGAAAGACTTCTAGTGTAATGAAACTTATTCCCCACTGCTGGGTAGTCCATCAGAGTAAATGTAAATGTTATTAAGAAATGATCAGACAGAAGGGAGTTTTCAGGGAATACTGTTAAGTCTTCTATTTCCATACCATAAGTCAGAACAAGATCTAAGATATGATTAAAGTGGTGGGTGGACTCATTTACTTTTTGAGCAAAGCCAACAGAGTCTAATAATAGATATGCTTTTGAAGATTATCCCTCTCTATTTCAGTCTCTCCATCCACATCAAGCTCTCCCTTTCATTTCACCATGTCTTATTGCTGTATGTTAGCATCTTGTTTACACATGCCAGGTCAAGATGCAGATTACAGCTGACTGGTGTCTTGAAGTCAGTGGGAACCTGACTTCTAGCAGTCATAGCAGATAGAAGAGTGCTGCATCGCAGAATGTCAAAGAGGACCCTCCCTCAATGCCACCAAAAAGCCTTGCACTTGAATGTAAACATTTCATTTAAAATTAGAAAAAAAGCAACCTGACAACATCAATATGGAAATTCTGCAAACGTAAGAAAAGCTGTTAATGGAAAAAAAAAAAAAGACAAATAACAATAGCTACTCAATGCTTTATTTGTGCAACAACAGACGCGTTGTCATGAAATAACATTAAAGGTTCTAAGGCCACTAAACTTTTTAAGATTTTGGGCACCACTATAATTTTATTTATTATCTTTTAAATAGGGGCTTCATAATATGACACTGGCATTCTGATCAAAATTCACATTGTCTAGAAAAATTAATAAAATGTTCCCCTGAAAGGTAACTCTTCAAAAGAACAGATGGCCTTGAAGTACTTATGGCAGTGATGGTAGAGACTGGTACAGTTTATGATAGCGATGTCATAGATCACGTGGGGGCTTCCCCAGACTTGTGCGAGGAATGCTGGGAAACACAGGGTGACAGCCAATCAGAGTAGAGAGGTACACTGGTACATCTGTTGGCTGGTCTCTTCCTGGCTGCTAATCCAACATGGCAGAAAACGCGCCAGTAGCATTTCTGTGTAAATCTAACATGTTTCACATATATTGTATATCAGCTAGCAAGAAATAAACACTTCTGACACTAAAAATGCTGTTCTTGTAACCAGATAACCAAGGTTGGGTAGGATTACTTTGAAAGAATACATGTGGATTACATGTATGTATGGACATACATTTGGATTACTTGTAATCTGATTACTTTTGGATTACATTTCAAAGTAATCCTACCCAACCCTGCAGATAACGCCTCTGAAGTGATTTACAAGACTTCTCACGGATGCCAGTGTTGTACCCAGAATATGGGGTAATATGCTGCAGTACCTCTGAAAATATGAGAGAAATAATCACGAGAGTTATTTCGGGTTGTTTCTCCCACGCAGAGGTTTATTGCAATCAAAACATGACCAATCATCATTTCCTCGTTCTTTCCCCAACACAAAATGGCAGACTCACGATAGGTTCACGTGCAGAAACATATTTTAAACCCTTAAAACATACATGAAAACATTTCTTTAGCTTCACTCCAGCATGCAATACAAACAGAAAAATGCCCTAACTATGCACACAACATGTTCAGAACACTGGGAGACGTTTACCTGAAAATATGAGAGAAATAATCACGAGAGTTATTTCGGGTTGTTTCTCCCACGCAGAGGTTTATTGCAATGAGGAGAAACCCCGCGAAATCACTCCAGTGGTGTGGGAAGACATTACAAGTTGTAAAAATAAAGGATCCCCCAGGATTACTAGACGATTTCCGAGAGTGCGGTCACAATTCCTTTGAATAGAATTACAAAGCATTTAGAAAAAAAATAAAGAATAACATACTTTACATACTTTTAACCAACTCTTAACTGTATTTATATTGTTCTGAAGGCTTTTATGTAAATGTATATTTATTACAAACCTTTTTAACATTTTAAGAACTTTCCTATTTTTAACTATTTCTATTCCCTACTATTTTTAATATGACATCACCTTATGAGTTATCATTATTTATTGGCGCTGTCCTGAGCATAGTGTTTAAAGGCGTGCTATCCTTCTAACCTATCACACTCTCCCCCACTTGAAAAAAATGTCGTCCCGACATTATAATCAAAACATTTACTTTTACATGTCAAAACTATCAACATTCTATATTTACCCGTTAGTCCATAAACTTGAAAGCAAACCATATCTGTGGGCTCTAGCCATCACTTCACTACAGATCAGATCTGAAGACTGAAGACTAAGGAGTCAGTAAGCAGTCTATTGTCTGTGTTTATAACCATAGAAGGAAAAGTCTCGATGGCAGTCTGTAGATGCATCACTGGAGAGTGTCGTACCCCTGAATATGGGGTAGTGTGCTGTAGTACCTGTTTACTGTAGTCCATGCATACCCAAGGGCTGAGTGTAGTATGGCTGCAGCGTAGGGAACCATGGGGCCAGACCTGGGTACACGGGCAGCAGAGGCGGTGCAGGCTGGACACTGTAGCAGGATGGGGTCCCTAGGTAGTCGTAGGTCATCCGTTTCGGCGGGTGTCTCTCTCGTTGAGGGCGCTGGGACGTGGTCTCCTCTGCTCCCTCAGATGCAGCAGGCAACGAAGGGGCTGGAGGATCGCCAGCAACTGAATCCATCTCCTCATGAGTTGCCTCCTCAGCCGCAGGGTGACGTGCTTCCAGATGGTCTCCACCGGTTGGCCCTGCTGGAACAGCAGCAAGGGCTGGTGCTGGAGGCTGATGTCTCACTGCAGCAGGTTCTTGTTTCGTTTCAGGAAGGTCTGGTGGCTGGGGACCAGGCGGCTGAGGTGGTGCATGGTAAAAGCTGAACTCATCACCACTCTCATCATCAGACACATGAGTATCTGGGGCAGTTTTGTCTCTCCTCTTCTGTTTTACAGGGTTGTCTTTTCCTGGGGCTGGTTCAAAAGGTAAGTGGTCACATGACATGAGTAGGTTTCTGTGTAGCACCCTAGAGCGTCCTTTGCCTCTCTCTGGTCTCACTTCATAGATTGGGAGGTCAGGCCCCATTTGTCTGTCTACCGTATGAATAGTGTCCTCCCAATAGTCTCTGAGTTTCCCTGGGCCTCCCCTTGGAGTCAGGTTTTTGACCAGGACTCTCTCGCCAGGCTGTAACACAGAACTCCTTACTTTCGTGTCATAATGTCTTTTGCTCTTGTCAGCTGTTTTCTTGGCATTCTCATTTGCAATGGTATATGCTTCATCCATGCCCTTTCTCCATTTTTCAACATAGTCTTTGTGGTTACTAAAACCAGGGTCTGAATATAGTCCAAAGAGCATATCTACTGGCAATCTGGGTGAGCGCCCGAACAGTAGATAAAATGGAGAGTAAGCAGTCACATCACAACGAGTACAGTTGTAGGAGTACACCAGCTTGTTGGTAGAGTCCTTCCAGTTTGACTTTTCTGTTTCAGTGAGTGTCTTAAGCATTTGTAACAACGTCCTGTTCATGCGTTCGACTTGACCATTCCCCATTGGGTGATAGGGTGTTGTTCTTGAGCCGGCCATGCCACTGAGTTTCTTAAGTTGAGTGAATAACTGATTTTCAAATTCACCACCTTGGTCATGGTGAATGCGACAAGGAAAACCAAACCTCAGGGCGTAGTCATTGAAGATGAGGTTTGCAGCAGTTTTCCCTGACTTTGAAGTAGTGGCATAGGCTTGTGCAAAGCATGTGAAGTGATCAACAATCACTAAAATATATTCAAAACCACCTTTGCATTTGTCAAGATGAAGAAAGTCTATACACACAAGTTCAAAAGGCTGTGTTGTTACAATGTTGGTCAAAGGGGCTCTTGAATCGCGACTGGGTTTTTTCTGTTTGACACAGGAACACACACGGGTCACATAATGTTCGATGTCTGTCTGCATGTAAGGCCAAAAGAAGCGGTCACGTACTAAAGACACGGTGCGGTCGACACCTTGATGGCCCATTTTATTGTGCAGTTCGTCAAGCACTGTTTTCTTAAAGTGTTCTGGCAGTACCAGCTGTTTGCGGACAGAAGTGGTTCTGTACAAAATGCCATCACTATCTAGCACTAGCTTGTCCCATTCTCTGAATAAGCATTTTGTTTTTGGACTGCAAGTTCTTAGCTCTCTGGTCAGTGGCTTTGAGTCTGACATTTTGCTCTGTAATACAGGGCCAATAACAGGATCAGTCTTTTGTGCTTGGCTTAGCTGTTCTTTTGGGATGGGTGTGAGTGATGCTTCGGCTGACACACCTTGTGCTGTGACTGACAAAGCTGTGGCCAACATTGACCATGTGGCAGGGGTCTCCTTTTGTGCCTCTATGGCCTGGATAGCAGCTGCAATAGAGTCAGGAGGGAGTTCCTCAGAACAGTCTTTCATTAGAGTCTCTACATCAAGGGGCATTCTCGACAAAGCATCAGCATCACCATTTTCTTTCCCTGGTTTGTACTTAATAGTGAAATGAAAGTCAGCGAACTCTGCTGACCCATCTTGATGTTGTTGCATTCAGTTTGGCAGTGGACAAAATATAAGTTAATGGGTTGCTATCACTAAACACAGTGAATGACGGGGCATAATATAAGTAGTCTCGAAATTTGTCTGTGATCGCCCACTTTAAAGCTAAAAACTCGAGCTTGCCTGCATGAAAGTGGTAGTTTTTCTCAGCTGCTGTTAATGTGCGCGAGCCATAAGCAATAACTCGCAGTTTATCATTTTGTCTTTGGTACAGCACTGCACCGAGTCCCTCGTGTGAGGCGTCAGTGTGTACAATAAATGGCTGGGTGAAATCTGGAAAGCCGAGCACTGGTGGGTTCATCAGGCAGTCGATTAGTTCCTCGAGTGCACTTTGGTGTTTGTCAGTCCACATTATTTGTGTGGATGAGGGCACAACGGGACTCGTCTTCTTTTGCTTTGTGACTCTCGTGGTCAAATTTTCGTTGTCTTTGTCTGCTTTTAACAGTTCATATAGACAGTTTGCTTTTCTGGAAAAGTCCTTTATGTATTGCCTGTAGTATGATAGAAGGCCTAACATCTTTCTGAGCTGACCAACAGTTTGCGGTTTAATGTCCTTGAGTGCTCTTACAGCTTCAAAATCAGCAGGATCAACTTTGCTGCCCTCTGCTGACACTATCCTACCCAAGTAGCGCACTTCAGGTTTAAAAATGTCACACTTACTTGACTTAAGTTTAATACCAAAGTCTCTTAGCCGCTGGAGCACTTTTCTCACATCCTCCACATGACTTTTGAAAGTTTTGCTGTAGACCAGTGTGTTGTCCAGGTAGGGGATGCATATGTTGTCGCGAAGTCCCTCCAAGCACTCCTCCATACAGCGTTGAAATGCTGCAGGGGCATTCATGAGTCCAAAGGGGATGCGTACCCACTCATACAATCCCCAGGGGGTCACAAAAGCAGTGAGTGGGCGGCTTTCCTCTGACATGAACCCCTGGTGGTATGCTTTTCCCTGATCTAATAGTGAGAACCAGGAGTTACCACCTAAACTGTCCATAATGTCCTGGACACGTGGGATGGGCTGGCGATCTGGATGGGTTTTTCTATTCAAGTCTCTATAATCTATACACAGTCTCAAAGTGCCATCCTTCTTTCTAACGCATACGACTGGTGAGGAGTATGAGGAGTTTGACTTCCTGACCCAGCCTTGTGCGATTAGGTCATGCAGGTAACTTTTCATCTCCTGATAGAGGGGGCGTGGTACTGACAGATATATGCGTTTGACAGGCTCATTGTCCTTGAGTGAAATAGTCATTTGCAAGTTTTCAATGCAGCCTATGTCATTGTCTGTTATAGAAAAAGTCACATTCTTCTCTGAGCATCTGCTTAACTATGACCTTCTGTTCTTCACTGAGGTGGCCAAGATCTACAGGAGGATCCCACTTCTCATTAGAGCGAGATGAGGGCTGTGTGCTGGTGGGATTAATTGTAGCTACAGTGGCTTTTTCAAACATCTGGGCAGGTAAAACAGCCGTTATAGTCTGTACCGTTCCAACTAAGGTACAACCTACCAGAACAATGTCGTGGTCATTGGGGTTAGAGACATCCACAGTTATGACAGGTAAAGTGCCCTTTTTAACTCTGACCAGAGTGTCGAAAAACTCAAGATTGTCTGGCCACTGAGGGTTTAAATCTGGCTCAAATAACATAGTCATGTCTTGTTTAAATGGCTGTGCTGCTACACGGCATTCCACTTGGATATGCCTTTGTTTAGGAACAGTAATACAGTCTTTTTTGTTTTCACTTGAAACTCATCTGCTATATTCGCACTGACAGCCCGAATGAAAGCTTTCACCTTGTTCCTTTTGAGGCTGGGGAATGCTTTTCTCACTGTACTGAATGCTTTAGCTCTTTCAGTCCTTTTCAAGATGCATTCAATGACATTGTAACCTATAATGGGGTGCGACAGGTAACAACCTTTCATTACCAACATGGAAATGATCATTTCCTCAGGTGGTTCTGCCCCAGAAACAAGTTGGAATGTAGTCTCGATCCACCCGAGGTATGGCATGTTGGTCCCATTGGCTGCAGTGAGGCTCAGTTCAGTGGAGTCCATCATCTCGGCAACATCTCTCAGCTTTAGGTGTGGCAAGTAGTCCTCTTTCCATCTCTCGTCAATGATTGACACTTGTGAGCCTGAGTCCCACAAAGCCTGAAGTCTGTGGCCATCCAGGAGACACTCGACCAAACACTGTCTGCCCACCAGAGATGTGACCTTGTGAGGGATGTTCACCTGGACTGGTGGCAGTGGGATGTGGACCATCTCATTTTCATTGTTTATCTTTAACTTGTTGCATTGTCTCTTATGTTCAATCCAGTTTTGCTTCTGACATGCTTTAGAACAATAGAATGTCTTTTTACATGCTGAACACCGTCTCAAGTTCATGTCTGGATCTTCTTGTTTGCAGTGGGCACATTGTTGGGACCTGTTGCTGTCAGCGATGGTTAACACTCGTCCCTCAGTGGTAACCATTGCCCGTTTAAATGTCTCTCTCGAGGTGATTTTGTGCCTCTGTTTTTGCATCCAGCTTGGAAGTGTTCCTCGCTCCCACAGAAGAAGCAGTGGGTGCAGCGCTCATTGGTTACGGACTGCTGGCAGGCGTGGCACCTCCTTTCTGGACGAGCTGGGTGACCTTGGTAGTACTGTGGTGAATACTGAGAGGGTGGTGGTTTTTGGCGGGGGCCCTGATAGAAGTGAAACTGCTGCGGGTCCCGGTCATACTGCATAACTGGCGGCTGAACGTACAACTGAGCACTAGACACTGGCTGTTGTAGTGTCACTTTAATTTGCGCTATCTCTGCACTGAGACCTTTCAGGGAGGCTATGTCTGTCTTTAGATCTGCTAGTTCTGTGACTAGTTCAGGAGGGATTTTAGCTTTAACTTCCTTTACTGAATTTTTGACAGGTCCGGCATCTTCTGACTGAACTGTGCTCACACTAGTGGCTGACTGTGAGGCTAAACACCCTTTCTTGTGCTTCCTCTCTGCTTCATTAGCACAAGCTATGTTTAATCTTTCTAGCAGGAGCTCATCGGGAGTATCATTGTCTAAGAGCAGTGGCTGCATGTCTATCCTGACACTGTCACTCTGAAGGCCTGTTAGTATGGTGTGCAAGCACATACGCTGCACTAGTGCTGGGTCATACTTAAGACCTGACTCTGACTCCTGTGATGCAAATAAGACTTTCTGCTTTAAATCGAGGACCCTCATCAGGAAATTCTGGGCAGTCTCTTTGGGGTTCTGTACCTCTGAAGCGAGTTGTTTGTAGAGTTCAGTGGCACTCTTCTCCTGGAAATGAGAGCGAAGAATGCGGCGTAGAGTGGGCAAAGTGAGCTGGGCCTTCCCCTCCAGGTAGCTGCGTAGTTGTAGACCTGGCAAGATAGCCCTGATGACAGCATCTACAATGTCAAACTCTGAGTAACCTCTGCTCAGTCCATTTTCGATCTGATGGGCAAGACTGGAAAATGTCAGTTTATCCTTCTGGCCTGGCTCTCCTATTTGGCCTGATATTTTGAAATCTTTGTGCCAATAGGCGCCTGGTTGCTGCTGACTGGGCACACTACTCACAGGGCGGTTACTTGTTTGGGACTGAATATTAGCCACTGCGCTTCTCACTGTATTAACTGTCTCTGCTACCCGTGGAGTAGTAGTTGGCTGGTCTGTTCGCCCTGAGTCTCCTCTTTCATTTACATTTTCTCCAGGTAAGTCATTTTCAACACTTATTATTTCAGCAATCTTATTCTTCAGTGACAATCGTTCAGACATCCCTTCATCCTCCAATTCTTTCATTTCTTCTCTTTCGATATGCATCTGGATGTGCGTCAGCAGGGACAGGCGTGTTTTTGTGTCAGCCTTTATTTTCCCTGCTATACCAAGAAACTCACAGATGGACACTAACTGTTCTTTAGGCAAAGTGTGCACTCCATGCACGATTTGTTCTTGTTGCTGTTCCAGCAGTGACATTTTGGCAGTAGACAGGAGGAACTTTTGCAGGTACAGGGGAGACCAAGCTGTGGGATCCGTACAGCTCCTGGTGATCTCTGGTCGGCCTCAGGATGCGTGGACTGGAGCACAGCTGCCAGCTCTCCTTAACCGCAACACCTTCCTCACTGTAGGCTGCCTGGGTGATGTGGGGGATTTAGCAGGCTCAGACTACGACGTACAGGCTGTGGACATTGGACATCTAAGCAGCAATCCCAGCGGTGCCTCCAAATGTTGTACCCAGAATATGGGGTACTATGCTGCAGTACCTCTGAAAATATGAGAGAAATAATCACGAGAGTTATTTCGGGTTGTTTCTCCCACGCAGAGGTTTATTGCAATGAGGAGAAACCCCGCAAAATCACTCCAGTGGTGTGGGAAGACATTACAAGTTGTAAAAATAAAGGATCCCCCAGGATTACTAGACGATTTCCGAGAGTGCGGTCACAATTCCTTTGAATAGAATTACAAAACATTTAGAAAAAAAAATAAAGAATAACATACTTTACATACTTTTAACCAACTCTTAACTGTATTTATATTGTTCTGAAGGCTTTTATGTAAATGTATATTTATTGCAAACCTTTTTAACATTTTAAGAACTTTCCTATTTTTAACTATTTCTATTCCCTACTATTTTTAATATGACATCTTATGAGTTATCATTATTTATTGGCGCTGTCCTGAGCATAGTGTTTAAAGGCGTGCTATCCTTCTAACCTATCACACCAGCGTGTGCGCTACATGTGTGCATCACCCACGGTAAAAGGTAACTTCTGGTCTTTTCAAAAGCTCATGCATGTGCACACGCACGTCTTCCTCCTGCAGATGCCATTAAAAGTTAAATAAAATATTTGTTATAGAATTCCCCCCAGATAAATATGAGGCGAGGTCAAAAACATGCACTGCTCAAAAGACAAGCAGGCAACGGTCATAGGAACGGTCATTAAAAAGGGCTGTAATTTTGAAACGCTTCAAAAATGACACTTGGATTTCAGTCAAAACTAAATTTTGTCAGTTTGGTGAAATTTGAGTGATCTTATAGCTTAAATGAAAAGTTGCATGTTTCAAATAATGTAAGTTGTCATTCCATGAACAGCAGCACTTACTAGGTGTAACTGAATGCATCAAGAAGCAAGTGTGTAGATGATGTGACCGCAGCGATAGCTTTGGGTCAAGACAGTGGCCACAGTTTAGTTATTACTTCTACATATTAATTCATTATAGTGTGCATATATATATATATATATATATATATATATATATATATATATATATATATATATATATATATATATATATATATATATATATATAATAATGCATAGCCGTGCAATAATATTCTTCTCAATGTCACTGGGGGCTAAGTACAAATGTTTAATGCCATTCTTTATCATCACATGTTCAGTGCACTTAAATAAAACAGATTATACTTGGCTGCCCTTTGTGTTGAATTCAGTTGATATCTTTACAGTGTGTTTTTAATGGATAGAATTACAATGTGCACACACATACATGACACAGCACACCTGCGGCTAATTTCTTTATGTCAAAATTTTCCCACAGAACACTTTGAAAAAGAAAGAAGAAAAGTACGAGACAGAAAGTGTGAGTGTGGGTGGATAAGGATGGAACAATGTGTTGCACATAGAGTTCTGACCTATCCTGTTTTCTGTGTAATTGGAGAGAATCACACACGCAACTTACATACAAGTATGAGCAATATGTGAGCCTGTAATTCCCCCAGCTATTAATAGGAGAGGCGGTGGCCCTTGACTGAAGTCTCAATTGCCTTAATTAAGTCATTGATGAGGGTTTTTAAGTAAGTAAACCAGCTGGGTGACTTTTTTTTAGTGAGGTAGCTCTTTGGTGTGAAACCACACAGGCTGAGCTAGCATTTAGCTGGTGCTAGCAAAGACCCTTAAAACTTACAAACATATCCAAGTCATGTTCTGGCGAAATGGCAGTGAAACACTCCACAACCAAAACACAATTTATCCCAAAAGCATAATGAAGCAGAGAAAGAAGAGCAACTCAAAACAATTACACACTCTAAAAAAAGGAACTGTTGTCTCAATGAGAAAAACTGATGTAACAATTTGCATAGATTTTTTTTAGGTTATTTCAACTTTCAACTGAGTTAATGCCACAAGACTGCTCTAGTTAAGCTGAAATAACATTAGTTAAGTCAAAATAACTTTAAAAAATCTATGCAAATTGTTATATCACTTTTCCTCGTTGAGACAGCGGTTCATTTATAAGAGTGCAGCATACAGTATGTTCACCTATTAGCTGCTTTCTGGAGTTAGAGGGGCCCAAATGAATTTTCTATTCCAATAATGGTTTGACATAAACTCACAAAATAATTTAATTTGTTTGTCTCAACATTAAATAAGCAACATTTTGTTTGTTGTCCATGAATAATATGTAGAAATACTAATAAAACTTTTTAAAGCTGTGCCTACAAACATTTCTGATGCAAGCAATCCTTCAACAGTTTCTAAAATTATTTACTGTGTTGTTTCAATTTTATTCTGTCAGTTGACTTAACTCACTCATTGTAATGGTCACATGACACTTAACTAAACTGACTAATCCAATTGAACTACAAAAACACAAATCAATAACACTGACAACACTTTTAAACTAACATGAACAACAATAACAACATTCAAAACCCCAAGACCCCAAACTCCCATGATGCATTGCAGCACACTGTCCATTGTTTACAGTTGTTAGCTAATATCACAAATTTCTCCAAAAAGATGATCAGCTATCCATTTTCGCAGCGTTTATCCTTGACCCAAAATACATAAGCACACCAAACGGCAAATGTCAGTTCTCCCCAGTTTCTCTGTGATTGAAGCCACACACACACACACACACACACACACACACACACACACACACACACACACACACACACACACACACACACACACACACACACACACACACACACACACACACACACACACACACACACACACACACACACACACACACAGAGGCCACTTGGCTATTATAACGTAGATGACCAAAGTCACCAGTGTGAGTTTGGTTTGTTGGTTAGAAAGGACTTCTTAGCACCTCCACAAAGCCATTTTCTAGGGAGAATGACTTTGTAATCCAAACCATTTTAATGTGAGCAGATGTCTGTGGATAGGGAGAGTCAAAAAACACTATTAATTGTGTAGTGCATGTGTATGTGGGCTGTTTTGTCCGAGTTGCATGTACATTTGTGTGTGTGTCTTTGTGTGTATGTGTGTGTCCAACAAGAGGTCAATACGCAATGTTAAAATCTCCTGAGGCCTGAATCGTGCCTTGCTTTGGTTCTCACACACACTGATGAGCTTTCTCACACAACAGTTAAACACAGGCACAGGCGGGGGCAGATGAAAGACAAGACACACACTGACAAATGCAGACATACACAGATCACAGATGTACACACAACATCCACACAAGCATGAGCACAAATTCATGCACAAGGACACAAATGTATTCACATGAATATCTTCAGAAACAGAAACACACATAAACTATCATATTTGCATACACAAACATACTCTTGTACACACAAACACACATACCCTTGGGGCAGAATGCCTGCCACCAGTGGGTTGTACGGTCTCGTGAATAAGTTCGGCCCCTCAGGGAGACCCCTTGCCCTGGGCACTGACACGTTCACTTAGCGCTCATTCTACCAAACTCCACCCACTCACACAGGCCAGATGAGGCCACAGTCACAAACATGTCTGCAAAAATACCTGACACAAAGACAGAAAGGAGAGACAGAGAGTCAGATGGAAACTATAAAGCAACACAAAGAGAAAGCCAACATAGTAAGGACAGAAAAACAGTGTTATTATTTCACACCAATAGCCCCTTGATGCCTGTTAATCTCTTTTAAACACTAAACCTCTTTGTTCTCTCAAACACTGGGTGGAACCTGGGGGTGGAGCAGAGAGCTCTTACAGGAGAGGCCCAAACAACTGGGGGGGAAATAAAAAGAACAAAAAAACTGAATCAGCTTGATTCATGTGTGTACAATAGCTCTGACAGAGGACAGGCGATTAAAATCATGTTATAAAGATTTACTCAGAGAAGCAAACACATGATATAAACAGATTTTTAGAAGCTATGACAAGAATATCAATGAATGTTAAAAAGTCGTCAGTTAAAATCCAAAGTAAACACTACAGGCTTACGCTTTAAATAATGGATGTCAACTCATAGGTCCAATTCATGATGTTGAACAATCTTTGTTTTCAGGTCATTTGAGAGTTGTTTAGGGGCTCCCATGTTGCCACTCATTAGAAGAGATGCAAAGAGGAGAAACATTTGTATATGGCCACTTTAAATACCTTTTCTCACGATTGGATTCACCTGTGTAAGGAGGTCAATGAGCTTACCAAACCAATTTTGTGTTCTAATAATTAGTGCTAAATGTATTCAAATCAATAAAATGACAAGGGTGCCCAAATGTATGCACCTGCCCAATTTTGTTTAAATAATTATTGCACACTTTGTGTAAATACTTGAAACTTCACTTCACTTCTCAAATATCAGTGTGTTTTCTGCTATATGATATATTTAACTGAAATTTCTGATCCAGACAACCAATGATTTATAAAAGAAAATCATGAAAATTATCAGGGGTGCCCAAACTTATGCATACAACTGTATGTAGTCGCTGGACTGGTCACTGACTGTCAGCCAGTAGTCCTAAACTTCACTAAAAGACCAAGAATTTAGATAAAGTTGAGGTCGCGGCCCGCTCCGTTTCCTCATAAAATGAATTTAAAAGAGTAAAAAGCATTGAAACATACTACACCAGTATGCTAGCCATACGAAAGGGAAAATAAGTGCGTCTTAAGTCTGGACTTGAAAGTTTCTACAGCATCTGACTGTTTTATTGACGCATTCCACAGAACAGGGGCACGATAAGAGAAAGCTCTGTGACCCGCAGACTTTTTATTCACCCAAGGAACACTAAGTAGTCCTGTACCCTGAGAACACAAAGCCTGGGCCGGTACGTAGGGTTTAATGAGGTCAGCTAAGTAGGGAGGTGCCAGTCTGTGAACAATTTTATAGGCTAATAGAACAACCTTAAAATCTGATCTCACAGGGACAGGAAGCCAGTGAAGGGTTGCCAAAATGGGTGCAATGTGGTCAAGCTTTCTGCTTCATGTCAAAAGTCTGGCAGCAGCATTTTGAACCAGTTGGAGAGCCCTAATGCTGGACTGCGGTAAACCAGAAAATAGAACAGTGCAGTGTCTCTAGAAGAGACAAACGCATGAATCAGGGTCTCAGCATCAGCCATAGACAGGATGGGACGAATCTTCGCTATATTTCGCAGGTGGAAGAAAGCAGTCATCCATCCATCCATCCATCCATCCATTTTCTTCCACTTATCCTAGGTCTGGTCGCGGGGGCAGCAGCTCAAGCAAAGCCGCCCAGACCTCCCGATCCAGACACACCTCCCCCAGCTCCTCCGGGGGAACCCCAAGGCGTTCCCAAGCCAGCTGAGAGATATAGTCTCTCCAGCGTGTCCTGGGTCTTCCCCGGGGCCTCCTCCCGATGGGACGTGCATGGAACACCTTTTCCGGGTGCCCCCGGAAAAGATGCCCGAGCCACCTCAGCTGGCTCCTTTCAACGTGGAGGAGCAGTGGCTCGACTCCGAGCTCCCCCCGAGTGACAGAGCTCCTCACCCTATCTCTAAGGGATCGCCCAGCCACCCTGCGGAGGAAACTCATCTCGGCCGCTTGTACTCGCGATCTTGTTCTTTCGGTCATGAGCCAAATCTCATGACCATAGGTGAGGGTCGGAACGTAGATTGATCGGTAAATTGAGAGCTTTGCCCCCCTGCTCAGCTCTCTCTTCACCACAACGGTCCAATACAGCGACTGCATCACTGCAGACGCTGCACCAATCCATCTATCGATCTCATGCTCCATCCATCCCTCACTCGTGAACAAGACCCCGAGATACTTAAACTCCACCTGAGGCAAGGACACTCCACCGTCCTGAAGAGGGCAAGGCACCTTTTTCCGGTCGAGAACCATGGCCTCGGATTTGGAGGTGCTGATCTTCATCCTGGACGCCTCACACTCAGCTGCAAACTGCTCCAGTGCACGCTGAAGGTCCTGGTTTGACGAAGCCAACAGGACCACATCATCCACAAACAGCAGAGATGAGATTCTGTGGTTCCCAAACTGGACCCCCTCTACACCCTGGCTGCGCCTAGAAATTCTGTCCATAAAGGCAATGAACAGAACCGGTGACAAAGGGCAGCCCTGGCGAACGCCAACGTGCACTGGAAACAGGTTTGACTTACTACTGGCAATGCGAACCAAGCTCCTGCTGCAGTCGTACAGGGACTGGATAGCCCTTAGCAAAGGACCCTGGACCCCGTACTCCCGGAGCACCCCCCACAGGGCGCCTCAAGGGACAAAGTCAAACGCCTTCTCCAGATCCACAAAGCACATGTGGACTGGTTGGGCGAACTCCCATGAACCCTCGAGCACCCGATGGAGGGTATAAAGCTGGTCCAGTGTGCCGTGACCAGGATGAAAACCACACTGCTCCTCCTGAATCTGAATGTTTGACTATCGGTCGAATTCTCCTCTCCAGCACCCTGGAATAGACCTTACCGGGGAGGCTAAGGAGTGTGATCTGCCTGTAGTTGCAACACACCCTCTGGTCCCCCTTCTTAAACAGAGGGACCACCACCCCGGTCTGCCAATCCAGGGGTACTGTCCCCGACCGCCACGCGATGTTGCAGAGATGTGTCAACCAGGACAGCCCCACAACATCCAGAGACTTAAGGTACTCAGGACGGATTTTGTCCACCCCAGGAGCCTTGCCACCAAGGACCTTTCTGACCACCTCGGTGACTTCGGCCTGGGTGATGGACGAGTCCGCTTCTGAGTCCCCAGTCTCTGCTTCCTCATCGGAAGACGTGACGATGGGATTGAGGAGATCCTTGAAGTATTCCTTCCACTGCCCAACAACATCCCCAGTCAGGGTCAACAGCTCCCCACCCACACTATAGACAGTGTTTGGCGGAAAGCTGCTTCCGCCTCCTGGGGTGTCGGACGGTTTGCCAGAATTTCTTCGAGGCCGACCGATAATCCTCCTCCATGGCCTCTCTGAACTCCTCCTAGACCCGGGTTTTTGCCTCTGCGACCGCACAGGCTGCAGCACGCTTGGCCTGCCGGTACCTGTCAGCTGCCTCCGGGGTCCCACCTACCAACAAAGACAAGTAGGACTCCTTCTTCAGCTTGCAGTCGTAATATCTCTAATGTGGAGGTCAAAGGACAATGTAGGATCAAATATTGTTATGTGCCGACGCGGGTTGAGGAGCGGACCTGCGTCTGACTGAACCCAGTGCTAAATAACCAGAAAGCGGTTCCAAAAACAAAACATTTATTTCCCTTTCGTGCAATAATTGTGTACAACATAAAAGTGCGTTTGTCTGGCGGAGTGAAGGACGGCGCACTCTCCAGCGCCCAAAGCGATCGAAGCCCGGCGCTTCTGGACTCAAGTTCACCGCCAAACACCCCCCCAGGTGGACACGACAAACTGACTCTGTGAAGGATAGAAGAGGTGAGGTAAGTCAACAGCTACAACTAATATCCTTCAAAGGCACACACTATCAGCAACACATTCAGGTCTGAATTTAAGCTTTATATAAATGAGCAGCTTCTCACAACAGGTGGAGGATCATCAGTCCGCACGCCACAGCCGTGAGAAGCGAGCTGCACAATTCTCATCAATGTTCAAATATACTGCGTAACAAAATACCAAATTACTATTAACACTTATTCAGACAATCAATCACCTCTGATGTGTGCTGACAGCATGTGTCCCTCACCCGTCCTCCTTCACAGGCACGATGTGTCAAACCCAGGCGCGGTCCTCAGCGTCTCACAAACGAACGTCACAAGGTCGAGTTCCCGGCAATTCTGCTTGAACCACTCATGGCTTAAATGCAGAACGCCATCTAATTATCTGCTTCAGCTGAAAGTCCTTAAGTCTGCACGTGAGCATCATCCACAGGTGCTGCAAGTCATTAGGCCTGCACGTGGACATCCTCCACAAGTGCAGCCAATAATGTTGATGAGGGTGAAGGATTCTTCTGCCAGCACCTTCTCCACAGACAAAAACCAGTTTGCATACCACCTGGAGAGCAAAGAAAAGAAAACAACACAAAAACATCCAGCCAAACCCCCCAACACACAACAAAATATTACCCCAAGCTTCCTCACTTTGTCAATGTGATGTATGACACATGAGCCTAGGCTAAGCGTTAGCTGGTCAACTTGATGCCGATGTCTCACTGGACCAAGAACCATGATTTCAGTCTTATCAGAGTTTAAAAGTAGGAAGTTGCTAGACATGCAGCTTCTCACTGATGCAAAGCAATCTTCTAAGGATTTTATGTGGATGAGATTACCAGCAGTTATTGGCATGTATAACTGAGTATCATCAGCATAGCAGTGAAAGGTAATCCCCAAACACCGTAGTATGTGCCCAAGGGGTGCTGTATAAAGGGAGAAAAGCAGGGGGCCTAAGACAAACCCCTGTGGAACCCCAAATTTCATGTCACAGTCAACACAGTGAAAACGACTGGTCAGGCATGACGTCAACCACACAAGGGCACTCCCAGTAATCCCAAAATGATTCTCCAGCCTATGGAGTAAAATATGATGATCCACAGTATCAAACGCAGCACTGAGATCCAACAGCACCAGAACTGTAGTGGTGTCCAAATCCATTGCAAGCAGAAGATCATTCACCACTTTAGTGAGAGCCGTCTCTGTGGAATGATATTTTCTAAAAGCAGACTGCAGTGACTCAAAAAGTTATTCTCAGTAAGATAGTCCATGAACTGCCATGAAACCACTTTTTCCAGAATTTTAGAGCAAAATGATAGATTTGATATCAGCCTATATTGTTTCAATACACTAGGGTCAAGATTAGATTTCTTAAGTAATGGTTTAATCACTACAGATTTGAAACATTTAGGAACAGATCCAGAAGTTAATGAGAGATTAATCATTTCCAGCACAGTCAGCGACAGGTCCTTAAACAGTTTTGTTGGTACAGGATCAAATAAGCAGGTTGTGCTTTTTGTAGACGTTACAAGTTTTGTCAGCAGGCCTTGTGAGATACTATCAAATTCTGCACATCTAGGTAATACCTCAGTAATAGTGCCCACCTCAATAGCAGAGTGTAGTGGCTGGGTTAAGGCATGCTGGGATATGTTTCAATTAATGTGAAGAGGAGTACTAGGAGGGCCAGGAGACTCTACAAAGAGATACTTAAGAGGAAAGTGCAGAACAACAACACACAGGAAGTGTGGAGGGGCATGAGAGCCATCACAGGCTACAAGGATTGGGGGAGTGTGGCACACTGTAATGGGGATATGGTGGATGAGTTCAACCATTTTATAACCAGTTTAACTCTCCTCCTCTGACATGGACATGTACATCCAGTGGCTGTTTCACCTCTGCTGCTGCTGGCTCCGGCTGTGCTCCACCCGGGGGCTGTCCTACCCCTGCTGCTACTGCCTACTGCTCTGCTCCACCCAGCAGCTGTTCCATTTGCTCTGCTCCACTCAGCGGCTGTTCCATCTGCTCTGCTCCACTCAGCGGCTGTTCCATCTGCTCTGCTCCACTCAGCGGCTGTTCCATCTCTCCTGCTGCTTGTGAGTGTTATTTCACGGTGGAGGAGGTGTGTGATGAGCTGAGGAGAGTTCGCCCGAGAAGTCTGCTGGTCCTGATGGTGTAGCTCCAAGGCTCCTCAAGGGCTGTGCAGTGGAGTTGGTGATTCCTCTACATACTATCTTCAACCGGAGTCTTCTAAGTGGACATGTCCCTGCCTTGTGGAAAACATCATGCCTTGTACCAGTGCCCATGGTGCCAAGGCCTGCAGGGATGAAGGACTACAGACCAGTAGCCCTTATGTCTGTGATAATGAAGACTCTGGAGAGGCTGTTACTCTGACTGCTCAGACCCCAGGTGGAGCGGGCTTTGGACCCATTGCCTACCAGGAGAATATTGGGGTGAATGATGCAGTCCTCCTACTGTGCAACATTCTCTGTCGTTTTTAGAGGGGTCAGGAGGCTATGTGAGGCTGATGTTTTTCAATTTCTCGAGTGCCTTCAATACAATCCAGCCTAAACTACTAAAGGCAAAACTGGAGAGTATTGGAGTGGATCCCCTCTTGACCATCTGGATCTACAGCTATCTCACCTGGAGGTCGCGGCACGTCAGACTGGGAGGGGGCAGTGTGTCGAACACTTTGGTGAGCAACATTAGGGCACCACAGGGGACAGTACTGTCTCCCTTCCTTTTTCACTGTACACTACCGATTTCACATGCCACGTTCAGAGATACTCTGATGACATGGCTGTTGTGGCATGTGTGAAGCGAGAGGATGAGAGGGAGTACAAAGGAGTCATTTCCTCATTTACAGACTGGAACAGGAGCAATGGTCTGATCATAAACACCACCAAGACCGAGGAGATGATTATTGACTTCAGCAGAAGGCCCTTCCACACACCAATCACCATCGACGGTGAGGTGATAGAGGTTGTCCAGTCCTACAAATTTTTGGGAGTCTGGACAACAAGCTGGACTGGTTGGTACATGCAAGCGCCTTGTATAAGAAGGGACAGAGTAGACTCTACTTCCGATAGGAGGCTCAGAATGTTTAATGTCAGCAGTGAAATGTTGTACATTTATTTCAATCTGTCGTAGGCAGTGCTGTATTTTTTGGGGTTGTCTGTTGGGGGGAGGGTGTTGGGGGGGTGGTATGACCCTGAGAGACAGTAATCGGCTGGATAAGCTGATAAGGATGTGTGGGTCAGTGATGGGGAGGAGGGCAAACTCTGTGGGAGCATGACGGCTCTAATGCAGGGCATCCTGTGTAACACCAGGCATCCTTTACATAACAGTCTGTCTGCTCAGAGGAGCAACCGCAGCAACAGGCTCCTTACCCTGCACTGCAGAACGGAACTATATAAGAGGTCTTTTGTCCCCTCTGCTATAAGACCTTATAACAGCTCGGTCTGAACATGTGCACTTTATTTGCTTACTATTGCTAGTAATTTTTTATTTAACTATGTATGTATTTTTTATGTGTTGTATGTGTGGATGTGCGTGGATATGCGTGGATGTGTTGCTGCTGGACAGCTGAATTTCTCCTTCGGGGGATCAATAAAGTATCTATCTGTCTGTCTGTCTGTCTATCATCTTCTATTTTCTTCTCGAAGTAATGCAAGAAATCTTGTGCTATAAAAGGAGAGTGACTTACAGATGGTTTTCCATGTATAAGTGTTGCCACCATGTCGAACAAGAACTTTGAGTTATGCTTGTTTTTCTGATCAAATCAGAGTAATAGGTCAGCTTTGTAGCCAGCAGTGCATGCTTATAGTCTAAGATAGCATCACGTCACACAAGGTGGAACATTTCTAATTTTGAACTACTCCATTTCCATTCTAGACCTGTAGCCGTATGCTTGAGGTTATGCAAGTAATCAACCAAGGTGACTGTGTTTTGGGGCGTGGTTTTAATAAAGGTGGCACAATCATGTCAAGTGTAGCTTTGAGCGCTGAGTTTAAACTATTCACAAGACTGTCTACTGACTGGGTATTTTCCAAACGTGAAGCTAAGATATCAGGCAGTCTAGCTTCGAGTTCAGTCGTAGTTGAGGAGTTGATGCATTGCTGCAGTGATAAATAAGGTTGTTGTTCCACTAAACACAACAGCCAAATTGCAAACTTAATAAATGAGTGATCAGAGACCACCAATGCAACAGGCATGATGTCAATATTTATGACAGCAATACCATGTGTGAGAACCAAATCCAGGGTATTTCCACTAATGTGCATCAAGTCCTGAATGCATTGCTAAAATCCTAATGCATTCACAATTTCCATAAATGATTTGCAGAGGGGATCAGATTGCTTATTTATATGAATGTTGAAGTCACCAATAATCAGAATGTTATCTGCACTAGTTGACAAGTTAGAGATGAACGCACCAAATTCAACTAAGAATTCAGAAAATGGGCCAGGGGGCCTATATATATAGTGACCAAAGAATATGGCTGATTTTTATTCTTCTGACCTTGGCAATACATAACATCATGGGCAGAGCGGAGAATCAGATGCTCAAATGAGTTATATTTGTGACCCCCAACAGCTAATAAGCTAAACCTAGATTTATACATAAGAGCAACACCCCTGCCTTGCTTCGCATCACAAGGGATGTGACTGCATAAATGTGTATGCCGGTGGGCAGGCCTCATTTAGGGGGGGTGGGGGGTGGGGGTGTAGGTTTAAGCCAGGATTCACATAACCCAATCATATCTAAGTGATGATCCATAATTAGATCATTAATCAACAATGATTCTGAGGACAGTGATCTTATGTTAATGAGACCCAGACCCAGGACCTCAGTGGGGTTGACAGTTGGACTGTTTGCATTTACAGGTGGTTCCAGAGTAGCATATATAAGATGCCTGGAAGTAGGTTTAGGTTTGAGACATTCCACACCGGTTGTAGGTAGCAGACATGAAATATTTGATATTGCTGGAACAGCCAACGGGCCATCCTCAATTTCAATGTCATCCAATGCAGTAATGGGTATTAAGTAGAGGTGGGACAAAGTCACCAGCAAGTCCCTCTCAAGTCAAGTCTCAAGTCATAATGACCACCAATTGGTGCAAACAGACTTGAGACTTGAGTTGAGACTTGTGACTTGAGACTTGCCGATTCACAACTTGTCAGTGACTTCATCCCACCTCTGGTATTACGTTTGCAAAGCATATCCCTCTATGATTTTTTATGGACATGTCTACAGAAACAGGCCACAGTCTCAACTTGATGAATTTCTCTGCACTATCACCATAATGGATTTTCTGCACTAATTTCCCGGCTAAGCTAATGGATTCCACACCCACATTTGTCATAAGCCTTGCAGGGTCTCTAATCACCTGCTCCGTGGCCTGCTGTAAAATCCTAATTTTACCTTCCCTGTTGAGGGTAACATTAGGATTTTACAGTAGGCCACGATCCCCTTACAATATTATCCCAACTAGGACCCCATTACCCCAACAACAAACTGTGGGTGACCCAGGACATCGAGGGGACACTGAACAGGAAGAAGGCTGCATTCAGGAGTGGAGACATAGAAGATCTGAAACAGGTGAGCTTGAAGTGAGGGAGAAGATCGCACAGGGCCTGGACAGTTACAGGAGAAAGCTGGAGAGCAAGCTCCAGCAGAACAACTTGAGGAATGTGTGGAAGGGGATGAGAACCATCATGGGTCATGGTAAGAAGGTGGACTAGATGATGTAAGGAGACCTTCATGAGGCCAACAAGTTAAACCTGTTCTTCAACAGGTGCAGTCATTGTTTTGGAGGAAGAAGAACAGTGGGGAGAATGTGTATAGATAATTGGCAAAGCTTCTGGGGAAAACCTGGTCTTGTTAGGAGAGACGGCATCCATCCCACTTTGGATGGAGCAGCTCTCATTTCTAGAAATCTGGCTAATTTTCTTAAATCCTCCAAACCGTGACTATCCAGGGTTGGGACCAGGAAGCAGAGTTGTAGTCTTACACACCTCTCTGCAGCTTCTCTCCCCCTGCCATCCCCTCATTACCCCATCCCCGTAGAGACGGTGCCTGCTCCCAGACTACCAATAACCAGCAAAAATCTATTTAAGCATAAAAATTCAAAAAGAAAAAATAATATAGCACCTTCAACTGCACCACAGACTAAAACAGTTAAATGTGGTCTATTAAACATTAGGTCTCTCTCTTCTAAGTCCCTGTTGGTAAATGATATAATAATTGATCAACATATTGATTTATTCTGCCTAACAGAAACCTGGTTACAGCAGGATGAATATGTTAGTTTAAATGAGTCAACACCCCCGAGTCACACTAACTGTCAGAATGCTCGTAGCACGGGCCGGGGCGGTGGATTAGCAGCAATCTTCCATTCCAGCTTATTAATTAATCAAAAACCCAGACAGAGCTTTAATTCATTTGAAAGCTTGTCTCTTAGTCTTGTCCATCCAAATTGGAAGTCCCAAAAACCAGTTTTATTTGTTATTATCTATCGTCCACCTGGTCGTTACTGTGAGTTTCTCTGTGAATTTTCAGACCTTTTGTCTGACTTAGTGCTTAGCTCAGATAAGATAATTATAGTGGGCGATTTTAACATCCACACAGATGCTGAGAATGACAGCCTTAACACTGCATTTAATCTATTATTAGACTCTATTGGCTTTGCTCAAAAAGTAAATGAGTCCACCCACCACTTTAATCATATCTTAGATCTTGTTCTGACTTATGGTATGGAAATAGAAGACTTAACAGTATTCCCTGAAAACTCCCTTCTGTCTGATCATTTTTAATAACATTTACATTTACTCTGATGGACTACCCAGCAGTAGGGAATAAGTTTCATTACACTAGAAGTCTTTCAGAAAGTGCTGTAACTAGGTTTAAGGATATGATTCCTTCTTTATGTTCTCTAATGCCATATAACAACACAGTGCAGAGTAGCTACCTAAACTCTGTAAGGGAGATAGAGTATCTCGTCAATAGTTTTACATCCTCATTGAAGACAGCTTTGGATGCTGTAGCTCCTCTGAAAAAGAGAGCTTTAAATCAGAAGTGTCTGACTCCATGGTATAACTCTCAAACTCGTAGCTTAAAGCAGATAACCCGTAAGTTGGAGAGGAAATGGCGTCTCACTAATTTAGAAGATCTTCACTTAGCCTGGAAAAAGAGTCTGTTGCTCTATAAAAAAGCCCTCCGTAAAGCTAGGACATCTTTCTACTCATCACTAATTGAAGAAAATAAGAACAACCCCAGGTTTCTTTTCAGCACTGTAGCCAGGCTGACAAAGAGTCAGAGCTCTATTGAGCTGAGTATTCCATTAACTTTAACTAGTAATGAGTTCATGACTTTCTTTGCTAACAAAATTTTAACTATTAGAGAAAAAATTACTCATAACCATCCCAAAGACGTATCGTTATCTTTGGCTGCTTTCAGTGATGCCGGTATTTGGTTAGACTCTTTCTCTCCGATTGTTCTGTCTGAGTTATTTTCATTAGTTACTTCATCCAAACCATCAACATGTTTATTAGACCCCATTCCTACCAGGCTGCTCAAGGAAGCCCTACCATTATTTAATGCTTCGATCTTAAATATGATCAATCTATCTTTGTTAGTTGGCTATGTACCACAGGCTTTTAAGGTGGCAGTAATTAAACCATTACTTAAAAAGCCATCACTTGACCCAGCTATCTTAGCTAATTATAGGCCAATCTCCAACCTTCCTTTTCTCTCAAAAATTCTTGAAAGGGTAGTTGTAAAACAGCTAACTGATCATCTGCAGAGGAATGGTCTATTTGAAGAGTTTCAGTCAGGTTTTAGAATTCATCATAGTACAGAAACAGCATTAGTGAAGGTTACAAATGATCTTCTTATGGCCTCGGACAGTGGACTCATCTCTGTGCTTGTTCTGTTAGACCTCAGTGCTGCTTTTGATACTGTTGACCATAAAATTTTATTACAGAGATTAGAGCATGCCATAGGTATTAAAGGCACTGCGCTGCGGTGGTTTGAATCATATTTGTCTAATAGATTACAATTTGTTCATGTAAATGGGGAATCTTCTTCACAGACTAAAGTTAATTATGGAGTTCCACAAGGTTCTGTGCTAGGACCAATTTTATTCACTTTATATATGCTTCCCTTAGGCAGTATTATTAGACGGTATTGCTTAAATTTTCATTGTTACGCAGATGATACCCAGCTTTATCTATCCATGAAGCCAGACGACACACACCAATTAGCTAAACTGCAGGATTGTCTTACAGACATAAAGACATGGATGACCTCTAATTTCCTGCTTTTAAACTCAGATAAAACTGAAGTTATTGTACTTGGCCCCACAAATCTTAGAAACATGGTGTCTAACCAGATCCTTACTGTGGATGGCATTACCCTGACCTCTAGTAATACTGTGAGAAATCTTGGAGTCATTTTTGATCAGGATATGTCATTCAAAGCGCATATTAAACAAATATGTAGGACTGCTTTTTTTGCATTTACGCAATATCTCTAAAATCAGAAAGGTCTTGTCTCAGAGTGATGCTGAAAAACTAATTCATGCATTTATTTCCTCTAGGCTGGACTATTGTAATTCATTATTATCAGGTTGTCCTAAAAGTTCCCTAAAAAGCCTTCAGTTAATTCAAAATGCTGCAGCTAGAGTGCTGACGGGGACTAGAAGGAGAGAGCATATCTCACCCATATTGGCCTCTCTTCATTGGCTTCCTGTTAATTCTAGAATAGAATTTAAAATTCTTCTTCTTACTTATAAGGTTTTGAATAATCAGGTCCCATCTTATCTTAGGGACCTCGTAGTACCATATCACCCCAATAGAGCGCTTCGCTCTCAGACTGCAGGCTTACTTGTAGTTCCTAGGGTTTGTAAGAGTAGAATGGGAGGCAGAGCCTTCAGCTTTCAGGCTCCTCTCCTGTGGAACCAGCTCCCAATTCAGATCAGGGAGACAGACACCCTCTCTACTTTTAAGATTAGGCTTAAAACTTTCCTTTTTGCTAAAGCTTATAGTTAGGGCTGGATCAGGTGACCCTGAACCATCCCTTAGTTATGCTGCTATAGACGTACACTGCTGGGGGGTTCCCATGATGCACTGTTTCTTTCTCTTTTTGCTCTGTATGCACCACTCTGCATTTAATCATTAGTGATCGATCTCTGCTCCCCTCCACAGCATGTCTTTTTCCTGGTTCTCTCCCTCAGCCCCAACCAGTCCCAGCAGAAGACTGCCCCTCCCTGAGCCTGGTTCTGCTGGAGGTTTCTTCCTGTTAAAAGGGAGTTTTTCCTTCCCACTGTAGCCAAGTGCTTGCTCACAGGGGGTCGTTTTGACCGTTGGGGTTTTACATCATTATTGTATGGCCTTGCCTTACAATATAAAGCGCCTTGGGGCAACTGTTTGTTGTGATTTGGCGCTATATAAAAAAAAAATTGAATTGAATTGAATTGAATGTACACCCCTGAGGGGCGCCAGTGCTGATTGTCCGTGTGCTTAATGTGATGCTCCCCAGCCTCACCTGCTGTGTCCTGTCCGTCAAAAAGATGGAGATTCACTGACAGGTGGGAGCTGGCACAGAGAAGTTGGAGAGTTTTTTGTGGATGATGTTAACACACAAGGTGAGATGTTATCATCTCTGGAGAGATAACTCCAGAGGTTATGAGGTGAGGGAGTCTTCCCAAGGGATAAATAAACTTCTATCTAATCTAATCTACTATCTAACATGAACTATCTGATGTTGTTTAACTTTGCTTCGAGTAACGCAGTGAGCCACAGTTGATATTATTTGCAAACAAACATGAAAGAACACGTTTAACTGACTTCTGTTCTCAAAAGTCATTCTCCTGCAGTCTGTTTTCTCACTTTACCCTGACATTGAAGTTGCAGCTCTTGGTCAGAGTTAGCTTACAGTTGCGACACACCACGGAGGGTGCCATCTTGGAAGTACTAATGTTACGATGTCAAAATAAGGGTTTAATGTCAAAATAAAGGTTTACAAAATTAATCCCACATGTTTTCATAAAAAAAAGGATGCACATGATTGTGCCATGTGCAGCCATATCGAAAGCTGAGGCCGATCTGACAAACAGTCAGAGGGATATGCGAGCCACATACACACACACAGACATTTCTTGCTTTATAGATAGATAAATCAGAATATGGGCCCGGAGGACTATAGACGGAGATAAAATAACATGGTTGATTTTTTATTCTTCTGACCTTGGCTATACGTAGTGGCCTCGGCAGAGAAGAAAGACAGAAGTAATTGGACAAACTAAATATAAGGATTAGTTTGAATACGAATCCTCACATTTCCAAGTCAACGAATATGTCTTGGACTCCCGTGGCATCAATCATAAAACAATACAGACGGCATTGTACTGTTTGTTAAACCTGTCTGGGGTAGGCAATTCTCAATAACTGAGTGACCGTTGTTGCTGCATTTATTACCTCTGCCAAGGAGGTTATGTTTTCGGTCGCGTTTGTTTGTTTGTCTGTCTGTCAGTAGGATAACTCAAAAGGTTTTGAATGGATTTTGATGAAATTTTGTGGAGTGGTTGGAAATGACAAGAGGAACAAGTGATTAAATTTTAGTGGTGATCTGGATCACGATCTGGATCACGATGCTAACGTGTTAGCATGTCTATGGCATTTTCAATATTAAAAGTTAGCATTAAGCAGTTGCAGCTGTCATCACATTCGGGTGCATTTGTTTTCAAATTGTAATAGTTCTTAAATTTATTTTTGTTTATATATTAATTTAATGATGATTATATACAATTTTAGAGAAAGAGACAAAAAGAAATAGATCACTGTGCCAAGGAGGGAATCTCTTTAGGGTCAGTGACCCTACAGCCTTGTTTAGAGAAGTGTTTCATAAATGTTAAAAAAATCATATATTTGCAGTTTAGTTGAATAATAAATTGAATTTTGTCTCTTATTTGTTTTTGTCTATAAGCGCATGCAATATCAATATCAGTGCTCAGATGACAGTAGCTTCTGGGAAAGGTGCAAGTTGCAATAAACTGTGATGCCAAGTGCTAAGGATACATGCTATCCAGTCACAGCAGATGAAACTTTATTTACTACTGGGGGGGGGGGGGCGGGTTGCCCAACAGGGTGCCGGTGGAAATTGGGCTACTGCTGGGCGAAGACGACGAAGAAGAGGAGGAAAACGTTGCCACGAACAGCGGGAGAAGAAGAAAACTAGAAGGGTGGAAATGAGAGTGGGGACTTTGAATGTTGGTAGTATGACTGGTAAAGGGAGAGAGCTGGCTGATATGATGGAGAGGAGAAAGGTAGACATATTGTGTGTGCAAGAGACCAAGTGGAAGGGAAGTAAGAGCAGGAGCATCGGCGGTGGGTACAAGTTGTTGTACCATGGTGAGGACAGGAAGAGAAATGGTGTTGGGGTCATTTTAAAGGAAGAGTATGTTAAAAGTGTGTTGGAGGTTAAGCGAGTGTCTGACAGGGTGATGAGTGTGAAGTTAGAAATTGAAGGGGTGATGATGAATATCATCAGTGCATATGCCCCACAGGTAGGATGTGAGATGAAGGAGAAAGAAGATTTCTGGAGTGTGTTAGATGAGGTGGTGGAGAGTGTGCCCAAGCATGAAAGAGTGGTTATAGGAGCAGACTTCAATGGGCATGTTGGTGAAGGGAACAGAGGTGATGAGGAAGTAATGGGTAGATATGGTATCAAGGATAGGAATGGGGAAGGACAGATGGTAGTTGATTTTGCAAAAAGGATGGAAATGGCTGTGGTGAATACCTACTTTAAGAAAAGGGAGGAGCACAGGGTAACATATAAGAGTGGAGGAAGGGGCACACAGGTGGACTACATTCTTTATAGGAGATGCAAGCTAAAAGAAATCACAGACTGTAAGGTGGTAGGAGGAGAGAGTGTCACTAGACAGCATAGTATGGTTGTTTGTCGGATGACTTTAGAGGTAAAGAAGAAGAAGAGAGTGAGAGCTCAACAAAGGATCAGATGGTGGAAGCTGAAGGAGGAAGACTGTTGTGTGAAATTTAGTGAGCAGGTGAGAGAAGCACTAGTTGGAGGGGAAGCAGTTTTGGACAACTGGAAAAGTACTGCAGATGTGGTGAGGGAGACAGCTAGGGCAGTACTGGGTATGACATCTGGACAGTGGAAGGAAGACAAGGAGACTTGGTGGTGGAATGAAGAGGTCCAGGAAAGCATAAGGAGAAAGAGGTTGGCGAAAAAGTTTTGGGATAGTCGGAGAGATGAAGAAAGTAGACAGGAGTACAAGGAGATGCGGCGTAAGGCGAGAAGAGAAGTGGCAAAAGCAAAGGAAAAGGCATATTGCGAGCTGTACAAGAAGTTGAATAGTAAGGAAGGAGAAAAGGACTTGTACCGATTGGCCAGACAAAGGGACAGAGCTGGAAAGGATGTGCAGCAGGTTAGGGTGGTAAAAGATGCACATGGTAATGTGCATCTTTTACAAGTGAGGAGTGTGTGCTGAGAAGGTGGAGGGAATATTTTGAAGAGTTGATGAATAAAGAAAATGAGCAGTAACTACAGAGACATAAAGCTGATCAGCCACAGCATGAAGTTATGGGAAAGAGTAGTAGAAGCTAGGCTTAGAAAACAGGTGAAGATCTGTGAGCAGCAATATGGTTTCATGCCGAGAAAGAGCACTACCGATGCAATGTTTGCTCTGAGAATACTGTTGGAAAAGTACAGAGAAGGACAGAAAGAGTTACATTGTGTGTTTGTGGACTTAGAAAAAGCTTATGATAGGGTGCCAAGAGAAGAGTTGTGGCATTGTATGAGGAAGTCTGGAGTGGCAGAGAAGTATGTTAGGGTAGTGCAGGACATGTACAAGAATAGTGTGACAGCGGTGAGATGCACAGTCAGTAGAAGCAAGACTGAGTACATGTGTGTGAATGAGAGGGAGCCCAGTGGAATAGTGCAGTTACAAGGAGTAGAAGTGGTGAAAGTAGATGAGTTTAAATATTTGGGGTCAACTGTTCAAAGTAATGGAGAGTGTGGTAGAGAGGTGAAGAAGAGAGTGCAGGCAGGGTGGAGTGGGTGGAGAAAGGTGGCAGGAATGATTTATGACCGAAGAATATCAGCAAGAGTGAAGGGGAAAGTTTACAAAACAGTAGTGAGACCAGCTATGTTGTATGGTTTAGAGACAGTGGCACTAACAAAAAGACAGGAGGCAGAGCTGGAGGTGGCAGAGCTGAAGATGTTGAGATTCTCTTTGGGAGTGACAAGAATGGACAAGATTAGGAATGAACATATCAGAGGGACAGCTCAGGTGGGACGGTTTGGAGACAAAGTCAGAGAGGCGAGATTGAGATGGTTTGGACATGTGCAGAGGAGGGACCCAGGGTATATAGGGAGAAGGATGCTGAGGATGGATCCACCAGGCAGGAGGAGAAGAGGGAGACCAAAGAGGAGGTTCATGGATGTGCTGAGAGAGGACATGCAGGTGGTTGGTGTGACAGAGGAAGATACAGAGGACAGGGTGAGATGGAAACGATTGATCTGCTGTGGCGACCCCTAACGTGAACAGCCGAAAGACAAAGAAGAAGGGGGGGGTTATGGTTAGGGTGGCGGGTGGGAGTAGGCTTAGTAATAATGAGTTAAAAAAGCCCCGTCACGAAAATTTGACTCATTTCATCACGGGAGCACAAAAAAAAAAAAAAAATGTGGGACTGGGCTGGCTGCAGAATATAGTAATGTACATTGGAGTCTAGTGCAAGAATCTCTGACACAACTGATGTTCTGGAACAGCAGAAACAAGAGTTTGGCTGCTATGACTGATTTGAGGAGAAATATGCCACATAATTAATTCACGTGAAGGCTCTCTATGTCTGTGTGTGTGTGCATGAAGTCTGTACACAAACATGCACTCTTTGTCTCAGTTGCTGAATGTGGAGACGTCATTCCACGTGACATCCCAATTCCCAATTCTCTTGATTCATCGGCAGTCTTTTTCCAACCTCTAATCCTGATCTTTCTCCTCCTCCCCTACTTTCTCAGTCACATATACTATGTGACCTCATCCAGTCAATCAAGACAGCAGAAGTGTGCCACTGTAGACTCATCTTATCACACACACACACACACACACACACACACACACACACACACACACACACACACACACACACACACACACACACACACACACACACACACACACACACACACACACACACACACACACACACACACACACACACACACACACAAGATGAGGCACAAACATATACACTCACTCTGTAACTGGGTGAACTATTCCACATCTAACAATCTAACATATATTAGTTCATTTATTACAGGTAGTTACCAGTTAACTGTAATTTTTTTCATTAATTCTTAATATCAAGTACCTTCAAAGAATTGCTCATTTATACTTTTTTTTTTTAATGAAAAAAGGAAATCTTTTTAGAAGTGTTGTAAAGGTATATAAGGCATTTAATTTTTGGATGCCTGTAGGGTGACAGGAATCAGAATGATTTTTAATAGTTTTTGTTTTAATAAAAGTAATATGATGATGGACATTGGATTTACAGAGACCAACAAACAAACCAATTAGAGCTGCACAGCACTGTACGTGGATCATTTTATGTTCTCCTGGATCTGATCTCCATTGTTCAGTTTATCAAATGCTCCGTTCTTTACTTCTAATTCTCTGACATTGAAGCTTCCTGCACTTTCACACAGAAATCACAAAAATGTAAGATTAAGTAGCTAAGGGATTTATTTGTGTTTTTCACCCAACTCAATTTTCCCTCAATTTTTCTTTTTTGTTTTTGTCCTGTGGCAGTGCATGAGAGGATTTGGGTCGTGTGTACAGGAAAAATATTTGTCCAGCTGTGCCCTTGTCTTCCCATGTTCAAACATTACTATTTTTGTGAGCTTTTGTCACACTGTATGCTTTTGGGCACCCCCCCCCCCCCACCTTTAAAAAAGCTGGGGGGGGGGTGGCGTTATTGTGGATGTCTGGGGACATGTGCTCACACCTTTGCGTGTGCTTGGCTTTGTGTGCGTGATTGAGATAGCACTTTATGACTGCGGCTTTGTTGATTTGTGCGACAATAAAGACCCCCTGCGGTGCTCAGTGTAGCGAAAGCCAGCACAGAGATTCCACTCATCTGGACCCAACTGAGAAAAACACGTCACATGATACAGAGATGTGGGTTCACGGGCAACTGCATGTGTATGCACAAGAGTGTGTGTGAGTGTGTGTGTAAGTTGCTTGACCGTCACATGAACGTGGTATTATGTCCGCTTTAGGTATGTGTGTGTGCAGAAGGGAGAGGCTGGAGCAGTGACAAGGGATGAAGGCAAATGCAAGCGAGGATGGGTGGGGGTGAAGTGTGCAAAGAGCAGAGGACAGACAGACAGATCAGGGGCATAATGTACCGTAGAGTGGATGAATCAAAGTGTCTGGGTTGCATGCGTGCATTTGCACAATGGAGTATCACAGATAAATGAGTAGGCGCTTTTCAACTGGACTGGAACAGCACGCATTAGCCAAGAATAGCTGAACTAACCCTTTCAACTGTGATGTAGCTATCTGACCTAAAATGAATATCATAATATTTTTCAGTTTTTGGATAGTGACATATGAGGTCTGTTAGAAAAGTATCGGACCTTTTTATTTTTTTTTAAAACCTGATGGATTTGAATCACGTGTGCTTGCATCAGCCAACCTTGAACCTTTATGCACATGCGTGAACTTTTTCATGCCTGTCGATTGCGTCATTTGCTGGTAAGCAGCCTTTGTGTGGGACATGTGTAGTGCGCTCGGCAGATTTTCATTGCAAGGAAAAAGACGGAACGACTGGAGCAGCGCCGCATCAAATTTTGCCAGAAACTGGGCTACAGCCAGGTGAAAACCATTCAGATGATTTAGACGGCTTTCGGTGACGTTTCAGTCGTTTGACTATCCGAGAAATTGTGGAAGAGGTGGGCATGTCACAGCATGTCTTGTGAGACTTCAACATGGAGGTGCTTTTGCTCCGCCGTTAGCAGCTCTTTTCATGGCCAAATCTTCTGTCACAGTGGAATGTGCCAAAAAAGTGCTGATGTCCACCTCTTCCACAATTTCTCGGATAGTCACACGACGGTCCCGCATCACCACAGTGTTCACTTTGGAAATGATCTGGTCATTTCAGCATGTTGATGGCCGACCGGAGCGTGGCTCGCTCTCCACCATGTGCGGACGTCTTTAAACTGGTTGTACCGCTCCTTAATCTGTGTGATGCACAAAGCATCGTCACTGAAAGCCGCCTGAATCTTCCAAATGGTTTCCACCTGTCTGTCGCCCAGTTTCTGGCAAAATTTGATGCGGCGCTGCTCCAGTCATTCCGTCTTTTTCCTTGCAATGAAAATCCGCCGAGCGCACTACACATGTCCTCACACAAAGGCTCCTTACCAGCAAATGACGCAATCGACAGGCGTGAAAAAATTCACACATGCGCACGAAGGTTCAAGGTTTGCTCATGCAAGCACACGTGATTCAAATCCATCAGGTTTTTGCAAAAAATAAAAAGGTCCGATACTTTTCTAACAGACCTCATATGTCATAGTATTCCTAGTTTTGTGAGACAGGATCCGTTTAATAATTATGCTATTTCAGCAATAGCTGAATCAGGACTATTCATCATTTCAAACTGAAACCAATATTTATTTCATATGTGCTTTTTTCATTGTAATTTAAAAAAATGCAATTCTGACCTGGCCAGAGTGTATGATTTCTCTTAAATCAAATACACCAGCAATGCTGTATGCATGTGGCATCTGACCCAATACACACACTTAACCCCTTAACGCCCATCGTCGCATATATGCTACAATCTCTGACTCAAATATGCAACTTACCAAATTGACCTGTATGCCTGTTGTCGCAAATTTGCAACATACCATCATTATTATTATAACATTATAACATAAAGTCATTACCAGAATACCCAATATTACTATCTAGTTTTTGTGCAAAAGTGAAATTAATAATCTCAACATTATTTACCATCTACTTAAAGGCAAAAACACACATAAAACATTTTTTTATATACAACTATATAAATTCAGGCGTTAAGGGGTTAATATACAAATAATGAATGTTCATAAGTTCATTGGTATGAATATTTCCATATTATTTCCATATCAATGGTACAAATGTTCCATCTTTCTCCTCATGAAATATTAGTTCCATCGAAAGAATGAAAAATCATTCAATATTTGTTTTATATAACGGCTAAACTAGATCCTTGTCATTTGATATTTCATTAATTTATAAACACCAGAAAAGTAGAGAAGCTTGAATCTTCGACTGGACTGGGTTGCTTGACGCGAGGACGTTTCGCTTCTAATCGCAGAAGCTTCCTCAGCTAAATTTCTTGCTCTGGTAGTCTGACTTCTGTCTAGACTCTTGTAGAGAAGAATAACAAGAATAAGGAGGGTGCTCTAGTTAGCACCCTCCTAATGAGAGGATTTTGGTCATGTGTACAGGTGCTAACTAGAGCACAATAGGTGCTAATTAGAGCAATTGTTAGTCACTAGCCAATAGCAGTCTGCCTCTCTGTAGGAGGGGTTTGGTTAGGTTTAAAACTCCAGCTTTTGCTGGCTTCTGTTATTCTTCTCTACAAGAGTCTAGACAGAAGTCAGACTACCAGAGCAAGAAATGTAGCTGAGGAAGCTTCTGCGATTAGAAGCAAAACGTCCTCGCGTCAAGCAACCCAGTCCAGTTGAAGATTCAAGCTTCTCTACTATGGAAACCACCTGGACAACTGAGAGCCTTCACAGAAACAACAGAAACCTTACATTTTGTTATGTGTCACTGGTGCTTTAATGTCAACAGTCCAACAAAAACTTTAAATAGGAGTACAAAATTGTTCTCAGTCAACTTGCATAAACCAGTTCTGACGATGTAGTCCATGATGCCGTGCACTGACTTTGTTTACAGACTGCCTTCTGCTTTCCTCACTCCAGTGAAAATACAGGCTCAAGCCGCACATGACCCTTAATTCGGAAGAAGCGGTTACGGAAAATGATTGGATGAATGAAGGGACACCTTAATCCAGGGGTGGGCAATCATGTGCCATGAAGGGCAGAAGCACTGCAGGTTTTCCTTGCTACCAATCACCTCAGCAGGTGATTTCAGTAATGTTCAGCTGTCTCAGCAGGTGATTTAATTGACAACCAGGTGTTTATGTTCAAGGGAGACGCTCATCAGCAACCCACCTCCTGAGGTGATTGGTTGCAAGGAAAACCTGCAGTGTCTCGGCCCTCGTTGCCCACCCCTGCCTTAATCTATGGTCAAGTCCAAGATTTTAATGTGTGCACATATTTTTGATGATGGTGACAGCCGACAGTAGCTACTGAAACCCCTGGACCTTTACCTTGAGAGCCCTAAGCATATTTTCTCAACCTGTGTAACAGATCAAGTAAAGGATTGCCTGTTGGTGCGAAATAAAGTGATGGCTTGTGATGCTACGGCTATGAAAGCAGATGAAAGCTGCAAATCCTCAGACCCCAGTGGTTTGAGATGTCTCAGTCATCAGAACAGGCTGAGGCTTTGTCAGCTACTGTGCATTTTTCAGCATGCAGCAACATTCCCTTGCTAAACAAACCCTCACACAGGCTCTAGATCAGGGTTACCATCCCTGGTCCTGGAGGGCAACTGTCATGCATGTTTTCCACATTTACCTACTCAAGTCAGACCTGATTTTTTTAAAAGTGCTGTTTTCCATCTCTTGATTGGCTGAGCACACGTGATTGAGTTAATTGCCTGGGAGTGGATCATGGAGAGTTAGAAAACATGCAGGGCAGGTGCCCTCCAGGAACAGGGTTGGTGACCCCTGCTCTAGATAGACTCTGGATGCAGATTTTCTATGCTGGGCATCCACAAGTCTTTCAGTGATTGGCAAAGAGTGACAGGGGGCAGGATTGTAAATCTGGAAGCTCATTTCTGACCCGGAACAGAAATGGCATGTGTGTGATTCAGTCATCAGAGACCCTTGGAAGAAGCAGGAGGGTTTTTCAGCAGCTGCATCTGCGGCACTGAGCGGCCATATTTAGGATGTTCTCTGCTCACCTTGAACAGAGACGGAGCTGTATAAGGTGCCCTTAAAATAGTCTGCTTCACCTTAACCTGTCTAGATTACAAATTTGGTACAGGGAACATAAAAACTTTGATGGACAACAAAAAAGTCAGGACTGACTGCAAGATGAACAGCTCGTCTTTCATGAACTCCAGAAACATGACCTTGACATCACTGTTCTTGTGAGATTCAGTTTCACAAGAGAAAAAGTCTCGACAGCAGCAAAGCAAAAAAAAAAAACAAAACAAAACAAAACAAAAAAAAAACAAACAAAAAAAAAACCTCTCTGCAACACAAGACTCGCAAACTGAAAAGTCAGCGATGGCATCAATAAGGCTGCTGAATATCCAAGCTCTCATGACAGCAGATGGCTGTCACCAGTAAATGACAGCAGAGTCTTTTTCAATGCCATAAAAACAATGTACGGCTACATCACATAAGGACAAGCATCTCGTCAATGCAAGAATGGCTTGAGTCTGCTGAAGACCAAAGATGACATCAGTGCTCAATGGAAAGAACACTTTGAAAACTTCTACAACACCAACCCAGTCATTGAGGAGCAGGAAGTGCTCAGCATCTACCAAGACAAGACATTGTTGAAAGGACTTCAGTCTGAACCTCCAACTCTCAAACTCTCCTCGCCCTTTAATGCATGAAAAACAATGCACCCGTGTGATACCATCATTCCCATAGAGGCTTTTAAAGAAGGAGGTCCACTTTCTACAACCACAACACTCACCATCAAAATCTGAACGCAACAATAAATGCTTGCAGATCTAAAGACTAAATGATTGTCAGTATATGCAAGTGGAAAGGAGACACGTTTGACTGCGGAATTCATTGTGGAATCTCCTTGCTGTCTACCACATGAAATGGTCTCACATGCATTGCCAACAACTGTCTGAGACCACTGGCGGAAACATTCTTCCTGAAATCCAAAGTGGATTCTGACTATCAAGAGGGGCAACAGACATGATTTTCATTGTCCGCCAATTGCAAGAAAAGTGTCAAGTGTCAGAAGAAAAGCGCAATCACGATGCTACTGGACTTCAAGTATGCTGACAACAACATTGTATCATCCTTTAAAAAACAAGGTCTTTGAAAATCTTTGAAACCTTTAAAGTAAACACACTTTAATCCGAAGAAGACACAGATCTTGTATCGGCCTTCACCCAACATGGTCAATCCAAATCTTCTTGCTGTGAGACTGTACAGACAAGTCCTGAAAAACATGGCTCACTTTCCATACCATACAGAGCAAGAACTAGATCATGGGTACAAGCGGCCAAAATGGGCTTCCTTAGGAGGGTGGCTGGTGTCTCCCTTAGAGATAGGGTGAGAAGTTTGGTCATCTGTGGGGAGCTCGGAGTAGAGCCGCTGCTCCTTCACATTGAAAGGAGCCAGCTGAGGTGGTTTGGGCATCTGGCAAGGATACCTCCTGGGCACCTCCCTAGGGAGGTGTTCCATGTATATCCATCTGGGAGGAGAACCTGTGGAAGACCCAGGACTAGGTGGAGAGATTATATCTCCACATTGGCCTGGGAACACCTCGGGATCCCCCAGTCAGAGATGGTCAATGTGGCATGGGAAAGGGAAGTCTGGGGTCCCCTGCTAGAGCTGTTGCCCCCACAACCCAATCCTGGATAAGCGGTTCAAGATGAGTGATGAATTTCCATACCTGGGCAGCCATGTGTCATCAAATGCAGACATCAAGGAAGAGACCCAACACTAGCTCAAGTGTAAAGAAACTGCCTTCGGCCACCTTCGCACCTTTGTTTTCATCAACAGAGATGTTTGACACAAGATGAAAATCCAAAGCAGTCATCAAGTCAACCCTGCTGTACAGATCTGAGACCCAGACCACCTATCACCATCACCTGAAGACCACTAACTCTAGCTGAGGAGTATCCTCCACATCAGGTGGAAGACTACTGTATCAACATCAGCATCCTGGCTGAAGCCCAGCTCCAATGCATCGAGTGCATCGTCATCAAGAATTGGCTTTGGTGAGTAAGTCACATCATTTTGTTAGACAACAGCCAAACCTTTAACCAGATCTTTTACTACCAGCTGAACGAAGGAAAATGGTCCACAGGAGGGCAGAAGAAAAACTATGAGGACCTCCTGATGCAGAACCTGAAGAGCTGCTCCATCGACTGGAACACCTGGGAAGAACACGCAAGGTACTGAATCAGCTGGCAAGCAATGATCCAGTAAAAGTCTTTGAAAAAACAACACAGAGGAGAAGAGGAGAAAGAGGAAGGAGAGACAGCAAGATCCTAACCATCAGAAACGTGCATCAACACTGTGCTGTTCAGACATCTCCAGGTCCACCATCCTGTCCAGGAATCTACCAAGAGACCGCTACCGAGGGATTTCCATGATGACAATGAATCAAACGCAAAATGAGTTCTCTACAGGCTGGAAAATCTCTTACGTTCTTGGATGCCAGATGAAATTTTAAAGTTGTTGCCCAAAACATCACACTAACCCTAAATCATAATCTTCACTTGGTCATAAATATCACATGTCGTCATAGACAAGCTAAAATGTTGTGCTTGACATACGAGGTCTGTTAGAAAACTATCCGACGTTTTTATTATTTTAAAAAACTATATGGATTTGAATCATGTGCGCTTGCATCAGCCAAGCTTGAACCTTCGTGTGCATGCGTGTGTTTTTTCACGCCAGTCGGTTGCGTCATTCGCCTGTGGGCAGGCTTTGAGTGAGCACTGGTCCACCCGCTCGTCAGATTTTCATTGTCAGGGAAATAACTGAGCGATTGGAGCAGCGCTGAATCAAATTTTTCCAGAAACTGTGTTGGAAACCATTCGGAAGATTCAGACGGCTTTCAGTGGCTTTTCAGTCGAGTGAGTATCCGAGAAATTGTGTAACAGCTGGGCATGTCACAACTTGTCCTGTGAGACTTCCAACACGGACGTGCTTTTTGTTGTGCGCCCAGAGTGGCTCCGTCCCGACGCACGAATTCCTCCGCACGTCTTTCATTACAAAATCTCCTGTAACAGTGGAATGTGACGCAAAAGTGCTGATGTCCACCTCTTCCACAATTTCTCTGGTAGTCAGATGACGTCCAGGATCAACACAGCCTTCACTTTGGAAATGAACTGGTCGTTTCAGCCTGTCGATGGCCGCTCAGAGCGCAGCGCGCCCTGCGCCACTGTGGGCCATCTTTAATCCGGTTGTAATGATCCTTAATCTGTGTGACACCCAGAGTATCTTCACTGAAAGCCGTCTGAATCTTCCGAATGGTTACCACCTGGCTGTCTCTCGCAGTTTCTGGAAAAATTTGATTCAGCGCTGCTCCAATTGCTCAGCCATTTCCCTGACAATGAAAATCTGACGAGGGGGGTGGACCAGTGCTCACTCAAAGCCTGCCCACAGGCGAATGACGCAACTGACAGGCGTGAAAAAACTCACGCATGCGCACGAAGGTTCAAGCTTGGCTGATGCAAGTGCACATGATTCAAATTCATATAGTTTTTTCAAAAAATAAAAAGGTCGGATAGTTTTCTAACAGACCTCGTATATGATGTTTGTGATACAAATATGAAGGTAGAGAAGGTAGCAATGATAAGTGACAATCCCAAAGGGCGAAGAGCTGACAAAGTTTTTTTTTTAACAACCAGCATGGTTGCAAGAAAAAAGCAGATGAATTGAATGATTACAATTTAGAGATGGAACAACCAGAGTTTCTTGTTTTGACAGCTTGTCGTTCCTTACCTTCTCTGTTCACCTCACTTATTCCCTTGCATGGAAGCAGGAAAAGGGCTGTGACAAGAAAAGAATCACAGATTGCTGCCTCGGCCGGTGTTTGGCCATGCATAACATCACATTCAAAGAAGGGGCGAGGTGCATCGTGGCATGGCACAAATGACAGAACAAACAACTATCCTGAAGTGTAGGCAGTAGCCAGAAGACATTTTGCTTTACCTCTGTGTGCTTGTGTTTTGGTGAATCAATCTGTCCTCTTGTCATGATATATTTTCTTAAAATGATATTTGTCTCTCACGAGAACTGGAACTAGATAGAATTTTCATGTTCCAGGCTACAGGCAAAATAACACTTCTTAAAAGCCAAACTTCACACTGATGTTTTTGTTCTGAGCTCTGCACATTATTACACAACTTCCTGGAAATGTAGAAAGGACTCAACAAAATACCAACTTAATTTTTAACCTATTATTTCTTCTGAGAAAAGTACAATATGTACCATAGTCTGTGCTCAGTTCAAAAACAGTGATCTGCAGCACAGTCTGTTCCTATACTTGCTTACTTTCTTCATCATAACTGTGTGTCAGAAGAATAGCAATACAGAAAGTACAAAAACCACATTGCTCTTTCACTAACATTTTGGGTTATTTTTAACCATCGTTGCTTGTACAGGTTGCATGCTCTTCTGTTTCTGCTTCGGAGAAACAGTGCAACAATATACAGGTCACCTCTAAATTGCATGTCGGTCAGGTCAGTGTGCCCTCTAATGAACTGTCAACATGTCCAGGGTGTAGTTTGACTCTCACCTAAATATAACCATTAAAACAAATAAATAAACAGAATATACAGATTGGATGATAGATGTCTTTTTGCTCTATAAAAAAGCCCTCCGTAAAGCTAGGACATCTTACTACTCATGTTGGGAAAGTGTAGTGACACGGACCCACAACAGGGGGCGTAAATGAATGGACAATGAAAGAGTCGAATATGAACACTTTACTGTTGTGAAAGAGCACAACCAAAATACAGAGGATTACAGAAATTTTGCAAACAGTCAATCCACAGAGGTGACGTGTGGGCAGGCTCGAGGATAGAAGACGTCTGTCCTGAGAGGAACCGGAACCACATTTCTTCCACCACCGAACCCGGAGAATACTGGAGCCGCCAAGTCCTGAGTCCCCAGGTGGCCACAGTCTCCGAATGTCGGATCTGGTACTGCTGGCGAGGAGTAAAAACAGTGAGATGTGGGTGCGTGCACACCCAGTAACAACAATGGTGGGAATTCCACCTCCACTTCTAACACAGTTCAACTCCGGTTGTCTCTGCTGTTCGGTGTGACAAGTGAACGCCCTTCACTTTGTCACCACTCCGCACTCCGCCAGACGACAACAGTGAGTAGTCTCCTGAAACAATATCACAAAATAGAAAAGTAACGTGCATATGGCACAATCACTGCTGAGGTATTACCTTCACAGGTAGATGATATCTCGGCAACGAGGTGGAGATGACGTCTGGCTTTTATGGAGTGGAATGATGAAGTGAAGATGGATGACAGCTGTCATGAGTTGATGAGTGACAGCTGTCACCCCCGGCTGTGTCCGTGGCGGCAGCGCCCTCTCGTGCCTGAAGCCAGCACTTCAGGCAGGGCGCCCTCTGGTGGTGGGCCAGCAGTACCTCCTCTTCTGGTGGCCCACACAACAGGACCCTCCCCTCAACGGGCGCCTCCTGGCGCCCGACCAGACTTGTCCGGATGACGGCGGTAGAAATCGGCCAGGAGGGCCGGGTCCAGGATGAAGCTCCTCTTTACCCAGGAGCGTTCTTCAGGTCCATACCCCTCCCAGTCCACCAAATACTGGAACCCCCGGCCCATTCGACGGACGTCCAGGAGCCGGCGTACAGTCCAAGCGGGCTCCCCGTCGATGATCCGGGCAGGAGGCGGCACCGGACCGGGAGCACAGAGGGGTGAGGTGAGGTGTGGTTTAATCCGGGAGACATGAAAAACAGGGTGGATCCGCAGTGAAGCCGGGAGCTGGAGCTTCACTGCAGCAGGACTGAGGATTTTGACGATCTTGAATGGTCCAATGAATCTGTCCATCAGTTTGGGGGAGTCCACCTGCAGGGGAATGTCCTTGGTTGATAACCACACCTCCTGCCCGGGCTGGTATGCAGGGGCCGGGGACCGCCGCTGGTCTGCATGGGTCTTAGCCCTCGTCCGGGCCTTCAACAAGGCAGAACGGGTGGTGCGCCACACCCGACGGCATCTGCGCAGGTGGGCCTGGACCGAGGGCACACCGACCTCTCCCTCCACCACGGGAAACAATGGGGGCTGGTACCGCAGACACACCTCAAACGGGGAGAGGCCGGTGGCAGAAGACACCTGACTGTTATGTGCATACTCGATCCAGGCCAGATGGTTACTCCAGGTCGTCGGGTGCGCGGATGTCACACAGCGGAGGGTCTGTTCCAATTCTTGGTTGGCCCGTTCTGCCTCTCCGTTCGTCTGTGGGTGGTACCCAGACGAGAGGCTCACGGTGGCCCCCAGTTCTCTGCAGAAACTCCTCCAGACTTGAGAGGAAAACTGGGGACCACGATCCGAGACTATGTCAGTTGGTATCCCATGCAGACGGATGACGTGGTGGACCAGGAGGTCAGCAGTCTCCTGGGCCATTGGGAGCTTCGGGAGGGCCACGAAGTGGGCCGCCTTGGAGAATCGGTCCACTATCCTGAGGATGGTTGTCATGCCCTGGGACGACAGGAGGCCCGTGACGAAATCCAGGCTGATATGGGACCAGGGGCGATGAGGCACCGGAAGCGGTTTGAGGAGTCCCTGGGTTTTTGAGTGGTCCGCCTTGCCCCTGGCACAGGTGGTGCAGGCCTGGATATACTCCCGGACGTCGGCTTCCATAGATGCCCACCAGAAGCACTGCTGGACAACTGCCACAGTCCTTCGCACCCCTGGATGACAGGAGAGTTTGGAACCGTGACAGAAGTCCAAGACTGCAGCTCTGGCTTCTGGTGGGACGTACATACGATTTCTTCGGACCAGTTCCGGGGTCAGGGCTCCATGCCAGGGCCTCCCGGACGGTCTTCTCCACGTCCCAGGTGAGGGTAGCCACGATAGTGGACTCTGGAATGATGGGCTCCGGTGGATCCGACAGCTCCATTTTGAATTTGTCTTCGTGTACCCCGGATCTGATCTTTGGTTCTTGGTCCCGGGGCGATAGGTGATCCGTAAGTCAAAACGCCCGAAGAACAGTGACCAGCAGGCTTGCCTGGGGTTCAGCCGCTTGGCGGTCCTGATATACTCCAGGTTCCGATGGTCAGTGAAAACCGTGAACGGCACAGACGCTCCCTCCAACAGGTGTCTCCACTCCTCAAGAGCCTCTTTCACCGCAAGGAGTTCTCGATTGCCGATGTCATAGTTCCGTTCAGCCGGGGTCAACCTGCGAGAAAAGTAGGCACACGGGTGAAGAACCTTATCGGTCTCTCCGCTCTGGGATAGCACGGCTCCTATCCCTGAGTCAGAGGCGTCCACTTCAACCACAAACTGGCGGCAAGGGTCGGGCTGCACCAGAACTGGTGCAGTCGAGAACCGTCGTTTCAACTCCCTGAACGCGGCTTCGCACCGATCCGACCAGGTGAAGGGAACTTTTGGAGAGGTCAGGGCTGTCAGGGGGCTAACTACCTGACTGTAGCCCTTAATGAACCTCCTGTAGAAATTTGCAAAGCCAAGGAACTGTTGCAGCTTCCTACGGCTTGTTGGTTGGGGCCAATCTCTCACCGCCACAACCTTGGCCGGATCAGGGGCGACGGAGTTGGAGGAGATGATAAACCCCAGGAAGGACAAAGAGGTGCGGTGAAACTCACACTTCTCACCCTTCACAAACAGCCGGTTCTCCAACAACCGCTGCAGGACCTGACGTACATGCTGGACATGAGTCACAGGGTCCGGAGAAAAGATGAGTATATCGTCCAGATATACGAAGACGAATTGGTGCAGGAAGTCCCGCAAGACGTCATTAACCAATGCTTGGAACGTCGTGGGGGAGTTAGTGAGGCCGAACGGCATGACCAGGTACTCAAAATGACCTAATGGGGTGTTAAATGCCGTCTTCCAGACCCGAACCAGGTGGTACGCATTCCTAAGATCCAAGTTAGTGAAGATTTTGGCTCCATGCAGGGGCGTGAACACTGAATCTAACAGGGGCAACGGGTATCGATTGCGAACCGTAATCTCATTCAGCCCCCTGTAATCAATGCATGGGCGGAGTCCGCCATCTTTCTTGCCCACAAAAAAGAAACCTGCACCCATCGGGGAGGTGGAATTCCGGATCAGCCCGGCAGCTAATGAGTCCCGGATGTAGGTCTCCATTGATTCGCGCTCAGGTCGTGAGAGGTTGTACAGCCTGCTGGATGGGAACTCAACGCCCGGAATCAAATCAATGGCACAATCGTACGGACGGTGTGGGGGAAGGGTGAGTGCCAGATCCTTGCTGAAGACGTCAGCAAGATCGTGGTATTCAACCGGCACTGCCGTCAGATTGGGAGGGACTTTAACCTCCTCCTTAGCATGTAAACCGGGAGGAACCGAGGATCCTAAACACACCCGATGGCAGGTTTTGCTCCACTGAACCACCACCCCAGACGGCCACTCAATCCGGGGATTGTGTTTCAACATCCACGGGAAGCCCAAAATCACTCGGGAGGTAGAAGGAGTCACAAAAAACTCGATCTCCTCCCGATGATTCCCAGACACCACCAGAGTTACAGGTTGTGTCTTGTGCGTGATTAAAGGGAGAAGGGTGCCATCTAGTGCCCGCACCTGCAATGGCGAAGGGAGTGCCACCAGAGAGAGCCCTACCTCCCTAGCCCATCTGCTGTCTAGCAGATTCCCTTCTGACCCCATGTCCACCAGTGCTGGGGCTTGAAGGGTTAAATCCCCGCTCAGGATTGTAACTGGGAGTCATGTGGAAATATGTGTATGTCCCACGTGAATGTCTTGGCCCACCCTAAGCCCAGTTTCTAGGGGCGGGCGTTGGTGTTTAACCGCTTGGGGCAGTCTCTTGCTCACTCGAGCCGCAGACAAAGCACTCCCCGCGGGCCAGCCTCCTCTATCTGTTAGGTGGTCTAAATGTGGCCCTGCTCGTGTCCATAGCTTTGTCAGCAGGGGGAGCTGTAGCCACACGGAGCGTTGAGGCTGTGGAGCGTGGGGAGGGCGGAACCTTTTCGGACCCGGAAGGGAGAGGGATGGCGCGTGCCCGGCCACGTCCTTCGTCTCTCTCCCGACGGCGTTCCTCTAACCGATTGTCTAACCGTATAACGAGATCAATAAGCCCATCTAAATCCCGCGGTTCTTCCTTGGCTACCAGGTGCTCCTTCAGGACCGACGACAGTCCGTTTATGAAGGCGACGCGGAGCGCAGTCATATTCCAGCCGGACCTCGCAGCCGCGATGCGGAAGTCGACTGCATATTCGGCTGCGCTCCGGCTCCCCTGTCTCATTGACAGCAGCACTGTTGAAGCATTCTCTCCTCTGTTAGGGTGATCAAAAACCGTTCTGAACTCCCTCACAAACCCAGTATAAGTGGTAAGGAGCCGTGAATTTTGCTTCCAAAGGGCCATAGCCCAAGCGCGTGCCTCACCACGAAGCAAGTTAATTACATAAGCCACCTTACTGGCGTCAGACGCGTACATCACAGGACGTTGTGCAAAGATGAGCGAACACTGCATAAGAAAGTCCGCGCACGTCTCCACACAACCTCCGTACGGCTCTGGGGGACTTATGTATGCTTCAGGGGATGGGGGGGGGGGGGGGGGGTCGTTGAATGACGATTGGAACGTCTATATTCTGCACCGGGTCAGCAGGAGGAGGAGCTGCAGCAGTGCCCTGAGCGCGCGCTTCCACCTGCGTGGTGAGAGCCTCCATCCTCCGATTAAGGATGTCGTTTTGCGCGGTCATCAGATCCAACAGAGCGGTAAAGGCGGTGAGGATTTGCTGCAACTCACCAATCACACCTCCTGCAGACGCCTGTGCACCCTGCTCTTCCATTGGTTGTCCAACAGATGGTTGACGCCCCTCGGGATCCATGACGCTGGCCGAGATATCCTGTTGGGAAAGTGTAGTGACACGGACCCACAACAGGGGGCGTAAATGAATGGACAATGAAAGAGTCGAATATGAACACTTTACTGTTGTGAAAGAGCACAACCAAAATACAGAGGATTACAGAAATTTTGCAAACAGTCAATCCACAGAGGTGACATGTGGGCAGGCTTGAGGATAGAAGACGTCTGTCCTGAGAGGAACCGGAACCACACGATTTCCTCCGCCACCGAACCCGGAGAATACTGGAGCCGCCAAGTCCCGAGTCCCCAGGTGGCCACCGTCTCCGAATGTCGGATCTGGTACTGCTGGCGAGGAGCAAAAACAGTGAGATGTGGGTGCGTGCACACCCAGTAACAACAATGGTGGGAATTCCACCTCCACCTCTTCAGGCTCCTCTCCTGTGGAACCAGCTCCCAATTCAGATCAGGGAGACAGACACCCTCTCTACTTTTAAGATTAGGCTTAAAACTTTCCTTTTTGCTAAAGCTTATAGTTAGGGCTGGATCAGGTGACCCTGAACCATCCCTTAGTTATGCTGCTATAGACGTAGACTGCTGGGGGGTTCCCATGATGCACTGTTTCTTTCTCTTTTTGCTCTGTATGCACCACTCTGCATTTAATCATTAGTGATCGATCTCTGCTCCCCTCCACAGAATGTCTTTTTCCTGGTTCTCTCCCTCAGCCCCAACCAGTCCCAGCAGAAGACTGCCCCTCCCTGAGCCTGGTTCTGCTGGAGGTTTCTTCCTGTTAAAAGGGAGTTTTTCCTTCCCACTGTAGCCAAGTGCTTGCTCACAGGGGGTCGTTTTGACCGTTGGGGTTTTACATAATTATTGTATGGCCTTGCCTTACAATATAAAGCGCCTTGGGGCAACTGTTTGTTGTGATTTGGCGCTATATAAATAAAATTGATTTGATTTGATTTGATTTTTCAAATAGATTGAGTGTAGACCGGATAAATCAAGGAAGAACAGTGCGTGTGTGTGTGTGTGTGGGGGGGGGAGCTGTTACATTAATCAGACAAAACATGGGCTTTTGTTTGTATCGCTAGATATCACATTACAGCACACAGTTTAGCAAGATACAGCTCAGCAAGCCAAGATGAGGTAACACTGGAGTATACGAGGGCTGTCAATAAAGTTACGGTCCTTTTTATTTTTTTCCAAAACTATATGGATTTCATTCATATGTTTTTACGTCAGACATGCTTGAACCCTCGTGCGCATGCGTGAGTTTTTCCACGCCTGTCGGTGACGTCATTCGCCTGTGAGCACTCCTTGTGGGAGGAGTCGTCCAGCCCCTCGTCGGAATTCCTTTGTCTGAGAAGTTGCTGAGAGACTGGCGCGTTGTTTGATCAAAATTTTTTCTAAACCTGTGAGACACATCGAAGTGGACACGGTTCGAAAAATTAAGCTGGTTTTCAGTGAAAATTTTAACGGCTGATGAGAGATTTTGAGGTGATTCTGTCGCTTTAAGGACTTCCCACGGTGCGAGACGTCGCGCAGCGCTCTCAGGCGGCGTCGTCAGCCTGTTCAAGCTGAAAACCTCCACATTTCAGGCTCTATTGATCCAGGACGTCGTGAGAGAACAGAGAAGTTTCAGAAGAAGTCGGTTTCAGCATTTTATCCGGATATTCCACTGTTAAAGGAGATTTTTTTTAATGAAAGACGTGCGGACGGGTCCGCGCGTCGGGACGCAGCCGCCGCGACGCTCCGCCACAGGAAAAACACCTCCGTTGAAAGCCTTAAGGACAAGTTGGAACATGTCCTGCCTGTTAAACAATTTCTCATATACTCACTCCACTGAAAGCCATCAAAAGCCGCCTGGATTTTACAAATGGTTATCAACACGGAGGTGTTTTTCCTGTGCCGCCGCACCGCGTCGGCTGCGTCCCGACGCGCGGATCCGTCCGCACGTCCTTCATTAAAAAAATCTCCTTTAACAGTGGAATATCCGGATAAAATGCTGAAACCGACTTCTTCTGAAACGTCTCTGTTCTCTCACGACGTCCTGGATCAATAGAGCCTGAAATGTGGAGGTTTTCAGCTTGAAACAGGCTGATGACGCTGCCTGAGAGCGCTGCACGACGTCTCGCTCCGTGAAAAATCCTTAAAGCGACAGAATCACCTCAAAATCTCTCATCAGCTGTTAAAATTTTCACTGAAAACCAGCTTAATTTTTCGAACCGTGTCCACTTCGATGTGTCTCACAGGTTTAGAAAAAATTTTGATCAAACAACGCGCCAGTCTCTCAGCAACTTTTCAGACAAAGGAATTCCGACGAGGGGCTGGACGACTCCTCCCACAAGGAGTGCTCACAGGCGAATGACGTCACCGACAGGCGTGGAAAAACTCACGCATGCGCACGAGGGTTCAAGCATGTCTGACGTAAAAACATATGAATGAAATCCATATAGTTTTTGAAAAAAATAAAAAGGACCCTTACTTTATTGACAGCCCTCGTATGTCATGTGTATGTGTGCCTACCTATGCTATCTGTTGTTCTTGTACTGTTTGTCTACTTCACTGTAAATAGTAATTAAAAAATATCACATTTCTGTGATTTTTTTTTTCCATTTACAGCTTAAATAACATGAAAATAATTGTTTTGTATCTTTTTTTGCAATCAGTGGAGGGAATCATATGCAATCTCAGTGAACCGTCTGAAGCAAGAGCAAACTAATATTACATACAGGCAGAACAATAATCAGATTAAATCAACCTATGTGCTTCTGAATTGTAGGAAAACAAAGTTGAAAAGACATACAAACTTAACTCTTTTTTGCAGCTACTTTTTGTCACTCTCAACAGCGGCCGAGTGAGGCCACAACACTTTCAAATTAAGACAGCACTAACAAATGCAGAAAACACAAATACAAAAAACATGCATCAATTTAACAACAGGTAGTTAAAAAATTCACAATGAAAAAGAACAATAATTATAATCTTGATAATGCATTGCTCTGCCAAGTCTCCAAATGGCCTGTTATACAAGTTTTATCTTTAAAGAGATCATATTTACATATTTTCAGTAAGCTTCTCACTCAAGGAGTTTTTAAAAAGAAGCCACAGACAGAACTGGAATTGATATATCAATAATATATCAGGTTTCTAAATTAAATAAATAAATTTGAAAACATTGCTGCTTACCACAACCCATATTGGAAGATAAGGTAGCATGTGGACCCTGCATCCAAACACTCAGTATGTACAGTTGTATGCAAACGTTTGGGCACCCCTGATGATTTTCATGATTTTCCTTTATAAATCATTGGTTCTCTGGATCAAAATTTCAAGTTAAATATATCATATAGCAGACGAAGCACACTGATATTTGAGAAGTGAAAATGAAGTTTCTAGTATTTACAGAAAGTGTGCAATATTGTTTTTGAACAAAATATGGCAGGTGCATCAGTTTGGGCACACCGTGTCATTTTATTGATTTGAATACATTTAGGCACTAATTATGGAAAACAAATTGGTTGGTAAGCTCATTGACCCTTGACCTCGTTACACAGGTGAATCCAATCATGAGAAAGTGTATTTAAGGTGGCAATTTACAAATGTTTCTCCTCTTTGCATCTCTTCTAATGAGTGGCAACAAGGGAGCCTCTAAACAACTCTCAAATGACCTGAAAACAAAGATTGTTCAACATCATGGTTGAGGAGAAGGATACAAAAAGCTATCTCAGAGATCTCAGCTGTCAGTTTCCGCTGTGAGGAACATAGTGAGGAAATGGAAGACCAGAGACACAGTACTAGTCAAGGCCCGAAGTGGCAGGCCAAGAAAAGTCTCAGATAAGCTGAAGCGAAGGATTGTGAGAACAGTCATAGTCAACCCACAGACCTGCTTCAAAGACCTACAACATAATCTTGCTGCAGATAGTGTCTCTGTGCAATGTTCAACTATACAGTGCACTTTACACAAAGAGATGCTGTCTGATGCTGTAATGCAGAGGAAGCCTTTTCTGCATGCACGCCACAAACAGAGTCACTTTAGGTATGCTAAAACACATTTGGACAAGCCAGCTTCATTTTGGAATAAGGTGCTGTGGACTGATGAAACTAAAATTGAGTTGTTTGGACATAACAAGGGGTGGTATGTATGGCTGAAAAGAACACAGCATTCCAAGAAAAACACTTGCTACCGACAGTACAATTTGGAGGTGGTTCCATCATGCTGTGTGGCTGTGGTGGCCAGTGCAGGTAATATTGATGTATTTTTTTTATGTTGGGGTGCCCAATTTAATGCACCTGCCTAATTTTGGTTAAAGAATTATTGCACACTTCTGTAAAATCATATAAACTTCATTTCACTTCTCAATATTCACTGTGTTTCTCTGCTGTAATGATATATTTAAGTGAAATTGCTGATCCAAACAACCAATGATTTATAAAGGAAAATCATGGAAATTATCAGGGGTGCCCAAACCTTTACATACCACTGTACTAACATCAGTTTGGAACCTATTACCAAACCATTACTTATGTATGTATTAGGTATACCAGACATAAGTGAGCGAGTGGTGGGGCCTTAATTCAGATGTACTATGCTGTCGCCATCTTAATGTTCCGATGACCCGAATGTTTACAGATGAAGCATACGCACATAGGCCAAGACAATTTCTATTTTTCAATTGCTGACTTTTGCTTGATTGTTCCTGATACTTAATAAATGTATATTTGTACAATGTCACAAGCCCGTGTGGACGCCATCACCATCACCACACAGCTGGCAGAGAGAGGTCTCTGTAGGTAGGTCATAGTCAGACGGCTGTCTGTGTTACAGGAAGTGAAAGGTCATGTCACAGCCAGATGGGCAGCAGGGAGGAAGAGGTCAGGTCATTTTCAGGCACTTGCTCAAGAAACAAGAAATCATGTGAAGGGTGGCCGGGTGGCACTTCAGGAAGCAAATTGGCATCTGGAGGGTTGATAGAGGGCCCCTTTGAAGGGAGACATTATGGGGAAGGTGGCCCCAGTAAAGACAATCCTCTAATGAGTCGACTAGCGGAGAGCAGCAATGACCATAGTCCATTTGGATGGCCCAGTTATGAACATAGGACAGGAAGGATGCTGGAAGTCATGCAGCCCCAGGAACAGGAGCTGGAGAAGTGCACCACTTCTTGGCCACCTTGGAGGCAGGAACCTGGGGTGCTGCAGCAACTCCCTTTGTAGTTGGTTGTGATGATGGTGCTGCAATGGCAACAACCTCTGGGGTTGGCCCTGATGATTGAGCTGCTCCAACTGTAACCTTTTGAGTTGCCCCTGATGGTGGTGCTGCTGCTGCGACTGCAACCTGTGGAACTGACCCTGATGGTGGAGCGGCTGAACCCTCTGGAATGGGCCAGAAAGTGGCAATTTGCTCGAGGGTCATCACTTTTTTCAGGGCTTATTCAAGGAAGGAAGCCACCTCCAGAGCTTGCTCAAGGGCTGCAGCTTCCTTTGGCACTGGTGCTTGATAGTTCTTTTGGGGCTTGAGCTGTCGCTTCCTCTTCTTTTTGATACTTGTCACACAGGGTTCTGCAGCTGCTGAGACATGAAGTATACAAAGAGGTGCAGAGTGTACGTTTGTGTGTGTGTGTGTGTGTGTGTGTGTGTGTGTGTGTGTGTGTAATATTTTCATGTAAAATGAGATGATGTGGTCATTTCTGTTACATGTCACAGAGGTGTTACACAAGCTGTGACATAAATTCATCTTAGATCAGGAGAATATCTGTGAAAACACTCATAGAATTGTGGGTATAATCATCACTTTAATGTGACAACAGAATGATTTGTCCCCTGCCATGAAATAATTGTCCCCACCATAACTGTCTGTCTGTCACGTTTCAAGTGCTCCAGATTTCTCTCTTACCCCTTGCATACATAGTACACACTCAAACTATATTGTACACAGACACAAATGTGACGTTCAGGCATATGACCTGGGCCCAGATTTACGAGGCCATCCAAGATAATGGCCGACAAAGACACCCACTGCCTGACCTTAGACTGTCACTTTATCTCTCCAAATATCACTTCTACAGCTTAAATTTGTTTTGAACATCTATTGGAAATCATGCATCCTGACTCCTTTGACCTAACTGCATTTGACCTTGGACCTCAAGATCAGGGTCAAACATGACAATAAGTGAAAAACAGACACAGTCTGATCCCAGAAATGGTTACTTTCACTTTTATATACACATTTCGGTCTGACGTAATAGTTAACAATTAACAGTACACATGCACTTCAGGTTCAGCAGTGATTTGTATTCTTCACTGAAAATGTCTCTGTCTGGCATATCATTCTAGAGAAACTTGTGTTTTCAATGCCCACAATTATCTGTTAACACCTGCATGTACACATATCATATCAACATAATAGATGGGGGACCTAAGCCTGTCATGCTCTGTGGTCGCTCGTTTCTTCTGCCATGTTTGATTTTAGTATTAATTTGGTGATTATGTCTTCTGTGTGCCTTCCCTGTCTCTTGGTGCTGGGTGGTGGGTGTGGCAGAGTCTTGACCACGATTCACTTTGGAAGCGAGACAAAGGAACACCTCCGTTTTGGCGTGTTAGAGGACAAGTTTGGACATGCCTATCTCGGCTTTCAATGCTTACCAGTCCAGTAAGTATCAGAGAAATTGTGGAGAGCTGGACATGTCCAAACTTGTCCTCTGACACGCTGAAACGGAGGTGTTCCTTTGTCTCGCTTCCAAAGCGAATCGGTCTTTACGCGCAAAGCCTCCGCGTGGCTTTCCACTACAAAATCTTTTGTTAAAAGTGAAATCTGCCGGAAAATGGCTGATGTCCAGCTCTTGTGATAACGAGAGAAAGAGCACACGACGGTCTCGTATCCACAGAGCCATCTCTTTAGAAATGGTCCGGTGGCTTGTGCCGCGTCGTCGCAGGTCGGAGCGCGGCGCGCCGAGCGTCCTTAAAGGGGTCCTTAAAGCTGTAGTAACAGACCTTATTCTCTGTGAAGCCCGTAAAATTTTCACCGAAAGCCAGATAAATTTTTCGAATGGTTTTCAGGTGCCTGTCTCTAACAGCTTCTGAAAAAATTCTGATGGAAAAAAAGTCCTTTTCATTCCGCCATTTCCAGACAATGAAAATCCAATGAGGGGGCGGGACCACTCCTTCCCAAGGCGTGCTCACAGGCAAATGATGTCACCGACAGGCGTGGAAAAACTCACGCATGCGCACGAGGGTTCAAGCATGTCTGACGTAAAAACATATGAATGAAATCCATATAGTTTTTGAAAAAAATAAAAACGACCGTTACTTTATTGACAGACCTCGTACTTGCGCTTGGCCAAATGACTCATTTCCCGCCAAGCCAGATGGTCAATCTTTTTTAGTCACTTTAACTTCGCCCTGTCTTAACTGAACTCAGCCACATGGGGTGTGCAGCCAGTACATTCTGAGTGCCGGTCCCAAGCCCGGATAAATGAGGAGGGTTGCGTCAGGAAGGGCATCCGGCGTAAAACAAGCCAACCGAACTATGCAGACTCAGAATCGAATTCCCATACCGGATCGGTCGTGGCCCGGGTTAACAACGTCCGCCACCGGTGCTATTGCCCAACAGGGTGCCGGTGGAAATTGGGCTACTGCTGGGCGAAGACGACGAAGAAGAGGAGGAAAATGTTGCCACGAACACCGGGAGAAGAAGAAAACTAGAAGGGTGGAAATGAGAGTGGGGACTTTGAATGTTGGTAGTATGACTGGTAAAGGGAGAGAGCTGGCTGATATGATGGAGAGGAGAAAGGTAGACATATTGTGTGTGCAAGAGACCAAGTGGAAGGGAAGTAAGAGCAGGAGCATCGGTGGTGGGTACAAGTTGTTGTACCATGGTGAGGACAGGAAGAGAAATGGTGTTGGGGTCATTTTAAAGGAAGAGTATGTTAAAAGTGTGTTGGAGGTTAAGCGAGTGTCTGACAGGGTGATGAGTGTGAAGTTGGAAATTGAAGGGGTGATGATGAATATCATCAGTGCATATACCCCAGAGGTAGGTTGTGAGATGAAGGAAAAAGAAGATTTCTGGATATGGTATGGATATGGTATCAAGGATAGGAATGGGGAAGGACAGATGGTAGTTGATTTTGCAAAAAGGATGGAAATGGCTGTGGTGAATACCTACTTTAAGAAAAGGGAGGAGCACAGGGTAACATATAAGAGTGGAGGAAGGTGCACACAGGTGGACTACATTCTTTATAGGAGATGCAAGCTAAAAGAAATCACAGACTGTAAGGTGGTAGCAGGAGAGAGTGTCACTAGACAGCACAGGATGGTTGTTTGTAGGATGACTTTAGAGGTAAAGAAGAAGAAGAGAGTGAGAGCTCAACAAAGGATCAGATGGTGGAAGCTGAAGGAGGAAGACTGTTGTGTGAAATTTAGCGAGCAGGTGAGAGAAGCACTGGTTGGAGGGGAAGGAATTTTGGACAACTAGAAAAGTACTGCAGATGTGGTGAGGGAGACAGCTAGGACAGTACTGGGTATGACATCTGGACAGTGGAAGGAAGACAAGGAGACTTGGTGGTGGAATGAAGAGGTCCAGGAAAGCATAAGGAGAAAGAGGTTGGCGAAAAAGTTTTGGGATAGTCGGAGAGATGAAGAAAGTAGACAGGAGTACAAGGAGATGCGGCGTAAGGCGAAAAGAGAAGTGGCAAAAGCAAAGGAAAAGGCATATTGTGAGCTGTACAAGAAGTTGAATAGTAAGGAAGGAGAAAAGGACTTGTACCGATTGGCCAGACAAAGGGACAGAGCTGGAAAGGATGTGCAGCAGGTTAGGGTGGTAAAAGATGCACATGGTAATGTGCTGACAAGTGAGGAGTGTGTGCTGAGAAGGTGGAGGGAATATTTTGAAGAGTTGATGAATAAAGAAAATGAGCGAGAGAAAAGGCTGGATGATGTGATGAGAGTAAATCAGGAAGTAAAAGAGATTAGCAAGGAAGAAGTGAGGGCTGCTATGAAGAGGATGAAGAGTGGAAAAGCAGTCGGTCCAGATGACATTCCAGTGGAGGCATGGAAAGTAGAGTTTCTAACCAGATTGTTTAATAAAATCTTGGAAAGTGAGAGCATGCCCGAGAAGTGGAGACGAAGTGTGCTGGTTCCTATTTTCAAGAACAAGGGTGATGTGCAGAGCTGCAGTAACTACAGAGGCATAAAGCTGATCAGCCACAGCATGAAGTTATGGGAAAGAGTAGTAGAAGCTAGGCTTAGAAAACAGGTGAAGATCTGTGAGCAGCAATATGGTTTCATGCTGAGAAAGAGCACTACCAATGTTTGCTCTGAGAATACTGTTGGAAAAGTACAGAGAAGGACAGAAAGCGTTACATTGTGTGTTTGTGGACTTAGAAAAAGCTTATGATAGGGTGCCAAGTGAAGAGTTGTGGTATTGTATGAGGAAGTCTGGAGTGGCAGAGAAGTATGTTAGGGTAGTGCAGGACATGTACAAGAATAGTGTGACAGCGGTGAGATGCGCAGTCGGAATGACAGACTCATTCAAGGTGGAGGTGGGATTACACCAAGGATCAGCTCTGAGTCCTTTCTTGTTTGCAGTGGTGATGGACAGGTTGACGGATGATATCAGATAGGAGTCCCCATGGACTATGATGTTTGCAGATGACATTGTGATCTGTAGTGAGAGTAGAGAGCAAGTTGAGTCTAGTCTGGAGAAGTGGAGATATGCTTTGGAGAGAAGGGGAATGAAAGTCAGTAGAAGCAAGACTGAGTACATGTGTGTGAATGAGAGGGAGCCCAGTGGAATAGTGCAGTTACAAGGAGTAGAAGTGGTGAAAGTAGATGAGTTTAAATATTTGGGGTCAACTGTTCAAAGTAATGGAGAGTGTGGTAGAGAGGTGAAGAAGAGAGTGCAGGCAGGGTGGAGTGGGTGGAGAAAGGTGGCAGGAGTGATTTGTGACCGAAGAATATCAGCAAGGGTGAAGGGGAAAGTTTACAAAACAGTAGTGAGACCAGCTATGTTGTATTGTTTAGAGACAGTGGCACTAACAAAAAGATAGGAGGCAGAGCTGGAGGTGGCAGAGCTGAAGATGAAGAGATTCTCTTTGGGAGTGACAAGAATGGACAAGATTAGGAATGAACATATCAGAGGGACAGCTCAGGTGGGACGGTTTGGAGACAAAGTCAGAGAGGCGAGATTGAGATGGTTTGGACATGTGCAGAGGAGGGAACCAGGGTATATAGGGAGAAGGATGCTGAGGATGGAGCCACCAGGCAGGAGGAGAAGAGGGAGACCAAAGAGGAGGTTCATGGATGTGCTGAGAGAGGACATGCAGGTGGTTGGTGTGACAGAAGAAGATACAGAGGACAGGGTGAGATGGAAACGATTGATCTGCTGTGGCGACCCCTAACAGGAACAGCCGAAAGACAAAGAAGAAGAAGAAGAACTTCGCCCTGTCTTACCGTCCCGGTTCGAAAAAACGGCAAACCGAATGCTCTGTCTCGACGCGAAGACCCGTCAGAAGCACCGACAGTACCCAGTACAATCTTTCCCGCAGTGCGCTTCATCTCGGCGATCACCTGGGACATCGAAACTAGGATACGGTCTGAGACACTTCACGTTCCCACACCTCCCGATTGTCCACCGGGGAAAATGTTTGTGCTGAACTCACTACGGGGGGAGGTCATTCATTGGGGGCATGAAAGTCATTTTGCTTGCCATCCAGGTATAAAGAACACTGCACGTATAATCCAGGAGAGGTTTTGGTGGCCTCGGCTGCTCTCCGATGTGAAGAATTACATCAGGGCATGTCAGACGGGTGCCATGTGTAAATCTATCCAGCCACCTTCCAGTAAACTCCTCCCATTACCCATTCCGACACAACCATGGTCACACATTTCAGTGGATTTTGTTACAGGCTTACCGCCTTCTCGGGGTAACACAGTCATACTAACCGTAGTCGATCGACTTTCCAAGATGGCACATTTTGTGCCACTTCCGAAGTTACCGTCCGCCAAAGAAACCACCAAAGCATTATTAGCCCACGTTTTTAGATTGCACGGGTTTCCACAGGACATTGTTTCTGACCAAGGGCCACAGTTTATTTCTCAGTTTTGGAGGGAGTTTTGTTGTCTGCTGGGGGTCTCTTCCAGTCTCACTTCCAGTTACCATCCACAGGCGAATGGACAGTCAGAGAGAGTCAATCAGGAGTTGGAAAAGGGTCTGCGGATCCTGGCCTCACAGCACCCAGCCTCCTGGTCCTCCCAGCTAGTTTGGATTGAACTTGCTCATAATTGTTTGCCCTCTACATCCACGGGCTACTCCCCGTTTCACGTGACTCATGGTTTTCAACCTCCTCTGTTTTCTTTTGCAGCCTTAACCTCCCGTGTGCCTTCGGCTTTGTCCCTCATCCTCCACTGTCAATGGACCTGGGAGCGGGCCCGTCGGGCCTTACTGCGAGCATCAGTGGCTTACAAGGTAGCAGCGGACAGGAAAAGGCCACGAGCCCCAGATTATTGCCCTGGACAACAGGTCTGGCTCTCGACACGCCACCTACCCATCCGTGGTCAGCTGAGGAAGCTTGCTCCCAGGTTTGTTGGTGCGTCAGCCATCACGAAAGTCATAAACCCAGTTTCAGTCTGGGTTTCTGCCTTTGGTTGCCCAGGTTGTTGAGGATTCAGCCCACCTTCCACGTCAGCCAGGTGAAGCCTGTCCACACCAGTCCATTGTGCCCTCCAGCCGTTCCCCCGCTGCCCGCCCGGTTTGTGGGCGGTGGGCCGGCCTTTTCGGTGCGCCGCCTCTTGGGGTCTCAGCCGCATGGGGGTTGCAGTACCTGGTGGACTCGGAGGGTTACGGATCAGAAGAGCATTCATGGGTTCCCTCCCGTTTCATTGTGGACCCGAACTTGATGAAGGACTTCCATGCTCGGCATCCTGGTTCACCTGGGCCGTCAGGTGCCAGCCGTTAGGTGGGGGGTCCTGTCATGCTCTGTGGTTGCTCGTTTCTTCTGCCGTGTTTGATTTTAGTATTAATTTGGTCATTATGTCTTCTGTGTGCCTTCCCTGTCTCTTGGTGCTGGGTGGTGGGCGTGGCACAGTCTTGACCACGCCCACTTCTGGATCCTTCTGCACAGGTGTTTCCTATCAGCTGCTCATCACCTAGGTGTATATAAGTCTCACTGGTTGCACTAGTTATTCACTCAATCGTTGGGCCTTGTGCCTTCGCTTCTGGCTCTGAGTTGTGTGTTTTTTCTAAGTCCTGTTTCCACGTAGTGTATCTGACCACCTGCCTGTTTGTACCGACCACACCTTCGCCTGATGATCCTGCTTTGTTTGCTTGTTTTGGACTGCCTTATTGTGTACCGAACCCCACTGAGTGACTCAGCAAACGTTTTTCTCAACCAGAGCTATCGTGTCAGGTCCTGCACTTGTGTCCAACAGTTCCTGTCTGATGCTCCTGATAAAGCAGAGTATTGGCTTGTTTTAAAGTGGATTCTGTCCTCCTTCTGGACACATCAATGAAATTAATCTTTGTAAAGCAACTATAACAGCTGTTGGCATGACAACTGCTTCATAAATGTGTCAATGACCTTGCAATGACCTGCAGATTATCATGTAATAATGTCACTTTGTATTAGCAGAGTCCAGGCAGCACTCGTGACAATACTACACAATAATTCCCCCCAGTCATTACTGCAGATCAGCATTCACCACATGAAGCCCCCCCCCCCGTTACATAGGTTAAGCAGTGACAGCTTTAAAGATCTGCTACGGTCATTTCAAATGGATCTATGTTTCTGACAAAGCAGTGCTCGTGAGCAGATTCAGCAGAGAAGACTTAATGACGACTACTGTCACTGGTTTATGATTAATAAATTTATATACAATAAGAGACATTCCAGACTGATTTCCTGAGAACAAAACAAGTGCCTGGATTAATCAAGCCCAAACCTCTCATCCCCTAAAAAGAAGCAAACGTGGAAGTTGAAATTCTTGCAATTCCTTGATTGGCCACTTAGTACAGCAGATAACAGAATATTTACAGAGGAACCCTTCAAATTGGACATAAGCACCAAATTTGGCAGAAATACTCCTTAGACATTACTCTTTTGAAAAAAATGGACTGGCCACTTGAATTTTCAATAGGAGGCCAGGTAGGGGTCAGTTTGAAGAATTACACAGGTGTCAAAATTTAAAAAATGGTCCAATTTGAAAACTGAAATATTGAAAACTATGCCACATTATTTCAAAAATGACTAAATGTTATGGCGTTATGGTGTTAAAAACAGCAAGAATGGAGACAAAGGTCAGTTTCAGTTTGTACAGGGGTCAAAGTGGTTAAAGTTGCTCCAATGTAAAGTTGCTCCAATTTTGGTAAAAACTGATTGCAAATTATTGCCCAAAAAAGTACTGTACTGCTCACAAGCCGTATTATTACAGATATTTGCCTCATCAGCTATATGTTAATTTCTGAATGGGTCAACTTTTCTATCATTGCTGCTTTTGCAACAACCCCCCCCCCCCCCCCCCAGATATTTATCAGGAGCCACTACTGGCCCAACGGCTTGTGGACCTGGCTGTATACCAACATTAGCCATAATATTCCTGTGACATTCTGTCTGTGAAAAATGAAAAAGGCATTGAAAAGTGTGTCTTGTATAAAAGTTTTTTATTATTCAGGCAGAGTTGGAGGACAGATGTAAATAAAAACAAGTGAGACAGAATAAAATAAATGAAAAGAAGAAGTGTAGCACAGAGTAGCTCACTGAGAAATACGACTTCTCTCTTTCTCTCTTTTGAACGATGTTGGCATGAACACATTAAAAATGGATTGAGGGACATGGAAGGACAAGGAGGAAGAGTGGATCAGAGCTCTCAGTAGGACAGTCAACAATAAGATTCAATGAAAAATTGTGTATGTCTAACCTCCTTAGAGAGGGAACTGGTAGAGGAAGTGGTTCATGGCCCACAAAGAAAAAAAAAACACATCTGCATGGGATGTCATGCAACAACTAAAGGAAACTGCACAGTATTCATAAATGTTGACATTGCATTTTGTACTTTCCTGACAATGTGAATGTCCAGCACATGAAGAGACTTCAATCAAGAACAAAGTAATTCACCAAACCTTGATGTAAGCTGAAAGTGACCTTTCCTTTGTGGGCTAAATTCTACACACATCAAGGGCTCCTCAACCAGTAAATCCAAAAAGAAAAAAAAAAAAAAAAACACTTCTAAAGGCTAAACATTTTTGACAGATTATTCCTTAATTTAAGAACATCAACACTGAAAGCAAGATAAATGGATTAGAAAATATAGATAGAAAATTATTTCTGATTAAATACCTGAATTTATAAATGGGTCAACGTCTGTAGTGACGAGGCTAACAGGTACAGTATGTTGGGACACAACAATAAAAACAATGAAAGTCTAGTTATCTTCTTCCCTTGTAGATACTGGAAGTATTTTCCTACTAGAATCCACCAACCAGTTTCAGAGTTATGATAACACAGTCTACATCGATGAAACTCAAATGCTCCTCTCATTATCCCCCGCATGACAATGTTGGAAGATCGTCTCTTGTTTGATTCCTGGACGGGATGGTGGAATTCCACATCCATGCTCGATCTAGAGACGCCTGTGCGTGGGTTTGTTTAATGTAGGAATGGCATTGCATGCTGACAAACACATGGTCTGTGACAGATCCTTAGCCTGAAATCCCAGATGATCAGGGTCTGAGGACCTGCTGCAGCCTTCTTTTGCCTTCACAGCCACTGGGTGACAAACCATCTACTCCTCTGCCTGATCCACCATTGAGGACTTGTTGATTCACCAGAGCCCCATTAGCCATCTTATGTTCATGATTCCTATTGGGCCTTCATGGTTACTGTAGTGGCCATGGGGCACACAACCATATTTCACCCCAACAGGCAATCCCCTACCTGATCCGTTACCCAGGTGTCACGACATGGGTGAGGGATTAGATTTTGACACCCACAGATAATGCTAAACTAGGTTAGGAAAAAGAATATGAAGTAATTTAAAATCCATAGTTTACGACCATATTTTAAAAATATCAATCTTTTCTGGACAATTTAAAACATCATTACAAAATTTGAAATCAAAGAGGTTTTTATTTATTTTGCATGTACAGTAGTACCTTTACGGCTAACCAGAGGGCTGCAGCCGACACTTTATGAATCACTGCTTAGCCATTTGACATCTCAACAGAAATATAGTTCCGTGTCCTTTTTCTTTCCTTGATTTTATTGTTTTGTCTGTTGTTTCTCTGTCATATTCTGTTTCTTCTATGTCACAGAGGTGAACGCCATGTCCTGTTACACTGTGTGTTTGTAGAGTGTTCAGACGGTGACACTTGCAAAGTGAAAAAGGTAAGAACAAGAGGTGCTCAGCTGCTGCATAACAAAGTTGCAGTGTACTCAGTCTGGCACCGTGCTGAAAACAACTAATCCTCAAGCCACATTTAGATTGGAACACTGTAATAAGAAAAAGGCACCATTTCTTCTAAATGTCACTTTGGAAACTTGGTGAAAAGTAGAAGCAAAAGGGGAATAGTTTGAAAAGGTTTACAAGTCTGTGTCAGACAAAGCATTATATATTGTTATATATTATATACGTATATTATATAAGGCTGTGGGTATGACCAGGTAGATTCAAACTTCCAGCCTTGTATATGTGTTGGTCATCTCTGTTTATTTAATCCCTTTCTTCAGCTACTTTATGTTCTCAACTGTTAAGCACCTAACTGTCCTGTACAACCAAGTTTGCCTTCCTGTCTGAATACATTCATTTTATGTAAAATTGCAATGTAAAAACAGTGAAATACACCACTACCTCAATTTTGATTCATTAATATTTACATTTGCTGTTACCTACCTTTTGTGTGTAATTTTTTTTATAAATGTGATTGCAAAACAAAGTCTGCATGAAAGACTTCAAATGTGTTTGAAATACACCACTACCTCAATTTTGATTCATTATTATTTACATTTGCTGTTACCTACCTTTTGTGTGTAATTTTTTTTATAAATTTGATTGCAAAACAAAGTCTGCATGAAAGACTTCAAATGTGTTTGAAATACACCACTACCTCAATTTTGATTCATTGATATTTACATTTGCTGTTACCTACCTTTTGTGTGTAATTTTGTTATAAATTTGATTGCAAAACAAAGTCTGGATGAAGGACTTCAAATGTGTTTGTCTTTTAACCAAGTATTTCCACTTAGTTTGGGGAGTCCATCTCTTACTCAACAAAAATATAAACGCAACACTTTTGGTTTTGCTCCCATTTTGTATGAGATGAACTCAAAGATCTAAAACTTTTTCCACATACACAATATCACCATTTCCCTCAAATATTGTTCACAAACCAGTCTAAATCTGTGATAGTGAGCACTTCTCCTTTGCTGAGATAATCCATCCCACCTCACAGGTGTGCCATATCAAGATGCTAATTAGACACCATGATTAGTGCACAGGTGTGCCTTAGACTGCCCACAATAAAAAGGCACTCTGAAAGGTGCAGTTTTATCACACAGCACAATGCCACAGATGTCGCAAGATTTGAGGGAGCGTGCAATTGGTATGCTGACAGCAGGAATGTCAACCAGAGCTGTTGCTCGTGTATTGAATGTTCATTTCTCTACCATAAGCCGTCTCCAAAGGCGTTTCAGAGAATTTGGCAGTACATCCAACCAGCCTCACAACCGCAGACCACGTGTAACCACACCAGCCCAGGACCTCCACATCCAGCATGTTCACCTCCAAGATCGTCTGAGACCAGCCACTCGGACAGCTGCTGAAACAATCGGTTTGCATAACCAAAGAATTTCTGCACAAACTGTCAGAACCCGTCTCAGGGAAGCTCATCTGCATGCTCGTCGTCTTCATCGGGGTCTCGACCTGACTCCAGTTCGTCGTCGCAACTTCACACAGCCATTGAAGAGGAGTGGACCAACATTCCACAGGCTACAATTGACAACCTGATCAACTCTATGCGAAGGAGATGTGTTGCACTGCATGAGGCAAATGGTGGTCACACCAGATACTGACTGGTATCCCCCCCCATTAAAACAAAACTGCACCTTTCAGAGTGGCCTTTTATTGTGGGCAGTCTAAGGCACACCTGTGCACTAATCATGGTGTCTAATCAGCATCTTGATATGGCACACCTGTGAGGTGGGATGGATTATCTCAGCAAAGGAGAAGTGCTCACTATCACAGATTTAGACTGGTTTGTGAACAATATTTGAGGGAAATGGTGATATTGTGTATGTGGAAAAAGTTTTAGATCTTTGAGTTCATCTCATACAAAATGGGAGCAAAACCAAAAGTGTTGCGTTTATATTTTTGTTGAGTATATATATATATTTGACATATCAAGGGGCGGTATGCATACAACTTGTATGCAAAAGTTTGGGCACCCCTGATGATTTCCATGATTTTCCTTTATAAATCATTGGTTGTTTGGATCAGCAATTTCAGTTAAATATATCATATAGCAGACAAACACAGTGATATTTGAGAAGTCAAATGAAGTTTATAGGATTTACACAAAGTGTGCAATAATTCTTTAAACAAAATTAGGCAGGTGCATAAATTTGGGCACCCCAACAGAAAAAACATCAATATTTAGTAGATCCTCCTTTTGCAAAAATAACAGCCTCTAAATGCCTCCTATAGCTTCCAATGAGAGTCTGGATTCTGGTCGAAGGTATTTTGGACAATTCTTCTTTACAAAACATCTCAGGTTTACTGGTTTCCGAGTATGGACAGCACGCTTAAAATCACACCACGGATGTTCAATAATATTCAGGTCTGGGGACTGAGATGGCCATTCCAGAACGTTGTACTTGTTCCTCTCCATGAATGCCTTAGTAGATTTTGAGCAGCATTTAGGGTCATTGTCTTGTTGAAAGATCCAGCCCTGGTGCAACTTCAACTTTGTCACTGATTCATGAACATTGTTCTCAAGAATCTGCTGATATTGACTAGAATGAATGTGATCCTCAACTTTAACAAGATTCCCAGTACCTGCACTGTCCACACAGCCCCACGGCATGATGGAACCACCTCCAAATTTTACTGTAGGTAGCAAGTGTTTTTCTTGGAATGCTGTGTTCTTTTTCAGCCATGCATACCGCCCCTTGTTATGTCCAAATAATTCAATTTGAGTTTCATCAGTCCACAGCACTTTATTCCAAAATGAAGCTGGCTTGTCCAAATGTATTTTAGCATACCTCAAGTGACTCTGTTTGTGGCATGTATGCAGAAAAGGCTTCCTCTGCATTACAGCATCAGACAGCATCTCTTTGTGTAAAGTGTGCTGTATATTTGAACAATGCACAGAGACACTATCTGCAGCAAGATCATGTTGTAGGTCTTTGGAGCAGGTCTGTGGGTTGACTATGACTGTTCTCACCATCCTTCACTTAAGCTTATCTGAGATTTTTCTTGGCCTGCCACTTCGGGCCTTAACTAGTACTGTGCCTGTGGTCTTCCATTTCCTCACTATGTTCCTCACAGTGGAAATTGACAGCTGAAATCTCTGAGATAGCTTTTTGTATCCTTCCCCTAAACCATGATGTTGAACAGTCTTTGCTTTCAGGTCATTTTCAGTTGTTTAGAGGCTCCCATGTTGCCACTCATTAGAAGAGATGCAAAGACTGGAAACATTTGCAAATAGCCACCTTAAAAACCCTTTCTCATGATTGGATTCACCTGTGTAAGGAGGTCAATAAAATGACAAGGGTGCCCAAATTTATGCACCTGCCCAATTTTGTTTAAACAATTATTGCACACTTTCTGTAAATACTAGGAATTTCATTTCACTTCTCAAATATCAGTGTGTTTGTCTGCAATATGATATATTTAACTGAAATTTCTGATCCAGACAACCAATGATTTATAAAGTCCTTGTGGATCTGAACTTCTTCCATTTACGGATGATGGCGGCCACTGTGCTCACTGGGACCTTCAAAGCAGAAGAAATGTTTCTGTACCCTTTCCCAGATTTGTGCCTCAAAACAATCCTGTCTCAGTGGTTGACAGAAAATTCCTTTGACTTCATGCTTAGTTTGTGCTCTGACATGCACTGTCAACTGTGGGACTTTATATGTAGACAGGTGTTTGTCTTTCCAAATCATGTCCAATCAACTGAATTTACCCAGGTGGACTCCAATAAAGCTGGAGAAACATCTCAAAGATGATCATTGGAAACAGGATTTTGAGCTTTTGAGCTTCATGGCAAAGTGAATACTTATGAAAATGAATTTCATCCATTTTTGATAAGGCTGTAACATAAATAAAATGTGCTAACACTTTACTTGAAGGTACTGTCATAATCGTGACATGACACTGTCATAACTGTTACATGACACAGTCATGAATGTGTCATAAACATTATGTCAATGTCATAAATGTTTAGGACTGTTGTCATAAATTGTCATTTGGTTTTTGTCATGACAAGTTGACATTTTTTGGGTTGTCTTGATTATGACAACTTGACATCAATCAAAGTGACATTACCAGAAGTTGTCTTTGTCATGAGAATACTCACTCATCACTCATCTTCAACCGCTTTTCTGGGTTCGGGTCACGGGGCAAAAGCTCCAGCAGGAGACCCCAGACTTCCCTTTCCCGTGCCACATTGACCACCTCTGACTGGGGGATCCCGAGGCATTCCCAGGCCAGTGCGGAGATATAATCTCTCCACCTAGTCCTGGATTCCCCGGGGTCTCCTCCCAGATGGACGTGCCTGGAACACCTCCCTAGGGAGGCACCCAGGAGGCATCTTTATCAGATGCCCGAACCACCTCAGCTGGCTCCTTTCAACGCGAAGGAGCAGTGACTCTACTCCGAGCTCCCAAGGATGACCGAACTTCTCACCCTATCTCTAAGGGAGACACCAGCCACCCTCTTGAGGAAGCCCATTTCGGCTGCTTGTACCCCCGATCTAGTTCTTTCGGTCATGACCCAACAGGTGAGAGTAGGAACGAAGAATGACCAGTAGATCGAGAGCTTCGCCTTTTGGCTCAGCTCCTTTTTTGTCACAATAGTATGGTTGAGTGAATGCAATACCACCCTGCTGCACCGATTGTCAGGCCAATCTCACTCTCCATCGTCCCCTCACTCATGAACAAGACCCCGAGGTACTTGAACTCCTTCAATTGGGGCAAGACCGTATACCCTACCCGGAGTAGGCAATCCATTGGTTTCCTGCTGAGAACCATGGCCTCAGACTTAGAGGTGCTGATCCTCATCCCATCCGCTTCACACTTGGCTGTGAACTGATCCAAATTGGTCTGTAACCTTGTGTATGTAATTATAATAATCATTATGTCACCTTGCCATGAGCACAAAGTAACCCATGGCATACATTGTGCACTTACAAATAGTTTGTTCATTGTTTATTAAGTATGAAAAACAGAGTAAACACAAAATGAATGAGTAAACACAAAATGAATGAACTCAGCTACATGGGGTGTGCAGCCAGTACATTCTGAGTGCCGGTCCCAAGCCCGGATAAATGAGGAGGGTTGCGTCAGGAAGGGCATCCGGTGTAAAACAAGCCAACCCAACAATGCAGACTCAGAATCGAATTCCCATACCAGATCGGTTGCGGCCCGGGTTAACAACGTCCGCCACCGGTGCTATTGCCCAACAGGGTGCCGGTGGAAATTGGGCTACTGCTGGGCGAAGACGACGAAGAAGAGGAGGAAAACGTTGCCACAAACAGCGGGAGAAGAAGAAAACTAGAAGGGTGGAAATGAGAGTGGGGACTTTGAATGTTGGTAGTATGACTGGTAAAGGGAGAGAGCTGGCTGATATGATGGAGAGGAGAAAGGTAGACATATTGTGTGTGCAAGAGACCAAGTGGAAGGGAAATAAGAGCAGGAGCATCGGCGGTGGCTACAAGTTGTTGTACCATGGTGAGGACAGGAAGAGAAATGGTGTTGGGGTCATTTTAAAGGAAGAGTATGTTAAAAGTGTGTTGGAGGTTAAGCGAGTGTCTGACAGGGTGATGAGTGTGAAGTTGGAAATTGAAGGGTTGATGATGAATATCATGAGTGCATATGCCCCACAGGTAGGTTGTGAGATGAAGGAGAAAGAAGATTTCTGGAGTGTGTTAGATGAGGTGGTGGAGAGTGTGCCCAAGCATGAAAGAGTGGTGATAGGAGCAGACTTCAATGGGCATGTTGGTGAAGGGAACAGAGGTGATGAGGAAGTAATGGGTAGATATGGTATCAAGGATAGGAATGGGGAAGGACAGATGGTAGTTGATTTTGCAAAAAGGATGGAAATGGCTGTGGTGAATACCTACTTTAAGAAAAGGGAGGAACACAGGGTAACATATAAGAGTGGAGGAAGGTGCACACAGGTGGACTACATTCTTTATAGGAGATGCAAGCTAAAAGAAATCACAGACTGTAAGGTGGTAGGAGGAGAGAGTGTCACTAGACAGCATAGGATGGTTGTTTGTAGGATGACTTTAGAGGTAAAGAAGAAGAAGAGAGTGAGACCTCAACAAAGGATCAGATGGTGGAAGCTGAAGGAGGAAGACTGTTGTGTGAAATTTAACGAGCAAGTGAGAGAAGCACTGGTTGGAGGGGAAGCAGTTTTGGACAACTGGAAAAGTACTGCAGATGTGGTGAGGGAGACAGCTAGGGCAGTACTGGGCATGACATCTGGACAGTGGAAGGAAGACAAGGAGACTTGGTGGTGGAATGAAGAGGTCCAGGAAAGCATAAGGAGAAAGAGGTTGGCGAAAAAGTTTTGGGATAGTCGGAGAGATGAAGAAAGTAGACAGGAGTACAAGGAGATGCGGCATAAGGCGAAAAGAGAAGTGGCAAAAGCAAAGGAAAAGGCATATTGCGAGCTGTACAAGAGGTTGAATAGTAAGGAAGGAGAAAAGGACTTGTACCGATTGGCCAGGCAAAGGGACAGAGCTGGAAAGGCACATGGTAATGTGCTGACAAGTGAGGAGTGTGTGCTGAGAAGGTGGAGGGAATATTTTGACGAGCTGATGAATAAAGAAAATGAGCAAGAGAAAAGGCTGGATGATGTGGTGAGAGTAAATCAGGAAGTACAAGAGATTAGCAAGGAAGAAGTGAGGACTGCTATGAAGAGGATGAAGAGTGGAAAGGCAGTTGGTCCAGATGACATTCCAGTGGAGGCATGGAAATGTCTAGGAGAGATGGCAGTAGAGTTTCTAACCAGATTGTTTAATAAAATCTTAGAAAGTGAGAGGATGCCTGAGGAGTGGAGACGAAGTGTGCTGGTTCCTATTTTCAAGAACAAGGGTGATGTGCAGAGCTGCAGTAACTACAGAGGCATAAAGCTGATCAGCCACAGCATGAAGTTATGGGAAAGAGTAGTAGAAGCTAGGCTTAGAAAACAGGTGAAGATCTGTGAGCAGCAATATGGTTTCATGCCGAGAAAGAGCACTACAGATGCAATGTTTGCTCTGAGAATACTGTTGGAAAAGTACAGAAAAGGACAGAAAGAGTTACATTGTGTGTTCGTGGACTTAGAAAAAGCTTATGATAGGGTACCAAGAGAAGAGTTGTGGTATTGTATGAGGAAGTCTGGAATGGCAGAGAAGTATGTTAGGGTAATGCAGGACATGTACAAGAATAGTGTGACAGTGGTGAGATGTGCAGTCGGAATGACAGACTCATTCAAGGTGGAGGTGGGATTACACCAAGGATCAGCTCTGAGTCCTTTCTTGTTTGCAGTGGTGATGGACAGGTTGACGGATGAGATCAGACAGGAGTCCCCATGGACTATGATTTTTGCAGATGACATTGTGATCTGTAGTGAGAGTACAGAGAAAGTTGAGTCTAGTCTGGAGAAGTGGAGATATGCTTTGGAGAGAAGGGGAATGAAAGTCAGTAGAAGCAAGACTGAGTACATGTGTGTGAATGAGAGGGAGCCCAGTGGAATAGTGCAGTTACAAGGAGTAGAAGTGGTGAAAGTAGATGAGTTTAAATATTTGGGGTCAACTGTTCAAAGTAATGGAGAGTGTGGTAGAGAGGTGAAGAAGAGAGTGTAGGCAGGGTGGAGTGGGTGGAGAAAGGTGGCAGGAGTGATTTGTGACCGAAGAATATCAGCAAGAGTGAAGGGGAAAGTTTACAAAACAGTTGTGAGACCAGCTGTGTTGTATGGTTTAGAGACGGTGGCACTAACAAAAAGACAGGAGGCAGAGCTGAAGATGTTGAGATTCTCTTTGGGAGTGACAAGAATGGACAAGATTAGGAATGAACATATCAGAGGGACAGCTCAGGTGGGACGGTTTGGAGACAAAGTCAGAGAGGCGAGATTGAGATGGTTTGGACATGTGCAGAGGAGGGACCCAGGGTATATAGGGAGAAGGATGCTGAGGATGGATCCACCAGGCAGGAGGAGAAGAGGGAGACCAAAGAGGAGGTTCATGGATGTGCTGGGTGAGATGGAAACGATTGATCTGCTGTGGCGACCCCTAACGGGAGCAGCCGAAAGACAAAGAAGAAGAAGAAAAAACACAAAATGAATGAGACTATTCATGAGAAGTAAAGCATTAATTAAATGTATTAATTACTTATTAAGTTGGCTGGAGTGCTGTTTCCAAGTAGTTCATGCCCTTGGTTTAAGTGTGGAGGTTCCCACTTCAAACCCCACCTCTGCCACATTTTTCTGTGTATTATGTAATTGTGCCAAGAAGGGCATCTGGCGTTAAACGTGCCAATTCAACATGCAGATGCATCTCGGATTTGCTGTGTCGATGCGAGTGCAAACCATGGAGTAGCCAAAGGGACTTCTTGATTACAACCCCAATTCCAATGAAGTTGGGATGTTGTGTAAAATGTAAATAAAAACAGAATACAATGATTTGCAAATCTTCTTCAACCTATATTCAATTGAATACACCACAAAGACAAGATATTTAATGTTCAAATTGATAAACTTTTTTGTTTTTGTGCAAATATTTGCTCATTTTGAAGTGGATGCCTGCGACATGTTTCAAAAAAGCTGGGACAGTGGTATGTTTACCACTGTGTTACATCACCTTTCCTTCTAACAACACTCAGTAAGTGCTTGGGAACTGAGGACACTAATTGTTGAAGCTTTGTAGGTAGAATTCTTTCCCACTCTTGCTTGATGTACGACTTCAGTTGTTCAACAGTCGGGGGTCTCCGTTGTTGTATTTTGTGCTTCATAATGCACCACACTTTTTCAATGGGCGACAGGTCTGGACTGCAGGCAGGCCAGTCTAGTACCCGCACTCATTTATGACGAAGCCACGCTGTTGTAACATGTGCAGAATGTGTCTGGGCATTGACTTGCTGAAATAAGCAGGGACGTCCCTGAAAAAGACATTGCTTGGATGGCAGCATGTGTTGCTCCAAAACCTGGATGTACATTTCAGCATTGATGGTGCCATCACAGATGTGTAAGTTGTCCATGCCATGGGCACTAACACACCCCCATACCATCACAGATGCTGGCTTTTTAACTTTGCGCTGGTAACAATCTGGATGGTCTTTTTCCTCTTTTGTCTGGAGGACACGATGCCCATAATTTCCAAAAACAAATGTGGACCCATCAGACCACAGCACACTTCTCCACTTCGCATCTGTCCATTTCAAATGAGCTCAGGCCCAGAGAAGGCAGCAGCGTTTCTGGATGTTGTTGATGTATGGCTTTCACTTTGCATGGTAGAGTTTTAACTTACATTTGTAGATGTAGTGACGAACTGTATTAACTGACAGTGGTTTTCTGAAGTGTTCCTGAGCCCACGCCGTAAGATCCTTTACACAATGATGTTGGTTTCATATTGCAGTGCCGCCTGAAGGATCGAAGGTCACGGGCATTCAATGATGGTTTTCGGCCTTGCTGCTTATGTGTAGAAAGTTCTCCAGATTCTCTGAATCTTCTGATTATATTATGGACTGTAGATGATGGAATCCCTAAATTCCTTGCAATTGAACATTGAGAAACATTGTTCTTAAACTATTTTTTCACACAGTTATTCACAAAGTGGTGATTCTCACCTAGGGATGGGTATCGAGAACCGGTTCCTTTCGGGTATCGTTAAGAAATGGTTCGATCCACCGACATCAATAACCTTTTTATTAACGATTCCCTTATTGGTCCTTCAGAGTGGCTGTTGTTTTTGGGGGTGTTTGTCAGGAAAATTATCATTTCTCTACATTGATTACAGACCCTGCAGCGGGTCTGTAATCAGCTTTTCTGAAGCGCGGCTTTGCTTTGAACCTTGAACCAATCGAACCAGTGATTCGCAGATCGAAGCAGTGCTTCAATCATTGCTTCGTTGATTTTTTTTTTTTTGTCTTTCCCCCGCTAAAACCCTAAAGAGCATATGGCTGTGAGTATTATTTACCTTTTTTATGTTAAACCGACCTGTTATGGTCTTCTGAAACAGTTGATAGATGTATTTTATAACTTAAAAACAGGACCGATGCTAACACGTTAGCATGTCTATGACATTTTCAATGTTAAAGTTAGCATTAAGCAGTTACAGCTGTCAAGCGTTTGTTGTTGTAAAAGAGTCAAATGTATTACAAATTGTAATATTTTTTAAATTTATTTTTGTTTCTATAATAATAATAATAGCAAGCACAACAATAATAGTAATAATGACTAATCTAATGATTATATACAATTTTAGAGAAAGAGACAAAATGAACCTGAATAAAAACATAACAGAAAATATAAAACCAACTAACAATGAACATACATAAATAAATACATACATACAGAAATAAATGTGTTTTCTGTGAACACCAAGTGACTCTTACACCTCCATTTCATCCCTGTCTTATTTAAGTTTAATGACAGTTTGTTTCGGTCAAACCATATTTTCAATGTGTTAATTTCTTCAGTGATTTCCTCCAGAACTATCTGCCAAGTTAGAAAACTGCTGCATCGTAGTAAGAGAAGAATACTACTGGAATGAATTTGAATAAAGAAAACTGGGTTTTTTCTCACTAAATGGATGCTGCACTCACTGCAGTTTATTGTCTGGAATAGCCCCAGATTGCATTTCAGAGCATCTAGAATTCGAACATTTTCGTGCACGTGGTGTTGGGGGTAATTTGGGGTTTCAGCTTTTTTTGTTTTCACCACTTTCATCCCCGAATATGTGAAATCGTGAGTCACTTTTGTGCGGATTAAAGTTACTAACTGGGACTCCTGTCTTGTTGCGAGAAAGAAATGAGAATCGTCCTCCGTTCTGTTCACACAGCTCCAAACGCTGTGCGACTCTCTGCCGAGTCAAGTTAGAACGATAGAATCCAGTCTGTTTTGTTCATTTTTATTTATGTCCAGAGATCAAGGATACAGTGACCAATTTCATATTTATTTACTTTAAGACTCAATGAAATACATAGAAAACCTGTAAAGCCTACTTTTAGGACAAAATTCACAAGAGGTATCGATAAGGGAATCGATAAGGAATCGGATCGATAAGCAGAATCGATAATGGCATCGATATCGATAACATCTTATCAATACCCATCCCTATCTTTGCTTGTAAACGGCTGAGCCTTTTTGGGATACTCCTTTTATACCCAATCATGACACAATTAGTGTCCTCAGTTCCCAAACGCTTATTGAGTGCAGTGGTGGGCACAGTTCAGCTAATCTGATAGCAGATAATTATCAAAGCTAATGTTTGTGCTCTTGGATTAGCTTTTCAGATAAGTTTTAAAACAATCATCGGACCAATTATCTTCTGATAAATTTAGTTCCGATAACTTTCAGTCCGATAACATTTTCTTTGCTGGTAAAGTTTAACGGTCAAACACTTTTGTAAACCCTAAAATCAAACATTTTAGTCTGTTTGTTGTCTGTTTGTAGCCACTGAGCAGACTGGCTGCCTGTCGCTTGCTAATGACGTCATCATTACCCAGAAAACGTGACTGGCCGGTCGGCGCATTGTGGGTAGTGTAGTTCAGGTTCACTTTGGACGCTACTGTAACTTGTCCACTCGACACAAAAACAAAACAGACTAAATGTAACATTATTTTATTTTATTTCTTTGTGGCTGTAATTTAATCACCAAAACTCGGTGGGGGAGAGGAGCTCTCACGGCGCAGCTATGTGTACAGAGGGAGGGACTTTTCTTCACGTTTAGACACTGTTTTGGATTTAAAAAAGGACGCTTTATGTGGGTTATTTATTCAGATGAATCCCACTGAAACTAACAGGTAAGAATTTATATTTACTACGTGTATCTTACTCTGGCAATCAATGCATTAATGGATATATTTTGTTTGTTTAAGCCGCAGGGTTCAAAGTATACGAAAAAAGTGGCAGCTTTTAGATGATAAATGATGGTGTATCTCATACCGAAATAAACTGTGACTTCTAATACTGTGTTTTACTGCTTTTGAAAGATGATGACAGTGTTTGGGGTTTATTTTTGTATTTGTGTGTTCTTTGTGTTTGTGATCCTTGAATTTGCCCAGCAGCCCCCGTGGTGCTTAAAGTGAAACTGGTTTATCAGAAGCCAACAGTGTAATCTGATGTGGCCGCATTCAAATCAATACTAATAGTTATTGGTTATCTGTAATAAAGATAAATTTTTTAGCAGTTTAGCAGTTTATCATCATAAAAGATAACTTTTCAGTTATCTGATTAATGGTTATCGAAGCTAACTTTTTGGTTAGCTGTGCCCACCACTGACTGACTGTTGTTCAAAGGAAAGGTGATGTAACACAATGGTAAATATACCACTGTCGCAACTTTTTTCAAACGTGTTGCAGGCATCCATTTCAAAATGAGCAAATATTTGCACAAAAACAATAAAGCTGATCAATTTGAACATTAAATATCTTGTCTTTGTGGTGTATTCAATTGAATATAGGTTGAAGAGGATTTCCAAATCGTATTCTGATTTTATTTACATTTCACACAACGTCCCAATTTCATTGGAATTGGGGTTGTACTTAAGTATGAGTCATTCTTAATTATTTGTGATGAATTCATTACATATTTATTCATGCTTAATTAAGGCTAAATAAGGTGTAGTCATTATAAAGTGCTACCTAATAGTCATTATGTCAACTTGCCATAAACACAGAAATTGTGTTAATGTCAAGTTGTCATGACAAAGACATTTTCTGGTAACATCACTAATGTCATGTTGTCATAATAAGGACATCCCAAACACATTTAATGTCAAGTTGTCATGACAAAGACATTTTCTGGTAAAGTCATGTTGATTAATGTCAAGTTGTCATGACAAAGACATTTTCTGGTAACATCACTAATGTCATGTTGTCATAATAAGGACATCCCAAACACATTTAATGTCAAGTTGTCATGACAAAGACATTTTCTGGTAAAGTCATGTTGATTAATGTCAAGTTGTCATGACAAAGACATTTTCTGGTAACATCACTAATGTCATGTTGTCATAATAAGGACATCCCAAACAAATTTAATGTCAAGTTGTCATGACAAAGACATCTTCTGGTCATGTCACTTTGATTAGTGTCAAGTTGTCATAATAAGGACATACTAAACAAATTTAATGTCAAGTTGTCATGACAAAGACAACTTCTGGTAATGTCACTTTGATTAATGTCAAGTTGTCATAATAAGGACATCATAAACAAATTTAATGTCAAGTTCTCATGACAAAGATATTTTCTGGTAATGTCACGAATGTCAAGTTGTCAGAATAAGGACATCCCAAACAAATTTAATGTCAAGTTGTCATGACAAAGACAACTTCTGGTAATGTCACTTTGATTAATGTCAAGTTGTCATAATCAAGACAACCCCAAAAATGTTAACTTGTCATGAATGAATGAATGAATGAATGAATGAATGATTTATTGTCAAGTGCAAGAAAATTATCTTCACACCCAATTACTTCAGAAATACAGCAATTAATCCACAATTATTACTGGTTGAACATAATAATGGCATACATCAGAATTAAAACAACCGCACATATACATTTGATTTGTTTATGCACGCTAAACTTTGAAGTGGTCCGTCATCCGAATTGAGGCAAAGTGAGTGTAGGTAAGTGAGTCCCGCACAGCCCAGTCCAATCATAACAAAAACAGAATGACACTTTATGACAGCAGTCATAGACATTTATGATGCTGACATAATGTTTATGACACATTCATGACTGTGTCATGTAACAGTTATGACACTGTCATGTTACGATTATGACAGTACCGTCAAGTAAAGTGTTACCAAAAATGTGCAAAAGTGAAACGCTGTGAATACTTTCTGGATGCAAATCAATATATGATATTGTCCTTGACAGTCCTAACATATATAACTTAGATGCATTTTGATAACAATAACATACATAGTTTCATAATTCTGTAAAAAATCATTCATAAATTCTATTGTAAAAAATGCTCATATAATGGCAACACAATATACAGTCGAGTAGCATGCATATGTTACAGTATTGCTCGTGTCAAAGAATGTCAACCTGCTATCCCCGACCCCCCCCCTACACACACACACACACACACACACACACACACACACACACACACACACACACACACACACACACACACACACACACACACACACACACACACACACCTCATATATGTTGCTTTGATTTTCTTTAACTTTTCCCGTTTAGCTTTCAGATGCATAAAAGCAATAGTAATGGTGAAGTATTACAGAAAAGGGATGCTTTCTTATAAAAGTGACCTTAAATGAACACAAGGGGACAGTTGGCTCATGTGCTGCTTTTATGTTCTTGTGTTGGTCCACTAAATAATGCTTCAGCGCAAGAGAAAAATGAACTGAGAGAAATGAGCAACATTGACTCATTTGATGTTGGGCAATATACACACAACTGAATGGTCATGATCTCCATGGCCCCTGGTAAAAATTGTGCAAAAAAGTTGTACTACTCTGACTTCCAGTTCAATGATTTTCTGTTTGTGCTGGATGATTTTGCACATGATCATTCATTGCACATAATAAATGTACTTTTGGTATGAAAGCTCTGAGTGTGTGCAAATGCTGAAGCATGTGTGGGAGGGACGGATGGTACGTCTAACCACAGTGATCTCCTTAGCAGCCCACCATCAAACCTAGGTGCCAGCCCACCCCCAACACACCAGGATTAACTGCACTTAAACGGTACATCACCTCCTCACTGCCTCCCACACTGACTCACAGCTTTTCACCTGCACCACACACTGCCTTCTTTTGTTTGTTTTGATCTCAACTCATCCTTGAACACCTAAGCCTCCAAAAAAAGGGTGCTGAAGATTTTTTTAGTTGGTGGAGTCCGAATAATCTGAATAATTACTGTCAGCCTGCCACATTCTAATATGTCCCAGTAGTTTTATAATGAGCTGAAAATTATTTAAGTTTTTAACAAACAATCTCTGATGTTATGCTTTGGCAAACCACCCCTCACTTCATCGGTTCAGTGTTGCCAGATGTACGATAAGTATCGTATTTGTATGATAGTTTTGCCCTCTGTACGATGTACGATCAATAATGGGAAAAAATCCAAAATGTACGATAATTTCAGTTGGTTGCCCAAACGCATCTCTCTCTGACACCCAAGAATCATTTTGCAGTCGTTGCACTCAGGCGGCATCAAAGACACACCACACACAGAGCTGCTGCGGGCTTTGGCGGCCCGGGCCAAAGTCATTTGAAAGCCCACCCCCTCTCCATACAAAGTAATGAGTTCCCATCCAATCTCTGCCGTGACAGGAAGATTCCCCAACCAACAACATCTTTTTTTTTCTCGAAACTTTATTTCCACAAATGCAATAACAAACGAACAAAACACAAGAGCAAAAAGATATACAAGAAAAATAAAAAAGTTCAAGTTCCTTATGGAGGTGTCAACATTTGTTCTGTGTTGAACAAAATCTGCACAAGTGGCCATGGCATCGGATGACGACAGCGACCTCGAGGTTGAATCCGACTCTTTCTAGTCTGGTAATTAACACGTTTGTGTCCCTTCACAGAAAAAAAAAATCTTTCTAGTCTGGTAGTGGATTTGCTTGTGCATTTGCATTCTTTTTGTGCCATAGTTCCCCATTACTATAATTACTGTTTAAAAATGTGACATAAAATTCTTTGTAAATAATAATAAAAAAAAATGCTAAAATAGCTACGTTGTATGCGTTTTGTTTGTGTATGATAATTTCTCCCAAAATATGATAATTTTGAGGTTTTGGTACGATAGTTTCATATTTCATATCTGGCAACACTGTCGGTTCAGCTCTGCTCCATCCCTGCTGTGAGTGCACACTCACACAGACATTACATATTTCAGAACATCATTTGAAGTAAGTACAAGTAACAAACATTACAGTCCCCACTTTCGCAAACACAAACACAAACAAACACAATTTTATGAACATTTGCTACAACAGAAGTTAAGATTAGGAAGTAAGATTAATGTAACATTATCTAAATTAACATGACACTTGCTTGCCTTGTTGTTGTTTTTTTTACCTCAAACTTCTACACACAATGGGCCTCATGTATCAACGTTGCGTACGGCGATATTTGAGCGTATATGGGGTGTACACCAAAATGGCTGCGCTACTTGGCATTTATCAATGTGCTCGTTGGCTTACGCTGCTCTGAAAATATACACCAGGTCGAGAGGTGACGTAAATTATACACCAAAATGAACCAGTACTGGAATCCACATAAAAATGAAGATGATCAACATGATAAACAGTGCCATTATACAAATCAATGCATATGTTACATAAATAACACTTTCCTGATTATACTACATAATAATCAATACAAATCCCGCCTTTGCGGGATTGTTATGGAGCACGATCCGTGGCCACAGCGCTGACTGCAAAGAAAGTGCTGCTCGCCTTTTTCTCCAGACTTCAAGCCTGGAGCCAGAGCAGCGCTGAGCTTAACTTCATGTGGTGTGATCGTTTTAGACAATGAAATTGATAATAACAACTGTAGTTTCGTCATTCCCTTAATTCGCCCGTGCTGCAACCAGGTTTTGTCGTCTCCATTCGGTTGTCACAATAAAATAAATACAGAAATACATTTAAAAAATAAAGAAATCTGACAGCTTAGGCGTGTCTTATTAATTGAGCAAGCAAATATCCACATGTCAAGAATTATTGACATGTGAAAAGAGAATACAGTGGTCCCTCGCTATAACGCCGTTCACCTCAACTAATTTGTTAGTTCTAAATGCCATCATAATTATTTATAGGAATATGTTCTATTTTTATTTCTCAAACAAATGTTTGGGCCTGAAAACAGTTTGGTATTATTTTCCTACTAAGGTTTGAACTTTGAGAGTGTTTACACACAAGAGAAAAGTGAGAAAATGTTCATGCCTGATTGAGAAAGTGTATAAACTGTGTAGTGAGGGGTTTTACAGCTTTGAAACGTCTATAATAATTGTAAAAAATAACGCTGACTACGTCGCGGTTTCGCGTATTACGGGCTATTTTTTAGAATGTAACTCCAGCGATTAATGAGGGACCACTGTAACACTTTATTGATTATATACTACAAAACAATTGATACGACAGCCGCTTTTGACGCTCTATTGGCACGCGTCGTGATTGTGTGTTTATTATAATTACGATCGTTTCCTCCCATAGTATCAAGCAGTGCGCACCTGCCCATTTCCGGCGTACGCCTGACGTGACCTTGATAAATGCGGCGGATGAAAACAAACGTAATTATAATAAACACGCCCATAAATATTCAGACTCCGCTTCAGACACACCCTCATTTTACGACATGGAAGCCAGGAAGACGGCAAAGAAAAAGAACTCCAACAATCATGACGTGTGCCAATAGAGCGTCAAAAGCGGCTGTCGTATTAATTGTTTTGTAGTATGATCAAAAAAGTGTTACAGTGGTCCCTCGTTTATCGCGGGAGTTACAATCTAAAATAGTCTGAAAAAAGCGAAGTCCGCGATGTAGTCAGTGTTATTTTTTTTACAATTATTATAGATGTTTTAAAGCTGTAAAAACCCTGTAAAATCACTTTATACACTTTTCTCAATCAGGCATGAACATTTTCTCACTTTTCTCTCATGTGTAAACACTCTCAAAGTTCAAACCTTATTAGAAAAATAAGACCAAACTGTTTTCAGGCCCAAACATTTGTTTGAGAAATAAAACTAGAATGTTTTCCTATAAATAATTATGATGGCTTTTAGAAGTAACGAATTTAATTTTAACGATCAACGTACGAGGTTGGCCACATAAGAAATTATTAATAGTGACTGACCAGTATTTCACAGATCGCACCTCTGCGTCCTGACGCTGCGCCTTTTTCCACTCACACCTGGCTGCAGGTGTTTGTTTCCGAGTGACAAACACAGTTATGAGTAGTTGTTGGCGCTCTTTTTTCTTCTGGGCGAGAAGATTCTTATAAACAGACTCGCAGAACACAGAACACTGTAAAAAAAAGCATGCAAAATTGGACTAAAAACTCTGCAAAATGACGAGGCCGCAAAAGGTGAACGGCGTTATAGCGAGGGACCACTGTATTCTCTTTTCACATGTCAATAATTCTTGACGTGGATATTTGCTCGCTCAATTAATAAGACACGCCTAATTTTTCAGATTTCTTTATTCATAAAATGTATTTCTTTATTTATTTTATTGTGACAAACGAATGGAGACGACACAACCTGATTGCAACACGGGCAAAGGGAATGACAACACTACAGTTGTAATTATCAATTTCATTGTCTAAAACGATCACACCACATAAAGTTAAGCTCAGCACTGCTCTGGCTCCAGGCTCGAAGTCTGGAGAAAAAGGCGAGCAGCGCTTTCTTTGCGGTCAGCGCTGTGGCCACGGATCGTGCTCGAGACCAACAATTCCGCAAAAGCGGGATTTGTATTGATTATTATGTAGTATAATCCAGAAAGTGTTATTTATGTAACATATGCATTGATTTGTATAATGGCACTGTTTATCATGTTGATCAGTTTCATTTTTATGTGGATTCCAGCGCTGGCTCATTTTGGTGTATAATTTACACCACCTCTCGACCTGGTGTATATTTTCAGCGCAGCGTACGCCAACGAGCACATTGATAAATGCCAAGTAGCGCAGCCGTTTTGGCGTACACCGCATATACGCTGAAATATCGCCGTACGCACGTTGATACATGAGGCCCAATAACCGATAATGACAATGTGAAAGGTTTTTTATTTTATTTTATTTTATTATTATTATTTTTTTTTTTTGCAAATTTATTTAGAATCAAAAATCCCTAAGACATCACATGTACATAAGTATTCACAGCCTTTGCCATGAAGCTCAAAACTGAGCTCAGGTGCATTCTGTTTCCACTGATCATCCTTGAGATGTTTCTACAGTTTTATTGAAGTCCACCTGGTTAAATTCAGTCAATTCTACCTGATTTAGAAAGGCACACACCTGTCTACATATAAGATCCCACAGCTGACAGTGCATGTCAGAGCACAAACCAAGCATGAAGTCAAAGGAATTTTCTGTAGACCACTGAGACAGGATTGTTTGGAGGCACAAATCTGGGAAAAGGTAGAGAAACATTTCTTTTGCTTTGAAGGTCCTGAGCACAGTGGCCTCTGTCATCCGTAAACGGCAGAAGTTCAGATCCACCAGGATTCTTCCTAGAGCTGGCTCCCTGGGAGAAGGTCCTTAGTCAAGGAGGTGACCAAGAACCCGATTGTCACTCTGTCAGAGCTCCAGCATTCCTCTATGGAATGAGGAGAACACACACACACACACACACACACACACACACATATATATATATATATATATATATATATATATATATATATATATATATATATATATATATATATATTAAAATATAAACCGTTTCAACATAGGCCACCAATTTTTCTTAATTTCTTTGAAGGAACCATTTGTGAAAAATGTAATCTCTGTCTCATGCTTTTTTTCGGGGGTGGGGGGGGGGGTGACATTTTACTGTGCGATAGTAATTTATATCAATAGAACCCATGTGTTTACAATTAAATTCTACACCGGAAAAAAGTGTTTAGTAGAACACAAAGTTCTTCCTAGTTCTCGTCGTCTCTTATAACTTCATTCTGAAAGTGAACAAGATTGCTGCATTTAATTTTAAAATGTCCAAAATTTTCTCTTTGGGGAGTACACCCTTGGAGTCCCAAGAGGGACCAAGGTTTACCCATCAAATAGTCTCACAAACACTGTGGGAAACCTTTGAGAAGGAAGGGGGCAAAGCCCAGAAACAACATCCTCTGTTATATAGCCTTATTGGAATCTGAGTGGGTGACAGAGAGAGGAAGGGTGGTAAATGAGGTGGGCTTCATAGATAATTGGCAAAGCTTCTGGGGAAAACCTGGTCTTGTTAGGAGAGACGGCATCCATCCCACTTTGGATGGAGCAGCTCTCATTTCTAGAAATCTGGCCAATTTTCTTAAATCCTCCAAACCGTGACTATCCAGGGTTGGGACCAGGAAGCAGAGTTGTAGTCTTACACACCTCTCTGCAGCTTCTCTCCCCCTGCCATCCCCTCATTACCCCATCCCCGTAGAGACGGTGTCTGCTCCCAGACCACCATTAACCAGCAAAAATCTATTTAAGCATAAAAATTCAAAAAGAAAAAATAATATAGCACCTTCAACTGCACCACAGACTAAAATAGTTAAATGTGGTCTATTAAACATTAGGTCTCTCTCTTCTAAGTCCCTGTTGGTAAATGATATACTAATTGATCAACATATTGATTTATTCTGCCTTACAGAAACCTGGTTACAGCAGGATGAATATGTTAGTTTAAATGAGTCAACACCCCCGAGTCACACTAACTGTCAGAATGCTCGTAGCACGGGCTGGGGAGGAGGATTAGCAGCAATCTTCCATTCCAGCTTATTAATAAATCAAAAACCCAGACAGAGCTTTAATTCATTTGAAAGCTTGACTCTTAGTCTTGTCCATCCAAATTGGAAGTCCCAAAAACCAGTTTTATTTCTTATTATCTATCGTCCACCTGGTCGTTACTGTGAGTTTCTCTGTGAATTTTCAGACCTTTTGTCTGACTTAGTGCTTAGCTCAGATAAGATAATTATAATGGGCGATTTTAACATCCACACAGATGCTGAGAATGACAGCCTCAACACTGCATTTAATCTATTATTAGACTCTATTGGCTTTGCTCAAAATGTAAATGAGTCCACCCTGTTGTGTGTGGGCCGCTGAAGAGGAGGTACTGCTGGCCCATCACCACCAGAGGGCGCCCTGCCTGGAGTGCGGGCTCCAGGCACCAGAGGGCGCCGCCGCCTGATGAGAGCAGCCAGGGTGACAGCTGTCACCCATTACTGGACACAGTTGACTTCACTCAGTACGGAGGTATATCAGCAGGACAGCGTCTCCACCTCAGTGCCGAGATATCACCTTGAGTTTCAGGTAATCACCTCTGCAACATATATCTGTGTTCAGATAAGTACTCACCTTTCCTGCTTCAGTGTGACAAGAGGTGGAGGCGGCTTTGCCCCTCTCATCTACCGGGTGCGGTCGCATCCCACCCTGTGTGTTTGTGTTCTTTCCCGCCAGCAGTACCGGATCCGACGAGCGGAGGCAGTGGCCACCTGGGAATTCGGGACTTGGCGGTTCCAGTACTTCTGGGTTTCGGTGGCAGAGGAGATCTGGGTGGTTCCGGTTCAACTAGGATGGACGTCTCCTACCTTCGGGCCTGCCCACAAGACACCAGCAGATTTCGGCTTACATCTCCAAATTGCTAATTGTTGTATCAGTTGTGCTATTTTCACAACAGTAAAACTTGTTCTTACTTTTCTCCATTGTCCGTTCATTGCGCCCCCTGTTGTGGGTCCGTGTACCTACACTTTCACAACAGGATATCTCGGCCAGCGTCATGGATCCCGAGGAGCGCCTTGGAGCAACTGTTTGTTGTGATTTGGCGCTATATAAAAAAAAAATTGATTGATTGATTGATTGATAAATGCCAACACCAAACCAGATGGCCCACGTGTAAAATGCTACCCCCCCTCTCAGTGTTTTCTTTGTTTTTCTTCTGTCTTCTGATCATGTTCCCCATGTGACAAATCTTAAATAGAGGAGTTCTAGATGTACACACATACACTGGGGAGAGATGGATGGCTACCACAGAACTCAATGAATAAACTGGATTCCCATTTGAGTGTTTTTGGCTATTGTGTAGGTAAAATGTGGGCTAAACAGAAAAATTGAACAGTTTGTGTGTATCCTGTGTGTCCAGGAGTGTGTTTACAGGAGAATTGTGAGGAGTTGATCTGGCAACCCTCACATAATGCAGTGGTGCACCGTTCACAACTATTTCCTGACCTCAGTGAGAACATTTGGAAATCACTGAAGAAAAGTACAGATACAGAAAGAGTCACCTTCAAACCAGTAAGTAATTTTCCACTATGTACTTTCCCTGTGCTGTAGTCAGTGTACCAAAAATAAGAAGTGCCACCTATAAATATGCTATATCGAAACATTATTTTCTGTATTATAATAGCTAAGTGGCCTCTGTTTATGTATGCATGCGTGTGTGCCTGTGTGCATGCATGTGTGTGTGCATGTGTATGGCTTCAATCACAGAGAAACTGGGAAGAGCAGACATTTGCCATTTGGTATGCTTATGTACATCAGTGTGGGCCTCTCCCCACGACAGGGTCACTTGCAAATGCTGACTGCACCGTGCACCACCTGCCTCAGGCCTTCTATCTCACAGTCCATCCGGGCCCGTCAGTTCAGATCTGTCCATTGTTCGTAGCTTGGACAGAGACAAAAAGAGCAGAATCAGTCGGCCACAAAAAACTACACCTAAGGTATAATTAATCACAATGCACAAACATCTAACACCGCTCGCATGGCACTTAGAAAATGTGTGGCCATTCATACTATCATCACAAAAACAGTCAACAGACAATCACTGTCGAGGTGGATGTCAAATTTGTCCAAGTGCCCCATGAGTGTGAAGTTGCCAAGTGCATATGTGGCGTGCCAGAGTGTTGACTTCCCCACAACACATGTGCATGTGTTTCGCATGCACCCCCCAACACAACTGTGCATGTGGTTCGCCCCCCACCCCCACCCCCACTCGCAGGCAAGGCATCTCTCATCTGATCACAGAGTGACATCTTGGTCTGTGCGCTGACAGGACAGGGCGTGTGGCTGCTGTCCACAGCTGTTGAGACATCTCCGGTTGTGGACATCACAGCTGCAGCAGCACATGTTCCATGTTTTAAATGGACACCCGCGTATGTGTGCTTGTCTGGAAATACAAAAAACATATATCGCTTTTGCATATATATATATATCCGTGTTGGAAGTCTCACAGGACATGTTGTTGCATGTCCAGCTGTTACACAATTTCTCGGATACTCACTCGACTGAAAAGCCACCGAAAGCCGTCTGAATCTTCCGAATGGTTTCCAACACGGAGGTGTTTTTTTGTTGTGCGCCATGAGCGGCTCCGTCCCGACGTGCGAATTCCTCCGCACGTCTTTCATTACAAAATCTCTTGTAACAGTGGAATGTGCAGCAAAAGTGCTGATGTCCACATTTTCTGCGATTTCTCTGGTCACGACGTCCCGGATCAACACAGCCTTCACTTTGGAAATTATCTGGACGTTTCAGCCTGTTGATGGCCACTCGAAGCGCGGCGCGCCCTCAGCCGCTGTGGGCCGTCTTTAATCCGGTTGTAATCCTCCTTAATCTGTGTGACGCCAATAAAATCTTCACCGAAAGCCATCTGAATGTTCAAAATGGTTTCCACATGGCTGTCTCACACAGTTTCTGAAAAATTTTCATGGAGCAAAGCGGCAGTCGCTCAGCCATTTCCCTGACAATGAAAATCCGATGAGGGGGCTGGACCAGTGCTCACTCAAAGCCTGCCCACAGGCGAATGACGCAACCGACAGGTGTGAAAAAACTCACGCATGCGCACGAAGGTTCAAACTTGGCTGATGCAAATCCATATAGTTTTTGAAAAAAATAAAAAGGTCGGATACTTTTCTAACAGACCTCGTGTTCTCCACTCAGATTGCAATAGCCAATCACAGATTAGCCTTTCTGTCCATCATTTACCTGTATTTTGGCATGCTTGGCGTCATAAAGTTATGTTGGATCCAAAAGGATCCAAAAATGCTAGGACCAAAAGTTATATTGGATCGGTTCCCACTGACCAATAGTGTTAGAGCTTACTGCCAACAGCTAGCCAATCAGAGCGCGGCATACGAAGGTCAGGAACTAGCTGACAGACACTGTTTGAAAAAATGGCAACAAACATGTCAACAACAGCAGAAAATCATCTGCCAGCGACGTTTGCTGAGTTCACAGAGGAAGAACTGGTGGAAATATTGAACTCCAAGGATGCCAAAAACACTAAGAAGGTAGACAAGCACGCTACTGACGTTTTAGAAGCATTCATCGCATCAGAATCAATCATATGCTGTTCACAACAAAATAAATTGATCTAATTTACTTGACTCTTTGTTATTTGCTTAATTTGGGAGGGGGGTGGAGAACAAAACAATTGATGGATGGCAAGTCGTCCAACATAGAGAAATATTGGATTCAGAAAAGTTATATTGGACCCGGCTGCGCCTCGTCCAGTATAACTTTTCTTCATTCAATATTTCTCTATGTTGGACTCCTTACCATCCATTATTTGTGTGTATATATATATATATATATATATATATAGAGAGAGAGAGAGAGAGAGAGAGAGAGAGAGAGAGAGAGAGAGAGAGAGAGAATGCTATATAGAATGATATTTCATCCTAGTTCATTATACAGTTTTTTATTCTTCTTTCGGCTGCTCACATTAGGGGTCGATATAGCAGAACTACCACTTCTATCTCACCGTGTCTTCTGTAAGGTCCTCTGTCACACCAACCACCTGCATGTCCTCCCTCAGCACATTCATAAACCTCCTCTTTGGCCTCCCGCTTCACCTCCTGCCAGGTGGCTCCATCCTCATCATCCTTCTCCCTATATACCCTGGTCCCTCCTCTGCACATATTCAAACCATCTCAATCTCACCTCTCTGACTTTGTCTCCAAACCATCCCGCATGAGCTGTCCTTCTGATAATCCTGTCCATCCTCGTCACTCCCAAAGAGAATTGCAACATCTTCAGCTCTGCCACCTCCAGCCTCCTGTCTTTTTGTTAGTGTCACCATCTCTAAGCCGTACAATGCAGCTGGTCTCACTACTGTTGTGTAAACTTTCCCCTTCACTCTTGCAAATATCCTTCTATCACAAATTACTTCTGCAACCTTTCTCCACCCACTTCACCCTGCCCGCACTCTCTTCTTCACCTCTCTACCACACTCTGCATTATTTAATATCATTTCCTTTCACCACTTCTACTCCTTGTAACTGCACTAATCCACTGGGCTCCCTCTCATTCACACACATGTACTCAGTCTTGCTCCTACTGACTTTCATTAGCCTTTTCTCCAGAGCATATCTCCACCTTTCGAGACTAGACTCAACCGATTCTACCATCTCCCTACAGATCACAATGTCATCTGCAAACATCATAGTCCATGGGGACTCCTGTCTGTTCTCATCAGTCAACCTGTCCATCACCATTGCAAACAAGAAAGGACTCAGAGCTGATCCTTGGTGTAATCCCACCTCCTACTTCAATGAATCTGTCATTCCTACCATGCATCTCACCGCTGTCACACTATCCTTGTATATGTCCTGCACTACCCTCACATACTTCTGTGCCACTCCAGACATCCTCATGCAATACCACAGATCTTCTCTTGGCACCCTGTCATAAGCTTTCTCTAAATCCACAAACACACAAAGTAACTCCTTCTGGCCGTCTCTATACTTCATCAGTATTCTAGGAGCAAACATTGCAACCGCAGTGCTCTTTCTTGGCATAAAACCATATTGCTGCCGACAGATCTTCACCTGTTTTCTCAGCCTAGCCTCTACTACTCTTTCCCATAACTTCATACTGTGGCTGATCAGCTTTATGCCTCTGTAGCTGCTGCAGCTCTGCACATCACCCTTTTTCATAAAAATAGGAACCAGCTCGCTTTGACCCTCTCCTCAGGCTCTCACTTTCCAAGATTTTATTAAACAATCTGGTTAGAAACTCCACTGCCATCTCTACTAAATATTTCCATGCATCCACTGGAATGTCATCTGGACCAGCTGCCTTTCGAAGTCTTCATCCTTTCCATAGCTTTCCTTACTTATCCTTTGTACTTCCTGAATTACTCTTGCCACATCATCAAGCCTTTTCTCTCTCTCATTTTCTTCATTCATCAGCTTTTCAAAATATTCTCTCCACCTTCTCAACACACTCTCACTCTCTCTCTTGTCAGTACATTACCATGTGCATCTTTTACCACCCGAGCCTGCTGCCCATCCTTTTCAGCTCTGCCCCTTTGTCTGGTCAATCGGTTCTTTTCTCCTACCTTACTATTAAACGTCTTGTACAGCTTGCAATATGCCTTTTCCTTAGCTTTTGCCACTTCTCTTTTTGCCTGCCTACTTTCTTCATCTCATCAATTGTTGCAGTTCTTTTTTGCCAACCACTGACTGGGGGATCCCAAGCCTTTCCCAGGCCGGTGTGGAGATATGATATCTCCACCTAGTCCTGGGTCTTCCCTGGGGTCTCTTCCCAGCAGGATGCACCTGGAACACCTCCCTAGGGAGGTGCCCAGGAGGCATCCTTACCAGATGCCGAACCACCTCAGCTGGTTCAACCTCACCTCAGCTCAATGTGAAGGAGCAGCAGTTCTACTCCAAGCTCCTCATGAATTACTGAGCTTCACACCCTATCTCTAAGGGAGACCCAAGCAACCCTTCTGAGGAAACCCATTTTAGCCACTTGTACCCGCAATCTAGTTCTTAAGTCATGACTCAATGCTCATGACAATAGGTGAGAGTAAGAACAAAGACTGACCTCATCCTAGCCACTCCACCCTCAGCTGTGACCCAACCCACTGATTGCTGAAGGTCACAGGCCAATGATGCCAACAGGACAACATCGTCTGGTAAAAGCAGTGATGAGATCCTCAGCCTACCAAACTGAAGACCCTCCTCCCCCAGACTACACCTCAATATCCTGTCCATGAAAATCACAAACATGATTGGTGACAAGGCGCAGCCCTGGCAGAGGCCAACCTCCACTGGAATTGAGTCTGACTTACTGCCAAGGACCTGAACACAGCACTGGTTTTGTGAGTACAGAGATTGGATGGCCTTGAGAAGAAGATGGCCTCACTCCATACTCCTGCAGCACCTCCCACAGTATCTCCCGAGGTACCCAATCATACATACGCCTTCTCCAGGTCCACAAAACACATGTAGACTGGATGGGCATACTCCCAGGCCTCCTCCAGGATTCTTGTGAGAGTGAAGAGCTGGTCGGTTGTTCCATGGCCAGGACGAAACCCACATTGTTCCTCTTCAATCTGAGGTTTGACTATCATCTGAATCCTCCTTTCCAGGACTCTAAAGTAGTTATCTCCTTTAAAAAAAAATCCAAATTATTCTGTGGTTTGAAGCCCAATACTTCCTCGCAGCGACGGTTTCATGCACGCTCACAAACATAGTGTGACCACGTGAGAGGTGTGATACCACATCATGCTCACACAGCAGCGGAAACAATGTTGTACAAATGTACATAAATCAAAGAAAATGTGTAAGGACTAAATAATGAGAGAGCACAGAACATTATGAGAACAATGAATGTACCGTTTAAACGTAAGACAATCATGTTACTGGTAATGATGTGTAATTGATGCCTAATGATTTTCCAGTCTGTTGAAAATGAGGAAACAAATGGTTTTGTCTGTTAAAATGTTTAATTCCTGTTATGAAGAGCAGACAACACAAGAATTATCGTCCTGCTGTTCCTTTATATTCATGAACTGTGGCCATGGACGTAAATCAGGAATTAATGAAATGACATGAATGAATTGATGCACTCATATCAGGAAGACATCAGCCATCTCCATGCATCCAGCTGTGTCTGCCCAATCAGTGCTCGGCGCACTTAAGGACACCACGTCATGTGGACATAACTCACGTAGTGGACATGACATTTGCCTCGCCAGCTGGTCGTTCACATGATCAGATGGATATTTTCACATGGGGCAGCCTGGCTGATGGTATCTGCAGTGCGCACTGTGGAACAAAATGTTCCAAAGGTGATATGTGTTTTTATGTTTTTCCATGTTGAGAGGTTATGTTCTTGCATAGTCAGTCAGTTTTTGAGAACTGTCTACTCCATGCAGATTTACCATAGAGTGCCATATTGTTTGTATTTCTTCATAATTGATGTAAATAAATTCCAAGACATATTCAGTGATAGCTTTACCATCAGAGAGCCTCGTCCAAAACTACCACAAAAGACTCCAAGCGTGTCACTGATGTTAAAGGGGGCAAGACATGGTATTAAGAACAGGGGTATGTAAACTTTTGACCAGGGTCATTTGGGTCATTTCTGTTGTCATTATGATTTAAAACGTGTAAACACAATTGTTTGACAATTAAATGGTTTCACCCAACCACTAAGCATGAGTGAAAAAAAAGGTTTTAGTGTTATCATTCATATTCTCTGAAAATGGCCCAAAAAATTCTGCCAGAGTATATAAACCTTTGAACACACCTATATATATCATCGTTGTCAGTTCCATGTCCAAACAGAATTTTTGGCCTCTTCACCAGAGAGGTTGACCAGTTTGATATTTAATTGCAAATAATTTACTAATACACACAGACAAATATTATGGCAAAGCAACATACTTCGAGCATGATCACAAAGCACTAATTAATATTTAACCAACCCACACCCTTGGTTTGTGAGGGATGATGCATGCAAGCTGGAATTTGAATGGTTAATGAATACGATAAGATAAAACTTTATTGGTCTCACAGAAAAACACACAAGATGGGTGCAAGGAGAGGAAAATCAAACATCATCAAACAGCGTGTGCAAGGATAAGCAATAATAATAATACTTGTAACAGTACAATAAAATAAGAAAATGAGGTAGAAATAGAATATATATATATATATATATATATATATATACATATATATATACACATATACACACACGTACACACATATATGTGTATATACACATATGCATATATATATATATAGGTACATATGCATATATATATATATATATATATATATATATATATATATATATATATATACACACACACATATACATACATACATACATACACATATACACACACGTACACACATATATGTGCATATACACATATGCATATATATATATAGGTACATATGCATATATATAACCATGATTGGGATTGAAAAAGCGATAGAAGCATCTTATTTACAATATGCAAAGTGGAATTTAGATGTGATAAGGTGACATTATCTTCTCTCTGGCTAATATTTTAACTTCCTTGTCCTCAAACGTGTGGTTAGTGTCTTTAAGGTGGAGATGAACTGCAGACTGAGGTCCACTGGCGCCCTCTTTGCGGTGCTGCTATAGCCTTTTGTGTAAAGGTTGCTTAGTCTCACCTATGTAGTGTTCATTACAGTTTTCCTCACATCTGATAGAATACACCACATTGCTCTGTTTGTAACTAGGGATCCTGTCCTTAGCTACCTGTTCTCTCCATTCGTAACATCACAGTTCAAGAAGGCTAAATGGTTGTTTCTGGCATCCTCAAGTGTGAACTTGATATTGGCGTCCACCGAGTTGATGTGTTCTGTAAAGTACTCAACTTCCTGTTTCTTGATTTTAACCCATGTGTCATCAACATATCTGAACCAGTGACTGGGAGAGATGCCCGTGAAAGACACCAAGGCTGTCTTCTCCACTCGCTCCATGTACAGATCGGCCACAATGGGGGATACCGGAGACCCCATCGCACAACCATGAATCTGCCTGTAGCAATTCCCCCTAAACAGGAAATACGTGGTGTTAAGACAGATCTCCAAGAGTTGGCAGATGTGGTCTGGTGTAAGTTTGGTCCTTTCAAGTAGAGACACATCCTCCAGCAGTCTCTGCCTCACAGCTGAGACGGCCTCAGCGGTGGGGATGCAGGTGAACAACGAAGTCATAACAAATTACACAATTGTTTCATCTGCCTCCAGCTGCAGGTCCTTGATCTTGTTCACAAAATCTTGTGTGTTCTCCACATGGTGGTCTGAGTTACCCACTAGAGGAGCCAAAATCCACTTGAGGTGCTTGGCCAAATTGTACGTGATGGAATCTGTGCTACATACAATAGGCCTGAGTGGCACGTCCTGTTTGTGGATTTTGGACAGGCAGACATACTACAGACTGTACCCTGGGGACGCCACTCCGTGCATCTATGGACTGCCTCAGGTCAAAGCAGTTTCAGTCTTTTGTTCATGGTAATGAGTCATTCACGTCATCAGCAGAGTCGTCAAGGGAGCCATCAGGAGAGGGTCCGTCCCATCATTAGGAGGGACAGCTGCCCTGTCATTAGGAGGGTGCTAACTAAAGCACAATAGGTGCTAATTAGAGCTATTGTTTAGTCACTGGCCTATAGCAGTCTGCCTCTCGGTAGGAGGGGTCTGGTTAGGTTTAAAATTCCAGCTTTTGTGACTTCTTGATTATTCTTCTCTACAAGAGTCAAGACAGAAGTCAGACCACCAGAGCGAGAATTTAAGCTGAGGAAGCTTCTGCGATTTGAAGCGAAACGTCCTCGCGTCAAGCAACCCAGTCCAGTCGAAGATTCAAGGTTCTCTACTATGGAAACCACCTGGACAACTGAGAGCCTACACAGAAACATATTCCCCTGGATGTTCACCGCTGGGTGAGGTGGTGGTTTCCTGCTGAAGTTGATCACCATCTCCTTTGTCTTACTGGTGTTGAGACTTAAGTGGTTGCACTCACACCAGTCCAGGGTGAAGAGGAAAGGCAAGAGGATGGTGCCCTGGGGGGGCCCTGGTGCTGCACCTTACCACCTCAGACTGACAGCTGCGCAGCCGCACGTACTGTGGGTGGTCAGTGAGGTAGTCGATAGTCCAGGCGGAGAGATGTCCATCCACACCTGCGTCCTCCAGCTTCCCACGCAGCAGCACCAGTCTGATGGTGTTGAAAGCGCTGGAGAAATCAAAGAACATGACTCTCACAGCGCTCCCGCCGGTCTCCAGGTGGGTGAGCACTCAGTGCAGTAGGTAAGTGACAGCGTCATCTACTCCGATGTTGGGCCTGTAAGCGAATGACTCCATGGCTGATCTGATAAGCTGATATTCATGTCTTTTTTACTGTGGTGCCCTCAGATGTTTTGCAGATGCTATTGTGGTTTACACTAACCATAAGCGATACTTAACTTTATATGCTAATATTAACTAACTGTGTGGGGAGTGAGGCAAATTGATTACCACATGCACAGTGACCCCTGCTGGCCTCTGTCACACTACCATATATGCTAACATTAAGTACAATTACTGAGTCTTTAATGTGGCCCATTTGTCGTGAAACGTGCCATGTCATTATAACCATGTCTATTCTAAAAAGCTGTATGCTCCACGCACTGAATTGGTCATTTGTGGAAGAATTTCTTCTCTGCAGTACAACAAATGAAAATAACTTCCTAAAAAACAAAACAAATAACAACAAAGAAAAAACAAAATACGTTTCAATGAGTTAAGAGAACAGCAGTCAGCAGTCAGCAGCAGTCAGCAGTCAGCAGCCGCTCATGGCGCGGGACAAACAACACCTCCGTGTTGGAAGTCTCACAGGACAAGTTGGAACATGCCCAGCTGTTAATCAATTTCTCGGATACTCACTCGACTGAAAAGCCACCGAAAGCCGTCTGAATCTTACGAATGGTTTCCAACACGGAGGTGTTGTTTGTCCCGCGCCATGAGCGGCTGCGTCGCGACGCGTGAATCCGTCCGCACGTCTTTCATTACAAAATCTCCTTTAACAGTGGAATGTGCCAATAAAGTGCTGATCCCGACCTCTTCTGAAACTTCTCTGCTAGTCACACGACGTCCTGCATCAACAGAGCCTTAAATTTGGAAGTGATCTGCTCTTTCCAGCCTGTCGATGGCCGCTCGGGGAGCGGTGCGCCCTCCGCCGCCGTGGGCCGTTTTTAATCCAGTTTTAATGGTCCTTAATCCGTGTGATACCGATAGAATCTTCACAGAAAGCCATCTGAATCTTCCAAATGGTTTCCATCTGGCTGTCTGGCAGAGTTTCTGAAAAAATTTTCATGGAACAAAGCGGCAGTCGCTCCGCCATTCCTAAACAATAAAAATCAGACGAGGGGGGTGGACCAGTGCTCACTCAAAGCCTGCCCACAGGTGAATGATGCAACCGACAGGCATGAAAAAACTCACGCATGCGCACGAAGGTTCAAGCTTGTCTGATGCAAGCGCACATGATTCAAATCCATATAGTTTTTGAAAAAAATAAAAAGGTCAGATAGTTTTCTCACAGACCTCGTATATATTTATTATATGGTATGTGATTTTGCCAACTTCTGATTGGCCCATTCGCCACTTTCTGAGCTGTACCACATGCCGAGTTGACCGCTGGTAGAGCCGAGTACACCAGCGTAGCGCTAGCCAATCAAGCGACGCCTTCTATCGATAACAACCAATCAGATAACGCGATACAATGCCTACTTTAGCTGTAAGATTGTTGACAAGATTCTACATGATGCCTGTGCATTATTTCACAAAGACTATTCCTTATTAAGCCCCTTTCACACGGGCCCGCTTTGAGTTGAGACGTGCGTCGTCATGACGATGCCGTGTACACAATGCAGTAAAAACTAAGAGCACAGAAAAAAAAAATGCTGCTGGCTGCAGCTGCTGCAGCAGCTCTTTGGTCTTCTCTCACAAATGTGTTTAAATACAGTCCATAAAAGTCCTGCTCACAGACTGATTGCCAGAGACAGGACATGTCCTCGTTCAGTTAAAAAGTCCGGACATCTCCAGTCCACTCACGGACGATTCGTTCGTGTGTGCACATGTGAACAATTAAAAGAAAAAAAAGCTGCCTGCACTCCTCGCTCTCCGCAAACTCTCTCATCACTGTGTTAAAGAAAGGACATACATCCTGCTCACAGACTGATTACCAGAGACAGGACATGTCCACATCAAGTATAACTGCAGACATCTCCACATTTACTCACAGACAGTTCGTTCGTGCGCGTGCGCACACGCATCTCGCACGCGCATCTTGCGGTCAAAGTAGGAAAGATAAACTATAACAGAACTCAGAGTGCAGACCTGCAGCTCAGCACAAGAACAAATATAAACTAGAAGATGAATCAGAGTGCACAGTCTGTCTGCAGCCAAACTGCACTCTGATTCCTCTGTGCAGAGAACCTGCAGGCTGCGTTCTCACCTTCTCTTTGCCCCCTGCTGCGTGCACCTGATGCAGATATTCCTGCGTCGTCATGACACCACAGAAAGCTCGAGGCAGCCCCTGTGTGAAAGGGGCTTTAGAGATTGTCCTCATGAAGTATTTTGGACATGTTGGTGCAGTACAACAGTAATAATAAAGAGTTGAAACTTGAGATTGATTTTTCAGTTTTCGTATGTTTGACAAACTCCCAATTTTCTTGTTTACCATATAATAAAATAGTTACAGACCTTTGATTTCGGTGTACTCGTGATTACGCGGACCTGGTCAGGATGAGGTTCACCTCGGCCAAGACCTCGGTGAACCCCATCCTGACCAGGTCCGCATAATCACAGGTACACCTCATCAATATATATATATATATGCCACAGTAATTAAACAGTCAACACCAAACTTGGTATGGTGACTGGAGGCACTGGAGGAATCTTTGGGGCCCTTAAGTTGAAAGCTCACATGTGCAAACACTATACACACACAAACGATCAGCCTTATATATTCAAATTAGTGCACGACCTGCTCCGCTATGCACAACCATAGTAATTAAGCAATCAACACCAAACTTGGTATGGTGACTGGTGACACCAAGGGGGAGATCACTGGGGCCCTCAGGTTGAAAGTACACGCACGTGAACACACACACAGTCAGCCTTACATAGGCTTTGAACAGTTACGTCAAAACTACTTCATGGATTCTCACCAAATTTTCACCACGGATACATACTAGGCCATGGAAGAGTTCATTAAATTGGAGAGGTGATCCAGATCCAAATCCAGATTCTGGATCAAGATTCACTTTATATAGGCTTTGAAGGATTACGTCAACACTACTTCACAGATTTTCACAAAATTTTCATTACACATACATATTAGGACATGGAAGACTCCCCTGAATTTTGGAGGTGATCCGAATCGGGGATCTGAATCAAAATTCACTTTATATAGGCTTTCAAGGATTACGTCAACACGCCTTCATGGATTCTCACCAAATACGAGGTCTGTTAGAAAAGTATCCGACCTTTTTATTTTTTTCAAAAACCATATGGATTTGAATCACGTGTGATTGCATCAGCCAAGCTTGAACCTTCGTGCACCCTCGGATACTTTTCTAACAGACCTCGTATTTACTACAGATACATATTAGGGCAGGGAAGACTCCACTGAATTTTGGAGGTGATCCAGATTCTGGATCAAGATTTCACTTTGTATAGGATTTGAATGATTACTTCAAAACTACTTCACAGATTCTCACCAAATTTGCACCACAGATAAAAAGAATAAATGAATTGAATGAATTTATTCAGCACACAGACTCAACAATAACAAAAAACAGATAAGACAATTAGGGCATAGAAGAGTCCACTGAATTTTGCAGATGATCCAGATTGGCGGACCTGGGTAACTCAGCTGATTTTAGAAGTGTTTATTTCTCACTAGCTCTTACATAATATATGACAAAGAGGATATATTTACACCCAAACAAAACAGAGTTTTGCAGCTAGCTACCAGCCTGTGACGTCACCATGCTAACGCCCACAAAATGTCTTGTAAATACGTTCAGAGGTGTTATTAGGTTCTAAAAATAGAATTTTCAGTTTTAGAAGTGCTTATTTCTCGCTAGCTTTTACATAATATATGAGAAACATGTATATAAACACACAAAATGAAGCGATTTTAGAGAGAGACCCACTAACATCATGGTGCAGCTCTACTCTGATTGGCTGTCACACCCGCCACTCAAAAACAAAACTGAACAGACTGAAACAGAATGAGACATTTTAACCTATTAAAATACCTCTTAAAATAGGTCTAGGTTAGCCATCTTTGAACTTGTTCAAGGTCTGTGTCCCAAGAATTATCCCTGTAAGGTATAGGGCTGGACTTGTGCTGAGCACAGACAGATGGCCAGACGGATGGACGAATGGACGCAAAGCACTCCAAATAGTCGATGGCCATATTTGACTCATAAAGAACCTAAATCTATGCAGTCTTGAAGAATAACTGGGCCACAATGACATTATACCATTTTGGACTAAATGTTTACGTTAATCAGAAACAAATGCAATTAGCAAAATATGCCTTAATTATTATCTTATTGATGTCCACTTCCCTTTAAAAATAAAGCAAGCTTACTGATGTGAATCATAAAGGATGAGCCCTGGGCTATTATGTGCAAAACTCAGACAAGAAATTGAGATTAAGTGCTTGCATGTATAGTGTAGGTCATACTCTATGCTCTGCTTGGGTTGTGTGCATTTTATTTACTGCTTCAGATGTAATGTGAACTAACATCCTGACTTTGCCACAGGGAGTTTTACAGCTCCACTTGATTTGTGGTAAAGATTGTATAAATGTCTTTGGACATTTTCTCCTTTTACATGAAATCACTGCTCTACTTTCCCTGTGGCTGACCAAATACAACCTGTGTCTGTATCTCAGATAATGTCACCTACATAAAAGGAGAAAGGCATCTTTGGTATGATTTCATTCGGCATGTCAGATTCTATTTGTGGATCCATCAGTGAATCATGCAGACTCAGTCACTCTGATGTAAACTGCACCCTCCCATTCGAGTCTAACCTATCTTCTACGTGATTTTCTCTCTCCACAGAGTGAAGCGAAAGGTGGATGTGATAAGAGAGACAAATGGGGTGTTTGGTACCATTTTGTGGAAATAAAAGAGAAAAATGACTGTGCCTATTTTGCGTTTCCATTTGAAACATTGTCATATCCATAAAATATCCTTGAGGAAGGGTTCACTGGCTTCGCAAAGTTACTGAAGCCAACCAGGTTTAAAAGCAATAATCAGTGCTTTAACGTGTGTAATAACTTGATGTTTTTGGACCGTCTCTTCAGCAAAGGCGAATTAACCTAATTTGAGGAGGTGCATCCTGTGTTTTAAGGCCAGTGAGTCTGCAGGGAGTAGGAGTTTGGCATCAATCGAGTCTGTTTCCAGCACGCTATGCTGTGCGGGTAAGTGTATAATGAAGCATGTTGAGCATGTGCACGCATGCGTGTGTGACAAGGCGAGGGAGGGTGAGGGGTGTCCGACTACAATGCGTGTCTGTGTGTGCATGCATGAATTTAAGAGGATGCGGGGAGGGGGAGTATGACCCACTGTTCTTTTTATGGCATCTTATGATTAATATTGCCACACTTGACATATTTGGGGCTCAGCATATGCAGAGCAAAGCAAATCAAGGTTGAACTCACTAAAGTCTCCATAAATGTTGCGCATGCAATACCATGTGAAAATAAGACTCGTGGCCTCTGCACACTTTCTGCTTACTGTCCATGTGTAGTTTGGCATGTCTGTGGGGTCAGACAAAGTTCGGCACATTCACCATGTGATAGACTAAAGGGCCTTTCAAACTGAGCATGTGGCACTCTCATTTTCTCGTCTCCGCTCATGTTTTTTTTTGCAAAAGTAGATGTGGCAACAGCACGTCTGGACACGCTGAGGAGGCGGAGATGTTTACGCCACTATCTGGCTTTACAAAGCATTCGGTGAACAACGCTGACAATCACTGTCATGGATTCGCAACAGGAAAAAGCGAAACACTCAGTCTGCAAGTCATAACCACAAGATTAGGAGCAAAAAGCAGAAGAACGAGTGACGGACATTACCCTGCTGGGAGGACCTTATTTCAGCGACTGTTCGGAGTGGGGCCGGGCGGAGCTGAAGTGGCCGGACTGGCTAGAGACCCACAGACATGGTCAGACAGAGAGACAGCAACCGGTGTGATCGGGCAGACACACTCTATCTGAAATTCTTCACTTTTGGATATATATACACACACCCAGTTTGAGCAACAGAGCTTCTGCAAATTTGTCTGAGGTGAGTAATCTGAAAATAAAATCTGACATTAGTGCCCCACTGAACACTGTGGTTACCAAATAAATCTACACAATAGTTTTTAATTGTTACTGCTGTGACTGTAAGACTTTAAATAAACAACTTTAAATAAATGTATTTTTTTTTTTTAATTTTTTTTTTTTTTAACTATCTAGTAATTTCTTCACTTGTCCAGCATCAGGAACATTTCAACATTTGCTGTGCAGAGAACCTTGTCTCAGATGCAGATGAATTGCCAAACTTTCAGTGATGGAACTAAACACCAAAACCTGAAGTCCTTGAAGGAAGAAGAGAACATCTCTACTCTTCAAAATGTGAGGAAAGTGTCTCCAAAAAACTCCACGAAGACGTCAAGCTGTAGAAGAGTCCTTTATCTGGTTAAATGTTCTGAGAATCCAGCTCACTTGTCATCTCTGAAAACTTACACCTGCTGCTAAATAAATGGACTGCATTTATTTAGCGCTGTTACATCTGCATCAGATGCTCAAAGTGCTTGACACATCAATGCCTCACATTCACCCCGATGTCAGGCTGCTGCCATGAAAGGTGCCCACTACCTACCAGGAGCAACTAGGGAATTAAGGACCTTGCCCATGGGCCCTTAGTGATTTTCCGGTCAGGCTAAGATTGGAACAGAGGATCCTCTGGTCTCAAGCCCAACGCTTAACCACTAGACCATCACCTCCCTTGCTAGACTTATGAATAAAACAAAGGCTCTTTAAAGAGCAACTTTTTCTTATTTAAAAAAACTGTTTCCTTTTATATTTTAACATTAAATGAATGACTCATTGAACATGTCCATGAAGTCAAAGTTCAGGCAATAACACACTTGCACAGGTAGAAGCCCTGCCCCTATTGTGCATATTTTTGAAGCATTCACAGTCACTAGAATAGTCATATTCATATTTTAGTAATTACTCTGTCCTGTTTAATACATTAAAAGCAATCACATAGTCAACAGACATAATTAAAGTTGAAATGACTTTAAAAAAATGTTTTCATCATGAGGTTTGTCACATTGAGAAATCCAAATTAATAGACACACTGCAGTCATTGTTGCATCATCTCCTTTTGTGTTTATAAAAATATTTATATTCATTTATGATGTCTTTTTTCCTAGTTGTAATGCAGATATGAATGAATGAATCTACCAGACTTAATGTACACATTTCTTTTCATGCTATTTTATTTATATAAAAATAAATGTCCACGGTTCATTATCATGCTAATCAAGAAATCATCTTATCTGAAACAACAACGGACAAGTCATTGACTGTGGTGAATCTGAGGTCAAGTGGTGGTGCGCGCTCTCAGCAGAATGTCACACAAGCTCGGTTTTGGCACTTCATGCTGTGCTGCAACATTCATTGATCCAGTAGTGATTATCATGACTCTCATAAGCTTTGTCTAAATCCACAAACACACAATGTAACTCCTTCTGACCTCTATACTTCTCCATCAGTACTCTCAGAGCAAACAGTGCATCTGTAGTGCTCTTTCTCAGCATGAAACCATATTGCTGCTCACGGATCTTCACCTGTTTTCTAAGCCTAGCTTCTACTACTCTTTTCCCATAACCTCATGCTGTGGCTGATCAGCTTAATGCCTCTGTAGTTACTGCAGCTCTGTACATCACCCTTGTTCTTGAAAATAGGGCCCAGCACACTTCATCTTCACTCCTCGGGCATTCTCTAATTTTTCAAGATCTTATGAATTACAGTAATCTGATTAAAACTCCACTGCCGTCTCTCCAAGACATTTCCATGCCTCCACTGGAATGTCATCTGGACCAACTGCCTTTCCATTCTTCATTGTCATGATTACTCCCCTCACTTCATCTTTACTAATCTCTTGCACTTCCTGATTTACTTTCTCCACATCATCCAGCCTTTTCTCTCTCTCATTTTCTTCATTCATCAGCTACTCAAAATATTCCCTCCACCTTCTTAGCACACTCTCCTCACTTGTCAGCACATACCATCTGCTTCCTTTATCACCCTAACCTGCTGCAGATCCATTCCAGCTCTGTCCCTTTGTCTGGCCAATTGGTACAAGTCATTTTCTCCTTCCTTACTGCTCAAATTATTGTACAGCTAGCTACATGCCTTTTCCTTGTTTTTCCACTTCTCTTTTCGCCTTATGCAATATCTCCTTATACTCCCATCTACTTCCTTCATCTCTCCAACCACAACCACCTGAAAGACAAAGTGTGCGCTGTGCGAACCCATCGCACCTTCTCGCGGCAGGTGTTGGCCAAATTCCCATTGACATGCACGAACATCTAACACCGCTCGCATGGCACTTAGAAAATGTGTGGCCAGTGGCACTCTTGGCACGACAAGAGACTGCAGACGACCACTGTCGTACTGCTGTGAAATTTGTCCCGCAGAAGTGTGACTTTGCAAACACACACACTGACACGTGAGTGTGTGCGCTCCACTCACAGGAGGCATGGTTTCCGACAGAAGCAGCTGTGGTGATCTGTCATTCTGGACATTCCAGCAAGACAACACCTACTGTGTTTGGACAGTCATGGACAGACAACTGTCCACTGTGAAGCAAGTGTGTCTGATTGTTGTATTTATGTGAACATAAAAAAATATATATATCGCCGTGGTGGCGACAAGCTGCAGTAAGCGAGCGTGCACACAGAGTGGACAGTGACAGCCCCCCAGGTTGAAACGGACCATCAGATCAGAACACACAGCGAGTGATCTGAATATTACGTCACCCACATGAGCTATGTTCCACATGATGCGGTGTCTGTGCTGCGGCGCGCCCTCCACAAGACGTGTGTCGGGCAGAACACGCGCGCGGCCGACTGGACACACCTGACCAGTAGATGTGGACATCAGAGCACACTGCTTCTCATTTATGTTATTTCATGACTGTATGTCTGTGACCATGGGTCATCACCAGAGGAACAGACAGATCATATTTGCATTGCTCGCTTGATAAATTTCAATTTTTTTTTTTTTTCCATTTATATAGCACCAAATCACAACAGAGTTGCCTCAAAGCGCTTCACACAGGTAAGGTCTAACCTTACCAACCCCCAGAGCAACAGTGGTAAGGAAAAACTCCCTCTGAGGAAGAAACCTCAAGCAGACCAGTCTCAAAGGGGTGACCCTCTGCTTGGGCCATGCTACAAACATAAATTACAGAACAATTCACTGAACAATTCACGGACGAATATACAAGAAATGCTATTGGCGCACAGGACAGGAGGATCGCCAACACGAATACAAATCCCATCTCTGGATGGAGCTGCACCTTAAACAAAGAGAAAAAACAGAATCAGGCATCAGAAAGACAAAAAAATACTGTATAATTTGTCAGCATGAAACAAGAAAAACAGAGAAATACTAAAGTGATTGCCGGCCACTAGCCCTAAACTTCACTAAAAGACCCAGAATTTAGGTAAAGTTGAGGCCTCAGCCTGCTCCAATTACTAATAAATGAATTAAAAGAGTAAATGGCCTCTACTGGTGGTTGGCTCTCACTGCGGTATTGTATCACTTCCTGTTCCGGAGCACAGCGGTGTTTTGCTGTATCTGTTAGCTGTTTAATCTGTGCAGTTAGATTGATCTAGTTAACTAGATAACGATTTATTTCACAGTGTAATCTTCACATGCCTTAATTAAAGCACTTCCTCTGCTGAATCACCTCTAAATTATTTACACATTATTCACTTTGTGTGTTTTTAGGAATCTGCTAGCTTAGCGCAGCTACTAGCTCTTAGCCGGTTTAGCATGGCGGCTTCTCCTGTCTCTCCCGCACTTTTCTGCTCTGGGTGTGAAATGTTTAGTTATTCCTCGGCCTCCTTTAGCAGTAATGGTACTTGTAATAAGTGTAGCTTATTCGTAGCTTTGGAGGCCAGGCTGGGCGAATTGGAGACTCAGCTCCGCACCTTGGAAAATCCTACAGCTAGCCAGGCCCCTGTAGTCGGTGCGGACCAAGGTAGCTTAGCTGCCGTTAGTTCCCCTCCAGCAGATCCTGAGCAGCCGGGAAAGCAGGCCGACTGGGTGACTGTGAGGAGGAAGCGTAGTCCTAAACAGAAGCCCCGTGTACACCACCAACCCATTCACATCTCTAACCGTTTTTCCCCACTCGGCGACACACCCGCCGAGGATCAAACTCTGGTTATTGGCAACTCTATTTTGAGAAATGTGAAGTTAGCGACACCAGCAACCATAATCAAATGTCTTCTGGGGGCCAGAGCAGGCGACATTGAAGGAAATTTGAAACTGCTGGCTAAGGCTAAGCGTAAATTTGGTAAGACTGTAATTCACGTCGGCAGTAATAACACCCGGTTACGCCAATCAGAGGTCACTAAAATTAACATTGAATCGGTGTGTAACTTTGCCTTAAACGATGTCGGACTCTGTAGTTTTCTCTGGGCCCCTCCCCAATCAGACCGGGAGTGACATGTTTAGCCGCATGTTCTCCTTGAATTGCTGGCTGTCTGAGTGGTGTCCAAAAAATGAGGTGGGCTTCATAGATAATTGGCAAAGCTTTTGGGGAAAACCTGGTCTTGTTAGGAGAGACGGCATCCATCCCACTTTGGATGGAGCAGCTCTCATTTCTAGAAATCTGGCCAATGTGTTGGGAAGGTGTTGTAGCACGGACCCACAACAGGGGGCGCAAATGAACGGACAATGAATAAGCCAAAAAGTAACAATTTAATGTTGTGATAATACACAACTAAATACACAGAAATTTGCAAAGTCAATTGACACCAGGTGACGTGTGGGCAGGCTCGAAGATAGAAGACCCCCGACGAGAGAGAAGCCGCGTCCCACACGGCTTCCACCACCAATGGTCTGAAGAACACCGGAGCCGCCAAGTCCCGAGTCCCCAGGTGGCCTCTGTCTTCGGCTGTCGACCCTGGTACTGCTGGCAGAAAGCAGAGATAAGATGAATGAGTGTGAGTCCGCACACTCAGTAATCCACAGTCTGTACACAGTGAGGAGGGAGCACCTCCACCTCCAATCACACACTCGTGCAGCTCCTGGTTAACCACTTATCTGGTTTGGAGTGTGAGGCGAAGCCGTCGCTGTCACACCAAACGCCAATCCCACAGACAAGGAAAACCACCAGGAAAACAGCTGCAACAGAAGTTCAGATTATTACACAATGTATGTGTCAGCAGAGAAATTACCTCTTCAGTAGTTGCGAACTCTCGGCGAGGAGGTGGAGTTGCAGTCCGGCCTTTATGGTGGTGATGATGATGATGAACGAGTGACAGCTGGTGCAGAGGATGAATGACAGCTGTCACTTCTTCTGGGTCTGGCTCCAAGCAGGGCGCCCTCTGGTGGTGGTGGGCCAGCAGTACCTCCTCTTCAGCGGCCCACATAACAGGACCCCCCCCCCCCCTCAATGCGGCGCCTCCTGGCGTCCGACCAGGCTTGTCCGGATGTCTCGTGTAGAAATCGGCCAGGAGGGCTGGGTCCAGGATGAAGCTCCTCTTCACCCAGGAGCATTCTTCAGGTCCATACCCCTCCCAGTCCACCAAATAATGGAACCCCCGGCCCTTACGACGGACGTCCAGGAGCCTGCGGACTGTCCAGGCAGGCTCCCCGTCAATGAGCCGGGCAGGAGGCGGCGTAGGTCCCGGAGCACAGAGGGGCGAGGTGTGGTGTGGCTTCAGACGGGAAACATGAAAAACAGGGTGAATCCGCAGTGAAGCCGGGAATTGGAGCTTCACTGCGGCCGGGTTGATGATCTTGAGGACACGAAATGGACCAATGAACCTGTCTTTCAGTTTCGGGGAGTCAACACAAAGAGGGATGTCATTGGTCGAGAGCCACACCTCCTGCCCGGGCTGGTATGTGGGGGCCGGGGAACGCCGGCAGTCCGCATGGGCCTTGGCCCTCGTCCGGGCCTTTAACAGGGCAGAGCGGGCGGTCCGCCACACCCGGCGGCACCTCCTGAGGTGGGCCTGGACCGAGGGCACACCGACCTCTCCCTCCACCAGCGGGAACAATGGGGGCTGGTACCCCAAACATGCCTCAAAAGGGGAGAGGCCAGTAGCAGACGAGACTTGGCTGTTATGGGCATACTCAATCCAGGCCAGATGGTGACTCCAGGCCGCCGGGTGCACGGAGGTGACGCAGCGAAGGGCCTGCTCCAGCTCCTGGTTAGCCCGCTCTGCCTGGTCGTTTGTCTGGGGGTGGTACCCGGACGAGAGACTCACGGTGGCCCCCAGCTCCTTACAGAAACTCTTCCACACCTGCGAAGAGAACTGGGGACCACGATGTGAAACAATGTCCGATGGTATCCCATGCAGCAGCATGACGTGGTGGACCAGGAGGTCTGCCGTCTCCTGGGCCGTCGGGAGCTTCGGGAGGGCCACGAAGTGGGCCGCCTTGGAGAACCGGTCCACTATCGTGAGAATAACGGTGTTGCCCTGGGACGGCGGGAGGCCCGTGATGAAGTCCAGGCCGATGTGAGACCAGGGGCGATGAGGCACCGGCAGGGGTTGGAGGAGTCCCGAGGTCCTCCGATGGTCTGCCTTGCCCCTGGCGCAGATGGTACAGGCCTGGACATAGTCCCGGACGTCGGTTTCCAGGGACGCCCACCAGAAGCGCTGCTGGACTACTGCCACGGTCCTACGCACTCCGGGATGACAGGACAGCTTGGACCCGTGACAGAAGTCCAATGCGGCACCTCATGCCTCTGGTGGGACGTACATTCTGTTCTTGGGGCCGGTCCCCGGGTCCGGACTCCTTGCCAGGGCCCCCCGGACGGTCTTCTCCACGTCCCAGGTGAGGGAGGCCACGACAGTGGACTCGGGGATGATGGTCTCGGTGGGGTTCGACAGCCCCGCTTTGGCTTCTTCTTCGTGCACCCGGGACAATGCATCTGATTGTTGGTTTTTGGTCCTGGGGCGGTACGTGATCCGGAAGTCAAAGCGCCCGAAGAACAGAGAGCAGCGGGCTTGCCTGGGGTTCAGCCGCTTGGCGGTCCGGATGTACTCCAGGTTCCGATGGTCCGTGAAAACCGTGAAAGGCAACGATGCCCCCTCCAGCAGGTGTCTCCACTCTTCAAGAGCCTCCTTCACCGCGAGGAGCTCCCGATTGCCGACGTCATAGTTCCGTTCAGCTGGGGTCAACCTGCGGGAAAAATAGGCACAAGGATGGAGAACCTTATCAGCCTCCACGCTCTGGGACAGCACGGCTCCTATCCCTGAGTCAGAGGCGTCCACTTCCACTATGTACTGGCGATCAGGATCAGGCTGCACCAGAACTGGTGCAGTCGAGAACCGGCATTTCAACTCCTGGAACGCGGCGTAGCACCGATCCGACCAGGTGAAGGGGACCTTGGTGGAGGTCAGGGCAATCAGGGGGCTAACTACCTGACTGTAACCTTTAATGAACCTCCTGTAGAAATTTGCAAAGCCGAGGAACTGCTGCAATTTCCTGCGGCTTGTTGGTTGGGGCCAATCTCTCACCGCCGCAACCTTCAATCAATCAATTAATTTTTTTTTTATATAGCGCCAAATCACAACAAACAGTTGCTCCAAGGCGCCTTATATTGTAAGGCAAGGCCATACAATAATTATGTAAAACCCCAACGGTCAAAACGACCCCCTGTGAGCAAGCACTTGGCTACAGTGGGAAGGAAAAACTCCCTTTTAACAGGAAGAAACCTCCAGCAGAACCAGGCTCAGGGAGGGGCAGTCTTCTGCTGGGACTGGTTGGGGCTGAGGGAGAGAACCAGGAAAAAGACATGCTGTGGAGGGGAGCAGAGATCGATCACTAATGATTAAATGCAGAGTGGTGCATACAGAGCAAAAAGAGAAAGAAACAGTGCATAATGGGAACCCCCAGCAGTCTATGTCTATAGCAGCATAACTAAGGGATGGTTCAGGGTCACCTGATCCAGCCCTAACTATAAGCTTTAGCAAAAAGGAAAGTTTTAAGCCTAATCTTAAAAGTAGAGAGGATGTCTGTCTCCCTGATCTGAATTGGGAGCTGGTTCCACAGGAGAGGAGCCTGAAAGCTGAAGGCTCTGCCTCCCATTCTACTCTTACAAACCCTAGGAACTACAAGTAAGCCTGCAGTCTGAGAGCGAAGCACTCTATTGGGGTGATATGGTACTACGAGGTCCGTAAGATAAGATGGGACCTGATTATTCAAAACCTTATAAGTAAGAAGAAGAATTTTAAATTCTATTCTAGAATTAACAGGAAGCCAATGAAGAGAGGCCAATATGGGTGAGATATGCTCTCTAGTCCCCGTTAGTACTCTAGCTGCAGCATTTTGAATTAACTGAAGGCTTTTTAGGGAACTTTTAGGACAACCTGATAATAATGAATTACAATAGTCCAGCCTAGAGGAAATAAATGCATGAATTAGTTTTTCAGCATCACTCTGAGACAAGACCTTTCTAATTTTAGAGATATTGCGTAAATGCAAAAAAGCAGTCCTACATATTTGTTTAATCTGCGCTTTGAATGACATATCCTGATCAAAAATGACTCCAAGATTTCTCACAGTATTACTAGAGGTCAGGGTAATGCCATCCAGAGTAAGGATCTGGTTAGACACCATGTTTCTAAGATTTGTGGGGCCAAGTACAATAACTTCAGTTTTATCTGAGTTTAAAAGCAGGAAATTAGAGGTCATCCATGTCTTTATGTCTGTAAGACAATCCTGCAGTTTAGCTAATTGGTGTGTGTCCTCTGGCTTCATGGATAGATAAAGCTGGGTATCATCTGCGTAACAATGAAAATTTAAGCAATACCGTCTAATAATACTGCCTAAGGGAAGCATGTATAAAGTGAATAAAATTGGTCCTAGCACAGAACCTTGTGGAACTCCATAATGAACTTTAGTCTGTGAAGAAGATTCCCATTTACATGAACAAATTGTAATCTATTAGACAAATATGATTCAAACCACCGCAGCGCAGTGCCTTTAATACCTATGGCATGCTCTAATCTCTGTAATAAAATTTTATGGTCAACAGTATCAAAAGCAGCACTGAGGTCTAACAGAACAAGCACAGAGATGAGTCCACTGTCCGAGGCCATAAGAAGATCATTTGTAACCTTCACTAATGCTGTTTCTGTACTATGATGAATTCTAAAACCTGACTGAAACTCTTCAAATAGACCATTCCTCTGCAGATGATCAGTTAGCTGTTTTACAACTACCCTTTCAAGAATTTTTGAGAGAAAAGGAAGGTTGGAGATTGGCCTATAATTAGCTAAGATAGCTGGGTCAAGTGATGGCTTTTTAAGTAATGGTTTAATTACTGCCACCTTAAAAGCCTGTGGTACATAGCCAACTAACAAAGATAGATTGATCATATTTAAGATCGAAGCATTAAATAATGGTAGGGCTTCCTTGAGCAGCCCGGTAGGAATGGGGTCTAATAAACATGTTGATGGTTTGGATGAAGTAACTAATGAAAATAACTCAGACAGAACAATCGGAGAGAAAGAGTCTAACCAAATACCGGCATCACTGAAAGCAGCCAAAGATAACGATACGTCTTTGGGATGGTTATGAGTAATTTTTTCTCTAATAGTTAAAATTTTGTTAGCAAAGAAAGTCATGAAGTCATTACTAGTTAAAGTTAATGGAATACTCAGCTCAATAGAGCTCTGACTCTTTGTCAGCCTGGCTACAGTGCTGAAAGAAACCTGCGGTTGTTCTTATTTTCTTCAATTAGTGATGAGTAGAAAGATGTCCTAGCTTTACGGAGGGCTTTTTTATAGAGCAACAGACTCTTTTTCCAGGCTAAGTGAAGATCTTCTAAATTAGTGAGACGCCATTTCCTCTCCAACTTACGGGTTATCTGCTTTAAGCTACGAGTTTGTGAGTTATACCACGGAGTCAGGCACTTCTGATTTAAAGCTCTCTTTTTCAGAGGAGCTACAGCATCCAAAGTTGTCTTCAATGAGGATGTAAAACTATTGACGAGATACTCTATCTCACTTACAGAGTTTAGGTAGCTACTGTGCACTGTGTTGTTATATGGCATTAGAGAACATAAAGAAGGAATCATATCCTTAAACCTAGTTACAGCGCTTTCTGAAAGACTTCTAGTGTAATGAAACTTATTCCCCACTGCTGGGTAGTCCATCAGAGTAAATGTAAATGTTATTAAGAAATGATCAGACAGAAGGGAGTTTTCAGGGAATACTGTTAAGTCTTCTATTTCCATACCATAAGTCAGAACAAGATCTAAGATATGATTAAAGTGGTGGGTGGACTCATTTACATTTTGAGCAAAGCCAATAGAGTCTAATAATAGATTAAATGCAGTGTTGAGGCTGTCATTCTCAGCATCTGTGTGGATGTTAAAATCGCCTACTATTATTATCTTATCTGAGCTAAGCACTAAGTCAGACAAAAGGTCTGAAAATTCACAGAGAAACTCACAGTAACGACCAGGTGGACGATAGATAATAACAAATAAAACTGGTTTTTGGGACTTCCAGTTTGGATGGACAAGACTAAGAGTCAAGCTTTCAAATGAATTAAAGCTCTGTCTGGGTTTTTGATTAATTAATAAGCTGGAGTGGAAGATTGCTGCTAATCCTCCACCCCGGCCCGTGCTACGAGCATTCTGACAGTTAGTGTGACTCGGGGGTGTTGACTCATTTAAACTAACATATTCATCCTGCTGTAACCATGTTTCTGTAAGGCAGAATTAATCAATATGTTGATCAATTATTATATCATTTACCAACAGGGACTTAGAAGAGAGAGACCTAATGTTTAATAGACCACATTTAACTGTTTAGTCTGTGGTGCAGTTGAAGGTGCTATATTATTTTTTCTTTTTGAATTTTATGCTTAAATAGATTTTTGCTGGTTATTGGTGGTCTGGGAGCAGGCACCGTCTCTACGGGGATGGGGTAATGAGGGGATGGCAGGGGGAGAGAAGCTGCAGAGAGGTGTGTAAGACTACAACTCTGCTTCCTGGTCCCAACCCTGGATAGTCACGGTTTGGAGGATTTAAGAAAATTGGCCAGATTTCTAGAAATGAGAGCTGCTCCATCCAAAGTGGGATGGATGCCGTCTCTCCTAACAAGACCAGGTTTTCCCCAGAAGCTTTGCCAATTATCTATGAAGCCCACCTCATTTTTTGGACACCACTCAGACAGCCAGCAATTCAAGGAGAACATGCGGCTAAACATGTCACTCCCGGTCCGATTGGGGAGGGCCCAGAGAAAACTACAGAGTCCGACATTGTTTTTGCAAAGTTACACACCGATTTAATGTTAATTTTAGTGACCTCCGATTGGCGTAACCGGGTGTCATTACTGCCGACGTGAATTACAATCTTACCAAATTTACGCTTAGCCTTAGCCAGCAGTTTCAAATTTCCTTCAATGTCGCCTGCTCTGGCCCCCGGAAGACAATTGACTATGGTTGCTGGTGTCGCTAACTTCACATTTCTCAAAACAGAGTCGCCAATAACCAGAGTTTGATCCTCGGCGGGTGTGTCGTCGAGTGGGGAAAAACGGTTAGAAATGTGAACGGGTTGGCGGTGTACACGGGGCTTCTGTTTAGAACTACGCTTCCTCCTCACAGTCACCCAGTCGGCCTGCTTTCCCGGCTGCTCGGGATCTGCCAGAGGGGAACTAACGGCGGCTAAGCTACCTTGGTCCGCACCGACTACAGGGGCCTGGCTAGCTGTAGAATTTTCCACGGTGCGGAGCCGATATCTCCAATTCGCCCAGCCTGGCCTCCAAAGCTACGAATAAGCTACCCTTATTACAAGTACCATTACTGCTAAAGGAGGCCGAGGAATAACTAAACATTTCACACCCAGAGCAGAAAAGTGCGGGAGAGACAGGAGAAGCCGCCATGCTAAATCGGCTAAGAGCTAGTAGCTGCGCTAAGCTAGCGGATTCCTAAAAACATGCAAAGTGAATAATGTGTAAATAATTTAGAGGTGATTCAGCAGAAGGAGTGCTTTAGTTAAGGCACGTGAAGATTACACTGGGAAACAAATCGTAATCTAGATAACTAGATCAATCTAACTGCGTGGATTAAACAGCTAACAGATACAGAAAAACACCGCTGTGCTCCGGAACAGGAAGTGATACAATACCGCAGTGAGAGCCAACCACCAGTAGAGGCAAGCAAGAGCAAATGACCAAAGTTTTGCAACCTTGGCCGGATCAGGGGCGACGGAGTTGGAGGAGATGATGAACCCCAGGAAGGACAAAGAAGTGCGGTGGAACTCGCACTTCTCGCCCTTCAAAAACAGCCGGTTCTCCAACAACCGCTGTAGGACCTGATGTCCATGCTGGACATGGGTCTCAGGGTCCGGGGAAAAGATGAGTATATCGTCCAGATATACGAAGACGAACCGATGCAGGAAGTCCCGCAAGACGTCATTTACCAAAGCTTGGAATGTCGCGGGGGCGTTAGTGAGGCCGAACGGCATGACCAGGTACTCAAAGTGACCTAACGGGGTGTTGAATGCCGTCTTCCATTCGTCTCCCTTCCGGATCCGAACCAGGTGGTACGCGTTTCTAAGATCCAATTTAGTGAAAATTTGGGCTCCATGCAGTGGCGTGAACACTGAATCCAACAGAGGTAACGGGTATCGGTTGCGAACCGTGATCTCGTTCAGCCCTCTGTAATCAATGCATGGACGGAGTCCGCCGTCCTTTTTACCCACAAAAAAGAAACCAGCACCCATCGGGGAGGTGGAGTTCCGGATCAGCCCGGCAGCTAAAGAGTCCCGGATGTAGGTCTCCATTGATTCGCGTTCCGGACGTGAGAGGTTGTACAACCTACTGGACGGGTACTCAGCGCCCGGGACCAAATCGATGGCACAATCGTACGGTCGGTGCGGGGGAAGAGTGAGTGCCAGATCTTTGCTGAAAACGTCAGCAAGATCATGGTACTCCTTTGGCACCGCCGATAGATTGGGGGGGACTTTAACCTCCTCATTAGCCGTCGTGCCGGGAGGAACGAGGATCCTAAACACTCCCGGTGGCAGGTCTTCGCTCCATTGCGTCACAACCCCGGACGGCCAATCTATCCGGGGATTGTGCTTCACCATCCATGGAAATCCCAAAATCACTCGGGAGGTAGAAGGTGTTACATGGAACACGATCTCCTCCCTGTGATTCCCAGACACAACCAAGGTCACTGGCTGTGTCTGATGTGTGATTAATGGAAGCAGGGTGCCATCTAGTGCTCGCACCTGCAATGGTGCCGGCAGAGCCACCAGGGGGAGCCCTACTTCCTTTGCCCATCTGCTATCTAGCAGATTCCCTTCCGACCCCGTGTCTACCAGTGCTGGGGCGTGAAGGGTTAAATCCCCACAAAGGATCGTTACTGGGATACGTGCAGATTTGCGGGGTTTCCCCGCGTGCGTGTTATGGCCCACCTTTAGCCCAGTTTCTAAGGACGGGCGTTGTAGTTTGACCGTTTGGGGCAGTCCTTCTGCCGGTGCTTACAAGAGCCGCAGATAAAACACCCCCCGCGGGCCAGCCTCCTTTGTCTGATGTTTGTTTTCACTTTGGCCCTGCTCGTGTCCATAGCCTCCTCAGCAGGGGGAGCTGTAGCTACATGGAGCTCTCTGGCAGTGAAGCGTGGGGACGACGTCACCTTTTCGGAACCGGAAGGGGGAGGGACGGCTCGTGCTCGGTCACGCCCCCCGGCCTGCTCCCGACGATGCTCGTTTAAACGGTTGTCTAAGCGTATAACTAAATCAACAAGCCCGTCAAAATCCCGCGGTTCCTCCTTAGCCAGCAGGTGCTCCTTCAGGACCGGAGACAGTCCATTTACGAAGGCGGCGTGGAGTGCAACATTATTCCAGCCGGACCTCGCTGCCGCGATGCGGAAGTCGACTGCATACTCGGCTGCGCTACGGCACCCCTGTCTCATTGACAGCAGCACGCTCAAAGCGGTCTCGCCTCTGTTGGGATGGTCAAACACTTGTTTGAACTCCCGTACAAACCCAGTATAAGACGTTAGGAGCCGTGAATTCTGCTCCCAAAGCGCCGTAGCCCAGGCGCGTGCCTCTCCTCGAAGCAGATTAATAACATAAGCCACCCGGCTGGCGTCTGACTCGTACATGACAGGACGCTGTGAAAAGATGAGCGAACACTGCATGAGGAAGTCTGCGCACGTCTCAACACAGCCTCCGTACGGTTCCGGAGGGCTTATGTATGCTTCAGGGGACGGTGGGGGGGGTCGTTGAATGACCAGTGGAACGTCTGGTACAGGCCCAGGACCAGCAAGAGGAGTGGCTGCAGCAGCGCCCTGATCGCGCGCTTCCACCTGGCGGTTGAGAGCCTCCACCCTCCGGTTAAGGAGAACATTCTGCTCGGCCACTAAATCCAGCCGAGTCGTGAATGCGGTTAAGATTTGCTGCAGCTCACTCAACACGCCTCCCGCTGACGCCTTTAACTTTAACTAGTAATGACTTCATGACCTTCTTTGCTAATAAAATTCTAACTATTAGAGAAAAAATTACTCATAACCATGCCAAAGATCGTTATCTTTGGCTGCTTTCAGTGATGCCGGTATTTGGTTAGACTCTTTCTCTCCGATTGTTCTGTCTGAGTTATTTTCATTAGTTACTTCCTCCAAACCATCAACATGTCTATTAGGAACCCATTCCTACAGGCTGCTCCAAGGAAGCCCTACCATTAATTAATGCTTCGATCTTAAATATGATCAATCTATCTATTATTAGTTGGCTATGTACCACAGGCTTTTAAGGTGGCAGTAATTAAACCATTACTTAAAAAGCCATCACTTGACCCAGCTATCTTAGCTAATTATAGGCCAATCTCCAATCTTCCTTTTCTCTCAAAAATTCTTGAAAGGGTAGTTGTAAAACAGCTAACTGATCATCTGCAGAGGAATGGTCTACTTGAAGAGTTTCAGTCAGGTTTTAGAATTCATCATAGAACAGAAACAGCATTAGCAAAGGTTACAAATGATCTTCTTATGGCCTCAGACAGTGGACTCATCCCTGTGCTTGTTCTGTTAGACCTCAGTGCTGCTTTTGATACTGTTGACCATAAATTTTATACAGAGATTAGAGCATGCCATAGGTATTAAAGGCACTGCGCTGTGGTGGTTTTGTAATCATATTTATCTAATAGATTACAATTTGTCATGTAATGGGGAATCTTCTTCACAGACTAAGGTTAATTATGGAGTTCCACAGGTCTGTGCTAGGACCAATTTATTCACTTTTATACCTGCTTCCCTTAGGGCGTTATTATTAGACAGCATGCTTAAATTTTCATTGTTACGCAGATGATACCCAGCTTATCTATCATGAAGCCAGAGGACACATACCAATTAGCTAAACTGCAGGATTGTCTTACAGACATAAAGACATGGATGACCTCTAATTTCCTGCTTTAAACTCAGATAAAAACTGAAGTATTGTACTGGCCCCACAAAATCTTAGAAACATGGTGTCTAACCAGATCCTTACTCTGGATGGCATTACCCTGACCTCTAGTAATACTGTGAGAAATCTTGGAGTCATTTTTGATCAGGATATTTTATTCAATGCGCATATAAACAAATATGTAGGACTGCTTTTTTGTATTTGCGCAATATCTCTAAAATTAGAAAGGTCTTGTCTCAGAGTGATGCTGAAAAACTAATTCATACATTTATTTCCTCTAGGATGGACTATTGTAATTCATTATTATCATTGTCCTAAAAGTTCCCAGAAAAGCCTTCAGTTAATTCAAAAGTTGGAACAGTACACAAGGATGAACAACGTTATTATTACAGGAATTCATATTAAACCTCGATCCTACGCACGGGCGGTGTCAGATGACAGCGGAGGGGAGGCCAACGAGCAGGAGGCCAGCTCAGTGGAACAACAGGTGGCTGACTTCCTGCAATCTAAAGGCAGTGTTGCCACAGTTACTTTGAAAAAGTAATCCAATTACTGATTACTGATTACTCCTTGAAAAAGTAACTTAGTTACTTTACTGATTACTCAGTTGTAAAAGTAACTAAGTTAGATTACTAGTTACTTTTTTAGTTACTTTTCCCAGCTGTCGACAACAACCCTCTGCCACCTCAACATGACAATGATACCTGTTTTGCCAAAACTTACTTTATAGTCACCCTTTCTTGATTCAATGAAAATAAATACTTGTTTTATAAAAAGTAAAATACAGACCTCTTTCTTGACCCTCATATTTAACTGTTGACAGCATCTGTACCCAGTAAAACTTGCAATTTCGAACCTACATTGTTTATAAATGTAAACTATAAAATTCATTCTAGCATTTTTCTAACATTTAAATTCTCTCTAAAATATTTTACTTGTCGAATTAATATTATTTTAAGTAGTATTAGTAGTTGTAGTAAAAAAAAGGCTTCAAAACTGTACCTTTAATCTAGGGGTGTGTGAGGGGGGCACATCCCTCCCCCACGCCCCCATTCCATCTGGATTCGCCCCCTACTTTGGCGTTTTGAGCACCAACGAACTGGATAACATTATTTATGCAGAAAACAGTGACCAGATTTGACAGGTAAGAAAGTTTTATTGCGTTTTCACATCATGTGGTCCTCAGAAAGAGAGTTTGGTGCATTTGAGTGGAAATAGGTTAGTTGTTGACGCGTCGCGGAGGATCCAGCTGTTTTTACCGTGCAGATACAGCGGCTCAGCTCAGCTCTAAATAAAGGAGGAAAAAAGTATAAAAAGTCTTTGTAAAGCTCAGTGCAGGTGTGCTGATCACCGCGCTTTAAGAGGTGAGGACGAGTCGAGCAGCTGCAAAAAACCGCGGATTAAAAGCTCACAGCTCACTTAAAGTGGGCAGTTCAGTCGAACCCCGACCTCCTGCCCACAGACCAAGTTTAATGCTGCTATCGACCCACAATGAAAATAATAGTAACGCACAGTGACATGGAGAAGTAACTTTAATCTGATTACTGATTTGGAAAGATTAACGCGTTAGATTACTCGTTACTAAAAAAAGTGGTCAGATTAGAGTAACGCGTTACTAAGTAACGCGTTACTAAGTAACGCGTTACCGGCATCACTGTCTAAAGGTATTCAAATGGACTGTAATAACATTGAAGCGTGCCACCCCTGCCCAGGAGAGAGGATGGAGACAAGCGAGCAGTTATAATGAGGTTTGTCAACAGAAAACATAAAATGGCATTGTTAAAACAGGGACGGAAACTCAAGGAACAAAAGTATTCATCAATGAACATCTGACCAAAGAAACGCAGACATCGCAGGAAAGCTCGTTTCTTAAAAAGCAGGGAAAAATTCAACAGACCTGGACATCCAACTGCAAAACATTTATCAAATTGAATGGAACCCAGAACAAGCGAAGGTTATGGTAATCAGGAACATCGAGGATCTGGACAATATGACCAATAAGGTATGAGGACACAAACACATCACAACACCATGACACAGACCAGAGGAACCTATTCAATCTACTACATCATCTACATCTGGAGACAAGAAGGATATAACTCACAGGATTGCTGATCATGGAAAAGTAGAACTGAGAACATTAAATACACAGACCACAATGTACTGGACTTGGAGCACGATATAGACCGGACAATAATTTCTTCTCAAATATCAATGACAGTGTTGCTATTATACAGATGAACAGTTTAATCGGATCATTAGAACGGATAACAATTATCAATAATCCCATTTCAACAGCAGAAGTCTATATGCAAACTTTAACAACATTAAAGAATATTTAAGTCAGTTTAAAAAAATATTTAACATAATTGCTATATCAGAAACATGGATCAATGAAGATAAAGGAATGGATTTTGAACTGGATGGATATGAATTTAATTGTGTAAACAGAAAGAATAAGAGTGGAGGAGGAGTGGCTGTGTATGTGGATAAGAACATGGATTATAAAATAGTAGACAATATGACAACTGTGATTGATAACTTATTAGAATGTATAACTATTGGAAATATGTGAAGAAAAAAGCAAAATGTATTAGTCAGCTGTATATATAGAGCACCAGGATCTAGTATTGAAACATTCACTGACTGTATGGGAAAAATGTTCTCAAAACTAATCAAAAAACTGTGTTCATTGTGGTGACTTAAATATCGATCTGCTCAATCCAAATAAGCATAAAATAACAGATGAATTTATCAGTATAATGTACAGTATGAGTTATATCCAAAAATCACCAGGCCAAGCAGAATTACATCCCATAGTGCCACCTTAATTGATAATATATTCAGCAATGATATTGAGAATAACACTGTGAGTGGATTATTAATCAATGACATTAGTGATCATCTACAGTTTTCATCGTTTATAATAGAAACCATCGGCGGAATCAGCCAGAGGAGAAAATAAAATACAGGCGAGTGCGGACAGAGGAAAACATGAACACACTAAAGAAGGATTTACAGGAGCAAAACTGGGAAAAGGTATACAGTGAAAGTGATGTTGATAGTGCATATGAAACTTTTTTACAAATATTTACATCATTATATGATAAAATTGTCCAATTAAACAAGACTACAGAAACAAAAAATCCAAGATCGACCATGGATGACGAAAGGGTTACGAAATGCATGTAATAAGAAAATACACTGTATAGAGACTTCATAAAACTAAAGACTAAAGAGGCAGAAAATAGATATAAGAAATACAAAATAGATTAACTAATACTTATACGGGTATGTAGGAAGGAATATTATAGTAACATATTATATAATAACAAAAACAATATTAAAGGAATATGGGATATATTAAATAGCATTATCAAAAAAGGTATAAAAAAACAGAGTTACCCTCAGTATTTCATTGATAATAATGTCAAGAAGGAAAATAAGGATGAGGTAGTCAACGGTTTTAATAATTTTTTTTGTAAATATTGGACCAAGCTTGGCAGAAAAAATTCCCGATTCCCAACCTGAGGATTGGGATAATAATCTTATAGAAAGAAATCCCTGTTCAATGTTCCTCACAGCAGTGGATGGAAAAGAAATTATAGACATATGGTGTTGGTAAAACAGGTCATTGAATGGATTGTAGAACCATTAACATACATCTGTAACTTATCATTTCAAACCGGTAAATTTCCCAATCAAATGAAAATAGCTAAGGTTGTGCCGCTGTATAAGACTGGGGATAGACACCACTTCACAAATTATAGACCTGTTTCTTTGCTTCCACAATTTTCCAAATTATTAGAAAGTTATTCAATAATAGATAGACAAATTCATAAATAAACATAAATTACTTACTGATAGTCAATATGGATTCAGAGCACATAGTTCAACATCACTTGCATTAATAGAATCAGTTGAGGAGATTACAAACGCCATAGACCACAAATTACATTCATTTGGAATATTATAGACCTTAAAAAGGCTTTTGATACAATCAATCATGACATATTAATCAATAAACTGAACAGTATGGGATTAGGGGGTTGGTGTTGCACTGGGTGAGAAGCTACTTAGTAACAGAAAACAGTTTGTGAAGTTGGGGAATAACATCATCATGCTTGGACAATGCTTGTGGCGTCCCACAGGGTCAGTATTGGGTCCAAAACTGTTTCTAATTTATATAAATGATATTGTCAATGTTTCCAAAATATTAAAATTAGTATTATTTGCAGATGACACAAGCATTTTTTGTTCAGGGGGGGATTTGCAGGAGTTACTGAGGAGGATCAGTATAGAAATGGGAAAATTGAAAATATGGTTTGACAGAAACAAATTATCATTAAACTTAAGTAAAACAAAATACATGTTATTTGGCTATTGTAATACAGACATACAGGTTCAGTTACAAGTCGAGGGGGTAGATATTGAAAGGGTACATGAAATAAGTTTCTGGGGTGATAATAGATGATAAGATAAACTGGAAGACTCATATAAAAACATATACAAGTAAACTGTCAAGAAGCATTTCAGTTCTAAACAACGCGAAACATATTCTGGACCACAACTCACGCCGCATTCTTTACTGCTCACTGGTTTTACCATATTTACAGTACTGTGCAGAGGTATGGGGTCATACTTATAAAGGTACAACACAATCACTATCAGTAATGCAGAAAAGAGCTATAAGAATTATTCATATACTGGCTATAGAGATCATACAAATCCACTATTTTTACAATCCAAATTCTTAAAATTCACCAGACTTGGTTCATTTTCAAACAGTACAATTGTGTATAAAGCAATAAACAATTTACTTCCAGCAAATATAAAATATGTTTTTTAACAGATCAGGGATTACAGTCTGAGGGGGAAATTTAATTTAAAGCATCAGTGGGCACGAACAACATTAAAAGGTTCTGTATTCTGTCTGTGGGGTGAGGATGTGAACAGATTGGGAGTGGGGCTCAAGCAATGTCCAAGCATGAACCAGTTCAAACAGCGGTACAAAAATATGGTTTTTTTCTAGGTATAGGGAGGAGAAGGGTAATGAGGGTTAGGTGTGTTTTTGTTTTTTGCTTCGGCTTGTAAATATATAGTATTTGTATGTAAGTAGGTATGTGTAGGTGTATATTATGTTTGTGTATATATATGTGTATATATATGTATATGTGTGTATATGTGTATATATGTGTATGTATGTTGATGTGTGTATGTATATATATGTGTGTATATATATATATATATATTGATATCGGTTTAGGTGTGTAGGAATCTATGTGTATATGTGGCAAAGGGTATTACTGGTTGTGGGGAAGAAGGGGTAGGGATAAATAAGCTGATGCTTCACCCTACCCCTTTTCGGACATGTTGGGTACACAGTAGGAACTTTTTTGTTGTTGTCTTTACTGATCTATCTTGTAATTGTTGTTGTATCAAATGTTCGAAATAAACAGTTTTCATTCAAAATGCTGCAGCTAGAGTACTGACAGGGACTAGAAGGAGAGAGCATATCTCACCCATATTGGCCTCTCTTCAATGGCTTCCTGTTAATTCTAGAATAGAATTTAAAATTCTTCTTCTTACTTATAAGGTTTTGAATAATCAGGTCCCATCTTATCTTAAGGAGCTCATAATACCATATTACCCCAATAGAGCGATTCGCTCTCAGACTGCAGGCTTACTTGTAGTTCCTAGGGTTTGTAAGAGTACAATGGGAGGCAGAGCCTTCAGCTTTCAGGCTCCTCTCCTGTGGAACCAGCTCCCAATTCGGATCAGGTAGACAGACACCCTCTCTACTTTTAAGATTAGGCTTAAAACTTTCCTTTTAGGGCTGGATCAGGTGACCCTGAACCATTCCTTAGTTATGCTGCTATAGACTTAGACTGCTGGGGGGTTCCCATGATGCACTGAGTGTTTCTTTCTCTTTTTGCTCTGTATGCACCACACTGCATTTAATCATTAGTGATTGATCTCTGGTCCCATCCACAGCATGTCTTTTCCTGGTTCTCTCCCTCAGCCCCCAACCAGTCCCAGCAGAAGGACTGCGCCTCCCTGAGCCTGGTTCTGTGGAGGTTTCTTCCTGTTAAAAGGGAGTTTTTCCTTCCCACTGTCGCCAAGTGCTTGCTCACAGGGGTCGTTTTGACCGTTGGGGTTTTTTCCATAATTATTGTATGGCTTTGCCTTACAATATAAAGCGCCTTGGGGCAACTGTTTGTTGTGATTTGGCGCTATATAAATAAAATTGATTTGATTTGATTTGAAAAAAACGTAAAACAAAACTGTAACAGTATGCTAGCCATATGAAAGGGAAATAAGTGTGTCTTAAGTCTGGACTTGAAAATCTCCACAGAATCTGACTGTTTATTGATGCAGGGAGATCATTCCACAGAACAGGGGCATGATAAGAGAAAGCTCTGTGACCCGCAGACTTCTTATTCACCTTAGGGACACAAAGTAGTCCTGCACCCTGAGAACGTAAAGCCCGGGCCGGTACGTAAGGTTTAATTAAGTCAGCTAGGTAGGGAGGTGCCAGTCCATGAATAATTTTATAGGTTAATAGCAGAACCTTAAAATCTGATCTCACTGGGAGAGGAAGCCAGTGAAGGGATGCCAAAATGGGTGTAATGTGGTTGTACTTTCTGCTTCGTGTCAAAAGTCTGGCTGCAGCATTTTGAACCAATTGGAGACCCCTAATGCTAGACTGGTTTACCGCAGTCTAATTAGCAATAAATGTGGTGTTTTATATGGTGTGTGATTTATATTAGTAATTATTATTTTTTTTTTTTGTATCTTCCATGTCCTTCTGATATGAGGCAGCTTCCCGCAGCTTTTCAAAGAAAAGCTCTCAGCTCAGTGGAAAAGTCTCTAAATGTGGATCAGAGGTGTTTGAAAGGCACAAGTTCGCATCCCAGATGGTAGGTGTTTTTCTTTTTAATTATTCCACATAAGTGGTGCCGACGTGGTCCCACAGATACTGGCTGGTTTTCAATTCTTTCCACATAAGCTCCGCCATGTGGTGCACCTGGCTGGCACTGTTCCTGCTCAATAGACACCGGCACGTGCACGAACTCTCGCACCGGGTTCGTGCACGCCTGCCCGTCGGTGCGATGTTTCGTGCGCGATGTTTTGTGCACTAATTTCAAACGGTTTTGCTCTGTTTTTTCAGTTTTCGTCCAAACGCCGTCCAAACTTCCCATTACGTATGTGTGAAGGGGCCCTTAAGGGTAATGCCCTGTCTCCTTCTACCCTCCTCATTTATCCAAGCTTGGGACCAGCACTTAGGATGTACTGGCTGCACACCCCATGTGGCTGAGTTAATCAACTGAATCAAACACTTTGCCAAAATCAACATAGGTTGCAAAGAAGCACTGCCTACATTCACACTTGCATTCTATGAGTACTCTCAGAGCTAGAATGTTGATGGTTGACTTCATGTGTGTGAAGCCAGACTGTTCTGGTCACTGAACAGCAAGTAAATGGTCCTGAATCTCATTAAGAATAATTCTTTGAACACCTTCCCCTGTTCAGAGAGCAGTGTAATACCACTATAGTTCTCACAATCCATAAATCACCCTTTCCTTTCCAGATGAGTCTTTTCTTCCAACCTGTAGGGATAATACCTGTCTCCCAGACTGAAACAAGGATTGTTTGCAATGCCAGGAGAACAGCATTTACACCTGTCTGGAGGGGCTCAGCTTGAATGGTGAAAAACTCTGGAGCTTTCCATGCCCTGAGTTCTTTCATGGCCTGTGAGATCTCACCAATATTTGGTAGAACACAGTTGACTGGAGAATCAGCCACAAGAATCTTGGCACAGGATGATGTCTAACATCCCAGCAGGAGATACAACTGCTCAACGTAACCAGCCCAATACAGCAGAGACATTTGTCAGGTCTGAACTGTAGTAGTCTGAACTATAACTGCAGTGGGAGGACTATGCCCAGGGTCACTAGATCTCAAATGGGGAGTCACCTAATCAGTGATTTTTCAAACAAATGCCTCCTTGTTCACTCCCCTTGTTCATACCACCCTCCTCACCAGTGTAAGCAATCATGGGGGAGGCGGTTTTGATGCCGACTACCTGTCCATGTGACAGGATGTACTGGGTTACACTGTTACTAATAGCAAGATCAATGTGCCTATCCAACAATATACAATGATCAACTGTGTCAAATTCAGCACTAAGCTCTAACAACACCAACACTGTTGTGGTATACCAGTCCATCACCAGCAGTAGATCATTCACCACTTGACTAAGTGCTGTCTCTGTGGAGTGGTGTGGTGTAAACACCAACTACACAGGTGTTTTTTTATTATTATAATTGTTATTATTATATTTCTGGTGCCAGGACAACACCCTACAACTGAATGCCAGCAAAATCAAGTACAATGTGTAGATATCTGTATTTACTGGTGTTTACTGGGTCAGTGTATGCTCATGAAACATTTTATAGGATATCATGAGGAAAGTAAAGCGCAATATTGTGTGCATATTCCAATGAATTTGCACATGCATGCACTATACATATTCATCATATGCATTCATCATTTAAAAATGCACTTCAAGGTTCGGGTTTGAATAACAATATTAATAACTATAAGAATAATTTTTGCCTTTTTCCATCACAAGATCTGCCATTTTTTTTGTCAACTGCATGCTAGTTGACAAATATCTAGAATACCTTCTCTGATACACTAAACATCTCTTTCTTCTTTTGTATTTTTGGTAAATGTTGCTGCTTGGGAGCAAGCTCCAGCATCCAATCCTGTTAATAGAAGCAAGCTCCAAAAGTGAGTCACTCCCTTCAGACCTCCATATTAAAATGCCCAACTTTACAGCAGAAATATATTTACAGCCTAGTTAAAAGCAAACATAACAGTTTTGGTCTGCATTTCCATTTTTCTTCTTCATGACAAATGCATGGGGGGGGGGGGGGGCAGTTCAGATATTTAATCCATGAAGTTATGAATAATTAAGAATGGGGGTAGCTTTGAGTGACAGGTATTGATGGACAGGTGCTGCCAAGCTGAGTCTAGAGCCCTGCTAGCAGTGGCTGCTACTTGTTGTGCACCCAAAGAATGTCCTTTTTGTGCATTTTATAACAAATATCTAAGATAATATGGCTTGCTGGGTGGTGAATTACAGTAAAAGACAATGTAAGAAGTCTGTGCTGCAGTGTTTCCATGAGGACCGTTACCGTGAATCGTTAGCTTTATGACATTAGCTCTATAAGTACTCCATGGATGTTGTGCCAATAAGACAGTCATCATTTTTAGTACCGACACCCAAGCCACCCGTCATGAAAACCACAACCCAGTGTACAAAAATAAGCGTTAATAAAAAACGTGAACCAAGGTTAGCCTGTTAGCTTGTTTGGTAACGCTGAGATGGGGGCATGTTCGGGCTTCATTCAGGTCTTACTCGCACTCAAACCCTCAAACATTTATGGGTTGGCCAAAGTTTGGTGGAATTTAGCACTGCTAAGATGGTGACACAGCACTTCAGTGTCTGTTGTGTTCATGCAAGCGACAAGAAAGAACTTTGGACTTCTGTTAATGTATGCCTGTTTCACAACTTCCACCTCTCTGTCTTCAGGTTTTGTCTTCTGTCCTTTTGCTTCTCCTCCTCTCTGTTTGACCTCTACATATTTTTCTGCATGCATGCTTTCCAGCCGCCTGTCTTTTTTGTTTTCTTATCGGCACGACTATTAAGTGCGTGCCTGTGTGTGTATGTGCATGTGGGCTGAGTAGATTTGCATGCGAGCCAGTGGGTGACCCTGCTCTCTCACGCCAGCGCTTCTGTGGAACAAATAGGACTAGTCGGATGTTGTGACAGCACTCACATCAGTTTAAATAAGAGCTCTGTGCTGTGTGCGTCTGTGTGCTTTAGCAAGCAGCCAGGCACGCATTTTCTACAAAAAAGCTTTGAAAACCTTTGTGTGTGTGTGTGTGTGTGAGAGAGACCTAGATTGTGTGCTTCAGCTGCTCAGCATGCAATATCTTTTGAGGGTTAAGGTTTTGTGAGGAGGAAGATGGCGATATTAAGAGTTTGATGAGCTGACACAACACTGACACGCGAGCCAAATGCTGCACAGAGTTCTTGTGAAAAGGAACAGGTTTGTCCTGTAAGCCGCCTGTTTAATAAATAAATGCCGTCATGGGGTTAAACAGAGTTCGCTCCTACATACATCACTGCAATATAAATGAGCAACGGCTAAAAGTTGAACTGAAACACTTCATTACACTCTGAGAGGACAGGAGGACGTGATGCGTTAAAAAGTGTTGAAGTTGTTCTTTATTTTTTAGACTGTTTACATAAAAAAGTGTCACCTTTGGCACGCTCATATTCCATCATTTTAAATGAGTTTTCCTTTCATGACCAAATTTATGCCTCTTAACCAATAATTAAATGTGTACGAGGGCTGTCCGTAAAGTATAGGTCCTTTTTATTTTTTTCAAAAACTATATGGATTTCATTCATATGTTTTTACGTCAGACATGCTTGAACCCTCGTGCGCATGCGTGAGATTTTCCACGCCTGTCGGTGACGTCATTCGCCTGTGAGCACTCCTTGTGGGAGGAGTCGTCCAGCCCCTCGTCGGAATTCCTTTGTCTGAGAAGTTGCTGAGAGACTGGCGCTTTGTTTGATCAAAATTTTTTCTAAACCTGTGAGACACATCGAAGTGGACATGGTTCAAAAAATTAAGCTGGTCTTCAGTGAAAATTTTAACAGCTGATGAGAGATTTTGAGGTGATTCTGTCGCTTTAAGGACTTTTCACGGTGCGAGACGTCGTGCAGCGCTCTCAGGCGCCGTCATCAGCCTGTTTCAAGCTTAAAACCTCCACATTTCAGGCTTTATTGATCCAGGACGTCGTGAGAGAACAGAGAAGTTTCAGAAGAAGTCGGTTTCAGCATTTTATCCAGATATTCCACTGTTAAAGGAGATTTTTTTAATGAAAGACGTGCGGGCGGATTGCAGCGTCGGCTCGCAGCCGCCGCGACGCTCCGCCACAGGAAAAACACCTCTGTTGGAAGCCTTGAGGACAAGTTGGAACATCTCCAGCTGATAAACAATTTCTCATATACTCACTCCACTGAAAGCCATCAAAAGCCGCCTGGATTTTACAAATGGTTATCAACACGGAGGTGTTTTTCCTATGCCGCCGCGCCGCGTCGGCTGCGTCCCGACGCGCGGACCCGTCCGCACGTCTTTCATTAAAAAAATCTCCTTTAACAGTGGAATATCCGGATAAAATGCTGAAACCGACTTCTTCTGAAACTTCTCTGTTCTCTCACGACGTCCTGGATCAATAGAGCCTGAAATGTGGAGGTTTTAAGCTTGAAACAGGCTGATGACGCCGCCTGAGAGCGCTGCGCGACGTCTCGCACCGTGAAAAGTCCTTAAAGCGACAGAATCACCTCAAAATCTCTCATCAGCTGTTAAAATGTTCACTGAAAACCAGCTTAATTTTTCGAACCATGTCCACTTCGATGTGTCTCACAGGTTTAGAAAAAATTTTGATCAAACAAAGCGCCAGTCTCTCAGCAACTTCTCAGACAAAGGAATTCCGACGAGGGGCTGGACAACTCCTCCCACAAGGAGTGCTCACAGGCGAATGACGTCACCGACAGGCGTGGAAAAACTCACGCATGCGCACGAGGGTTCAAGCATGTCTGACGTAAAAACATATGAATGAAATCCATATAGTTTTTGAAAAAAATAAAAAGGACCTATACTTTACGGACAGCCCTCGTATATTCATGAACTTGCATGAAAAGACACAGCTGAAGAATATAGCTGAAAAGCATTGTTTTCTGTGGCAGCCTATGGTTTCCTTCTTTCGGTGTCAGATGATTGACAGGGGAGCAGAGCACAATGCACACCTCCGTTTGAAAAACAATTATCATACTTCACAGCAAATGGCTTCTTCTAATTAAAAACAAAATAGAAGCCAGCGTCTCCAGAATGCAAATTACACAAAGACAATCAGGGGTTGAAGTTTTCCTGCAGGCTTGGTCTTCTTACAGTCCTCAACACGCTAACGTGAGTGTTATCCCTTAGCAAAATGTTTATTCAAGTGTACTATGAGTATACTTATTTTTTTCTAAAATTGAGGAAGTATACTTGAAGGTAACCTTTTATAAACTATATTTTATATACTTAAGAATAGTATAGTGAAGTATACTTGGCTTATACTGAAAAGTATAAACAAAAGTCTAAGTCTAAGTACATTATACTAAGACTTACACTTATACTTTAATACTAAAACTTATACTTTAGTATACTTTTTACATCTTTCTGCCACAAAGTACTACCACTTATTATGCACTTGGAGCAAGATATACTAAGTCAAGCCATTGACTCAAGTAACCGAAGTCATAAAAGTACAGATTTTTTTTTCTGTGTAGTTATTTATTTTTTTTATTCCAAAGGTTCACACTTTTCTTTTACCTTTTGTGACAAGGAAGGACTTTAGTTCTTAGTTGAAGACACTATGTTTACATTTTTACAAATAAGGACTTGATCTTGGAGAGACCATTATCTTTCTCCACAAAGGAAGGACTTGATTTCATAGGTCTTTGTTTTTGAAATGTTTGAAAATATATCAAATTTGTTTTCAACATTCTGTCTTGTGATTTTTTAAATGCATCACACTCTTGTATGTTAGTCATACAAGCAGTATGAGTAAACTTTAAGGATACTTTAAGGAGTATATTTCCAGTATATAAATAGTGAGCTGCAAGTAATATGCCAAGCAAAATTAAAGTATAAAAAGTAAAATAGTGAAATAACCAATGTGTATAACAGTATACTTTAAGTATACAATAATAAACTAAAAATAGGGACTCAAAGTATACAACTAGTACAATGGCAGTATATCGATAAGTGCACTTGTGGTATACTTTAAGCACAGGAGAGGGATATATCAAGTACATTGATAGTATATAGATGAGTGTACGTGTTGTATACTTTAAAGTGTACTTTTGAAACTTAAAACGAACTTTAAAATATATTTTTATGAACTTGAAATGTTCCAATTTTGTCCAAAAAAGTGTTAAATTTGTGTACTTTCTAGTATACTGACAGTACACAGTCTGTAGTATACTTGCTATACTTATACTGAAGCATACTTAATAAAATTAACTTTGAGTATACTACTTTTTGCTAAGGGATGTCTGGCTCTGAATGAGCATTTCACCAACAATGTGGGACACAAACAATTGGGCAGAAACAGGCAAGAGGAACGTCACATTTAGTTAGTTAAACTGTAACTTAATCCTCAACCGACACACCTATTTTAGCAACTAAAATAAACCACTGGAGTCATTTCTGACCCCGTTATATTTTCTATATTTATCCTATTTAATGGCTCTGTTTGTGTTGATCAAAGCTATACTGCTTCCTTTATCTATGACAGATATTCTGAAATATAATTAATTATTGATTTTATATGATAAAATGAAAGCTTGAAATGTTAAAAAATAAAATAAAATAATACATATCTTTCCATTATCCTTGCTGCATCAATTGTCCCATTGGTGCAGCAAGGATAATGGAAAGTCCAGATCAGCAGGTCAGTTGTTCAAGCAGATTGATCATCTGGTAGGCCGACTGGTGCAGTTCTTAGCCCCGGTTCTTCCAAAGGCTCTTTGACAAGTTCTGGCTCGACCACCATTCCTTGCCCGACCTCTACCTGTCCCCCCTTGCAGGCAGATCCTCATCGCCTCATGTTGGGCATAAAAAAAGCTGTCAGAAAAATAGACTGACAAATTGATATTATGACAAATTTACAGCACATATAAATATTTGGCTGGGGTCATAAATGACTCCATTCTGGCGCATGAAGGATAAGGCAAAAGTTGGAAACTAGCTAACATGCTAACATTAGCATTCATCCATAGAGACCAGTGTCTGGTTTTGTAAAGCATTCTCATCTTGTTTTGTCGCATAAACTCACTTAGTTGTCTAATCTTTTGACGTTAGTCGTTGCACAGAGCTCTTAGGCGGATTAAGTTTTGCGTTACTCAACTCAAGTTTTTAGCCCGGTACAGAGGAGGTTAATCTTATTTTAGTCGGTAAAACGTCAGTGTCTTACCTCAAACAATGGATTTTTAACGTTCAGAATTATTATAATTCAAGTTCAACTGCTTATAGATGAGGTGGAAATAATGTATAGCTATACAATTCAGCAGTGGGCACAATGTAGACCAAATCTGAGCATTATGTGGCATCGCATCTTTTTCCAGCAGAATAAAAAATAATGGCTGACCTTGAGATATTTCCCAAGATGTTAACTTGAGTCATGATGAATATATACATTAAAGAGGGCAAAAATTAAAGATATGGTCAAGTTTTTAAATTTAAACCGTTGAGATATATCGACCAGAACGCGGGCTGGTGTGGATGAGCTAATGAGCTACAGGCTGGGGCCTGGTGAGCCTGGTGCACTTAATTCACCGTCTAATTGTCATGCCAAGTAGCTAGTTAGCTAGCTAGCTAGCTAGCTAGCTAGATAGCTAGATAGATAGATAGATAGATAGATAGATAGATAGATAGATAGATAGATAGATAGATAGATAGATAGATAGATAGATAGATAGATAGATAGATAGATAGATAGATGTGTTCTCTGTATTTACACCTTGGGTTTTCTCTTAAACTGAACTGAGTCCATGCCTGCAGTTTCTATGTCACCACACACTCTGAGGCGTGATGACTGGCGAAGCACAAGGAAGACATGCGTCATTTTGTCAGGATGGGGGGGAGGGGGGGATTCCTGTGATGCGTGCTGCAAATGAGAGCTGCACTGGGAAACCTTTTTACTGGGTGCTGAGTCACAACAGCATTTATACCTGTTTTCCGCTCACAATCTGAAGCGCTGACGAAAGACCTTGGAGGTGAACCTCAGCGTGGAAGTACCCCCACGTGGATTATACCATGAAATTTAAAAAAACACATTTGCACTGCCAGCAACCCTGAGGCGCTCGTGACTCTGGTGGCTTGAGAAAGAAATGGAAAGGGGGGGTGAAAGAAGTGCAAGTCAAGAAAAACGGGAGTAGGTGTGTGTGTGACTGTGAGTGATCTGGCTGTGAGACATGATTACTGAAGATTAGTGAAGCCATACTGAGAACTTGAGCTGTCTGGACCCAGAGACAATGATCTCTGGGTAAAGACACTCACACGACATATGCATGCACACAGACTCTCACACACACACACACCAGCACAAGCACGCGAGCTCATGAAATGGCAGAGCATAAGAAGAAGAAGAGTAAGTCTTATATAGGCCCAGAGGCTCATTGGTTCCGCCAGATACTGTAGCATGAAGCAGATGAGACTTTACGATTCCTCCTGCATGGGACACGAGTCCATCACATGTTATTAACCCAGACAAGCTTGGTACCCATTTCCAGCTGGGTGAGTACAACAGATAACTGAAACGATCATTCAAATGGTGATACAAGCACCAAATTGGGCACAAATGCACTTTAGACATGATTGTTTTGAAAAAACTGACTGGCCACTTGAATTTTCAGTTGGTAGCAAGGTAGGGGTCAACTGAAGATTTACACAGGGGTCAAAATTTAAAAATGCTAATTATTGGTTGAGCTAATAGAATTAATAAATTGAATAGTGTTGACAGTGTTGAATGCTTGGTCTCCAAAGTAAAGGTCAAACAAGGTCAACGCCCATTGGATTTTATGACTTGTGACATATGTAACCCTGTAACATGATAACTAAACATGTGCCATGGTCCAAACTATTCCTTTTTAAGACCCTGTTAACTCAACTAATAATCTGCATCACTTTTTAACCAAAATTGCAGCAGCTTTAACTTTTGACCTCTGTACAAACTGATCTTTGTCACCATTCTTGCTGTTTTTATCCCATTTCTCCATAGAATTCAGTCACAGATAGTCCAAACTATACCTTTTTGGAATCTTTATGATCAGGCAAATAATGTGGTATAGTTTTCTATATGATTGGAGCATCTTTTAATTTTGACCCCTGTGTAATTCTTCAGTTGACCTCTACCTGACCGCCGATTAAAAATTCAAGTGACCAGTTGGTTTTGAGAAATGTCTAAAGAGTATTTGTACCATATTTGATGCTTGTATCACCATTTGCAGGATTCCGCTCTAAATATTCTCTTATCTGTTGCGCTTGGTGGATTGGGATGATGAAGGTGAAGGGTCATGTTAAAAAGCACAGGTATGCACACAGCTGGAACTGAATGCCACTAGCCAACCAAAGTGTAGATGAGTGGGTGAATGAGTGAGTCCATCCCAGCCATCATTTAAAATCTTACAAGACTCAAAGGACATGTCATGATCAAATACACAACATAACAGAGAACTAAGACCAGAATTAAATCATAGTTTGAGTGTTGGGCAAATCATGACAGAACATTTCACCGGTCAGACAAATTAGAGACGATAAGTCACAACACAGCTGCAGAGTAAGTCAAAACCTGTTTCAAATTTTGTTTACTTTTCTATAAAATCTAATGCATTTAATTGAAATGTAATTGTATGTATGTAATTTACAGATCATTAACCTTTACTTTTGCCCAGAGTCCCTAAACTTTAAAAGCCTAGGTCTATTGTTCACCAAGACCAAAGCTACTTATTTTAAGACAAATTAAGAAAACTAGAAGCACTCAGAGAGTGCAAACCTCCGCCAAGGCCATGGGGTCACTGACGCCAAAACATCTACACGCCGTGGAATCATTGAACCTAAAAAAGTCTAACAATGATGATTGCTAATAAAAAAAAAGTTTCATCTGCTGTGACTGGATAGCATGTATCCTTAGCTTGGCATCACAGTTTATTGCAACTTGCACCTTTCCCAGAAGCTACTGTCATCTGAGCACTGATATTGATATTGCATGTGCTTATAGACAAAAACAAATAAGAGACAACATTCAATTTATTATTCAACTAAACTGCAAATATATGAATTTTTTAACATTTATGAAACACTTCTCTAAATAAATAACAGTAAATTCTGAAATATAACTTTTTTTTAAGTGTTGCATGTGCTACACAAGGCCATAGGGTCACTGACCCTAAAGAGATTCCCTCCTTGGCACAGTGATCTATTCAACAATTCAGTGTTACAACCAAAACTATGATACATAAACTTTTCTTTCCTTTATATTTGACATCCTTGACCATGAAAACATAGCACTAGAACTTGGAATCATTTTTATGTCTTTATTACTTCAAAAGTTATTGTATAAAAATGATTTTTTGGTAATGGCGGTTTTCTTCTGGATCTAGCTCCATAACATTTGAAGCTACATCAAATCTGATTACACCTTACTGAATCAGTACAGATTCAGCTACAATTTGGTGTTAGTTGTGCATCTCTAGCTTCATTTGTCACCTCACACTGACACATTTTCTATTTTCCCTATATATTTGCATATTCTGGATCACCAGATCTGGAATCCGGATCTGATCATCACCAAACTTTGTTGTTTGATAGAACATTTGACTATGTTATACCCTAATTTTTTTTAAAGCCTTTTTGCCTTGTTTTTGTGGAGTTAGAAACTAGAATGTCAAAATTCCTCCTATCCCGCAATGGTGAAGAATCCTTTAAAAAATTCCTGGATCCGGATTGTGATCCGGATCACCATTAAAATTGAATCACTTGTTCCTCTTGTCATTTCCAACCACTCCACAAAATTTAATCAAACTCCGTTCAAAACTTTTTGAGTTATGCTGCTGACAAACAGACAGACAGACAAACAAACAAACTCGACTGAAAACATAACCTCCTTGGCGGAGGTAAAAACAATTGTGATATTCAGTCCATACATTGTGTTTTGCTAATTAATGATTTGTTGTTCTGTCCTTATTGCTTTATTTTATTTTCTAAAAGTCTCAGTTTGCTGTTTCAAATTGGGGCTGCTTGACAGTAAATTCCCGGGCTTCTTTTAGTTGCCACTTAAAGTGGCCCACTTTGCCCCTGGATGAGTAGATCCACATGATGATAACCAAATTGGTGATTGTATGAGTTTAAAACCATTTACATTGTCAATGCTGTCTGTAGTTTTGACAATCTGACATGTTTGATAGAATAAAACTGACAAGAAAGAATGCTGGTGTTTTTTTCTTCTTGTTATTATGTGTGTGTGTGTGTCTGATTTCTATCACCGTTGGCTGTCTGGCAGACTTATCTCACCAGCGGACCACCCCTGCTGAAGTGCAGCACAGGAGCACACCTCCTCCTCTCTACAATTTCTTACTTGTTCTTTCTCCTTGTCCTTCATTGTATATTCTTTTGCTTGCTTTTCATTCATTCACACCTGTCTCATTGTCCTCAGCGCTCACCTGGTCATCTGTCAGTGTTAATCTACATTTTTAAGCTTCTGTTTCATTTGTAAACTATGAGACCCTTTCTTTCTTTGTCATATCAGTCTTTGTCTTCTGTCATATGTTGTACACATATTGTTGTGTGGGCCGTTGAAGAGGAGGTACTGCTGGTCCACCACCAGAGGGCGCCCTGCCTGAAGTGCGGGCTTCAGGCACAAGAGGGCGCCGGAGCAACCGGGAGTGGCAGCTGTCACCCATTAACAACATCAGCTGTCACTCATGATCATCAATCACATATCCATAAGAGCCGGGCAGCATCTTCACCTCACTGCCGAGAAATCGTCTACCGATCAGGTAAACCTCTCAGCCGTGATTGTGCCAAAACGCACGTGCTTTTCTGAGTCTTTGCAGGAGTACCTGAGGATCCTACTTACAGCTGGACGCTGAGTTTGGGAAGCGTGACGAGTGACGGACTTCACTCCGCACGTAAAACTAAGAGAAGTAGCTCTCAGGCTCTGCACGAACTGTGTTACTGTAATTAAGAGGTGGAGGTGCTTTCCACCATTATACTGAACTGTTTGCTGGGTGTTCACACACCCACCATCACCTGTCTGTTCTTCCTGCCAGCAGTACCCGATCTGACAGCCGGAGGCAGTGGCCACCGGGGGACCCAGCGCTTGGTGGCTCCGGGGTTGCTTCAGGTCCGGTGGAAGTGGAAGGCGTGTGGGATCCGGCTCTTTTCTGGATGGGCGTCTTCTATCCTCGAGCCTGCCCACACATCACTGTGACTAATTTGACTGTTGATCTCAATTGTGTTGTCTGTTGCTCTGTTGTGCACATTCACAACATTAAATTGTTATTTATTGGCTTATTCTATTGTCCGTTCATTTGCGCCCCCTGTTGTGGGTCCGTGTCCCTACACTTTCACAACAGGATTTCTCGGCCAGCGTCATGGATCCCGAGGGGCGTCAACCATCGCTTGAACCGCCAATGGAAACACAGGGTGCACAGGCATTGGCAGGAGGCGATAGGTGAGCTGCAGCACATCTTAACCGCCTTCACTGCTCGGTTGGATTTAGTAACCGAGCAGAACGTCATACTCAATCGGAGGATGGAGGCTCTCACCGCCCAGGTGGAAGCGCGCACTCAGGGCGCTGCTGCAGCACCTCCTCCAGCCGACCGAGCTCAAAATACAGACATTCCAGTGGTGATTCAACGAACCACCCCCCCATCCCCTGAAGCATACATAAGCCCACCGGAACCATACAGAGGTTGTGTCGAGACGTGCACAGACTTCTTGGTGCAGTGTTCGCTCGTCTTTGCACAACGTCCCGTCATGTACGCGTCAGATGCTAGCCGGGTGGCTTATGTCATTAATTTGCTTCGAGGAGAGGCACGCGCCTGGGCTACGGCACTCTGGGAGCAAAATTCACGGCTCCTAACGACGTATACTGGGTTTGTGAGGGAATTCAAACAGGTGTTTGATCATCCCAATAGAGGCGAGACCGCTTCGACCGTGCTGCTGTCTATGAGACAGGGATGTCGGAGTGCAGCCGAGTATGCAGTCAACTTCCGCATCGCGGCTGCGAGGTCCGGCTGGAATAACGTTGCACTCTGTGCCGCCTTCGTAAACGGACTGTCTCCGGTCCTGAAGGAGCACCTGCTGGCTAAGGATGAGCCGCGGGATTTTGACGGGCTTGTCGATCTGGTTATACGGTTAGACAACCGGTTAGAAGAACACCGTCGGGAGCGGGGCGAAGGGCGTGGCCGGGCGCGAGCCGTCCCTCTTCCTTCTGGGTCCGAAAGGGTGCCACCGTCCCCACGCTCCACAGTCAGAGAGCTCCGTGGAGCCACAGCTCCCCCTGCTGACGAAGCTATGGACACGAGCAGGGCCAAAGTAAAATCAAATGACAGACAACGGAGGCTGGCTCGCGGGGAGTGTTTTTTTGTGTGGCTCTAATGAGCACATACAAAGAAACTGCCCCAAACGGTTAAACTTCAACGCCCGCCCTTAGAGACTGGGTTAAGGGTGGGCCGTAACATCCACGCGGGGAAAGCCCATAGATCAGCATGCATCCCAGTGACGATCTTTTGTGGGGATCTTACCCTTCATGCTCCAGCACTGGTGGACACGGGGTCTGAAGGGAATCTGCTGGACAGCAGATGGGCCAGGGAGGTAGGGCTCCCTCTAGTGGCTCTACCTTCCCCATTGAAGGTACGGGCACTAGATGGCACCCTTCTCCCATTAATCACACACCAGACACAACCAGTGACATTGGTGGTGTCTGGAAATCACAGGGAGGAGATTGTGTTTTATATAACACCTTCTACCTCCTGTGTGATTTTGGGATTTCCATGGATATTAAAGCACAGTCCCCGGATTGATTGGCAGTCTGGGGTAGTGACGCAGTGGAGCAACAACACCTGCCACCGGGAATGTTTAGGATCCTCGGTTCCACCCGGTGTGACAGCTAATGAGGAGGTTAAAGTCCCCCCCAATCTGTCAGCGGTGCCTGAGGAGTACCATGATCTTGCTGACTTCTTCAGCAAGGATCTGGCACTCGCTCTTCCCCCGCACCATCCGTACGATTGTGCCATTGATTTGATCCCAGGCGCTGACTACCCATCCAGCAGATTGTACAACCTCTCTCGTCCTGAGCACGAATCAATGGAGACCTACATCCGGGACTCCTTAGCTGCCAGGTTGATCCGGAACTCCACCTCCCCGATAGGTGCAGGTTTCTTTTTTGTGGGCAAGAAGGACGGCGGACTCCGTCCACGCATAGACTACAGAGGGCTGAACGAAGTCACGGTTCGTAATCGATACCCGCTGCCTCTGTTAGATTCTGTGTTCACGCCCTGCATGGAGCCCAAATTTTCACCAAATTGGATCTTAGAAATGCGCATCACCTGGTTCGGATCCGGAAGGGAGACGAGTGGAAGACGGCATTTAACACCCCGTTAGGTCACTTTGAGTACCTGGTCATGCCGGTCGGCCTCACCAATGCGCCCGCGACGTTCCAGGCATTGTTTAATGATGTCTTGCGGGACTTCCTGCACCGGTTCGTCTTCGTATACCTGGACGACATCCTCATCTTCTCCCCGGATCCTGAGACCCATGTCCAGCATGTACGTCAGGTCCTGCAGCGGTTATTGGAGAACCGGTTGTTTGTGAAGGGCGAGAAGTGCGAGTTCCACCACACTTCTTTGTCCTTCCTGGGGTTCATCATCTCCTCCAACTCCGTCGCAACCGATCCGGCCAAGGTTGCGGCGGTGAGGGATTGGCCCCAACTGACAAGCCGTAGGAAGCTGCAACAGTTCCTCGGCTTCGCAAATTTCTACAGGAGGTTCATTAAGGGCTATAGCCAGGTAGTTAGTCCCCTGACAGCCCTGACCTCCACTAAAGTCCCCTTCACCTGGTCGGATCGGTGTGAAGCCGCGTTTAGGGAGCCCGATCCCAATCGCCAGTTTGTTGTTGAAGTGGATGCCTCTGACTCAGGGATAGGAGCCGTGCTGTCCCAGAGCGGGGAGTCCGATAAGGTTCTCCATCCTTGTGCCTATTTTTCCCGTAGGTTGACCCCGGCAGAGCGGAACTATGACGTCAGCAATCGGGAACTCCTTGCGGTGAAAGAGGCTCTTGAGGAGTGGAGACACCTATTGGAGGGAGCTGCGGTACCATTTACGGTTTTCACGGACCATTGGAACCTGGAGTACATCTGGACCGCGAAGCGTCTGAACCCCAGGAAAGCCCGCTGGTCACTGTTCTTCGGGCGTTTTGACTTCCGGATTACCTACCGCCCCGGGACCAAAAACCAATGATCTGACGCCCTGTCCCGGGTCCATGAAGAGGAGGTCAAAGTAGAACTGTCAGATCCACCGGAACCCATCATCCCCGAGTCCACTATAGTGGCAGCCCTCACCTGGGATGTGGAGAAGACCATCCGGGAGGCCCTGGCACGGAACCTGGACCCGGGGACCGGCCCGAGGAACAAACTCTACGTCCCACCGGAGGCCGGAGCTGCGGTCCTGGACTTCTGTCACAGTTCCAAGCTCTCCTGTCACCCAGGGGTGCGAAGAACCGTTGCAGTGGTCCGGCAGCGCTTCTGGTGGGCGTCTATGGAAGCCGACGTCCGGGAGTATGTCCAGGCCTGCAGCACCTGCGCCAGGGGAAAGGCAGACAACCAACGGGCACAGGGTCTCCTCCAGCCGTTACCTGTGCCCCACCGCCCCTGGTCCCACATCGGCCTGGACTTCGTCACGGGCCTCCCGCCGTCCCAGGGCATGACCACCATCCTCACGATAGTGGACCGGTTCTCCAAGGCGGCCCACTTCGTGGCCCTCCCGAAGCTCCCGACGGCCCAGGAGACTGCAGACCTCCTGGTCCACCACGTCGTACGTCTGCAAGGGATACCATCCAATGTCGTCTCTGACCATGGTCCCCAGTTCTCCTCGCAAGTCTGGAGGAGTTTCTGTAGGGAACTGGGGGCCACCGTGAGCCTCTCGTCCGGGTACCACCCCCAGACCAACGGACAGGTAGAGCAGGCCAACCAGGAATTGGAGCAGGCCCTTCGCTGTGTGACCTCGGCACACCCGACGGCCTGGAGCAACCATCTGGCCTGGATCGAGTACGCACACAATAGCCAAGTTTCATCTGCCACCGGCCTCTCTCCGTTTGAGGTGTGTTTGGGGTACCAGCCCCCATTGTTTCCACTTGTGGAGGGAGAGGTCGGGGTGCCCTCAGTCCAGGCCCATCTGAGGAGGTGCCGTTGGGTGTGGCGCTCTGCCCGCTCTGCCCTGCTCAAAGCCTGGAAGGCCCATGCAGACCGCCGGCGATCCCCGGCCCCTGCATACCAGCCCAGGCAGAAGGTTTGGCTATCGACGAAGGACATCCCTCTCCAAGTGGAATCCCAAAAACTCAAGGACAGATTTATTGGACCATTCCCCATCCTGAAAGTCCTCAGTCCGGCCGCAGTGAAGCTGAAGCTGCCTGCTTCACTGCGGATCCATCCTGTCTTCCATATCTCCCAGATTAAGCCTCACCACACTTCTTCCCTCTGTACCCCCGGACTGGCGCCGCCTCCTGCCCGGATCATCGACGGGGAGCCCGCATGGACAGTTCTCCGGCTCCTGGACGTCCGTCGGAAGGGCCGGGGGTTCCAGTATCTGGTGGACTGGGAGGGTTATGGACCCGAAGAGCGCTCCTGGGTGAAGAGGAGCTTCATCCTGGACCCGGCACTCCTGGCCGACTTCTACACCCGTCACCCGGACAAGCCTGGTCGGGCGCCAGGAGGCGCCCGTTGAGGGGGGGTCCTGTTGTGTGGGCCGCTGAAGAGGAGGTACTGCTGGTCCACCACCAGAGGGTGCCCTGCCTGAAGTGCAGGCTTCAGGCACAAGAGGGCGCCGGCGCAACCGGGAGTGGCAGCTGTCACCCATTAACAACATTAGCTACCTAAACTCTGTAAGTGAGATAGAGTATCTCGTCAATAGTTTTACATCCTCATTGAAGACAACTTTGGATGCTGTAGCTCCTCTAAAAAAGAGAGCTTTACATCAGAAGTGCCTGACTCTGTGGTATAACTCACAAACTCGTAGCTTAAAGCAGATAACCCGTAAGTTGGAGAGGAAATGGCGTCTCACTAATTTAGAAGATCTTCACTTAGCCTGGAAAAAGAGTCTGTTGCTCTATAAAAAAGCCCTCCGTAAAGCTAGGACATCTTTCTACTCATCACTAATTGAAGAAAATAAGAACAACCCCAGGTTTCTTTTCAGCACTGTAGCCAGGCTGACAAAGAGTCAGAGCTCTATTGAGCTGAGTATTCCATTAACTTTAACTAGTAATGACTTCATGACTTTCTTTGCTAACAAAATTTTAACTATTAGAGAAAAAATTACTCATAACCATCCCAAAGACGTATCGTTATCTTTGGCTGCTTTCAGTGATGCCGGTATTTGGTTAGACTCTTTCTCTCCGATTGTTCTGTCTGAGTTATTTTCATTAGTTACTTCATCCAAACCATCAACATGTTTATTAGACCCCATTCCTACCAGGCTGCTCAAGGAAGCCCTACCATTATTTAATGCTTCGATCTTAAATATGATCAATCTATCTTTGTTAGTTGGCTATGTACCACAGGCTTTTAAGGTGGCAGTAATTCAACCATTACTTAAAAAGCCATCACTTGACCCAGCTATCTTAGCTAATTATAGGCCAATCTCCAACCTTCCTTTTCTCTCAAAAATTCTTGAAAGGGTAGTTGTAAAACAGTTAACTGATCATCTGCAGAGGAATGGTCTATTTGAAGAGTTTCAGTCAGGTTTTAGAATTCATCATAGTACAGAAACAGCATTAGTGAAGGTTACAAATGATCTTCTTATGGCCTCGGACAGTGGACTCATCTCTGTGCTTGCTCTGTTAGACCTCAGTGCTGCTTTTGATACTGTTGACCATAAAATTTTATTACAGAGATTAGAGCATGCCATAGGTATTAAAGGCACTGCGCTGCGGTGGTTTGAATCATATTTGTCTAATAGATTACAATTTGTTCATGTAAATGGGGAATCTTCTTCACAGACTAAAGTTAATTATGGAGTTCCACAAGGTTCTGTGCTAGGACCAATTTTATTCACTTTATACATGCTTCCCTTAGGCAGTATTATTAGACGGTATTGCTTAAATTTTCATTGTTACGCAGATGATACCCAGCTTTATCTATCCATGAAGCCAGAGGACACACACCAATTAGCTAAACTGCAGGATTGTCTTACAGACATAAAGACATGGATGACCTCTAATTTCCTGCTTTTAAACTCAGATAAAACTGAAGTTATTGTACTTGGCCCCACAAATCTTAGAAACATGGTGTCTAACCAGATCCTTACTCTGGATGGCATTACCCTGACCTCTAGTAATACTGTGAGAAATCTTGGAGTCATTTTTGATCAGGATATGTCATTCAAAGCGCATATTAAACAAATATGTAGGACTGCTTTTTTGCATTTACGCAATATCTCTAAAATCAGAAAGGTCTTGTCTCAGAGTGATGCTGAAAAACTAATTTATTTCCTATGCATTTATTTCCTCTAGGCTGGACTATTGTAATTCATTATTATCAGGTTGTCCTAAAAGTTCCCTAAAAAGCCTTCAGTTAATTCAAAATGCTGCAGCTAGAGTACTGACGGGGACTAGAAGGAGAGAGCATATCTCACCCATATTGGCCTCTCTTCATTGGCTTCCTGTTAATTCTAGAATAGAATTTAAAATTCTTCTTCTTACTTATAAGGTTTTGAATAATCAGGTCCCATCTTATCTTAGGGACCTCGTAGTACCATATCACCCCAATAGAGCGCTTCGCTCTCAGACTGCAGGCTTACTTGTAGTTCCTAGGGTTTGTAAGAGTAGAATGGGAGGCAGAGCCTTCAGCTTTCAGGCTCCTCTCCTGTGGAACCAGCTCCCAATTCAGATCAGGGAGACAGACACCCTCTCTACTTTTAAGATTAGGCTTAAAACTTTCCTTTTTGCTAAAGCTTATAGTTAGGGCTGGATCAGGTGACCCTGAACCATCCCTTAGTTATGCTGCTATAGACGTAGACTGCTGGGGGGTTCCCATGATGCACTGTTTCTTTCTCTTTTTGCTCTGTATGCACCACTCTGCATTTAATCATTAGTGATCGATCTCTGCTCCCCTCCACAGCATGTCTTTTTCCTGGTTCTCTCCCTCAGCCCCAACCAGTCCCAGCAGAAGACTGCCCCTCCCTGAGCCTGGTTCTGCTGGAGGTTTCTTCCTGTTAAAAGGGAGTTTTTCCTTCCCACTGTAGCCAAGTGCTTGCTCACAGGGGGTCGTTTTGACCGTTGGGGTTTTACATAATTATTGTATGGCCTTGCCTTACAATATAAAGCGCCTTGGGGCAACTGTTTGTTGTGATTTGGCGCTATATAAAAAAAATTGATTGACTGATTGAGCTGTCACTCATGATCATCAATCACATCTCCATAAGAGCCGGGCAGCATCTTCACCTCACTGCTGAGAAATCAGGTAAACCTCTCAGCCGTGATTGTGCCAAAACGCACATGCTTTTCTGAGTCTTTGCAGGAGTACCTGAGGATCCTACTTACAGCTGGACGCTGAGTTTGGGAAGCGTGACGAGTGACGGACTTCACTCCGCACGTAAAACTAAGAGAAGTAGCTCTCAGGCTCTGCACGAACTGTGTTACTGTAATTAAGAGGTGGAGGTGCTTTCCACCTGGGTGTTCACACAAAGTCCTGTTAGAAGTGGGTTTTCATAAGTTCATGCACTTGAATCAAAAGTTTGTTTGTGGTGTTTTTGGGGGGGAGTGAACTTTTTCAGTTTGTCAACTCTTTTTGAGATCATTTTCACAGAACATTGATTGTCTTTGCTGTGCACAATTTGTCATTGCTTCTTGGCACTAGGTTTCTGACTGATAACTGGAAGATAAACAAACAGGCATAAAATTAGAACCTTCATCTAATTTTGGTGGTGTAGGCAAATCTATAACAGAAAAATGACAGTGACTGGGGCACCTTTGACTGAGATCTAATGCAAAATATACATTAAATGGGGTTTTCAATGTTAAATTTAAATGGCCACAAAATCCACAGTCTGGATCAGATCTGGATCAAGCTTTGTCAGTCGATAGAGGATACCATCCTACACAAAGCTCTTAAATATGAAAGAAATTTGATATTTTTGACAGTTATGAATTTTTGAAAATTTGTTCAATGTTAAAGATAGGGATTTTTACAATTTTCCAAGATTTTTCCTGACTTTGACCTTTGACCTGTGACCTTGTAAAGTGAATTACTCCTTGCCTATCAGGATATGAATCTTCATTAAACATTTCCTAACAATATATGAAAAATTGTGGGTCTGTTCACAAAAAAACAAATGGGCAAAAACATAAAAAAATATCTATCTGTCTGAAATACTGTTGTTGTTCTATCTAAAATACAAAAAAAGACTCATTTTGTGACGGGAGCATGGAAAAAAAAAATTGTGAGACTGGGCTATGAAGGTCTGGTAGTCTGCCAGTGTGGTTGCCATCCAGAACCCAATGTGATTCTGTGGTGTGTTGGCACCAGTGCATGCTCTCAGACTTGACTTGCATCAGCTTGCCATTGTTCCCTTTGACCTTTTTTGTTCCAATTAGGAAACGCAAAAACAACAAACAGCACTGGGCTGGCACCAATTTATACACCTGTCATCCATTCAGACCTACTTCAATTGGAATAGTTACTGATAATTCAAAACAAGCAAAAAGAAAGAAAAAACTAACATTCTGGAGTTGTCTTGACACTATTTCATAACTATTGCCAAAAATATTCAATATATCTAAAATTTGCCATTTGTCTCCACCATGTTCCCACTACTGTTGCCATCACTGAATTAAACAAACAAAACTTAATGTTGACAGTTAGTTTTGGTCTATAAAGTTCATACAGGTGTGTGAACATGTGCTGGGTTGGACATATAAAGACAATTATAAATCATAAAAATTCCAATCAAACAATCGGTCTTTTGGAGCCATTCCAAATAAAAAACAGGTATAGTTTACAGCAATTTGCTGCATCTTTAAATTAAAATGGAGTAAAATAATTAAGCAGTGAACACAAGAACAACAACAGCATCACGTTACTCCACCACAGTGACATTTGCAGGAAATTATTTCACTTTTTCCTCTAACATACTGTATCATGTCTCATATGTTGTCTGATCCTTGTCTATGGGATCAAACCAGACAAAGCCTTCCTGTCCCGCCTCGTATCCACGCCTAGAAAAATCATAGTAGTCTGGACAGCATTGTTGCCGTTCTTATAAGTTTAAATCTTACAGCGAATGGAAAAATGGATGAAGCCAAACACATGACTGGAGTGGCACGAGGCCCACTGGCCCACCCTTTGTGTCAACGATGGTTCCTTCCGCACTTCCTGCCTGTGATAAGGAGTTGGTGAGTTCCTTCAGAGGGTTGTGCATCTAATCAACATCTCTCTGTACAGAAACACAAGCACAGTGGACAAATCAGAATTAGCAGCACTCACAGGCAACTTCATTGTGATTGGGATCTTGAAGGGTGTACAGGGACATTGTCTACACGCAAGCAAAATTATCTATCTTAATTTCACGACTCATATTGTTTTGTCTGTTTTTAACTCTGGTGGGGCTGCCAGTGTTCAGTCTTAGTGTTTCCTTTCTTACTCCACGATAGGAGCACGAGTGAGGATAAAAGACCATTTTTTCCCCTTAAAGGGCTCATATTATTCACTTTTCCAGCTAGTTAATGTAGGTTTCCAGGTGTCTTCAAAACTGTTATAGTCTGAAACAGGCTTGATGTTTCAGGTTTTTATTTTTCTTATGGTGTCTTTGATTTCTGTAAGTAAAATTAAAATAAGACAAATTTTACAATCAGAAATCTATTTCAGGAGATCAATCCATTCTCACTGTACAACTGGAGTTGCATCAGGAAGAGCATCCGGTGTAAAGCCTGTGCCAGATCAACATGTCCACATCCTAGAACTACACCAGAACTGGAATTAAAGTGGGGCAGTTAAATGATCTTGAACCGGGATAATAATCCAGTTTATGTATGCATATTGCAAACACCCCCCCACCATTCTTATAGGGTTTTTTTCCTCCTGTGCACCAGTGTCTTTTTCTCAGTTTCTCTAAATGAGAATGGAATATATGCAGCCACGTGAGGCCAACTAGAGAAAATGTGTTGCACCCCAGTATCTTTTTTCAACACGCCTTATCTGTTTTTGTTCAGGTGCTCTGAACGCTTTAAGTTGAAAATCTCTGAACTTTTCAGAAAAATGCTGTGTCATCACTGCAGTGCTTTTTCTGGCAACCAATAAGATAAAGCAAAACTTGACAACTTCACAGAAGGAGAAGCTTTTTTTGCCATCTCTGTCTACAGAGATGGCAAAATTTATTTATCACACAGAATAAAAATTAATTTATCACACAGAATAGAAATAAAATACTTATTTGTGATAGCAGATTGGACAGGCACTATGTTCCTGCTGAGGGTGAGTGCTTTTATCACCGCATGCATTATAAGTGCCACTTTGTTGAATGGAAAGTACCACCTTTCAACTCTTGCAAATATTCTTACCATTTCACTCATAAACATTCATTATTTGTATAATACTGGATGTCGTGATAAATGTTGATATCAATCAACATGGGGAAAAAAAATTGATTATATTTTTTCCATATCACCCAATCTGAATTGGTATGGATCACTGGGCAAAAACACACACACACACACACACACACACACACACACACACACACACACACACACACACACACACACACACACACAAAACAGGAAAAATCAAAAGTAATTAATCTCATTTCTACATGCACATACATACTGTAGAATTATGGGACGTTGAGGATGTCATGAAAACTTGTTTAACCTTCAAGCATCCAAGCTATTGAAATGACCCCATTACCTTTTATACAGGAAGTTTTTTTATGGCTCTATTTGTGCTCATCATACCTAATGTGATTCCTATATGTGACAGATTCTTTAAAATGTTCTAATCTAATTAATTATGGTTTTCAGCCATTCATCATGATTGTGCCCATTGGATTCCTACATGATGTCCTACATGAGACACCCATCTAGAGGAGTAGGTTTTCTTTTCCATATTCTTCCATTTTTGACTGTGTATTGCCTGTCCATTGTTTCCTGCAGATTAATCATCTGATATTTGATTTGTTGGGCCACAATAGAAACAAAGCACTTTATGTTTTTTTGTGTTACCCTGTATATTTATGTATCCATGTTTATTTAATACATTTTTATACTGTATTATCTTACACATGTTTACATTTTATACAAATAAAGATTAATTAACCAATCAATCAATAGGCCCAATGGTGCAGTTCTTGTCCTTGGGTTCTTCCAAAGGCTCGTCCACGAAATCTGGCATGACCACGATTCATTGCATGACTTCTAACTGTTCCTCTTGCAGGCACATCCTCATTGCCTGACTCTGGGAATTAAATATCTGCCTCAAGGGTTCTGCAGCAGTAAATCTTGCTATTCTAGGTCCTGCAAATTAAACTTTAATTCATCCCAGGCTCCCATCCAAAATCAGATTATGATCCTTTGATTATTAAATCTACCAGCAAAAGCTGAACTTGACAATGTCAGTCTGATCTTTTGCTTGACTGAGCAAGATGTTTGCATTTGAGTTCCCCTGGATCCATTTTTTCTTTTGTGATCCTCGGTGCAAATTAACACATGCAGCCTTGACACACATTGGAAAAGAAGCTGACACGCCGTACACACAGAATTGCACATGTTCACTGTCACGCATGTTCTGCTGAATAGATACCACACAAAAAACAGCCACAAAGACTTTGTTCTTCACAGAAAGTGCACATTAACACATTACTAAAAGCTGACATTCATTCCACTCACTCTTATATCACTCCCTCTTCTGAAAATTGTTTGCTGTATTGGCTGTGGTGCTGTTGGCTCCATTTGAATCGTCAGCTACTAATTAGTCTTTTGTTTTGAATTTTTCTCTTGATTTCGCCCAGTCATTACTTTTCCCACACGCCCAGCTATTAAAACTATCTCAGGGCTCTCAGGGAGAACGACACATGAATGACGAGAGAGAGAGAGAGAGAGAGAGAGAGAGAGAGAGAGAGAGAGAGAGAGAGAGAGAGAGAGAGAGAGAGAAAACTCAGATTAAAACCACAATCTTTAATGTTTGAGGGTTGTGGTGCAATGTTATCTTAATGACAAATTCCAATGATTTAAAAGTATTTAAATGCAATGAAACTACAAAACAGTACTTAGAAGAGAAGTGCACAAGATCAGACATTTGAAATATGAATATGCTGATTTGTAATCTCACAGTGCAGACACACAAAATTGCATCTGAAATGTTTTTTTTTTATCAGAGTTGTGGCTTTCCATCAACACAAAGCCAGCGATTGTCACGCCTGAAACATGAACCTTTAAAACAACAGTCTTGTGTTTCAAATGCTGAAGTGACAGTGTTTCATTTAAGAGCTGTGAAAGGGTCCATATTGTAACACCTTCTGAGCAGGCTAATCCCATAAACAGATCCCATAAACAGTAAAAGGTCCCTTGCACAGGACAGTGTCATTTGAGTCCCTTGTCTATCCAAAAAATTGCCAGGAAGCCCAAGGGATGCAAAAAGACCTTTCTGTGTAAGTGATCCAATGCTGATTTATGCATTCAGCAAATATCCTCTGCGCATCCTCTGTGCGACCACCAGTAACCATGGAGTCTTGTGCATCCACTGAGCTTCCTGTGCTTCCTCTGTGCCACACTTTGGCAACCAGTGCCGTTCTTTGAGCATCTATTCAGTGGTGCTCCTGCCTTCTAGTAGACTCCTGAACATTTTTGGGCAACCCTGGCATCTGCTTTGTGACAATATGCATCTGCCTATATCTATATTACAATAGCCAAGTGGCCTCTGTGTGTGTGTGTGTGTGTGTGTGTGTGTGTGTGTGTGTGTGTGTGTGTGTGTGTGTGTGTGTGTGTGTGTGTGTGTGTGTGTGTGTGTGTGTGTGTGTGTGTGTGTGTGTGTGTGCATGGCTTTTGATTATGCAAAAACTGGGGAGAGCTGACATTTTCCGTTTGGTATGCTTATGTATTTTTGGTCAAGGATGAAGGCTGAAAAAATGGAAAGTTGATAGGAGTAATATTTTTCAAGAAATTATCAATTTTAGCTAACCAGTAAACAGTGGACATTGTGCTGAAATGCACTATGGGAGTTCAGGGTTTGGGGGTTTTAAATGTTGTTATTGTGGTTCATGTTAGTTTAGTGTTGTTAGTGTTATTGATTTATTGTGTTTTTAGTTTAATTGGTTTAGTCACTTTAGTTAAGTGCCATATTGTTGTTACCATGTGTGAAACAATTATTGCTTTTGATATCTTCCACCACCATCTCTGTTTGTTCGTGTGTAAAAATTAAAAGCACCTGCTTGTGGCAGAATGGAGAAAAACAAAAAGCTCTGCCTGCATATAATTTCAATCATGAACAAACTGTGGATAGCTGACATTTGCCATTTGGTATGCTTATGTATTGTGGGTCAAGGATGAACGCATCCAAAACAGAAAGTTGATAGGACTAATATTACCTAACAAAACTGAACAATGACCGTTGATAATTACTTTTCCATCACTCTTTGCTGAGTTGTCGAAGAAGAAACATTCTAGATTTCACAGTGAACTAGAAAGTTATGCTGCCATCCTACAAGGTTACCAAACACTGGTCATGAACCAAATGGCCATTGCTGTGCTCAGGAGAAGGATGCAGATGCACAGAAAATGGAGCCCAAGAACCTGGTAGGTCTGCCTCTGACTGAGACAAGAAGATAGAACGTCAGCAGGTAGAATGAAATACCTGAGGTATGGGCCTGTTTTTATAGACAGACAAAATGGCACCAGAGGACACAGAAGTGCACACAGGATGCACAAGGTTTGCTAAGAACACTCGAGCAACATAACTGGATGCTCCATGGATACAATTTTGAACACACACTGCATGCCATTGGATGCTCAAGGAAGGAACAGGGTACATCCAGGTTATACAAGGCATGCTCAAGGGAAGCACAGTGATTGCTCAGCAATCGCCCACAATAACAGCCATAATCATTGTGTGTTCATCAAAAGGTGTCAAGAACTGTGCCCAGCATACATTTTAAATCTTTTTTTTTTCATTTCACTTCATAAACATATTTTTTTTTGGGGGGGGGGGGGGGGGGGTTGGGCAGCACAGTGTCTTAGTGGTTAGCACTGTTGCCTCACAGCGAGAAGGTCATGGGTTTAATTCCCACCTGTGAACTTTCTGTGTGGAGTTTGCATGTTCTCCCCATGTTTGCGTGGGTTTCCTCTGGGTGCTCTGGTTTCCTCCCACATCCAAAGACATGCAGGTTAGGTGGATTGGAATCTTTAAATTGTCCGTAGGTGTGTGTGTTTGTTTGTGGCACTGTGACAGACCGGCATCCTGTCCTGGGTGTACCCCGCCTCGCGGTCTATGACTGCTGGGATAGGCTCTAGCTCCCCATGACCCTTAATTGGACGAAGCGGTTGAAAATGAGTGTGTGTGTGTGTGTTGGGTTTTTTGTGTTTATTTTGTTGATTTTTTTAAATAATATTTTTTATAATACAAAACTGTTTGCATTCATTTCTCAAAATATTTTTAAAATATAATGCAATGCTAAAATACCCTCAGCCGTATGAGCATTGTGTTCTTTATAATTTGCAGTTGTTTAATTAATTATTAAGATCCTATTGTCTTATGTACAATGTGTACATGTTCAATAAAGCCCTTCTATTAATCAATCAATGTTTTGCGTTTTAGAAGTGTTTATTTCTCGCTAGCCTTTACATGATATATGAGAAAGTTGTCTCTAACCAAAATCTAAGCAAAGTTAGCAGCTAGCAACACAAGGAAGTGATGTCGCCATGCTTTCCGTGAGATCATACCATAAAATTAGGAACAGATTGATGAGGTAAATGTCATTTCAGTATCAGCATTGATCTTGCTACCGGTAACACTGTAACCCAGTACCACATGCTGCTTGGATGGGTGGTGTGCAACTAAACCAGGTCCTCCACAAGCGCTTATAATGGTGAGGATGTGAAGAGGGTGGCATGACCCCAAGCAGAATGAAAAAAATATAACGCAATGCTAAATACCCTTGGCTGTATGAGCATAAACATAGGAAAAAGGATGTGACCTTTTGACCTCTTAAAATAGGTCAAGGCAGCCATCTTTGAACTTGCCCAAGGTCTGTGTCCCAAGAATGGTCCCTGTGAATTTGTAGACCCTGCCAGTAATAGGGCTGGACTTATGCTGAGCACAGACAGACGGACAGAGGGAAAGCTTTCGCAATACCCGTGGTTATAGTTTGGCTTCGGGTAATAAGACCTATCAAAGGGCTGATGAATTCCTTGGGAGACAACAGCTATCATGCTTTTATGTTGTTGGTTTTTTTTTTATGTTTTTATGTTTTATGCCTCCATGTCTTTTTAAATGCTTTTATTGGTTTTATTGTTGCCATGTGGCACTGTATTTATGTATTTTGTTTATGTGTACCCTGGACATGGTTTCTGCAGAACTGTAGGTGGTCCTCCAGCCCACAGATAATCCTCTTTTGGAGGTTGGTGGCGGGATTAGCATTTCAGCTGCCATACCTCACACAGCTAAGAGACAAAAATGGAAGTTTTTTTTTTTTTCTGCTTTCCTTCAGGGTATCTCTTGATGGAAGGCAGCACACACTGTGAAGGGGATGGGGAAAGCCATCTGGAGCCCCGTCTCTCAACAAGAACTTTTAGTCACAGCTTCCTTCGGTGATGACTGCCCCAGTGTTGACACTTTATTGACCATGACTGATTTTAATGTGACCACTGGCAGACAGACAAGGCACGTTATGAGGACTATGTTGTGCACATGGATCTGGTGGCCATGATGAAAACGGTTCAAGGCTCCTTCACATTGCAAAACATTGGGGGCCATTGCTGTATCCTGGTGTCAACATACAGGAACCACACAGTCCAATGACTGCTGGACATGGCATTTGGAGAATGGACATGGAGACATGGAGAATTATGCAGAACTGTAGAGTCTACAGAAGTGCCCAGTTTGTGAGTTGTTGAGTTTTGAAGAAAAGACTTTCAATGACTTCCTTCCAATGACTCAGCCATCAGACGTGTACTGTAAGTGGTGAAAGTGCTAAAGTTGTAGACATTTACTTATCTCAGCAGTAACATTTGTGTCTCTGAGTCCTTGGCCTTTGAGATCAAGAGAAGCTTGTGAAGAGCTTATGGAGTCATGAGGTCACTGGACAGAAGTGTCTGGCAATGCTGATATCACTGCAGGAGAACGAAGGTCCACGTCTTCTGTTCTGGTGGTGGTTCTGATGGTGCTGCCTTACTATGTCGCTGTGAGCCTTGGACACTAATCAGTGAGCTAATGCGACAACTGGATGTTTTTTGGTTCCAGGCCTCTCAGAGGTGTCTTGGGTGTCATGAAGACAGTGATGATTTGAATGAACAATAATCCTTATATTTAGTTTGTCCAGTTTCTTATAAGCTGTGAAAATGAAGGGATTGTGTATAAAAATTGCTGTAATTGCGCAATATTTAATGTAATATTTTCGGAAAACCTCTTCTAAATTAAATTAAAGATCAAAGTGTATTCTTCAAGCACATCTTTGTTTCATTTTAACCTCGTTGTTGTGTACTGAAGCACATTTACAAAAATCATGTCAATGTCCAAATACTATTGGACCTAACTGAATGAGTAGTATTGCGCAGGGCAGAGGTTTGGGCCCACAGCCTCAGAGAACTTAAAGAGAACACACAAAGAATAGCCTGAATGCTGCTGAACACTCGTGTGTATCGAGATGAGCGTAACACGACTTTGCAGTTGCGTCGGACACCAAGCAGCTAACGCATCAATTCCACCGTCTGTGTGAAAGTAGGACACGAGCTGTGAGACTGACGATACAGTGTTGTACAAATAAAACTCGTGACTTGCTTCCAACTTCAGATTCACACTCATCATTTGCAGTCATGAAAGATTACTCAGCTGAAGCCTACAAACTCTCACGCTTCAGACAGCGCTACGCTGACGTGCACTTGCACATTCCTCACAATGTGTATATACACACACACACACACACACACAGCAAACTACACATATCACCTTGATGGATCTTTGGGTGTATGCGCATGTTTGGATGTCGTGTTGCCTCGACAACCTCCTGTCATCCCTCATTTGGTTTGTCCTTCTTCCCAACAATACAGCAGCAGGAAGAACAGCAGGAGGACAGAGAACGTCATCGTCCTGCCTTTCTTATCTCGACTTTATGGTACATATTTGCCTTCCTCCTGTTTGTCTTCTGTTGGCTGCGAGCTGATCTTGTCAATATGACACATTTTCTCATGATGTGATTTAAATATTAATTCTGTTTGACTGTTAGGCTCATTTTTAGCACAGCTCTTGTGTATAATTGTGGTATTATGAGAGACACTGAACCAAAGGTCAACAATCAGTAAAAAATCTCAGCGATCACCATCAAAGACCAGCTACAGAGAAAAATTGTCCAGATCAAAGATCAGGGATCAACATCAAATAGCAACATTCAGGATCAAAGGTCAGGATTCCAGATCAGCATTTAAGTTTAGCAATCAGGATCAAAGATGAGTGATCAAGATACAACCCCAATTCCAATAAAGTTGAGACGTTCTGTAAAATGTAAATTAAAACAGAATACAATGATTTGCAAATCCTCTTCAACCTATATTCAATTGAATACACCACAAAGACAAGATATTTAATGTTCAAACTGATAAACTTTATTGTTTTGTGCAAATATTTGCTCATTTTGAAATAGATGCCTGCAACACGTTTAAAAAAAGCTGGGGCAGTGGTGTGTTTACCACTGTGTTACATCACCTTTACTTCTAACAACACTCAATAAGCGTTTGGGAACTGAGGACACTAATTGTTGAAGCTTTGTAGGTGGAATTCTTTCCCATTCTTGCTTGATGTACGACTTCAGTTGTTCAACAGCCCGGGGTCTCCGTTGTCGTATTTTGTGCTTCATAATGCGCCACACATTTTCAATGGGTGACAGGTCTGGACTGCAGGCAGGCCAGTCTAGTACCCGCACTCTTTTACTACGAAGCCATGCTGTTGTAACACATGTAGAATGTGGTTTGGCATTGTCTTGCTGAAATAAGCAGGGACGTCCCTGAAAAAGACATTGCTTGGATGGCAGCATGTGTTGCTCTAAAACTGGATTCACCTTTTAGCATTGATGGTGCCATCACAGATGTGTAAGTTGCCCGTGCCATGGACACTAACACACCCCCATACCATCACAGATGCTGGCTTTTGAACTTTGCACTGGTAACAATCTGGATGGTCTTTTTCCTCTTTTGTTCAGAGTACACAATGTCCATGATCTGTCCATTTTAAATGAGCTCGGGCCCAGAGAAGGCGGCGGTGTTTCTGAATGTTGTTGATGTATGGCTTTCGCTTTGCATGGTAGAGTTTTAACTTGCACTTGTAAATGTAGCGACAAACTGTGTTAACTGACAATGGTTTCCTGAAGTGTTTCTGAGCCCACATGGTAAGATCCTTTACACAATAATGTTGGTTTTTAATGCAGTGCCGCCTGAGGGCTCGAAGGTCACGGGCATTCACTGTTTGTTTTCGGCCTTGCTGCTTATGTGTATTAAGTTCTCCAGATTCTGTGATTCGTGTGATTATATTATGGACTGTAGATGATGGAATCCCTAAATTCCTTACAACTGAATGTTGAGAAACATTGTTTTCCATTGTCATCCATTTCAAAATGAGCAAATATTTGCACAAAAACAATGAAGTTTATCAATTTGAACATTAAATACAGTGGGAAAATAAGTATTTGATCCCCTGTCAGTTTTGCAGGTTTTTCCACCTACAAAGAATGGAGAGGTCTGTAATTTTTATTGTAGGTACACTTCAACTGTGTGAGAGAGAGAATGTAAAAAAAAAAAAAAAAAAAAAAAATCCAGAAAATCACATTGTATGATTTTTAAATAATTAATTTGCATTTTGTTGCATGAAATAAGTATTTGTTCCCCTACCAACCAGCAAGAATTCTGGCTCACACAGACCTGTTAATTTTTCTTTAAGAAGCCCTCTTATTCTGCACTCTTTACCTGTATTAATTGCACCTGATTGAACTTGTTCCCTGTATAAAAGACACCTGTTTACACACTCAGTCAATCACACTCCAACCTGTCCACCATAGCCAAGACCAAAGAGCTGTCTAAGGACACCAGGGACAAAACTGTAGACCTGCACAAGGCTGGGATGGACTACAGGACAACAGGCAAGCAGCTTGGTAGAAGACAACAACTGTTATGATTATTTATTAGAAAGTGGAAGAAACACAAGATGACTGTCAATCTCCCTCGGTCTGGGATTCCATGCAAGATCTCACTTTGTGGGGTAAGGATGATTCTGAGAAAGCTCAGAACTACACAGGAGGACCTGGTCAATGACCTGAAGAGAGCTGGGACCACAGCCACAAAGATTACATTAGTAACACATGATCCCGTCATAGTTTAAAATCCTGCAGGGCAGCAAGGTCCCCCTGCTCAAGCCAGCACATGTCCAGGCCCATTTGAAGTTCACCAGTGACCATCTGGATGATCCAGAGGAGGCATGGGAGAAGGTCATATGGCCATATGAGACCAAAATAGAGCTTTTTGGAATCAACTCCACTTACCATGTTTAGAGGATGAGAACAACCCAGAGAAAACCATCCCAACCGTGAAGCATGGGGGTGGAAACATCATACTCTGGGGGTGCTCTTCTGCAAAGGGGACAGGACAACTGCACCGTATTGAAGGGAGGATGGATGGGGTCATGTATTGCAAGATTTTGGCAAACAACCTCCTTCCCTCAGTAAGAGCATTGAAGATGGGTCATGGCTGGGTCTTCCAGCATGACAATGACCCCAAACACACAGCCAGGGCAAACATTCAACAGTGAAATCGTACTTGGATCAAAGGTCAGGGCCAAAGAGCAGCAATCAAAGATGAGTGATCAGAAACAAAGCTTGGGATTACTGGTCAGCAATCAGAAACAAAGGTGAGAATTAAGTATCAAACATCAGCAATCAGGATTTAATGATGGATCAAAGGAGCATCATCACAATAAAAATGAGATAAAAGGAAAAAGTCAACGAAGACGACTGTTGGACTTTGGTGGATGCACAATGTATGAAAACAAAATGCCCGAACTCTTATGTAACTCTTATTTAAATCTTGAAATGATTCAAATTTAACAATTTTTAGGAGTGACTGAACATTATTTGGATTTCATGAAAGCTAAGCTTCTATGTAATAACTACTATTTTATGTATCCACATCTCAAGTACACCTTCTGGCTTGCTTGAAAGTTGTTCCTGTTAAAAAAGCAAAACCGTATTTTTCTTACCATTGTTTACAAGTGTGCTTGCTCTGGGGATGAGTAAGGTGGAGACTGCAAATACTCTACTGCTAACATCTACAAAGGTTTGGAACTGAAAAGAACATTAAAACCTTCCCAGTGAACAAGGATGTGAACTGGTTTCTCTGTGGTGGAGGCAGTGTTTACACTGTAGTTCAGTGCTGAGTCCAGCAATATCCTGTAAAATATTACCCTCTCAGCGCTTTGTTAAAGTGCAGTTTGTGTGTATGTGCGTGCACAAACATGGATGTGTGCAGTTCAATCAGACAGGACCTTATGACTGCAAAAACAATATCAGGTGATGACTCTGATGCTCCAAAGGCTTACTGCCATGGCTGTAAGCAAAAATAAGTGAGGTTACTGAACCATTGCAGAAACTAGAAGGGCATTCAAGGAGCACATACCTCCACAAAGACACCACAGTCCCCTTTTAATTTTGGTCTCAAACTAAATTCTAATCCTGTGGCCCCTACAGTGGACCGATTAAATAGAGCTTTATTGGTCCCTTGGGAAGACTCCACCAGGGAAACTGAGGTTCCAGCAGCATTGTACAGCAGCACACAGGGTAAGAAGCACACAGAGTATCAAAAGTGAAAAAAAGAAAAACAGTTTGCAAATATAAATATATATACAACAAAAGCAAACAGAGATTTCTGATGCCCGCCAATCCAGATATGGATCACCTCAAAAATTCTGACAAGTCTTCCATGCCATAATATCTATCTGTGGTGGAAATCTGGTGAGAATCCATGAAGTAGATTTGACATAATCCTTCAAAGTGTATATAAAGGGACATCTTCATCCAAAATCCGCATCCAGATCACCTCCAAAATTTAATGGAGTCTTCCATGCTATAATATCTATCTGTGGTGGAAATTTGGTGAGAATCTGTGAAGTAGTTTTGATGTAATACTTCAAAGCCTGTATAAAGTGAAATCTTCATCCAGAATCTGGATCCGGATCCAGACCGACTCCACAATTCAGTGGGCTCTTCCATGCCCTAATATCTATCTGTGGGGCACATTTGGTGAGAATCCATTAAGTAGTTTTGAAGAAATCCATCAAAGCCTATTTAAAGGGAAGTCTTGATCCAGAATCCAGATCCAGATCACCTCCAGAATTCAGTGGAGTCTTCCATGCCCCAATATCCATTTGTGGTGCAAATTTGATGAGAATCTATTAAGTAGTTTTGAAGTAATCCTTCACCGCCTATATAAAAGGGAAATCTTTATCCAGAATCTGGGTCTGGATCACCTCCAAAATTTAATGGAGTCTTTCATGGCCTAATATATGTCCGTGGTTAGAATTTGAGAATCCGTGAAGTTGGCAGTTTCCTTGCTTGCGAGGATAGTGGGAAGGCCTTTTTTTTTTTTTTTTTTTTTTTTTTTTTTTAAGTTTATTTTCTACAAGCCCTTTGGTGGCTGAAAAGTCCAATGCGGGATGCACAAGATCTGTTACACTTGGGGCAAATGAACACTTGAGTAGGCTGGGCTTTTCCTTTTCGCACCGCATGTAGTGATGCCCGTTGGCAGCGGTGAGCCAACCGGGTCTAGTGAGACATGCCATGTTTAGACCACCTTTTTTAGGTCTGTCTCCATGTGGAGCAAGCAGAGCTATCCCTAAACAGGGCTGGTTGGTCACCCAGGGCCCTGCCGGATGATGCTGTTGTCTCGGGTCAGCAATCAAACGACCATAGCTCCTGAGCTGCCTGCATGCAGGATCGAGACTGCAGCTCCCAGTGCCATCATGCACCTGCTGTTTTCGCCTCTTCCCATCGCTGCAGGGCTTTCCTTCCCGCCTGCGCTCGTTGCTTAAAGTGGGGATCAGCTCGCCCACACCAATTCCACTCTTTAGGCAAGGTGGCACGCCACAGTGGCACAGACAAGCTGAGACGGCTGTGGCGACCACCAGGCTGTAGGTTTTACATCAGAGTGACCTTCTCCTAGCCTCTGGCTAAAGAACCTTCCTCGGAGGCACGGGGCAGTAACCCAGGCTGCGGGGTTTAACATCAGGGTTTTCCTTCCCCTAGGTGGACCCCCTTAACAGGGCTAATGAGTCCCATCTACCCACTGCTATAACCCAGTCAGCTGGGAGGCTCGTGATGGCGGGAGCGCCTTGATCCCGTATAGGTCATGGACCTACCACTGCCATAATCCGTGAAGTAGTTTTGACATAATCCTTCAAGACCTATATAAAGTGAAAGTTGATCTGGAATCTGGATTCAGACCCGGATCACATACTACCACACATACTGATCAATACTGGCTTACTGACTACTAGTGTTCCTCTCATTCTCTTTCCCGCCCTGTCTTCCTGTTACTCCCCTCTTCCCCAGCCCCCGAGTGAGGACTTGTACAGTCTGATGGCCTGAGGGACAAAACAGTTTTTCAGTCTGTTGAACCTGCACTTGGAATGTAGTTGTGTTCTTCTATGACTGGTCTGTTGCTTAGTAACAGAAATTGCAGCAACCCCACACATACACAACCCCCCTCCACACACACACACACACACACACACACACACACACACACACACACACACACACACACACACACACTTCCTTCCACACTTCTTCCCTTCCTTGCTTTCTTCATTTGTTAGTTCATGCATTCATTTGTTCATTCGTTTCTTCCTGATCTCCATATTCAAACACTTAGCAAACATTAGGTTCTAATGCTAACTAGATACAAATATTGATTAATCAAGATCAATGTCAATGACAAGGTTCAAGCTTGCTTTAATGTAACACTATTCTGTTTTTCATGCTAATGATAGCATTAAGCAAAAACAGCTGCACACGCAACCCACACACAAAATACACACAAAAATTAGCTGGTCATGTTAAGTTAGTTCAAGTATTCTTCAGTCAAATTCAAATTTGAGTGAGAAAGAATGAAGATGGCTATAAATGTAACTCAGTTCATCATTTGATGCTATTGATGGCTTTAATCAAAGCCAATTAAATAACAGGCTGACTAGCAGCCATTCACAGAATAAGCAGAGTGAGATCGGAAAATGTCCAAGAGTGGACAAGACAATGTTCAAATACTTATGGACCCCGGTGTATTTCAGAGGAAAGTGGGATGGGGGTCACCTAGCAACTGTACTGTCAAAGGAGCAGTAATCACAAATGCAGATGAGATCTCACACCTGGCCTCACCGGGGCACTGTGCTAGTACAATTTACAACTAACATTTTCTACACATTCTATTAAACGTTCCCTTCAAATTGGGTGGGCTATTAAAACCCCAGACTTCCGAGCTCTCCTCTCTGCCTGTGAACGCCACCACTGCATTAACATTACTGCTCTCAGTCTCACCCCCACCCCAGCATCCAGCTGTGAGCTCTGACTGAAGGAAATATGTACATCTAATCATCACTACCCAGTATCGCAAGTAATAATCTGTGGGGCGTGTTGACATCAGAGCCTGGATGACAAACTCAAACTATGCGCTGTGACGATGTGAAATACTCTCAAATGTTAGTGAACTGACTAAAATACATTTTTTTGCACACAAGATCCAGATGATTATCTGGATGAGTGTGAGTCTTTGCACACATGTTGCATGCTTACTGCAGAAGGCTGGAACACAGCTGCTGAGGTTCGTCTGCCAGAGCTGTGCATCATGCAGTACGGTAAATAAAGTGCAGTCTGTGCCATTTTCTTACATGGTCTGTTCTGACTTCAAGGATAATCAGGACGAATGGAGAGCAGCTGGAAGAGGAGGAAATAAAGGTTATAGCGAGTGAGGGAGGGCGCGCACAAGAAAGAAAAAGAGGATGCAGCCTGGGAAAAGAATGTGGAAGAAATGAGTGGGAAGAGAACAGGCTCAAGGCCACGTCACAAAAAAAAAAAAAATCATAGCCTGATAGGAGCTGCACTGAGAGAAGAGCAGGTGTCATGTCCTTACTACCTTTTAAAAATCACTTTTCTGCTTTAAGGAATTTTCTGCATAAAGAAGAGTGACAGCAATATATGGCACAAAGGTCAACAGAGCAATCTTTAAAATCACGATCTGAGAGCTATAATCATCTGCACGGCTCATTTTACAGCACAAAGAGGTGACGTCCTCCTCTGAAGAGTGGACCTTAACACCGCCAGGTTCAAATGAGCCCCCGTTACCCAGCTGGCTCAGACCATTTTCACCTCTGCTCCATGAATTTTCCTCTATTGCCTCACGTCACTGGGGGAGTAAAGACAGAGCGAGACAGAGGAAAAGCGGGTAAGATAAGAAAGATGGGGGAAAGAAAGAAAGAGTGGAGGGAGAGATGACGTTCACAGATGTGCTGCCAGGCTGAACGCATTCCTGAAGGGCTGTACATCCTGTTCTTTTGTCCCCACCTTCACCAAGGCCGACACACCGCGCCGCACGTACGCATGCCTCACACCCTCCTACAATGGTGCCCACTCACGTCAAACAGGAAATTGTGACTTGTGTCATTTTGTTTTTGCATGCTGCTTTCTCTTCCAATCTCCTGCATCACCACCACCACAGCCAGTCTGTTCTCTGGGCCCTTCCTGTCTTCTGGTCTTCCCCTTCACCAGCTCCAGCTCATTCACACTTGCTGTTGATTTCATGAATGCATCCGGACACGTGGCATCATGCCAAGTGTTGTTTGACTGTGCAAAATTACAGGAATCATTGTTCACACACCTACTTGTGTACCTTTAGCATTCTTAAATTCTTAAATACACCACTAGGGAGACAATAAGACACAAATGACTTGTGAATTACCAGAAACGTAGCACACAGTTCTTCAGACAAGCAAGTTAATAAGGTTTTTAAAAGGGTTATTATATGGCTACGATGCTACTCGTGCTCTGATTGGCTGATTTACAGTTTTATATTTTCTCTTATCACATTACAACAAAAATCTGCCCTATACTCATAAACCAGCCCTCATGTGATACAACAAAAATAGGGCTGATAAATCATATACTTGTCCTCTCAGTTTTCCTGCCCTGGAAACTGTGGAAATAAAATAAGGGCGATACAAATCTTAAAACAGGGCGATACAAAAAGAATGACATTGAAAATACCAGGCTTTGTATTGCCCTGCTTTTCATCACCCCCACCAATGACACACCCCCATTTTGTGTTACCCTGGTGACAAGTGTAGGATCCTGATACAAGATGTCAACCAAGATGTCTGATCAAGGTGAGAGTTTTAGCCTCCCTAGTAGGGAGAATTCTACAACTTGAGTCTCATACTGAAGTTGTGAGACACCAGTGAAGAGGACACTCATGACTTTATAGAGAGACATAAGAACATTCCATAATTTACATATCTACACTGTGTTATTTGTTCTACATGATTCATGTGTATTATTATTGGTCTTTATTTTTGTTGTAATATGTGATCAATATCTTATTAAATGTCGGTTTATGTATCACCTCCAACATCATGCCCCTCTGTATCTGTATCAGTCCGAAACAGACATGTGATAAGGTATACATATCAGACTGTTACCATAACAATCAGTCCGGATCGCGTATCACATTCATTACAAACTAGAAAGCTAAAAACATGATTAGAAAAACACAGATTGAAAGCCTACCAGCTAACCTGACCAGCTTAAAGCAAGTTCTTCATGGAGGTGAAGAAAGTGAACAGGTCTGACTACGAGCCCAACACCGTCAGCAGCTTTCATATTCGGGTGATACCGTAAGTTTGCATGTTTATATATAATAGCCATATAATAAACAAATTATTAACCTTGCTTGCTTGGTTAAAAATCCTTTAATATTTTTGCACCATCTGGCATGCTTAGTTATCATGTTACAGGGTAACATATGTCACATATCATAGAATCCAATGGACATCAACATTGTTTCAATTTCAGTTTATTTTCAATTTATTTTCATTTATATAGCACCAAATCACAACAAAGTTGCCTCAAGGCACTTCACACAAGTAAGGTCTAACTTTACCAACCCCCAGAGCAAGCACACAGATGGCAGTGGTAAGGAAAAACTCCCTCTGAGGAAGAAACCTCAAGCAGACCAGACTCAAAGGGGCGACCCTTTTGCCAGCGTACAGGACGGGAGGGTTACAGAACAGACACCACACCCATCTCTGGATGGAGCCGCACCTCAAACACTGAGAAAAAACAGAATCAAGCATCAGAAAGACAACAAATACAGCATAATTTGTCAGCATTAAGCAACAAAAAAAAAACAGAATAAATACTAAGGTGATCGCCGGCCACTAGCCCTAAGCTTCACTAAAAGACCCAGACTTTAAATAAAGTTGAGGCCGCGACCCGCTCCTGTTTCCTAATCAAATAAATTTAAAAGGGGAAAAAGCATAGTAACATACTATGTCAGTATGCTAGCTATACGAAAGGGAAAATAAGTGCGTCTTAAGTCTGGACTTAAAAGTCTCCACAGAATCTGACTGTTTTATTGATGCAGGGAGATCATTCCACAGGGGCACGATAAGAGAAAGCTCTATGACCCACAGACTTTTTATTCAACCTAGGGATACAAAGTAGTCTTGCACCCTGAGAACGCAAAGCCCGGGCCGGTACATACGTAGGGTTTAAGTAGGTCAGCTAAGTAGGGAGGTGCCAGTCCATGAACATTTTTCTAGGTTAGTAGCAGAACCTTCACATGTTTGACCTTCATTTTGGAGATCAAACATTTAACTCAGTTAAAACCTTTCCATTTAATATGCATATGTCGTGGACATGAATTAGCATTTAGGTTCTTCAGACTTTATTTTGAGTAAATGGTTCAGGGAAGCCTGAGCATGGCAAAAACCTTTCAGCTTCTGAGACCCCCCGCCTTTTAAGCATTTTTCTTTATTTGCCTCTCACATGCCTGGAAAAGCTCCTTGCCATCTAACCATGTCCTTTAGGTCCTTCAGACTTTTTTTTTTAAGTAAAACGGTTCTTAGGAACATGAGCATGACTAAAACCTTTCAGCTTTGGAGGGCAGACTCCCCACCTTTTTAAGCATTTTTCTTTTTTTGCCTTTCAGCTGACCCCCCAATTACAGCCCTCTTACTCCCCTGCCACTTTAAGCATTTTATTAAATGTAGATGTAAATTATTGTACAGTAGGGCTGTACAATATGGCCAAATTATCTTATCTCAATATTGTCATATAAATTGTCGTGTAACTGTCACTTATATACATGCTGTCCATATTCTTGAGCCGCTTAGGTGGGTAGGGAGAGTTCCCATGGGATAAAAAAGCTTTTCAACCTACCATCCCTGGTTCTCAAGACCAGGCACCTAAGTGGCTCTACCCTCTCTTTTTTCTTTAAAGATATTTAGGTGTACCTTAGTAAACACTAGTAGAGTTTCACCTTAGATTTGGAATGTATAATAGAAGATATACCTTACTGAATTTTCATATCAGTGTGATATACGATATGACTATGATTTCACACAAAGTGCAGCAACAGTGAAAATTAAACATTCTTAAACGAAATGGTAATAATACCACACTCATTTTGCACTCATCATAAGGTTAGGATACTGTGCCCTCCAAAAGTACTGGAACATTTGGAATTTCACACATTTTAATTTGTTTATGCCATTTTAAATACAAGAAATACAAAAAAAAAAAAAAAGAATACAAATTCCAAAAATTATATTCCTCAAACTCAAACTGAAAGCAAATCTCTAAAACTTGATAAAACCTGTAAATAATAATCAGTTTTATTGCCAGTTTTCTTCAGACAAGTCAGGGGATGGAAACATGAACATTTCCAAGTCACTGACTATGTCTTGGACTTTATTTACATCAATTATGAAGAAATACAAAAGTTTCTTTCACCAAAACATCAAATCTAGGTTTTCATCTCAAATGTACTTTCTGTCAAATTGTAGCTGAACTATCAGGTCTTCTTTTTAAGAAAATCCTCCTCTGCACCACTTCACCAGGAAGCTGGGTTTTATATTTTTAATTAATTTATATTAAGTTGTAGAGATTTGCTTTCAGTTTGAGTTAAGGAAGATAATTTAAAAAATCTATTTGAAATGGAATAAACAAATTAAAATGTGTTAAATACCAAGTGTTCCAATACCTTTGAGGGCAATTGAGAAACACTGAGGAGCAGCATCTAACATCTCATATATAGTGCAGCAGATAAGAGAATATTTTTTGTGGAATTCTGCAAATGGTGATACGAACATCAAATTTGGCACAAATAATCCATAGACATGAACTCTTTTGAAAAAACTGATTGGCCACTTGAATGTTCAATAGGCAGCCAGGTAGGGGTCAACTGAAGAATTACACAGGGGTCAAAATTAAAAGATGCTCTAATCATATAGAAAACTACACCACATTATTTGTCTGATCATAAAGATTCCAAAAAAAGGTATAGTTTGGACTATCTGTGACTGAATGTTATGGAGTTATGAGGTAAAAGCAGCAAGAATGGTGACAAAGGTCAGTTTCAGTTTGTACAGGGGTCAAATGTTAAAGTTGCTTCAACTTAGATAAAAAGTGGTGTGAATTATTGATTTAACTAATGGAATTAATATGAGCGAAAGTTGCTCCATTAATTTTGCTCCAGCTGTATTTGTGCTGAATTTGATGCTTGTATCACCATTTAAAGGATTGTTTCAGTTATCTGCTGCACTAATAACCCAACAGAGCATGAACCATCTGTTGTCTGTTAGCTTAAACATGTGTATATAAGGCAACACGAATTAAAGGAGAAATGCTGCTTTTAACAACCTGGACCTCATTTCTGACATAAAATACGGTCGTTTACTCACCAGTATAAGTTTGGTGTGATTAGAAGTCCATAGTTCAAACGACACATTCAGTTCAAATCTGAAGAAAACATTTTTTTTTCTTCTACTAAAGTGGATTAGAACATTTTGTGGTACACAGCACAAACTACTGGACAGGAGGAACCTAGCAGTCAATGTGAGTACCACAAACTACTGGACAGGAGGAACCTAGCAGTCAATGTGACTCACTGATTTGATGCAGGTCTTTCAACCAGATGTGTGGTGCTGTGACATGTTAATCATCTGTGTCCAATCAGATTTCAGAGGAGTCCAGTGAAACCCCGGCCTCCACTCTAGCTCCACCCATGCCAGGAAGTGTTCAACATTTCCTGTTTCACTGTGACTGAAAAGTTGGCACTTCCTGTTTGAGTGTGAGCTTGCCACTGAGTTCCAGTGAGATTCCATGGGATCTCGTCTGTCTATCCAGGAAGTGTTTGACATTTGAACATTTCCTGTTTTACTGTGGATTTGAAAATTGACACTTCTTGTTTAGGACGCCCTGTACCATGAGTGAGCTTTGCGCCGCTGCGCGATGCTTGGCTCATATTAATTCCATTAGTTAAATCAATAATTCACACCACTTTTTATCTAAATTGAAGCAACTTTAACATTTGACTCCTGTACAAACTGAAACTGACCTTTGTCACCATTCTTGCTGTTTTTACCCCATAACTCTATAAAATTCAGTCATAGTTAGTCTAAACTATAACTTTTTGGAATCTTTATGTTCAGACAAATAATGTGGTATAGTTTTCAACATGTTTGGAACATTTTTAAAATTTGACCTCTGTGTAATTCTCCAATTGACCCCTACCTGGCTATAGCTACCCCCCTGGTATGGCTACCAAACATTTTTGTGTAAGACAGGGTACACTGAAGCTGGATTCTAAATGTCGTTTAGTCCCCTTAAGTGGTACAGATTAGGTCATAATTGATAACTGGCTCATGGAGTAGCATACAAATGACCATAATTAAGAAATGGGTAATGGGATATTTTATCATACTGTGATTCCTTCATTTCTACTCCATCGTTGTGGTGTACAGAGTCTAAATTCCAAAAATTGCATCACTGTCCATCTACAGTATATCTGGGACTGCCTGTATTTTGAGATAGATAGAGAAAGAGAGAGAGACAGAGACAGAATGAAGAAGTGTCTGCTTCAACTACGTTTATATAAAATCTTTCCTGCAGGATTGTGTGACTTGGCACTACTATGCTGTTTGAGTTTTAGAACTTAAGCGCTGTGAAGCAATGAAAAAATTAAGTGAACTGATGAGGTAGTTCAGGTAGACACCTCGAATGCTTGTTACATATTCACCAACATGCCTCATTCACATAATTACCACATACCTCCAACTCAAACAAATACAGTAGTCATGTATGTAAGTCCCTTCAGTTTCTGCCTTTGCCGGCTGCCACTGCCTGATACAACACGTCACTGCTCCTGCTCAGCCCTGCCTTCACCCTAGCATCCACCTGTGCGCTCCAATCGAGGGTAAAATGTGTATATCTAATCATCACTTGATTTATCTCAAGCAACCATCTGTGATTAGAATTATAGCCTGGCAGCCAAACTCAAACTGTGTGCTGCTGTTGCTATAAATATTCTTAAATATGAGTTGTCTGACTGAAATAAGTGTATTCTTTGATTTGACATTTCTGAGCAGAAACACTTTCTCTCATCAACCTCATTTACTGTGTGCTGAGCTCAACCATATACCTCATTCTCTTTTTCTTTCATACCTAAAGTCGTTCAAAACCTTTTCCACTAGGTTGTGTGACTGTACGATGGATGTGCTGTAGGTTTCATCAGTCTCTTATGTTTGCAAGTGGCTTTTGCAAATCAATTATTACTACTCATCGGCTTCTTTTCTTGCTAATACCAGTTGTGCAAAACTTACCAAAGGGCCAAAAACGCTGTTCTGGACCGTTCTGGCACACTTTAATCCCTGCTTGTACTCTACAATCTCCTACATGTGCTACCTGTAGAAGACTACTATCCTGTGGACTGCTCTGTTTGCCAGTCACGGTCTCAAATGCTTGTGTGTTTGCCTTCATCATATTCCTTTTTAGTTTGTTGAATTATAAGATTTCAGTAGTTACAAGAACTCCTACATGTTTCAAAGCTTGTATGGATAGAGTTGTGGAGAGCAACAGCTTAGATGTCTTTGTTGGTGAGGAAAGTTTTCCTGACCTTGACATTGCAGATACTGTAATCTTTACGGAATTAATGAATACCCGATTGACACACAAAAAAATGGAATGGGTCACCTTGCCTGGATTAGGGTAAGCAGCACCTTCTCCTGGAGCCAGGCCTTGGTGGGGTGAGATCACAGGAAAGTTCATTGTGGCTGGGTCTACAGAAACTAGGCTTGGTTGGGTTCAGCCTGAAGAAACAACATGGTGTCACCTCCATGTGGGCTCACCACCCATAAGGAGAGAAAAATGGTCTACTGCACCGTTCAACGGGCAGGGAAGGAGCCTGAGTTGGTGCAAGAGGCTGAGTGATACCAACAAGAGATAGTTGGGCTCACCTCCATGCACAACATGGGCTCTTGAACCAATCTCCTGGAGAGGAACTGGACTCTCTCTGGAGTTGACCAGGGTAGGGTTTGGGTTGGTGTGGGGATACTGACAGGTCCCTGGCTGAGTACTGTTCTTTTGGAGTTTTCTCCGGTGAACTAGAGGGCTGCCTCAATGCAACGTCATGTCACAGAGAGGAATCTGACTGTTTTTCATTAGGTGCATGCACAAAGTACATAACATTCTTGGACACACTTTGTGAGATCCTGGAAAAGGGTCTTGCTGAGAAGTCATTGCTTGTACTGGGGACATCAGTGTTCACATTGGGAATCATGGAGAAACTGGGAAGGGAGGGACCATGAAGAACAGCTCTCCTGATCTGAACCCAAGTGGTATATTGTTGCTGGACTTCTGTGATGGGCATGGATTGTCCATCACAGACACATTGTTGGAGCACAAGGGTGTTCATAACTACTACACTTGGTACCAGAACACCCTAGGTCAAAGGTTGATGATCAATTTTGTAATCGTGCCATCAGACCTGTGATCATGTGTCTTGGACATGGGTGAAGAGAGGGGCAGAGCTGTCATCTGATCACCAACTTGGGAAGCCGAAATGCATTGTGAGGGCTTTCTAGGAATGTTTAATGAAACAATCCGGCCAGAATTCAACTCACACCTTGGAAGGAACTTCTACATTGTGAGGGAGGTCAGGGAAATGGAAATGGATTGGTCCATGTGCCCTTGGTTCATTTTTCATGTCAGCCATAGACTAACGCATTGTGAGTCCCAGTCTATGTGAATAAATAAAGTAACATTAAATTACAGCTACAGTGTGTAAAATTTAGTGTCATCTAGTGGTGAGGTTGCACACTGCATTGTGGTGCTGGGAGTCAGAATTTTATTTCCCATCATTTTTACACTTTTTTGGTGATGGGGATTGATGCTTCCTTGCCTCCTGTTATGATAAGCAATGCGTATGATCCTTCATTTAATAAAACTTGCACTAGAAACCTGTCGACAGTGTATAGGGGAACAACCATTGATTCCTCTTCTTTTCCTTCAGTTTTCTGCAGACAATGACAGGCAGAGTATGTCCCTTTGGGGTTATTGTATCATCATGGGAATTCAATATGGTGGCTTCCATGAAGGGCCCTTCCCTATGTAGATATAAAGGGTTCATTTAAGCTCATGAAAACACATTGATTCATTGTTGCAGGTAATTACATGTTCATGCTCAAATGTTATGAATGCTATATTCCATTTTTGCTAATAAACGCCCCACATATTGTAGCTTTAAGATCAGATGACCACTGATTTATGGAAAGTTGTCAAGTAGCAATTTGGTGAACTTCATAATTGTTGAATATGATCACATAGTGTGTGTCACATGGAAAACATTCTTGGGTAAATAAGGAGGAGACAGAGTATAGGGGTGTCCATGTGTGAGCATCCGAGAAAGAATGTGAATGTGGTAAGGCGTGCAAGACTGAGCAAGTATTTGTGTGTACGTGTGTGTGTGTCTGTGTGTGTGTGCGCCCGTGTGTGAGCTATAATCCTTGAGGCCTTAGGGAGGTGCACATGCATGAAGTATTTTCCTGTTGCTTTCCATTAATTCCACCTGTATACACTGGGAATGAGCCCCCGCTGGCCTTCACCCTTCCGCCCTCCTCCCGCTCCTCCATAACTCTAAATCCCCAGATGTGGGATTACTGAATGCGTGGTGAGAGTTCCACGTTGTTCCACGCTGCACGCTGTGTTCTCAGCCACAGCTCCACATGTCACAGTTTGACAAGATGGTACGAGCATATTTACTCAAATGAACATTTGCATGGCTGTTTCGCCGGATCACAATACACAGCTGCCACAAAACTGCTTAACTTTTGATAATGTTGCCATGGCAATGAGCAGAGACTTTGCCAGTTGTGCTGAGCATTTGTCATCGACACCATGTATGTCTCCTTAAGCACCTCACCCAAAAACAGGAACACTGAAAAAAAAACCCACCCGAAACAATCAAACAACAAAAAACACAAAATATGAAGTTTTCCTTCTTGACAAATTAGATTTCTGTTCCATCATTCACCTGTTATATCATCACAGCTGAACTCAGCAAAGACAGAATGCAGAACCTCCCACTACTTTCTGTTTCCTGCTTTGAAACCCCAGACATTTTTCTGTCAATCAGATCCAGATGAATCGTTTCAACCAGAGGATTTCTGATGGAATGGTAGCCATGACCCCTGTATACTTTATATTTTGTTTTTACACCCAAACACAGTGGTAGTATGTGCAAGAGAATTGTTTGTAGTCCTGCATGTCCGTCTGTCTATCTGTGTGTGAATAAAGTAATGACAAGACCAAACTTGGAGAAATGTTTGAGCCTAAGCCGAACTCAAATGGGTCAGCTGGACATGTTGCCACCTTGGCAGTGCTTGATGCCATCTAACTCCCAGCCAACATGTAAATGGATAAAGAGATGGACCGTGATCGAGATCAATGGGACAACATACCCACCTACCTTGACATTACCAATCTAACTCAGGCTAACGGGCTAGCTCATCTGAATTTGGATGATTGTTTAACACATTGTCCTGGAGTCATGCATGGGAGGGGAGCTTGCAGGCAAGCACCTGTTGGCTGGGTCTACTGCCGTGGGACTTGATCAGGCTCAATCCAAAGAAACAACATGGTGTCATCTCCATGCGGGCTGACCACCTGCAGGAAGTCTGAGGGTCTGGTGCACTGCTTTTCTGGCAGTGGACAGGGGCAAATGTCCACACGGACTGACAACTGATATGGAACTTAACTCTTGGAATGTGGAACGTTAGTTCTCTGGTGAGGAAGGAGCCTGAGCTTGTGCCAGAGGTTGAGCGATACCAACTAGAAATAGTTGAGCTCACCTCCACACATAGCACCGGCTCTGGAACCATGCTCCTGGAGAGGGGCTGGACTCTCTGAAGTTGACCAGGGTGAGAGGCACCAGGTGGGTGTGGGAATACTCACAAGTCCCCAGCTGAGTGCTGTTGCTTTGGAATTTTCTCCAGTGAATGAGAGGGCAGCCTCTATGTGACTTCACGTTGCAGAGAGGAATTGGGTTGTTTGTGTATATGCACCAAACAGCAGTTCAGAGTATCCAACCTTCTTGAAGAGTCTGAGTGGAATCCTGGAAAAGGTTCCTGCTGGAGATTCCTTAGTTCTACTGGGGGACTTCAAAGCTTACGTGGACAATAATGGAGAAACTTGGAGGGGAGTAATTGGGAGGAACAGCCCCCCTGATCTGAATCAGAGTGGTGTTTTGTTATTGGACGTCTGTACTGATCAAGGATTGATTTTATAATTGTCTCAGCCTACCTGCGACTGTGTGTCTTGTACACTCAGGTGACAAGAGGGGTGAAGCTGTCAACTGATCACCACCTGGTGATGATTAGGCTCAGATGGCAGGATAAGCCACTGGGCTGACCTGGAAGACCTAAATGTGTGGTGAGGGTTTTCTGGGAATGTCTGGTGGAAGAGCCTGCCTGGACAGCCTTCAACTCACACCTCCAAAGAAACTTCTCCCACATCCTGAGGGAGGTCAGCGAAATGGAAGCAGAGTGGTCCGTGTTGAAGGCCTTTTGCTGAAGTGGCTGCTTTGAGCTGTGGCCAGAAGATTGTTGGTCTTTGTCGTAGCAGCATCCCAAGAACCACCTGGTGGACTCCAGCGGTAAGAGAAGCTGTCAGGCTGAAGAAGGAGGCCTTTCGTGTTTGGTTAGCACAGAGGTCTCTGGAATCAGCGGACAGGTACTGGCAGGCCAGAAGGACTGAAGCCTTAGTGGTGGCTGAGCCAAAAACTCAGGCATGGGAGGTGTTTTAAGAGGCCATGGAAAATGACTTTCGGTCAGCCTCAAAGGGGTTCTGGCAAACTCACAGGTGCCTCAGGAAAGGAAGGAAGTTCTTAGACCAGACTGTGTTCAGCAGGGGAGGAGAGCTGATAACTGGACTGAGGATATAGTCAGGCACACTTTGAGGATCTCCTCAACCCTACTGACATGCCCTCCATCAAGGATGCAGGGACAGAAGACTCGGCGGTCCTGGTGCCATTACCCTAGCAGATGTCACAGAAGTAGTCAAAAAAAACTCCTCAGTGGCAAGTCGCTGAGGGCGGGCGAGATTCGTCCTGAGTAGCATCTCTGCTTTTTGCAGATGATGTGGTTCTGTCGGCTTCATCAGGCAGCGACCCCTAGACCTACGATGCTTACTGAGCAGATTTGAGACCGACTGTAAAGCGAGTGGGACGAGAATCAGCACCTCCAAATCTGAGACCATGGTCTTTTGTTGGAAAATAGTGGATTGTCACCTCTGGGTCAAGGGAGAGTTACTGCCCCAAGTGGAGGAGCTTAAGTATCTTTGGGTCTTGGTCATGAGTGGGGGTAAATTGGAGGGCGAGATCGTTAGACAGATTATGGCAGCATCTTAAATCTTAGGGACGCTGTACCGGTGAAGAAGGAGCTGGGCCGGAATGCCTTATAAAATATAGCTATGAAGAATAAAACTGATTTTTCTTTTTAAACCAGGCTGTAAACTTGTTTATTTGGAGATTTTAACATGGGCATCTACAGGGAGTGACTCACATTTGGAGTCAGTCTAAACTGGTCATTCAAGCAACTGCCTGGCACTTTCACGTTGGCTTAATTTTCCAGCACGGTAGACTGGGACTTGATTTAAATGCAGATTTACTCTTGTAAAACATGACGGTTTATGTCACACTGGAGATCAAATCACTGCCATTTTGTTCTGTATGACAATGTAATGAATACATTGTAATGCATGTGTTTTGTAGATGAGCAAGAAGAGATGCGCTGACAGTGAGCGTATGCACCGACGAATAAATGCGTTCGGATAAGTAAGCTACTTTCACTGGTCACTGATGTTTTAACATGTGCATGTTAAGCCTCAATCATTCAAGCAGGACTGACAGAGCGCTGCGGTACCACTAAAATTTTGAACTCAGCACAGCCATGCATGCTTCACATGCATGCTGGCGCACATGCAACTGCATGCACGCATACTCCATATGGCACAATTAAACTTTTGAACTTCAGGCAGACACATGCGCTGAAATATACGACATAACCATGCTTGCACACAGAAACTCTGACACGCAACCCCGTGTGTGTGTGTGTGTGTGTGTGTGTGTGTGTGTGTGTGTGTGTGTGTGTGTGTGTGTGTGTGTGTGTGTGTGTGTGTGTGTGTGTGTGTGTATGCGTACTGCAAGCTCCTACAAATAAGTGCTTGAGGCGAAACCATCTGTTTTGTTTTTCTTCAAATGAATCGTATTTCACTACTACGTGATTCTGACACTTTGGAAAAACACGGTAACGCTACTTCAAAAATCTATTTTTTACACTTCTCCATGGCTCTTAACAACACAATAGGATGTGCTTAAGAGCTCACTTTATTCCGTTCTTCCCAAACTAATTTAGGCCAAAAAGTGTCTTAACACCCCTGTCCCACCTTGACGATTTAGCCAGCGTATGTCAACCGTATTAAAAACACTGGCATATGCTGTCGTACGTCTAATAAGTTATGGTAAGTTTTGTAAGTTAAGAGCATGTTGAAGCATATTGAAGCATGCTGATATACCCCTTAGCAAAAAGTAGTATACTTAAAGTTCATTTTATTAAGTATGCTTCAGTATAAGTATAACAAGTATACTACAGGCCGTGTACTGTTAGTATACTAGAAAGTACACAAATTTAATACTTTTTCAGACTAAATTGGAACATTTCAAGTTTAGAAAAGTATATTCGTAAAGTTTGTTTTAAGTTTGCAAAAGTACACCTTACAGTATACAAGTACACTCATCTGTATACTATCAATGTACTTGGTATATCCCTCTTGTATGCTTAAAGTATACCACATGTACACTTATCAATGTACTTGATATATCCCTCTCCTATGCTTAAAGTATATGACAAGTGCACTTATCGATATACTGCCATTGTACTAGTTGTATACTTTGAGTCCCTATTTTTTAGTTTTTTTTTTATCGTATACTTAAAGTATACTGTTATACACATTGGTTATTTCACTATTTTACTTTTTATACTTTAATTTTGCTTGGCATATTACTTGTAGCTTACTATTTATATACTGAAAATATACTCCTTAAAGTATTCTTAAAGTTTACTCATACTGTATACAAGAGTGTGATGCATTTAAAAAAATCACAAGACAGAATGTTGAAAACAAGTTTGATATATTTTCAAACATTTCAAAAACAAAGACCTATGAAATCAAGTCCTTCCTTTGTGGAGAAAATTAATGGAAAAAGTGCATGTAAAATGTAAAGATAATGGTCTCTCCAAGATCAAGTCCTTATTTGTAAAAATGTAAACATAGCGTCTTCAACTGAGAACTAAAGTCCTTCCTTGTCACAAAAGGTAAAAGAAAAGTGCAAACCTTTGGAACCAAAAATAAATAACTACATAGGAAAAAAAAAAAATCTGTACTTTTATGACTTTTTTTCAGTTACTTGAGTCAATGGCTTGACTTGGTATATCTTGCTCCAAGTGCATAATAAGTGTTCGTACTTTGTGGCAGAAAGTCGTAAAAAGTATACTAAAGTACAAGTTTTAGTATTAAAGTATAAGTCTTAGTATTAATGTACTTCGACTTAGACTTCTGTTTATACTTTTCAGTGTAAGCCAAGTATACTTCACTATACTATTCTTAAGTATGTAAAATATAGTTTATAAAAAGTCACCTTCAAGTATACTTCCTCAATTTTAGTAAAAAAATAAGTATACTCATAGTGCACTTGAATAAACGTCTTTTTGCTAAGGGACATCATAATATGCGAAGTACCTCGAAAAATTTGGAGCATGCACAATATTTTTGAGGCATGCCAGTGTATGTCTCATACGTTCCACATATGCGGGACATAAGTTGTAGGTAAGCACCCTGTCACACCTTGATGATTTATCCAGTATATGCCCACCGTAGTATAGATGCTGGCATACGCGGGCATATGTCTAATAAGTTACGCAGCTGTCACACCATGACGATTTAGCCAGCATATGCTGACAGCCCCGTTTCCACTGAGTGGTCTGGGTTGGTACTGCATGGTATGATACGTGTTGGAACAGTTAAGTCTGGTTTGGTTTGTGTTTCAACCACCAGCAGAACCATTTTGTTTGGCAGGTGCAGTGGAGGGCACAATTCAGCTAATCTAATAACAGATAATTATTGAAACTAATGTTTTTTATTAGCTCTTCAGATAAGTTTTAAAACCATCATCGGACCAATTATCTTCAGATAAATTTAGTTCCGATAACTTTCAGTCCAATAACATTTTTTTTTTTTTTTTTGCTGGTAAAGAGTGCAAAGTTTAACAGTCAAAAACATTTGTAAACCCTAAAATCAAACATTTTAGTTTGTCTGTTGTGTTTCTAGCAGACTAGCTGCCTGCTGCTTGCTGATGACATCATCATTAAGCGCAAAATGTGATTGGCCAGTCGACGCAGGAAGCACTGTGGGTAGTGTAGTTCAGTTTCACTTTGGATGTTACAGTGAGTTGTCCACTCGACACAAGAACAAAATGGATGCTTTATGTGGATTATTTATTCAGATGAATCCCACTCAAACTAACAGGTAAGAATTTATATTTACTACGTGTATTTTGCTGTGCCAATCAATGCATTAATGGATGTATTTTGGTTGTTTAAGCCACAGGCTTCAAAGCATGTGAAAAAAGCAGCAAATTTTAGTTCGTAAATGACGGTACCGAGATAAACTGTGACTTCTAATATTGTGTTTTATTGCTTTTGAAAGACGATGACAGTGTTTGGGGTTTTATTTTTTATTCATTAATTTTTTGTGCGTTCTTATGTGTTTGTGATCCTTGAATTTACCCAGCAGCCCCTGTGGCTCTTAAAGTGAAACTGGTTTATCAGAAGCCGACAGTGTAATCTGATGTGGCATCTGAATCAATACTAAAAGATATCGTTATCTGTAATAAAGATGAATTTTTTTAGCAGTTTATCGGTTTTGTTATGTGTCGAAGCGGGTTGAGGAGCGGACCTGCGTCAGACGGAACCCAGCACTACAAATAACCAGAAAAGCGGTTCCAAAAACAATATATTTATTTACCCACTGGTGCATAAAAAGTGTAAAAAAAACCAAAATAGCATCCTTCTGGTGGAGTGAAGGCTGGCACGCTCTCCAGCGCCCAAAAGGATCGAAGCCCGGCGCTCCTGGACCCACTACCACCGCCAAACACCCCCCAGGTGGACACGACAAACCGACTCTCTGCGAAGCATAGAAGAGGTGAGGTAAGTTAGCAGTTACAACTAATACATATCCTTCAAAAGACACACACTATCAGCAACACATACAGGTCTGTATTTTAAGCTTTATGCAAATAAGCAGCTTCTCACAACAGGTGGAGGACCACTTGTCCGCATGCCACAGCAGTGAGAAGCGAGCTGCACAATCCTCATCACAATTCAAGTATACTGCGTAACAAAATACCAAGTTACTATCAACAATTAGTCAAACACTTAATCACCTTTGATGTGTGCTGACAGCATGTGTCCCTCACCCTTCCTTGCTTCACGGGCTCGATGTGTCAAACCCAGGCGCGGTCCTCAGCGTCTCACAAACGAACATCACAAGGTCGAGTTCCCAGCAGTTCTGCTTGAATCACACATGACTTAAATGCAGAACGCCATCCAATTATCTGCTTCAGCTGAAAGTCTTTAAGGTTGCATGTGAGCACCATTCACAGGTGCTGCACATGATGTTGATGAGGGTGAAGGATTCTTCAGCCAGCACCTTCTCCACAGACAAATCAGTTCTCATGCCACCTGGAGAGCAAAGAAAAGAAAAGAACCCCCCAACACACAACAGGTTTAGCATCATAAAAGATAACTTTTCAGTTATCGGATTAATGGTTATCGAAGCTAACTTTTTGGTTAGCTGTGCCCACCACTGGGCAGGTGGAACACTTAAATATTGATGAGCAAGTCATGGAGCACGCATACATTGTCGCATGGTGTCTCTTGTCCACACGGAGGCAAAACAGAGTAATTTAACATTATTTTATTTTATTATGTTTTTGTTTTCATGGATTATGGGATTTATTTTCATTGTGTGCAGACTGTTGAAGAGTTGACTGATGTCTGTGTTAAACACTGACATGAATGAATGACTGACACGCTGTGACTCTTTCAACTTCGTGGTGAAGAGAGAGCTGAGTAGGGGGGCAGAGCTCTCGATTTACCGATCGATCTATGTTCCGATCCTCACCTATGGTCATGAGATTTGGCTCATGACCGAAAGAACGAGATCACGAGTACAAGCGGCCAAGATGAGTTTCCTTCGCAGGGTGGCTGGGCGCTCCCTTAGAGATGGGGTGAGGAGCTCGGTCACTCGGGAGGAGCTTGGAGTTGAGCCGCTGCTCCTCCACGTTGAAAGGAGTCTGTTGAGGTGGCTCGGGCATCTTTTCCGGATACCCCCTGGACGCCTCGCTGGAGAGGTGTTCCGGGCACGTCCCATTGGGAGGAGGCCCCGGGGAAGACCCAGGACACGCTGGAGGGACTACATCTCTCGGCTGGCTTGGGAACGTCTTGGGGTTCCCCTGGAGGAGCTGGGGGAGGTGTGTGTGGATCGGGAGGTCTGGGCGGCTTTGCTTGAGCTGCTGCCCCCGCGACCCGACTCCGGATAAAGCGGAAGAAAATGGATGGATGGATGTAACAGTCTTTTCAGTCTTCATAAATTTCATGTAGTTTAATTGTTCTGAGTTAATACATAATTTGGTTTACAATTAAAAGGAAAATCAGCTGGCTATGACGTTCAGCAATTTGTTGGGGAGCCCACAAATACTCATTATGTCCCAGAGAGCAGCTGATCAAGCAAATCAAATAATCTCCGACAATCAACATAAACTGCAAAAAAAAAACAAAAAAAAAAAAACACTGCAGGTAGAGGACAAAAAAACCCAGTGATAGCAGTGACAACAACAACAAAAAAAACACCTAACTATAGACTCTTCATTTATCTGTTGTTCATTGGTCTGTGGACATTTGTAGCGTGACATTACCTGCAAACTACACTTTGGTAAGTAAAGTTTTCTAGAAAAATAAATTTAAAAAATTGCAGTTTCATCTTCCAAACTTTGTGCTTATATCAGCGACGCCTTCAACCGGGCATGACCTCTAAAACAGATAAACATAGGAAACAGTTATGAATTATTCACCTAAGCTGTGAGAAAACCTTTAAAGTGAGTTTAAAAAGCACTTCTGTAAAACACTGACAATTCAGAAGAACCTTTCCAAAGCAATAAAAAAAGGGGAAAGAAATCACTGCAAAAACAGAAAAAAGTATTTCTTAAGTGGCCATGGAGTCTCTGGCTGAAGTGCTCATGTGCATGTACAGATGACAATTTGTGCATGTATGTGCACATCATGCTTCTTTCTCTACACTGTCACACTAAAACAGTGTCTGAAGCTGAGCCTCTGGCAGAGTCCTAAAGGTCAATTTCTCTATACTGCTTTGGAAGGTCGTACAAAGTTCATGACACTAGCCTGCCCATGTTTGGCCACAGGCTCCAGTCAAAATGGAGAGCTGAATTTTGAAATGATGAAGTGGGAGGGAGAAAACCCAATAAGTGGAATGTTCATTGGTTGCAGCTGGGCATGGTTGGAGCAATATGAATTCAGGCTTAATGCAGGAAATGCGTGTGAGTCTGCATATCTGGTGGCTGTGTGTCTGAGTGCACTCACAATGTGCGTGCAGGTTCATGTGTTTTCTGTGTGAAAGAAGAGTAATGTGATATTGGGTTAATATGGGCCAAAGCTTAAACATTCCTAATATGACTGTAAAAATAGACATGCTCACATGTACTTTCCTCTGTACAGACATCTGCCTATGGACAAATTATGAATATGGTGTGGCTCCCAAAGGTGGTCCTTAAAATGATGAACCCCACAGACCATTTTTAAAGGATAGTTTCACTTTTTTCCCTGATCTTAGTCATGTTAAAACAATCATTGGTGGTAGGTAATTTGTATCTTAATGTTTTCATTTTTAAAACTAAATGGTAAATGGACTGCATTTATATAGCGCTTTTCCATCTGCATCAGACGCTCAAAGCGTTTTACAATAATGCCTCACATTCACCCCGATGTGAGGGTGCTGCCATACAAGGTACTCATTGCACACCGGGAGCACTAAGGGGATTATGGACCTTGCCCAAGGGCCCACAGTGATTTTCCGGTTAGGCTGTGATTCGAACCGAGGATTCTCTGGTCTCAAGCCCAACGCTTTAACCACAAGACCATCTCTCTCTCTCTCTCTCTCTCTCTCTCTCTCTCTCTCTCTATCTATCTATCTATCTATCTATCTATCTATCTATCTATCTATCTATCTATCTATCTATCTATCTATCTATCTATCTATCTATCTATCTATCTATCTATCTATCTATCTATCTATCTATCTATCTATCTATCTATCTATCTATCTATCGGATACAGGCCTAGGCTTTTAAACTCTTGCCTCTCTGGTAAGCTAGCCAAGGCAGAACGGGCACTTATTTGCCATGTTCATATTGCATTTTTGTTGTTCCGGGGTGCCACTGTCTTTTTTCAGTTGTTCATATATATATATATATATATATATATATATATATATATATATATATATATATATATATATATATATATATATATATATATATATATATATATATATATATAATTTAACCTTTATTTAACCAGGTTAGTTCCATGGAGATCAAGCTCTCTTTTGCAAGGGAGACCTGGACAATTATAAAGTTTCCAATTCACCTAACATGCATGTCTTTAAATGTGGGAGGAAACCCACGCAAACTCTACACAGAAAAGGCTGCAGATGGGAATCGAACCCATGACTTCAATGCAGCTGCAGGCAGCCAATGTCAGAAAGAAGAAAAAGGGCTTTTAAGTTGAAAATCTCTCAACTTTTTAGAGAGGTGCCGTGATGTCACCGCAACGCTCTTTCAGGAAAGTGGAAGGAGAGGATTATTTTTGCTGATTTGTCACTCAAAATCTAACACAATAGAGACAGCAGATTGGGCAGATGCTTGATTCTGGCTATGGTTGAGTATGTTTTATCATCATACATTATAAAGTTGTCCTTGTTAGCTGTTTATTGTTGTTACAGAAACATATCACAAGGAGCGCTGTTTCCCCCACTGAAAATACGGAAACTGGAAGAAAGTGAGTGCGGCCATCACAAATATAAAAAACAAATACAACAACAACAAAAAGCTATATGAAACTCTCTGTATAGAACTTGCAAACCTATTCATTTAATTACTGAGGTAATATTTCTCTTGTGTTGTTTGTAACAACATTATAAACCATAAAATATTTTTAAAATTTCAGCTTGGGACTCTGACGAGGGTGGTCGCATCTCCTCCACTCTCCCTTATCTCTATTCTCTGCCTTTAACCTTCAAGTCCCTACTTCACCAGACTGTGAATTCCTCAAATTATATTGGATTCTGGATCTATTGGACTATACTATTGGATTAACCTTCTTGACTTCATCTTATAAAAACACTTATGGACAAAGATCATTCTTCTACATCTATACTAAGGTGTGGAATGATATCCCTCTGGGCACTAGAACTATCAGCTCAGAGATAGTATTTAAAAAAACTTACAGAGATGATTTATTGAATAGTTATTCGTGTAACCACTGATCTACCTTTCTTACTTGTCTGATCTTTTTATCTTTTTATTTATGTATTTATGATTTTATGAATGTGTGCTGTACATGTTAGGTTTATTGTCCACATGATTGAATGAAATGATTGTTTGTGTGTAGGTTTACGTGTAAAACAGGAACCTGCTGTAAAACAGTTTTAACTGAGTCAGGCCTGGGGTAATGTGCAATTGTGCTTTTAACCTTTTTCCTGTATAATAAATGAAATGAAATGAAACCATGGAATTGATCAGCTGGTCTCTAAACGCTATTGACACCATCTTTTCTACAAGAAGGTCAGGACCGGGGGATCCTACCTGCCCAGATGGAATGTATCCTGCGGGCTATGTTCTTGACTCCTGGGGGTCATGGCGTGTGGCATGCTTGGCGCCATTCTCTGTGGAGGACGTCGAGGATTTATTCATATTTAGTCTTATGGTAGCGGGGCTGGTACTTTCTGGCTTATGTGCTGCCCTGATCTACGAGAAAAGTGGCAAGATGGTGGCATCAAGAACCATGGCCCCTTGCTTGTCTGTCATGATTAACGAGTTGGGCAAGGCAATGCATTCTCAGACTGCGATGACTCTTGAACTCAGACGCAAATTAGATGACATCTTGGAGCAGATGCCTGCCTTGCAGATGAAGATGAAGATTTTAGAGGCCAGGGAATATTCTTAATTCATAATTGGGAATATTCTTAATTCATAATTGGGTTTTGGCTGTTCAAGTGAAGCTGTAAAAAGTGTTTTTCATGGCTCAAACCACAACACGACAGGCTTATCAGCCTGAAGGACAAATTGCCCTGCTGTTTTTCCTCCAGAGGAATGTCTTCAGGTCTTGGTGATCATTTGTCTCTTTTCTTATCTCAACTCACAAAGACAATAAACTGTTTCACAGGACTGAAGCATGCCCCCCTTCCTACCCCCCATCGCCCCCCCATATATATATATATATATATATATATATATATATATATATATATATATATATATATATACTCAACAAAAATATAAACGCAACACTTTTGGTTTTGCTCCCATTTTGTATGAGATGAACTCAAAGATCTAAATCTTTTTCCACATACACAATATCACCATTTCCCTCAAATATTGTTCACAAACCAGTCGAAATCTGTGATAGTGAGCACTTCTCCTTTGCTGAGATAATCCATCCCACCTCACAGGTGTGCCATATCAAGATGCTGATTAGACACCATGATTAGTGCACAGGTGTGCCTTAGACTGCCCACAATAAAAGGCCACTCTGAAAGGTGCAGTTTTGTTTTATTGGGGGGGGATACCAGTCAGTATCAGGTGTGACCACCATTTGCCTCATGCAGTGCAACACATCTCCTTCGCATCATCCGTGAAGAGAACACCTCTCCAACGTGCCAAACGCCAGCGAATGTGAGCATTTGCCCACTCAAGTCGGTTACGACGACGAACTGGAGTCAGGTCGAGACCCCGATGAGGACGACGAGCATGCAGATGAGCTTCCCTGAGACAGTTTCTGACAGTTTGTGCAGAAATTCTTTGGTTATGCAAACCGATTGTTTCAGCAGCTGTCCGAGTGGCTGGTCTCAGACGATCTTGGAGGTGAACATGCTGGATGTGGAGGTCCTGGGCTGGTGTGGTTACACGTGGTCTGCGGTTGTGAGGCTGGTTGGATGTACTGCCAAATTCTCTGAAACGCCTTTGGAGACAGCTTATGGTAGAGACATGAACATTCAATACACGAGCAACAGCTCTGGTTGACATTCCTGCTGTCAGCATGCCAACTGCACACTCCCTCAAATCTTGCGACATCTGTGGCATTGTGCTGTGTGATAAAACTGCACCTTTCAGAGTGGCCTTTTATTGTGGGCAGTCTAAGGCACACCTGTGCACTAATCATGGTGTCTAATCAGCATCTTGGTATGGCACACCTGTGAGGTGGGATGGATTATCTCAGCAAAGGAGAAGTGCTCACTATCACAGATTTAGACTGGTCTGTGAACAATATTTGAGAGAAATGGTGATATTGTGTATGTGGAAAAAGATTTAGATCTTTGAGTTCATCTCATACAAAATGGGAGCAAAACCAAAAGTGTTGCGTTTATATTTTTGTTGAGTATATATATATATGACACAGAGGGTCAAACGTGGAATGAAATATTTATAATAGTAATGTGCTCACAGTCACTGCAAGACTGTATAACAAATTAGTGTGGGAGATTTTAACTCTCAGGTTTCTTCAAACCTTTCTGTTACATACAAAATAAGTTAAATGGAATGTTTTCCATATTTATGTGTTCAGGTACACACACACACACACACACACACACACACACACACACACACACACACACACACACACACACACACACACACACACACACACACACACACACACACACACACACACGTCTGTCTAGAGTAATATACATAATTACACATCCAACTGAATATCATTGTTTGGAGCTTTAATATTTTATCTCATGTGGAATTATTTCTTGTTAAATGTGGTAGGCAAATATTTAACTGTGAATTCTAACCCCATCTCTTTGGGTAATACAATGATTTTTTAAATGGATTTTATGCAGGGTTTTTTTTTTTAAAGTGAAAGTGAGACAGGAAATGTTGAAGAGACGTGTAGTAAAGATCACCTTGTGCAGGAATCAAATCAATGCTGCTGCAGATTGCAGCATGTGATGTACAGTTGGTTTTCAAAACTCCTCAGCCACAAATGTTTCACAGCACTTTCAATTTCTGGCAAGGGAGCAAAATCAGAAGACAAAATATTAAGAACTATAGTTAAATAAATCAAAGTATGAAAATAAAAGTTATTACTTATTTTACCTTTAATGTTTTGTGAGCTGTACCTGTCTGTTGAACATAAACATATGGATCCGGTGGCATTCTGGAGACTAAAGTGCAACAGTTATCTGTGTAGTCTGCAAGAAGTAATTTGGTTTCACAATTTCAAGGGGTCATGTTATAGTGTTTCTTTTCAAAGCATCTTTAAAGGACCACAAGGACGTTATGATGTTTTCAAACAGAAAACAATTTGAGCCAGAGACTATATATAGATTAGATTAGACAGAACTTCATTGATCCCTTGTGAAGACTTCCTCAGGGAAATTGAGGTTCCAGCAACATTGTAGAGCAGCACACAGGGTAAGAAGCACACAGAGTATCAAAGTGAAAGTAAAAAAGAAAAACAGTTTGCAAATATGAATGGAAATACACAAATATAAAGACCAAATTAGTGTGGGAGATTTTAACTTTTTACTGATCAATACTGGCTGACTGGCTACTACTGTTCCTCTCCTTTCTGTCCTCTGTCTTCCTGTTACTCCTCCTCCCACTGAGTGAGGAGCCCGAGGGACAAAGGAGTTTTTCAGTTGGTTGGTTCTGCACTTGGCAGTCCCTGGCTTCCTTTAACTCCCATCCAACCAACAAATGGGAAGAGATGCTGTGTGGGCAAAACTGGTGTGACCGAACAGTATGAAAGAAGTCTGAACACGTCCCCATCTTGGAGTTCCCAAAAACGTTATTAACACATATTTTTGCAGACTGGGTGGTAGTTTACATAATGGGAGGTTTGGGTGGGTATAACAAAGTATGACTGGCATATTACCTTAGTAACAGTTATGCCATGAGATGGACCTAATGTCATCAAGTTACTGATACCTGCTAATTAGTGGAGCGCAGACTTCTTAGATGGATCATTAGTGCAATTAAATGCCCAGCAAGTCATATTTTCTCACATATTTGTAATAAAATGCTGAAAAAGGGCAAACATGATCAAGTCCACAGCAGCTAGCAGACACTGCTCGCGGGGTCCTAGAGTCTGGACCCTCTCGCTGGTTCACAGTTGTCACTCAAAGCAATTCATTTCTCATGACTTTATGGCTTCAAAAATAGGGGAGGTGATGGTCTAGTGGTTAAGGTGTTGGGCTTGAGTCCAGAAGATCATGGGTTCAAATCCCCGCCTGACTGGAAAATCACTAAGGGCCCTTGGGCAAGGCCTTTAATCCCCTATTGCTCCCGGTGTGTAGTGAGCGCCTTGTATGGCAGCACCCTGACATCGGGGTGAATGTGAGGCATAATTGTAAAGCGCTTTGAGCGTCTGATACTGATGGAAAAGCGCTATATAAATGCAGTCCATTTACCATTTACCATTCAAATATGTTCAACTGATGAGTTATTTAAAAAAAAGTCATCCTCTGTGCAGCTGACATGAATAGGAAAACCAGCTATACAGACCAAAAGTGTTTTTTTTTACCAGGGCTCACTTTTTAAGCCACCTTCATTTGACCTTTCAAACATCTGCAAATGGTAAATTGTAAATGGACTGCATTTATATAGTGCTTTTCCATCTGCATCAGACGCTCAAAGCGCTTTACAATAATGCCTCACATTCACCTCGATGTGAGGGTGCTGCCATATAAGGCGCCCACTATACACCGGGAGCAACTCAGGGATTAAGGACCTTTCTCAAGGGCCCTTACTGATTTTCTGGTCAGGCCGGGATTTGAACCGAGGATCTTGTGTCTCAAGCCAAATGCTTAACTACTAGACCATTACCTCCCTATGTGCAAGTTTTAGCATTTCCATTTTCTAGCACTGGAGGCTGGTGCTTGATTAGTTCTCTTGTAACAGCTTGGGTGTGTGCCCCAAAAACTGCTGATACCTTGACAAGGAAGCTGGAATGACAGGAAATCCTGATCTATATGTTTCAACAACAGTCAGACTGGCAGATATGTGATATTTGTCTGAATTTTTTTGACCTATACAGTGTATAGCACCCCAAATTGGATAGAATCCAATGCACTTATTATTGCTTATTTATTTACTACCATTTACATCTTCACAAGGCGTATTCAGTACAGTGCTATACAGTGTTGCTGCTTGCCATGCCCATCTCTGACGAGATGCAGGAGTGATGCAGTGGTGGGATTGAATACATATCCATGCTGTGTAGTGTGCAGGCAGGACATTAGATATGGATGTCCTTGACAAACATCACGAAAGTCCAATATGAGCCATTTTAGATTTAAATTTTCTTTAAAGCATGAAACGTCTTTCAGGCAAAGTCACAGGATCATGGGACTCTGAAGGCATTAAACACAAAATCCCATCATATTTTAAAATGTCTCTTTTAAGTAGTATTATACACAACACAGTCAGTGATATACAGAAAATTTGACTTTTGCTACACCTTTATGGTCTCTGTCATCACTCTTGACTGCAAGGAGCAACATAAGACCAAAAAAATGGAGGGACTGGAGGGGCACCCAACATCTCAAGCACATTCATCTTGACTGTTGTGAATAATTTGGAGACATGTCATTGACATTATGGAGGCCACATATCGCATTCCTCATGCCTAAATCGTTCCCTCACATAGCCTGTTCATCAACCTAAAGTCCATCATTTCGTCAGCTACTCCGCTAACGGCAGCAACCGACACATCTACAAAGTCATCGAATTCTTGGAGGGCAGTGAAGCAAACAAACCCACCCAGTACCCGCTGCACAACTCATAGGTACACAGAGTGGGAATATAAAAGAAGAGAGGAGGATTGTTCAGATGAGACAGCAAATAGATTTTAAACCGCTAGGAACCAGTGAGAAGACGCAGATTGGGAAAACAGATTGAAAGCGTGGAAAGAGAATGAAAATCTGTAAGAGAGATTAAGAGGGAAAGCGAGGGATATAGAGGTAGAGAGATGGGAGCAAATAGAGGGCAGCCAGTGCAATCCTGCATGTACACGAGAAGCACAGATGGGCCCACAACTTAACAATGAGACACGAACAGAGCAAAAGAACTCCTTTCTCTCGCTCTCCCTTTCTTGTTTCCATCTCATCTGTGAAAAAGCAAAGCTCAGCATGGCAGTCTTACTACACAGTACGGTTACCCCAGGACACAGACACAGGGACGGAGAGACATGAGGGGACAGTCAAGGCATACATCATTCTTAAAATTCACATGCACGTATGTTCTTCCATCTCATATATCAAAATAGGGCCAGCAAGGCCTTCTGTGCTGGCCTAGGATACCATGCATCCAGAAAGTATTCACAGCACTTCACTTTATCCACATTTTGTTATGTTTCAGGCTTATTCCAAAATGGAGTAAATTCATTTTTTCCCCTCAAAATTCTACTCACTACTACCATAATGACAACATGAAAAAAGTTTTTATTTTTTATTTATTTTATTTTTCAAATTCATTACAAATAAAAAAAACTAAGAAATCACGTGCACGTAAGCATTCACACCCTTTGCTTTTTGATGCACCTTTGGCAGCAATTACAGCCTCAAGTTTTCTTGAATATGATGTCACAAGCTTGGTGCACCTATCTTTGGGCAGTTTTGCCCATTCATCTTTGCAACACCTCTCAAGCTCCGTCAGGTTGGATGGGGAGCATTGGTGCACAGCCATTTTCAGATCTCTCCAGAGATGTTCGATGTCTTGTTTAAAGATCCAACCCTGGCGCAACTTCAACTTTGTCACTGATTCATGAACATTGATCTCAAGAATCTGCTGATATTAACTGGAATCCATGTGACCCTCAACTTTAACAAGATTCCCAGCATGATGGCATCGCCTCCAAATTTTACTGTAGGTCACAACTGTTTTTCTTGGAATGCTGTGTTCTTTTTCAGCCATGCATACCGCCCCTTGTTATGTCCAGATAACTCAATTTTAGTTTCATCAGTCCACAGCACCCTATTCCAAAATGAAGCTGGCTTGTCCAAATGTGGTTTAGCATACCTCAAGCGACTCTGTGCAAAGTGTGCTGTATAGTTGAACGATGCACAGAGAAGCTATCTGCAGCAAGATCATGTTGTAGGTCTTTGGAGCAGGTCTGTCGGTTGATTATGACTGTTCTCACCATCATTCGCTTCAGCTTATCTGAGGTTTTTCTTGGCCTGCCACTTCGGGCCTTAACTAGTACTGTGCCTGCGGGCTTCCATTTCCTCACTATGTTCCTCACAGTGGAAACTGACAGCTAAAATCTCTGAGATAGCTTTTTGTATCCTTACCCTAAACCATGAAAATTCAGTAAGGTATATCTTATATATTATATTCTAAGGTGGAACTATGCTAGTATATAAAGGTATATCTAAATATTTAAAAAGGAAGAATAAAATAGGATAGTAGAAAAGAGTAGAGTAGAGCCACTTAGGTGCCTGGTCTTGAGAACCAGGGATGGTAGGTTGAAAAGCTTTTTTTATCCCATGGGAACTCTCCCTACCCACCCAAGCCGCTCAAGATATTGAACAGTCTTTGTTTTCAGGTCATTTGAGAGGTGTTTAGAGGGTCCCATGTTGCCACTCATTAGAAGAGATGCAAAGAGGGGAAACATTTGCAAATGGCCACCTTAAATATCCTTTCTTATGATTGGATTCACCTGTGTAAGGAGGTCAATGGTCAATGAGCTTACCAAACCAATTTTGTGTTCCAATAATTAGTGCTAACTGTTGCGATGTGTAAGCACATCACACAGCTGCTGTGAAAATAAAAAAATACATGCCACCAACGGGATTCAAACCTGCACTTTCCGAAAGCTCTGATTACCAGTCAGAAACTTTACCACTGAGCTACCATCGCTGCCCTGTGAAAGGTGCAGGTAAATGCCTGATATCAAGGACATGGACGTATTAAAAAAATAAAACCACACACCACATAAAAACACTGCATTTTATTGAATCCCTCTTATCAAGCGAGCAATACAAGTATGATCCATCTGTTCCTCTGTAGATGGCCCATGGTCACAGATGTTCTCATTCATGAAATGACATGAATGAGAAGCAGGGCGCTCTTATCATGTCCACATCTGCTGGCGGCATGTCCAGCCGGCCCTGCATGCGTGTCCTGCATGACACGCGTACGTTGTGGACTATGCGCTGCAGGACAGACACTGCATCATGTGGAACAGAGCTCATGTGGTCAGATAGACACTGCGTGTCATGATCTGATGGTCCATTTCACCTGGGGTAGCTTGTCAATGTGCGCGGTGTGCGCGTGCTCACTGCAGCCCATTGCAACAGCGATATATCTTTTTATGTATGTCCACATGATGATAGCAAGCAGACACGCGCGTCACAGGGGGCAGTTGTTAGTTCATGTCCATCCAAACACTGTATGTGCTCCCCAGCCGTGACATCCAGAACCACAGATCTCTGCAGCTGCTCCGGCCAGTGGCCACACCCCCTGTCAGTTTAGTGCACACACCAACATGTCACTGTCTGTTTGCAAAGCCACACTTGTGGGGCACTTAGACAAATTTCACATCCAGCTTGAAAGTCATCGTCTGCTGACTGTTGTCATGTTAATAGTGCGAATGGCCACACATTTTGTACGGGCCATGCGAGCGGTGTTAGATGTTGGTGCGTGTCACCTGGAATTTGGTCGACACCTGCCGCGAGAGGGTTCGATGGGCTCTCACAGCGCACACTCTGTCTTTCAGCCGCTGTTATGCGCAAATAGTTGTAGCGACAGGTGTATGAGGCATAAGAAGCAGCTCTGATTTTATACATATTGCATACGATTCCTGATTCATGCGCAATTCGACCAAATTCGCACTGTGTGAAGGGGCCCTAACTGGGGTGCTACAACATGTTAAGATACATTTTGTAGTGCAGCAATGAATCATGCTCTCTGTGCTCACGATGTGCCATTTTTACAAAGTTCATTACAGTTTATTCTTCTACAATAAAATATTTATTATATACTTGATTTCTATGAGAAAGCTTTTTGTCTTGCTGCTTTTGCATTTCTGAGAGTCTCACATTTTTCTGCTCCTTGCCTTGTGATTAGGTTTTTTTTTTTTTGTTTTTTGTTTGGCAAGTATCACCAGGAAACACTGATTTCTGTTGAGCAAAAACTGGGGTACATTTTATAAGAAAACAATCTCAATTTGTATGATTTGAAGAAAGCACAAATAACCTGTTTTTTTTTTCTTTTAGATTCTTTATTAAATGTTACATTAAACTAACATAAATAAACAGTTTTATGAACAAAAGGCACACAGTTCAAATATAAACAAAGGGTGTCTGTACAGTTTGTTTCAATAAAACATGCCTGTCTTTTGGAGCTGTCCAAGACAGATGAGTTTCTGGGACTTTGTGGTTGTCATTGGACCGCGACCCAGCTGCTGCAGAGAGAAACTGTTCAATCCCCTTCAAGGAACTGAAGCGGTAGACCAGGATCCTAAATGCTAACTAAAGCAGCTTCATGTGAAACCTCAGCCTGGAGGTCTCCTCTGGGAAAACACTCAGTCCCACTGAAACTCAAGTCCGTTGTTGGATTGAAGAAGCCACAAGATTTCTGTCCACTAAACTTAACATTCAAACACACACACACGCACGCACGCACGCACGCACGCACGCACGCACGCACGCACGCACACACACACACACACAGATTTGACAAACATACTGGGTGGGAGGCTGGGTTACTATGATTCCTGTAAAAAAACAAACAAAAAAAAAATGATGCATGGGTTGCCAGTTTCTCCATGAATGCGTGGAAGCATCTAATTGGTTGGTGG